>NC_140177.1:113939470-114609470 GCF_963971535.1 Notolepis coatsorum | reverse complement strand
AAGGGGAGAGCATACAGGCAGGAAGCTTTAGCGCTAAATCAGAGAGAGACGGATATAGGGAAACCAACATCCCCACCTTATGTCACGCAATTGCCGGTGAACATGTGCTATGTGAACAAAATACTGAAGGAGTGGAGAGGTGAGCTAGGACACAACCCAGAAAGTGACCCGTTGCAGAGAGCGATGTTTAGAGAAAGTGTGATGAGAGGGCTTCCAGAGGTGGTTAAGAATAGACTGGAAGACGTGGTGGGGTTAATGGACATGACTTATCCTTTGTTCTGTGCACATGTAACACATAGTGTGGAGAAGCAAAGGGCTCAGGAGCAGAAAGTCAGGGATCAGGATAGAAATGACTCAAGGAAGTTAACTCAGCAACAACTGCAGCCCCAAAGGAGGTTGCAGGCAGTAATGGTGTCATCTGCTACCTCTCCACCCATGCAGGACCAGGGACCCCCGCCTGCACCTCAGGTAGTGAGAAGCTATGGCTATAGTTCACAGAACCAGGCGTCCAGGCGGCAGGCAGGGAATGGGCAATCAGGCCCACGGTTTACACAGGGACCGGGGAACGAACAACAGTTTCCCCGTTTCCACTGTTGGAACTGCGGCAAGCAGGGACACAGGGAAATGAGATGTAGGCAACCATACCGTCCCGGCTCGGAGTATGGAAGACCCGTGCGCCAGGGGGAGTCACAAGGGCCCCACAACCAGGGGGAGACAGGAGGGCCCCGAAACCAGGGGGGTAATCACTAGGGGTGCCCAGAGAATGCGACGGGGGGAAATCAAATGATTGTGGTTTCCAAGGGAGCTGAGCAAGAACCTATTCTGCAGGTCCTAGTGGAGGGCAAATTAACAGAGATGATGGCAGACACTGGAGCAGGTTTTTCCTGCATAAAGCAAAAATACGCCGCTCACTTACCCCAGTCTGGACAGTATGTTCGGACGGTCGGATTCTTGGGGAAAAACAACCGATAGCATATTACTCTAGAGCTCTTTCGCCGGTAGAGCAGGGTCTGCCACCTTGTTATCAGGCCCTGGCCGCCGCACATTTGATGTATGAGAAGGCAACGGCCGTGACAATGGGATATGACATTTGCATTTGGACACATCACAAATTGGCAAACTTGATTGAAAGAGGCAAATTTGTTCTGACCAGCCAACGGCAACAGGCTTACATGAGGCTCCTGCAGTACTCGGACGTTACGATAAAAACATGCCACGGCAGTAACCCGGCGGATCTGGTACCACTCCCGAGCGAGGGTCAACCGCATGAGTGTGAGGTGGAAGCGACAGGCTTTCGTGAAACTCCGTCCTGATTTGGGAGTCGACCCGCTCGCGATAGCGGAACTCTCACTTTTTGTGGATGGGTCCTGCTATCGGGAGGGGGAAAATTTAAGGTCAGGATACGCCGTCGTACAGTGCAAACCTAACGGAGAAACACTAACAAGAAAGGCCGGACAATGCATGCAACCATGTTCGGCCCAGCTTGCAGAACTAATAGCACTAACAGAAGCATGCATAATAGCTAAAGATCGCACGGTTAACATCTTTACAGACTCTGCGTATGCGCATGGCGTATGCCACCTATTCGCGGCCATTTGGAAGGCAAGAGGCTTTAAGAAATCGGACGGCTCACCGATCCTTCACCACAAGCAGGTTGTGGCGCTTATTCAGGCTGTAAAGTTGCCCAAAAACATTGCTATCGTAAAGTGCCAGGCACACAGAAAAGACCTGTCCTTTGTGACGACGGGAAACAACGCGGCGGACGAGGCCGCGAAGGCGGCGGCTGCGGTGCCGTCCACGGCTGTTCTGATGTTTGCGGCCGAACTGACGACTGAGGTAACTGAGGATAATTTGAGTGATCTTCAGGACTCAGCCACGCGGGCCGAGAAACAGTCGTGGACGGAGAGGGGGGCTGTAAGGGGGGCAGATGGTCTGTGGAGGAGTCATAACGGTTTGATAGTCGCCTCCATCGATCTTCTGTCCTTAGTGATACCTGAGGCTCATGGTGTTGATCACTGTGGAAGAGCAGAGACCCTGAAACGAATCACGAAAATGGGATTTTGGTCCCCAAAGCTTCAGGCACAAATTGACGTTACACTAGCCAGGTGTTTAACATGCTTACAGGGCAATGTGCGCAAAGGAGTACCGACAGTGGCGGCTTACACACCCCTCCCTGAGGGACCATTCAGACATCTGATTATGGACTATACAGACATGATAACGCCAGTGCAGGGCAAACGATACCTCCTGGTAGTAGAGGACTGCTTTAGTCGCTGGATTGAGGCCATTCCATCTAAACACAAGAACGCGGACACAGTGATCAAGTTCCTGTGTCGCGAGGTCATTCCGAGATTTGGAATTCCCACGATATTACAAAGCGATAATGGCCGCGAGTTCATCGACAAGGTGGTTAAAGGGCTGATGCAGAAATTAGGTATAAGACAGCGCCTTTCCTGTGTCTATAGTCCCGGGTCGCAGGGGAAGGTGGAAAGGGCCAATCTGGTCATTAAAAACAAACTGTTGAAAATCTGTATGCAAACTAAGCTTAACTGGATTGATGCTTTGCCACTTGCTCTGATTAGAAGCAGCGTAAACCGCCAAACACAGCTAACACCGCATGAAATGCTTACAGGCCGCAGCATGCCAGCACCGCCATTTAGACACCTGGCTAGGGGCCCGGCATTAGATATTTTTGAGCAAGATCTGAAAAAATATCTTCAGCAAGTGACTAAAATACATGAAGCTGTGTTTCGACAGGAGCAGAGAAAGCGAAGGAGGCGGAGAAGGAAGCCACCAAACCGAGACTGATCCCTGGGGACTTGGTCTTCGTAAAGGTCCACAAGAGAAAGTGGTCATCACCCCGGAGAGAGGGCCCGTACGAGGTGATCCGATCGACTGGAACGGCAGTCCAAGTCAAGGGATCAGCGACCTGGTTCCACTTCAATCACTGCATAAAGGCCAGCGGCGATCTCTTGGGGGATACAATCGATCGCAGTTATGCAGAACCCGACATGGAGGGTCCGAGACGGCAACTGGAAGGTGCAGTGCCTGCTGATGCTCCCGCAGATGTTGGCAGCAGTGTGCGGACGGTCGGCCGGGCACAACGACGTCATTAAGAACCGTCACGGTCGACCCGTCCTTGAGGATGACGGGTTTGAGTGGGTAGGAGTCCCACGGGGTCCCGCTCAGGCTCAAGTACCAGCAGACTTTCATGACCAGGCTCAGAATCAGGCGCCCCCTTTTCCCTCCATCGAGGAAGGGGGGGAGAAGATAAGACTACAACCAAACGGGGTGTTTCCCGTAGGACCGCAAGGGCATGTTTTTGATTTTGACCATTCCCCCGTTACAGGCGGGGATACTTACCATTATACTAACGAGCATCGGGTTGTGGGGGTGGATAGGAGAGTTGAGCCTGTCCCGAACCAATCACAGGGGACAGGGGTGAGGGGAAAAAGGGAGGTCAAGGACACTGAGTCGGAAGAGGTGGGGGGACAGGATATGTTCCAGAGGACAGCCGGAACGTTGAGGGACTCAGTGGGCTCACTCTGGGCCAGGTTGAGGGGTTTGCTTCCTTCCGGGGAACAAGATGGGGGCGACTATGACTATGACGAGGAAGACCCGGAGGCTGACCCGATGTATAGGGCGGCTTTAGGGAATGAGTGGTTTAAGTGGGTCCAGTACACGAGCGCGCAGAATCAGATAGAGGATTGTTATGTCTGCTCCAAGGCACGTCCGGATAGGCTGCTGGTGAAGGGCACGAAGTTCAGTTGGGCTCAGTGTGACAGGGACGCAGAGGCATGGGAGGGGCCCCATAATAGTCGCCCTTGGTGCGAGGCAGAGTGTTTGGGGTTTCTCGGCTCTAGTCGTTTTAAGGCGGCAGGAAACGTCACGGATTTCAAGGATGTCACTATGCGGGAACGTTGTAGGAAATTGGATGTACGTGTGCAGGGGGTAGCGACGGGGTTGCCAATACCCAGAGGTGTCAAACTATGGCTGACCAAGGATTTCGAGTGCTTGCAAAAGGAGGGGACCCGGGATGTAGGGGAGGTGGCAGAGGGGCGGTGCACTACTATTTGGAGCATCACGACTAACTGTACGAAAGAAGGAAAGTGTGGACACGGGGTCGTGTTAAAGGGAGTGGATACCAACCCACGGCCTGTAGCTTGCCCTTTTCATGTCCAGGATATGGCACTGGCGGACCAATACTGGCTCTGCGGCGGTAGGAGGTTGAGGAATACACTTCCTTTAGATTGGTCAGGTAGATGTGCCCGGGTTCAGGCGATCATGCCAATGGTGGTCCTACCATTATCAGTGACGGAAGGACCTTCTGAGTCTCCTATCTCTCGAACGAAGCGTAGCTACAAGGCAGACCCAAGGGTGTATCTGGACAGCATAGGACAGCCAAGGGGCATTCCAGCCGAGTTCATGGCTAAGAATGAGATTGCGGCAGGGTTTGAGTCTATTCTGCCATGGATATCGGTCAATAAGAACACCGGGTGGATCAACTATTTGTTTTACAATCAGCAGCGGTATCTCAATTACACCGAGGAGGCGTTGGATGCAATGGGGGACCAGATGCACGCGACCAGTACGGTGGCGTGGCAGAATAGACAGGCTCTGAACTGGTTAATGGCGGAGAAGGGTGGAGTCTGTTCCATGTTTGGACAGTACTGCTGCACATTCATTCCGACGAATGTGGGGCCAGGGGGAAAGTTCTCCGAGGCCATGGCTAAGCTGAAGGATTTGAGGGAGGAGTTGAGGGGGAATTCTGGCCGGAATGAAGAATGGTGGGGGAGTGGGGTGTTGGAAAGATTGGGACAGTGGGGAAGCATAGTGATGCAGACGGGGATATCCATCGGGGTGGCAGGGTTGATATTGGTTCTCCTTTTCTGTTGTGGTATGCCTCTCTTGGGTAGGCTGGTAACTTCACACGTAACGAGCCAAATGCTGATGGTGGGACAGAAAGAGATTGAGCCACAAATCGGGCCATATCCTCAGCTTTATGCTGCCTTAGAGGGAGACGAGGGGATAGAGGATTAGGGGTATGGTGAGGTAGGGACATTTTCTTTTTGTTGGTTCTTTCCTTTAAGAGTGACGGGGGATGGTCTGAGTGGTTTATTCCTTTAACTAGGAATTTTAGTCTGATTTTCTAATGATCCTTCGGCATAGAGATTGCAACCATTGAAAATCATTGCATTGTTTTTTATTTTTTTATTATTTTTTGTTTATTTTACTTGTGGTCCTGGTCAAACCGGAATGGGAAGGGGCATCGGCAGAGTGTCGGTTCTGAGCCTGAGGAAGCATTGAGAAGAAGTGGTCGGGGGATCGGTTCTGGGGACTGGAGGGACAAAGGGGGGGGCTAACGCAGTGGGCTAGATGGGCACCTCCCGTCGAAGATGGGGGGACACGTGGTGAGGTCGGTACCAGCGCCTCCCGTCCAGGCATGGGGACATGCTTCTACGAGGACTGGAGGTGTGGCGTGGTGGTTGCTGTATTGGCAAAATGTGACTTTTGGCAATACGGTGAGGAGACTATGGCGTGGGCATGGAAGGGGGGCTGAGCGATGGACACTGGGACTCAATGTTATGGAAGAGACAATGTCATTTTTTTTGGGAGGGATGTTCTATGTTTAGTTCTGACGGTCAACTTCTCCTTTCCCTGATGAGAGTCGCGGTTTCCGGCCGGAACTGTGGCTCATTTGGTAAGCGGTGGAGGTTGGGGGGATTTGTCTGTCAGGTTAGGATTATAAATTTTTTTTTATTTTTATTTTTTTTGATGTTTTATTATTACTCTTGTTTTGAGCGGTTTTGTGTTTATTGTGAGAACGGTAGTCAGCCTTTGTTGGTCCGTTAGGGGTCCAGTGAATGAAGTAAGGTTTCTTGTTTAGTTAGACGTTCACATTTTCTTGGTTATATGATTTGGGTGGGACTAGGGATAGCCCCAAATGGGGGAATGTTGGGGAAAATGTGTATACGAGGGTGGAGGTAGGAAAGGGGTTAGTCTTGACTAGTTTAATATAGGTCAACTAGCAGGGCTCAAAGACACTAGGGCGACAGTCTGGCTGATGTTCTTAAAACAGCTTCAAGATAGCAGATGGACATTTCAGTACATCATATCGTGTGTTCTAATCTTGTGTCTTTTCTCTCTTACACACATACACAGCACACACACAGACACAGCACACACACACAGACACACACAGTCGCACAGGCATACACACCGACACACACACACATTCCCTGTGTCACAATACACACATACAATACACACACGTCTGTACACAGACGCACACACACACAGACACACACACACATACACACACACACACACAAACACACATATCTCACTCTCTCTTCATGTTCTTAATGTTTTACATCATATCGTGTGTGGATATCATATCTTGCTTATCTCTCCTCATGTTCTCTCTCTCTCCAATGTTAAATCTACGTATCATCTTAATGTACGTCATGTCAGATCTGACATGATGTGACACGTCATCATATCTGTCATGGGGGCAGGACTGAGAGGGGATTGAGGGACAGGCAAAGGGTTCCAGGGTAGAGTGTTTTTGTTCAAGCTGTGGCGATCATCTTTGACCCATAGCTCTTGCTGTTAACGAACTTCTTTTCTTAAATAAATTACCTATTTGTTACAATTGGAAATATCGTCTCCTGCTGTGTCAAACAACCTTTCCACAACACTAACTTCACTGCACGTTGACTCGTGGTGAAGGCATCAAGGTTTGAACTGAACTACTGCTGTTTACACCTGCGCCGTATTTATACGTAAGGTGAATTATCTAGTGCCAACCTCAGTTCTGTCTCGTATTACTGCGCAGACTCTGGACATGTTGAGACATGCCCGGAGTTGCCTTTGAACTTGCCGTTGGGGGCTTGGTCGTTGGCGCCTAGGGGTCGCTGTCCAATAGGAGAGCGAATATTACTCTGGTTTGTACCCAGGTAAAGGGATATTCCGTGTATATATACAAATAATATACAAGGGATATCAAACGATATACAAATATTATACAAGGGATATCAAGCAATAAATATATATATTCGGTTTAGTCTGACCCTTTGTAACAGCCGCCTCCTAATTAGTCCGCACCTAATTAGTTAAAGCAAAGACAGATTAATAGTCCTGTCAACTACTCAATGTCTGTTGTGGGGAGTAGGGCAATCTACAAAGTCAGTGGGTCATGATCGTCATCAAGGGAGTCAGGGAGCCTTGGCAACTCGATCAGCCTCGCCACGGGTCGGGTGTAGCGGTGAGGCAGGTCGGCCCTCCTGGGTATACTGGGCTGTGCTCGCCACTGGCGACAGTCTGGTCGAGTCCGCTGGAAGCGACGTACTGCTTCTCTTCCATTCAGTATCCAATAGCGACGTCGGATCTCAGCGAAGACTCTCTGTGCCCCAGCGTGGTGCACATCCTCGTCGTATTTCTTTATGATGAGCTCGGTGACCTTGTGTCGGCTGTTGAGGACTATAGGAAACTTGACGTCATCCGTTAAGTCCGGGGCTCGTCTCAGACGACCACCCACTCTGATGAGGTCATGGGCGTCGCGCTCAGGGGCCAAGTGGAGCAGTCTGCTGTCTGACGGGACTGGCTTTGATCCCTGCAGACAGTCTAGCTCGTCGGGGAACGAGTCTCTTTGGGCTCGCTGTAGCAGAAGGAGTTCTGCTTCTTCGTAGTTAGTTGCATTAATGTCGGTAGTGGGGGGAACCTCAGGGCGGTGCCACAGGAATGTCTTTAACTGCACACTCACAAGGGTGGGGCAGTCGTCTATGTTAGGGTCGGTGGGGACTGGTGTGTGCGTCAACCCACAGAACATAGATTTCTTGATCTCTGCCTCCTCTTGACTAGCCTCCCGTGGGGTGGGGTTAGGCCACTCTTCTTCCGGGAGCTTGAGGAACTCAGGACCGTCACTGTAGATATTGTGACGTGTGAGGTCATCTAGGGACATCCCCCGTGTGATGACATCTGCTGGGTTCTGTTTCGTGTCCACGTACCTCCAGCATGCTGATTCTGTTAAGTCTTGGATCTCTGTGATTCTGACTCCCACGAAGACCTTGTATCTACACGAATCGGACTGGATCCATGTGAGTACGGTCATGGAGTCTGACCACAAGATTGTTCTTTGCACCGGGATGGTGAGTTCACGTTGGATTAACGTGGCGAGTTGCGCGCCTACCAGGGCTGCGCAGAGCTCTAGACGCGGGATCGATTGTTGCTTGCGGGGGGCTATCCTTGAGCGAGCCAGGATGAAGGCTGTGTGTATTTCTCCTCCCTCCTCTCGGGCCCGCAAGTAAGCCACCGAGCCGTAGGCCACTTCTGAGGCGTCGCTGAAGACGTGCAGGTCCATCTGGCACGTCTCCAGCCGCACTGTGGGTGGGAAGTAGCTTCGGCGTATGTTCACATTTTGGAGCGAGTCGAGTTCTTTCTCCCACTCTCTCCAGGTGGAAGCGAGGTGGTCGGGTATGGGGTCGTCCCAGCCCTGTTCCTTGTCCCACAGCTCTCGTACAATCATTTTCGCTCTGGTGGTGTAAGGTAGGATACACCCCAGCGGGTCATATTGCCTTGCGAGTGTTCTGTATACACTCCGTCTGGTGGTCGGTAGAGGGGTCGACCTTCCCTGCTCCGTGGTCAGGGGTGTGTATCTGTAATGGAGCGAGTCTGTTTTGAAGCGCCAGACTAGTCCTAATGTCATTTCTTGTGCTTCACCTGGGATGGTCGCCATCCAGGTCTCGCTGCTTGCTGCCTTTGTCTCTGGGGAGAGGCTGCGAAGTACTTGAGGGTCGCTGCTGGCCCACTGTCGGAGATCAAAGCCGCCTTTGATCAGTGAGGCGCGGAGCTTGAGTAGGAGGGCTTCGGCTTCTTCTGGCGTCGAGACGCTTTGCAGACAGTTGTCCACGTAGAAACTCCTCTCTACACTTTGTCTGACCTCCTCATCAGCTTCTGGGTCTTCTGTGACATGTTTTTGCAGTGCGAACGTAGCACAGCATGGGCTGCATGTGGTTCCGAAGGGGAGGACCTCCCATTGGTAGATGGATGGTTGCTCATCCCCGATCCTCTCTCTCCATAAGAACCGCAGCAGGGGCTTGTCCTCTTCCACTAGTCGCACCTGCAGGAACATCCCTTTGATGTCGCCGCTGATGGCCACCTTGTCTTGGCGGAAACGTAGTAACACGCCTAGTAGAGAGGGGCCGAGTGTTGGGCCGGGCAAGAGTTCTTTATTCAGATTCTGTAGTCCGATCTGGTAGCTGCAGTTGAACACAATACGATCCTTTCCGTTGTGGTGGACCTTGTGGTGGGGCACGTACCATGATTCGGTCGTCTGGTCGGCCTCTTGAATGTCAATTTTCTTTATGTGTCCCGCTGTGATTAGCTTGTCAATCTCAGCGCGGTACACAGTGGCTTGAGTGGGGTCTTTGGCTAGACGCCGCTCGGTGTTCAGTAGATATCGCTCCGTCGCGTCTTTTGAGGCGTGGAGGGTGGGCATACCCTCTCGCCTCAAGAGTGGAGTTGCGTATCTCATCACTCCATTGACCTCGACTCTCTTTGTCCTCTGCTCGAGGAGGGTTATGGCATAAGTGTCTTCCTTTGATCGAACAAGTTTCTTTTCATTCTTAAAGGGCATCGCGTCTAATGTCCATAGCCTCTCGACGTGCTGTAAGAGGGTGGTGTCTTCTTCTTTTATTCTTGAGTGGAGGCAGCGAGTGGCTGCTGGTCGGTTGGAAGACTCGGAGAGGGGGCCTTGTAGTGTCCAACCTAGGCGGGTCTCGACTGCTGCTGGACAGCCTCTGGGCCCGATGTGGACCCGGTCCGTTGGGACGATGAGGTGTGCGTGGTCGGATCCTATGAGCAGGGTCGGGGTGGCGCCGTCGATGAGCGGTATAGGTAGTTGACGTAGGTGCACGTATTTTTCCATCAGCTTGGGGATGGGGTAGGTGTACTGTGACAGGCCTATGTCTTGGCTGGTGAAGGCGTTAGTAATCCTATACTGCTTCTCGGGCTGCCCGACTGCTGCTATCGTGAAGGAGACATTTTCACCCTTTATGGTCTTCAGGTCTCTTCTAATAGTACGGATTGTCATTGTTTCTCCGCTCCCCCGCAGACCCAGCCGGGCTGCGGCGGATGCGAGGAGGAGAGTCTTTTCTGACCCATCGTCCAGGACGGCGTAAGTGTCCATGACCTTGTCCTCGTAGCTTAATATCACTCGGACCACTTTCAAGAGCACTCGGGAGCTCCCGCTGCTCGCAGGGTCGATATACATGACGTTCACTCTCGAGCTGCTTGGGGGTACGAGTTTCTTCTTGTTGCTGTCATGTAAGACATCCAAGTGGGCGCCGTCGCACTTGCTGCATTTCTTCTTTAAACGGCACTCGCGCAGCGGAAGCAGCGGCGGTTGGCTTTGATCCACTGACTCACCTCGTCAGCGGTCATCTTCTTGAAAGTGTCACATTAAGACAGCCAATGTTCCTTTTCACAGTACTGGCATACAATCTTCCACTTCCCTTTCGTCGGGGGGGTGCTGTGGTTCTTGTGCTGCGGTACTGACTCGGCTTGGTGCATAACGGTCACCGACCGGCGGTTATCATTAGATCTCCGAGGTCCATCTCTTGGGCTTGGTCCACTCCACACGAACGTGTCCAGTCGTAGGCTGCTGACTTCCCTCGCGAGGAAAGCGGCCAGGTCTAGGAGGGATGGCTCGGGACCGTCGGGATCACGGTGGTCTCTCTGCCGCCGAAAGCGCTCTTGGCGGGCTGGAGGGAGCTTCTCTAGTATTCGTTCCACATTGGAGTTAGCATATAGTTCATATATCCCTTTCTCCTTTTAGGACCCCAGCATCCCTACCAGGGACTGTACCTTGATAGAGAGGTCATCCAATGCTCTATTGTCTTTGGCTGGCGGGAGGCGGTCGATATCTCTTATTTCCTGTATCACGTAGTCCCATATGCGTCCATAACGCTGGTCGAGGGCCACTAGAGCCGCGGAGTATGGGGTGCTTGAGTTGGAATATGCCAGCGCTATATTATGCGCTCTGGGCACCTTGAGATGCTTGAGGAGGATGGCATATTTGTACGACTCATCAGGGACGTCGGACATCATAGTCTCCAAGCACATCCGTAATTCCGTGTACTGTGCTCTGTCCTTGTGCGTAAAGTCTGGGAACGTCGGTGTGCCAAGGTACGATGCCATGGATGGCTGGCACATTGGTGAGCGTAGGGGAAGAGGCCTCCTGGGCGAGTCTCCCCGTACGTGTCGTTGTGGGCTGGTACTTGGTGGGTACCAGAGGCCGGGTACCCAGGTGCTGTTCCTCGGTGCTGACTGTGCGTCAAACTCACCTGTGAGTTGAGTCGGGGGTTTGTAGCGCAGTGACTCGGGGCTGAAGTCTGGGCTGTACTGGGCCTCCTGGTCCTGAGTACGTTGCTGCTGGTGGGCTTGACTTTCCTCCTCTTCCTCTTCCTCTTCTAGGTCCTGAAGTCTTCTATTCAGTCTCTCGGCGGCGTAGGCCGGTTCTTCCCGGTTGCTGGGTCTCGTATGGACCGGTCGGGGAGGGGGTTCGGAGACGCAGATAGGATCCTTCTGTTGGCCGGGTTCCGGGTCGCTTGGTAGGGTAGGGGAAGGTGCCCTAGACCCTTGTCGTGATGATGTCCGGGAGCTCCGTGCGGAGAGAGGGGGTGTTCTATCATCTGCGCCTGTAGCCGGTCGCGCTCTGCTTCGCGCTGGGCATGGGCAGCGTCGCGCTCTGCTTCGCGCTGGGCATGGGCGGCGTCGCGCTGTGCATTGGCGCCGGCGCGCTGTGCATTGGCGGCGTCGCACTGTGCATCGGCGCGGCCTCTTTCAATGTTCTCTTCCGTCTGAAGGCGTCTGGTCTCCAGTCTTATGCGGTCGTCTTCACTCCTTTGTTGCGCCTGGAAGCGCTCTCGCTCGGTTGCAGAGTGTTCGTGTTCACTAAGGGCTTGCGCTTGGAGTTGCGCGTGAAGGCGCTCTCGTTGGTCTGCAGATTGTTCGCGCTCGCTCGTCTGTTGAGCCTGAAGGCGCTCTCTTTCCATGGTAGAGTGTTCGCGCTCACTTAATTGTTGCGCCCGGAGGCGCTCTTGTTCCATGGAAGAATGTTCGCGCTCACTAAGCGCCTGTGCTTGAAGTCGATCGCGTTCACCCTGAAGTCGATCGCGTTCGGTGGAGGCTGTCAGGGTGGCGATGAAGGCTTGCGCCAGTATCTGGTCCGCCTCGCTGGGGGATGACACTGACGGAGGTGATCGGCTTCTGACAGTGCTCGTTGGAGATCTGTTCTCCTGGCGCGCCCCGAGGTCCATCTCCTGGGCGCGCTTCTCTTCTGGTGGTGTGTCGGGTTCTGTCCCTGGAGCGCTTTCTTTATCCTGGAGCTCTCCGGGGACTATCCCGTTGACGTTGTCTGGGGGTATAGTCATGTCATGTCCCCCCTGGTCCCCCCCGTGAGCTTGGTCAGTTTCGTTAGAACCCACTGGGGTTTCTACTGGCAGGGTCGCCTGGTCGGTAGGATTTGACATGCTTTGACTATCCGCTTTATCCGTATTTAACGTCTGGTTAAAGCTAGGTATTAGAACGACAGCGTATTCCTCCAGATAGGGAGGTGGCTGACGTTTGCGCTGCGGGCGGTCTAGCTTGGGGGAGCCGCTTGGGGAGTGTTCACCGCTGGCCATGGTTAATATCAATATTATATTAGATATTACACTGATACCCTCCGGCTCGAAGGACCAATTGTAACTGAGGGGTACAATTCCCTGACTGTATTAAAGATTGTGATATATTAAACCACTACTAGTTATGTACTTTAATTACTGGCCATACAGTACATGAATATATATGGTGAACACCCACACAAGAATACGGCATTGACACATAAAGTTCTATTTGGAGGGTATTTATTATTATTAAGCAACGTTAGGTTACAGATTGAGAATTAGGCTCGCGCTTGTATGGCGAAGAACACACGTAAAGTCAGTCAAGAGCGTAAGTCAATGAGAATAGTATGAATACTAGGATGGGTCTAAACTGACGCCACCTGTGGTGTAGCAATTACATAGGGCACACTAGTACCAGCTGGAGACACTGGGGGGTTCCCTCCGGGTGTAAGGCCGGCAGGGGTAGAGGAATGTTCGGGTACAAAGTCTGGGTCAACGAGGAATAACGAGGCTCCAGATACAGGAGCCAGTGCATGTACTCCCTTGATCAGCAGACAAAGCAGCAGTTGTAATCCAAGTATGCTCGCCAGCATGGACGACAGCTAGCCAGCCTCTTCCTAGAGGCGGGCCCGAGTGATGATCCTCACGGGGGTAAATCCCAAACGACAGTGGGATCGACGGTTCTCTGCTCCAGCGGTCACGGTCCCAAAGCAATATAATCCAACCAGAAATGGTTCTGCAGTCGCCGG
Organism: Notolepis coatsorum; assembly: GCF_963971535.1. Taxonomy (NCBI): domain Eukaryota; kingdom Metazoa; phylum Chordata; class Actinopteri; order Aulopiformes; family Paralepididae; genus Notolepis; species Notolepis coatsorum. The sequence continues at coordinate 114,596,053 of NC_140177.1, read as the reverse complement.
TGTAGGTTCTCCGGTGTACATATCCAACGGTTCTCGCCTAGGACTCCTCGGGTGGGGGCACGAATTTAGGCCGCCCAGCCTGGATAAGTGCACTAGCTATATTCACGACGAACCGGTGGTAATGCTGGTCACTGAAGAACTGTAGCCGCACGATACACTATAAATAATCGACTATTACTTCACATTAGATTAAGTCGAACTCAACGTTACTGCGTTAAACTCTGACACTTTAGTATTCCACTCGCACGCGGTTCTCAATACTCTATTTAGATGCAAGGTTGCTAACTTCACTGCACGTTGACTCGTGGTGAAGGCATCAAGGTTTGAACTGAACTACTGCTGTTTACACCTGCGCCGTATTTATACGTAAGGTGAATTATCTAGTGCCAACCTCAGTTCTGTCTCGTATTACTGCGCAGACTCTGGACATGTTGAGACATGCCCGGAGTTGCCTTTGAACTTGCCGTTGGGGGCTTGGTCGTTGGCGCCTAGGGGTCGCTGTCCAATAGGAGAGCGAATATTACTCTGGTTTGTACCCAGGTAAAGGGATATTCCGTGTATATATACAAATAATATACAAGGGATATCAAACGATATACAAATATTATACAAGGGATATCAAGCAATAAATATATATATTCGGTTTAGTCTGACCCTTTGTAACAGGCGCCATCCTTTGAACGCCAACGAGTATACTCGTTATTAGATAGTTTTTAATATTCTATTCAATGTCACTGTTGAGTTAAAACTCATAAGTGGAGCATGTCAAGACACCTCAGACAACTACCAACTACATCTCCCAGAGTGCATCAGCTGCAAGATGGCTGCCGTTGGCTGATTGAACAGCTGTTAAAGGCTGGTGGTGGAGACACTCACAGAACAAACAAACAAAGCAAGCTGAAGGTCGACCCAAGGAGCTCTACCCCCAAAGACGCCAATGGTCGGTTATGTTCTACTTATTCTACTGTTTATTTTATGCTTAAATGTGGTTAAAATCAGGCTAATTCAATTGTGTGTTTAGTAGCTCCAACTGTTTCAGTCTACACATTCACTTGCTTGAGAGTTGGATTTCATTTATGTTTAAAAGTATCTCTTTACAAATTAAGACCAAGTTAGAAATGTTAAAATGATTTAAGAATTTGAAAGACTACTAAAAAGGTCGACAACTCATGTTTAAAGGTTTAAAATGCCTTGTTCAATCAGAGCTGATCTACAAGCTTAAAGTTTAGCTATATTTCTTCACTTATTCAATTTAAAATACCAAATGTTTACTTGACTTGAATCAAATGTTTACTAACTTGAATCATTTATTAAAGGTTACAATTCAGAAATGATTAATTGAAAATGACTTTAATAATTGGGTTAAAATGTCGACTTTATGAGTTAATTTAAGACTGTGTTAAAATGTCGACTTTATAAGGTAATTTAATACTTTACATTTTGGCATTCATTGTGTAAACACTATCGTTAAAAGACGTTTGATTATTTAAAATATATATTTAATGTTTAAAATCAACCATGTTTAAAAAAGAACTTATTGGTTTGAAAAGATGGTTATTGTTGTTTATTGTTTATGTTTATTGCATTGTTAAAACCTTTTTCTTTGTTTTCGAAGGTTTTCAACCTATATGAAGAACCAACCAGTCAAGAATCAACTGCAACTGAAACTGTTGAAAATAAAAATTGACTTGGAGTTGGAACTTGGAGTTGTTTCCTTATGTCCTTTGGAGTGGAAAGCAAGAGTTGACTTTACAGTTGAAAACCAAGTGCTAGCAGTGGAGGACGAGGATAAAACTGCTTCGACCCAATACTGCTGACACGGAAGGATAAAGATGGAGGAAGATATGGCGGAGGTCAAAGAACTAAAGAAGGAGAGGACCACAGCAAAACGCCGCTTCACCAAACTAGCCAACCACATTGCCAGAGGAGCAGACACCATGCTGCGATCCGAGCTGATGGATGAGTTCAGCACACTCTCACTCTGTTATAGAGCCGTGCTTGAGGCAAATGATGAATTCAGGTTTGGGCTGGAGGCTGAAGTAGAACCTGAGGATGAAGAGAAAGGGCTTGACGAGAAACAAGAGGACGACCTCAAACATACTTCAAAAGAAGCCGAAACAAAGATGGCAGAGATCAAAGACATTGTGCAGCTAATCCTGTGGTCCAAATATGGAAAACATGAGCTGGAAACAGCTATTGATGGAGCTGAGAAAGTAAGTGAAGCAGCAGGAACTCTGCCAGTGAGGACTGAATCCTTAGAGTGCTATGAACAGCACCTAACGCTCTCAGACGAGATGGGAGACAAGGCCATCTCTATAATGTTCACGTGGGAGAAATGGATACCTGACGAATCCAGAGATGAACTGAATGCGAGGCTCAAGAAGCTAGAAGACACCCTTCTCAGGCTGAAGATGAGGAAACCTCAGTTTACATCTGCACGCAGCCTGAGGAATGCTGAACAAGGCACAGGAGTTGCACCACACCATCCGACGACACCGTTGGTGAGGATAAAGCCAACCACCCTACCTACCTTCTCTGGAAATAAGAGAGAATATCACAGATGGAGAAAAGATTGGGAAAGCCTGCAAAGGCAGGGAGAGCCATCCGGATCCCCTGAAGTTAAAAACATCCAGCTCTTGGACAGCGTGGAGGAGAAAATCTCCAAAGAACTCAGACTTTCTACCTACACTACAGCCAGAGACATTTTCAGAGTCTTAGAGAACAGGCATGGAAATAAATCAAGCATCACTGTGGAAATCCTTGAAGAGCTCGACAGGATACCATATGTAAAAGGAAACCAGCCAAGAAAGGTCATCGACCTTATACAAACTGTGGAGAAGGCTCTGTCAGATCTCACTGAATTGGGCAACTCTGGGGCCATAAACAACGCACTTGTGATCAAATCAATTGAAAGCAAGTTACCTGACTTTATCAAGAGAGACTGGTTGATGTTCATGGTAGATCCCAGCAGCAATGTCACAGCAGAGAACCATTTTGACATGCTCTTGAAATATTTGAAGAACCAGGAAGACGTACTGGAGAGACTTGATCAACTAAGAATTGTGGAGAAGACTGACAAGCCAGATCGCCTGGACAAAAAGAATGAAAGAAAGTTTGCCTCGACAAAGAACACAAAGAGACTAGAGCTTGACGTATGTGTTGTCTGTGGCGACAGTGGACATAACCACAAACTGTTCTTTTGCCGGAAGTTCAAGGGACTGAAGCTTTCGGAGAAGACGGCTGCCTTGAAGAAGCTAGGAGCATGCAGGAAATGTCTCGGATGCCATGACGGAACTGCATACTGCAGAGAGACATTCCAATGCAGACTGTAAGAAGGGAGGAAATGCCGCAGACCACCACTATATCCTCTGCCCAAAAGGAGAATTCAAGCCTCGATGGGAAGAAGGAAGAGGTGGAAGAGACGGCAACAAAGGCAAACTCACAGAGGAACAAGAGTCGTTCTTGTCTGAACTCTCCTCTGAAATGGCAGATCGAGGCAGAAGGGCTTTTACTAACAAAACTACAGTGGCACTCAAAACCTCCGGCCAGTCTGAACTACTGCGAAGAAATGGTCTCGCCGAGCTTCCTGTCATCATGATGCTGATGAAAGTCACTGCAAACGCTGGTCAGAAAATTGGGACATTGATTGACATAGCGTCAGATACAAACTACATCACCCATAAGGCTGCTGAAAGACTTGGGTTGAGAAGAGAGAAGATAACATTGATTGTGCATGGGGTTGGAGGAATGGCCATGAAGGTGGACACTAAGAGATACCTCCTCAAAGTTAGAGTGAAGACTCCTACAGGCACTGAAAGAGCCCACGAACTAGTCTGCTACGGCCTAGATGAAATCGCCAAGGTCCATCAAGTGATTCAACCAGAGAGGTTGCAAAGGTTTTTCCCGGAGGTCAAGCTTGAAGAGCTGGAAACGCCAGAAGAGGTTGAACTACTCATAAGCCACCGAGAGGGAAGACTCGCTCCCCAAAGAGTAAAAGTAGTTGGAGACCTCGTCTTATGGGAGAGTCCACTGGGGAAGACGGTGGGCGGAGCACATCCTGATCTGCATGAAGAGGTGGACGTGGAAGCATATGAATCAAGAACTCACTTTGCTCGCTCCATGAGAACAGCAGCAGTCAAATATCAAGAGACATTCACAGTTGCCAGTAACCGTGAGTTCCTTGAGTGGTGGCACTGGGACAGCATCGGAGCTGCATGTGAACCAAGATGTGGAGGATGTCGATGTGGAAACTGTCCACCAGGAGGAAAAGAAATGACCCTGGCAGAGGAGAGGGAGTATGAAATCATTAAAGGAGGCCTCACCTACAAAGAGGAGGATGCTCACACCCCATCTCCACACTGGGATGCAAAATATCCTTGGACCGTAGATCCTGTCTCTCTCCCCTACAACAAAAGTGCAGTCCAGGCCTGCTTCTTAAGGATGGAAAAACAACTGAGCAAAGAACCAGACTGGAAAGTCGCATACACAACCCAAATCCAGGAAATGGTCGAACAAGGAGCAGCCTTAAAACTCACCGATGACATCATTGACAAGTGGACTGGACCAGTGTGGTATGTGAGCCACCTGGTGGCGCCAAACCCCCATTCAGTGACAACACCAGTTCGTATTGTCTGGAACAGCAGCCAGAAATACAAAGGCGTGAGCATGAATGACATCCTTCTTAAGGGACCAGATGTACTCAACCCTATTAGAGCTGTACTGCTACGGTTCAGAGAAGGTGTGCATGCAGCTCTAGGAGACATAAAGAAGATGTACAACTCTGTGTGGCTGGAGCAGCGTGAGATGCATCTACACAGATTCCTCTGGAGAGACAGCCCAGAAGAGGAGATCAGTGAATATGCAATCACCAGAGTCAACATCGGGGACAAACCTGCTGGTTGCATCGCTCAGTTGGCTATGAGAGAAACGGTGAGCCTGCCCAGCTTTGTTCACTTGGAAGATGAACGCAGAGTCATTGAAGAGGACAGTTATGTGGACGACCTCTTGACCTCCCACAATAACCTGGATCAACTCGACAAAATCACTGCAAAAGTTGAAGAGATTTTGGGAGCTGGAGGCTTCTTCCTCAAACCATGGGTCCGGTCAGGGCAAAGTGGGAGGAAAGGAACAGAGAAGGAAGTCCTAAAAGAGGAACAGGGGAAAACCTTCATTCTCCCAAATCAAATGAGGGAAGAAGACAACAAAGCCCTAGGCATCGGCTACCAAGTGGACGAAGACAAGCTCTACATGTTGACCTCAGTTAACTTTTCCAAAAGAAAGAAGAAAATGAGAGTTGGCAAAGATCTCCTCAAAGAAGAGGTGAGAACCGAAACACCAAACCCACTGACTAGAAGGGCTCTCTTAAGCCAAGTAGCCGGGCTGTACGACCCAATTGGCCTAGTAGCACCGGTCAAGCAGAAGGGAGCAATTCAAGAAACCTGGGACAAACCACTCTCGGAAAGCATCAGAGAAGAAGCCATACAGCTTTTTGAAGAATATGTACAGCTTGGTCAGGTGAAATTCTACAGAAGCCTCACACCAGCTGACTGGAAAGGAAACCCTTGGGGCATCACATTCTCTGATGGAAGTGACAAAACCTTTGGAGCTGTGATGTACTTAAGGTGGGAAACATGTCATGGCATTGAAGTTCGGTTTGTGGAATCAAAAGCCAAACTGACACCTCTGGATCAAAAGGGAGAAGCTGTAAAAGCTGAGATCTGTGGAGCAGTCTTCGCAGCCAGAATCAGGAAGTATGTGGAAAAGCATGCTCGAATGAAGATCAAGAAATGGTTCCATCTGCTGGACAGTCAGACGGTCCTTGGGGCAATCCAGAGAGACAGTTATGGGTACCAAAGCTTCTTTGCCAACAGAGTGGGTGAAATCCAAAAGACTGCACCAGTGCAGGACTGGTGGTGGATCCGTGGAGGTCTGAACATAGCTGACATCATTGCAAGAGGAGGCACTCCTGAAGATTTAAAAGAGGATTCCACCTGGCAAAATGGACCAGATTTCCTGAAGTGGCCAGTGGAGGAGTGGCCCATTAAATCAGCTGGAGAGGTAGCTGCCCAGGCCAGGGAGAGCGTAAACACACTCCAAAGGAAGGCATTTTCAGCTGCAATCACACGAGCTCAAGCTAAAATCAGTCCGCAGGAAGACGACCCTCTGACCACACAGGAAAGTCAAAAGGAAATGCCAACTCTTCTAAGAAGGAAGCCCACTGGCTGGGTCAAAGATCTTGTGGAAATAAGAAGATTCAGCAACCTGTCCAAACTGGTGAGAGTCATCGCCTGGGTCTATCGAGCTGTCAAGCAGTGGCTAGAGAGGAAGTGCCAGGTGCCAGGGCAGTCAAAGTGGGAGGCATCACCCAAACAAGCTGGGTTGACTGTAAAAGAACTTGACAACGCATCTGAAGACCTTTTCCTCGCTGCTCAAGAAGCTATAGCCTTCCCAGAGACGACTCTAAGCAGATTGGCAGTGTACAAAGACGTGAACTCTGGACTCCTACTTTGTGGAGGCAGAATCCAGATGTTCAACGAAGTGAAGACTGCAGTGCCAGTCTTACCTTTTGAATCGTGGGTGTCTACATTGCTGGCACAAGAATCCCACAAAGCAAACCATGAGGGAGTAGCAGGAACCCTTCTTCGCATGAGGAAAAAGGCTTGGGTGATAAAAGGCCGGAGACTTGCCAAGAGGGTGGTTGACAGCTGTGTCGTTTGCAGAAAGAACAATGTAAAACAGTGTCAACAAATCATGGCTGACCTGCCTCCAGAGCGAACAGGCCCAGCTGCACCCTTTGAATTCACCACCATGGACCTGTTCGGCCCCTATGAAGTGAAGGATGAGGTCAAAAAGAGGACCAGACTCAAAGTATGGGGAATCGTCTTCTGCTGCATGGCTTCCCGAGCCATGCACACTGAAGTGGTGAGTTACCAGTCATCCGAAGGATTCCTGCTCGCCTATCAAAGGTTCACTTCGCTGAGAGGACACCCCAGGAAACTCTGGTCAGACCCTGGCTCTAACTTTGTGGGAGCCAAGCCTGCTCTGGAAAAGCTTTACAAATTCCTTGACCAACTGAACAGGCCTGAACTTGAAGGAAGAGCTGCCAAACATGGCACAGAATGGTCGTGGAAGATCCACCCCGCAGACTCTCCCCACAGGAACGGTGCAGCAGAGGCAGCTGTCAGAATAGTGAAGCGGGCCTTAAGCAAGTACATCACTCCAAACTCTCTGCTTTTAGGACGTGCCCATCCTAAAGGTGACCCTGGAGACTTTCAGTTTGATGGCTACCCATACAAAATACTTCAGAATATTCAGGCAGAAGTCAGCAAGTTCTGGAAGAAATGGAGCCAATTGGCCGGTCCTAATTTGTTCATAAGGAACAAATGGCACACCAAAGAGCGAAATGTTGCTGTTGGAGATGTGGTCTGGTTGGCTGACCAAAATGCCCTGAGAGGACAGTACAAGCTGGCTAGAGTAGTCAGTGTCAACGCTGACTGCAAAGGCATCGTAAGAGATGTGCTGGTGAGGACCTTTCCCAGCTATCCTGTCCCCATCACGAAAGCAAATGACAAAGGAAAGCCCACAAAATCAAACAGTGAAAAAACCAAAATCCCGGCCACAATTCTGCATCGAGATGTCAGACGGCTGGTCATTCTACTTCCTACTGAAGAACAACAGAGGCGTGAAGGACTTGAGTGACCTCTGTGGTTAAGAACCCAGGAGCTCAAGTGGGAGGTGTTGAGTTAAAACTCATAAGTGGAGCATGTCAAGACACCTCAGACAACTACCAACTACATCTCCCAGAGTGCATCAGCTGCAAGATGGCTGCCGTTGGCTGATTGAACAGCTGTTAAAGGCTGGTGGTGGAGACACTCACAGAACAAACAAACAAAGCAAGCTGAAGGTCGACCCAAGGAGCTCTACCCCAAAAGACGCCAATGGTCGGTTATGTTCTACTTATTCTACTGTTTATTTATACTTCTGCTTAAATGTGGTTAAAATCAGGCTAATTAAATTGTGTGTTTAGTAGCTCCAACTGTTTCAGTCTACACATTCACTTGCTTGAGAGTTGGATTTAATTTATGTTTAAAAGTATCTCTTTACAAATTAAGACCAAGTTAGAAATGTTAAAATGATTTAAGAATTTGAAAGACTACTAAAAAGGTCGACAACTCATGTTTAAAGGTTTAAAATGCCTTGTTCAATCAGAGCTGATCTACAAGCTTAAAGTTTAGATATATTTCTTCACTTATTCAATTTAAAATACCAAATGTTTACTTGACTTGAATCAAATGTTTACTAACTTGAATCATTTATTAAAGGTTACAATTCAGAAATGATTAATTGAAAATGACTTTAATAATTGGGTTAAAATGTCGACTTTATGAGTTAATTTAAGACTGTGTTAAAATGTCGACTTTATAAGGTAATTTAATACTTTACATTTTGGCATTCATTGTGTAAACACTATCGTTAAAAGACGTTTGATTATTTAAAATATATATTTAATGTTTAAAATCAACCATGTTTAAAAAAGAACTTATTGGTTTGAAAAGATGGTTATTGTTGTTTATTGTTTATGTTTATTGCATTGTTAAAACCTTTTTCTTTGTTTTCGAAGGTTTTCAACCTATATGAAGAACCAACCAGTCAAGAATCAACTGCAACTGAAACTGTTGAAAAGTTGAAAATAAAAATGTACTTGGAGTTGGAACTTGGAGTTGTTTCCTTATGTCCTTTGGAGTGGAAAGCAAGAGTTGACTTTACAGTCACCAACCTGTATGTTGCCGTTAAAAGGCATACTGGGGGGGAGCTCCAGTAGCTCACCGCGTACCTCGGACGCTATTTCGGCGTCGGGGACAACCGTGCGCGTCACGGATCTGGGGTACACGAGTTCGACTCCCGGACTCGCCATATTTTCTCAGTGTCTTTCCCCCGATCTATACCCCATTCAACCTGTTTCTGTCGGTCATGCTTGACCAGAAAAAGCGATAAACGCTAAAAGAACCAGCTGACTGGTCAAAGTAAAAAAAAAAAAAAAAAAAAAAGGCATACTGGGACGCTGAGGGTGCAGTACCAGCCAGATCCTCCCAGGTGCCAGTATCGAGAGTAGATTGTTCGTAGCTACGAACAGGATTTATGAACTTAAAAAGGCAGACGGATTGGTCTGCACCCTTGTTCTTAACTCATTCCCTGCCAACAACGATTATACTCGTTATTGGGCGCCATCCTTTGAACGCCAACGAGTATACTCGTTATTAGATCGTTTTTAATATTCTATTCAATGTCACCAACCTGTATGTTGCCGTTAAAAGGCATACTGGGACGCTGAGGGTGCAGTACCAGCCAGATCCTCCCAGGTGGCAGTATCGAGAGTGCAGTAAACCCTGTTCCAGACCGGGTGTTACGTTTAAACCGCTCCGGGTGCAGTTTTTTAGTACAGGGAAGCCTAGAGATTCACTCGGTCCCATTGAAACGGGTCCGGGCCCCTCAATGCATGTGTTGTAATGTATTATGTTGTGGACCAGATGGACATCAGATGGACCAGATGGCGATCAAACAATTGGAATAATCTGTTTGGATTACCCCCGACCAGAGGTAAGGGCTATCTGACATCAATTTCAGTTTGATCCAACAATGTTTTGATACCGATCCAGCTGATCAGCGTTTTTAGTGTTCAATACGAATGCCGTTACTGGCAATCAAAGCATCAGAAACGACCCCCCCCCCCCCCCCATTTCATGCATTCATGATGAAACATAATACCTATTATATACATTTGATTTGGAAATAGTAGCGTGTCCAGGCAAGAAACTCCAACGCTTATAGTAGAATTCATGTTGCGCCCTATTACTCGCTTCCCAGGAATTATCCCGGAACACAAATTATACTTATATTCACCACAGGATAACACGTGAACGTATGCATGAAAAAATGATCTCTGTTTTGCATCGTGGACAGAAGAAAGTCAGTGTCAAATGACTATAGTATTGTCTCCATAGCTATAATATAGAATATACTTATAGCTCTACAAACAAGGTAACGCACTCCTATCTTTAAAGCGTGGCATACTGTAGCTACAACGGGACCCGGCTAATCCCTTGTGCAGAATGAGTTAAGGGCTTCATTTGGGAGAAATCCTTGGTGATTGTGCTCACTTAGTTTCTACAGACATCCTCGGAATTAAATAATTATAATAATAATAAATACAACAATATTTGTATCATTAACAATTACGTTTTACATTTATAGTCATGACTCAACGAACCACTGTGCTGACGTGTAGGTGTGCTGAGCGCAGCTGCCTCATGCATCCTCACCAAGCCGCCTGCATCAGACCATAGCACCAGATATCCTCCCATTCCTAACTGCAACCATCAACTGGATGTAGCCAATTACTTAAATAGTTTCTTCACAAACATAGCCACAACACTGGTAAACAAACTACCCTCCCACTCAGGGCATTATGGGGTAGAACACATAGTAGCATACTACAAGAACCTAGGGGTCCACAAAGACGACTTCAAACTGGAAATGGTAACAACAGATGAGGTACTCAAAAAACTGAGCGCCCTCCAACCTAACAAGGCCACTGGTTATTCCTTTACCCAAAGACTCCAAATCAGTTTTTAATGAGGGCAACTCCAGACCTATAAGCATTTTACCAGTTTTAAGCAAAATCATGGAAAAGTGTGTTTTTGCACAAATCCAAGAATATTTTCAGTTTAACAGTCTGGCTACAGAGTCTCAACATGCATACAGATCTGGTCACTCCACATCGACTGCTCTAGTTCAGATGACTGACGACTGGTTCAGAGCTATTGACAACTCCATGATAGTGGGAGCTGTGTTTTTAGATTTCAGTGCTGCATTTGATGTGCTTGACCATTCTCTCTTGATTGATAAACTTAAATGCTATGGTTTTAATCCCCTGGCTTTGATGTGGATGCAGAGTTATCTGTCCTCCAGATCTCAGCAGATTTATTTGAATGGCAGCCTATCTAGTAGTAGAAGTTTGGAGTGTGGTGTTCCACAGGGGAGCTCCCTAGGGCCTCTGCTCTACTCAGTGTTCACCAATGACCTACCGTGGGCTACTAAGAATGCCAAATTGGTCCAATATGCAGATGATTCCACCTTGTATTATGCTTCTCCATCAAATGGTATGCTTAATGAAGTCCTGAGCAGAGAACTTAATGATGTGAATGATTGGATAGTGGCTAACAGGCTTGTACTGAACATCTCTAAGACAAAAAGCATGGTGTTTGGATCGAGGCACGGGTTGTCTTGTAACCCAAGGCTTATTTTAAATTCATGTAACTCCATCGTTAAGCAAGTTGAAAGCATTAAGCTCCTGGGAGTGACACTGGATAGTACTCTATCTTGGTCAAACCACATCACTAACATTGTCTCAAAGATGGGAAGAGCTGTAGGCATTGTTAGAAAATGTGCTTCTTTTGTTGATCGTCCTCTTCTACGTCAGATTATTCAGAGTCTAGTCCTGTGTCATGTTGATTATTGTTCGGTGATCTGGTCATCTGCCACCAAAGGTGAGATCAGGAGACTACAGGTAGTCCAGAACAGGGCAGCACGGTTGGCTTTGGGTTGCTCACTAAGGTCCAATGTCAACCGTATGCATGCTGGTCTCTCCTGGCTCACAGTTGAAAAAAGGTTATCGTCTAACTCACTTGTATTGTGTAAATCAGTCATTAACAGCAAGACTCCATATTTTGTGTTTGAGCAACTTGTTTACAGAAGCTCTATACAAGACCATAATACAAGAGGGGCCAGAAATGGTCAGTTTGTACTCCCTCGTCCTAGAACCAATGCTTTAAAGCGGTCTTTTATTTATAGGTGCATAACACTCTGGAACAACCTACCTAGTTATCTCTACACTTTTAGTAAATCGATTTTTAAAAAGAAACTCAAATCTCAATTACAGTTGTTGCCTTAATGTGTATTGCATTTGTGTATGGGTTTTTGCCTATTAGCCTACAAGTTCTCATTTTGTATCTTTAAAAATGGATATTTATTGTATGTTTTTAGTTAATTGTTTTGTTTTTTATTTCTATCTATAGCATCTGTGAAAGTATCTTATTTGCTATATACTTAATCCTTGTTTTTATCTTTTGTATTGATCTATGCATTAACTGTTTTATGTATTGTGTTGTGTGGACCCCAGGAAGACTAGCTGGGAGCCATGGCACCAGCTAATGGGGATCCTTAATAAAAACAAAAAAACAACATCCCTTCCAAATTCCTCAGAGACTCAGCAGCCGCCATCACTCCAGTCATCACACACATAATAAACCTCTCCATAAAACAGGGACACGTCCCCAAGGACTTCAAAATTGCGAGAGTGACCCCTCTGCACAAAAAAGGTGTTATGGTTTGTAACCGACCCCAATCGCACAACACAAGACAGGTATGAGAGTAAGCCAAGAACTGGGCATTTATTGAAACACACAGAAAACGGCAACGTCCCTTAAAGGGAGAACACAAATTACTGGAAAACAAGAAATGGGAAAAAGGCACAGTGCCTTTAAGAGGCGAGCTGGCTAAGGGGAAGGCTAAGGGAAACAGGAAACAGGGCAAGGGACAAGGGCAGGAACTGGGAGGACTAGGAGGACTGGACAGGGATGACTAGGAGGACTAGGAAGACTGGACAGGGAGGACTAGGATGACTAGGAGGACTGGACAGGGAGGACTAGGAGGACTAGAGAGGACTGGACAGGGAGGACTAGGATGACTAGGAGGACTGGACAGGGAGGACTAGGAGGACTAGAGAGGGGAAACAGGGACAGAGGCCCGCGGAGGCGGGCTGGGGACAGGGAGGACTAGGAGGACAAGAGTGGGGAAAACAGACAAAGACTGGGATTCAAGCATAGATGAAAGTTGCTGCTCTGCAGCTTCTCCCGGGATGGTTCGTCTGGGGAAGCAGACGTTGACGTCAGAGCCGCACTGCAGATTCCTCTCGGCAGCTCTCCGAGGTGGTAAACGGGACCGAGAGGGAGAGAGGGAGCGGGTTAGCTCAGAGTACAGTTGGGAACAGAGCAGGTGACAGGAGAAGTGACTTGTCCCAAAACAGAGTAATCCTAGTGACTGAATCTTCGGTGTAAATACACACTGTGAGTAACGTCCCAAACACAAATCCACGTGAAAGAATCTTCGGTGCAAATAAACACTGTGAGCGAAGTCCCAATAATAATCCAAGTGACAGTATCTTCGGTGTGAATACACACAGTCAGCGAAGTCCAAACAATAATCCAAGTGATAATATCTTCGGTGTGAAAACACACAGTGAGCGATGTTAAAGCAAATATTATCCCAATGAACAATCCAAAAAGCTGACACTGGGTGAGTGACAGTCTGACAAAAAGCAGGATATCTTCAGTGTCTTAAACACACGAAAAACGAATAGGGTCAAAGACAGTCTTGCAAAACTCACCCAGGCGCTGTGCGTAAAGAGAGCAGGATCAACAGGGCGAGCGCGTCGCCACGGGGAACGGGTTGTCCAAGCGGAGGTCTGAGTGGTGCGCGACTGCTTGGAGTACGCGCCGGTAAGGAGGGCGCATCTGGCGCGGAGGTCTGAGTGGTGCGCGACTGCTTGGAGTACGCGCCGGTACGGAGGGCGCATCTGGCGCGGCGTCTGAAAGCGCGTCTGGAGTGAAGAGCGCGTCTGCGCGGAAGAGCGCGCCAGGCTCGGAGGTCTGGATGGTGCGCGTCTGCTTTGAGTACGCGCCGGTACGGAGAGCGCATCTGCTGCGCGGAGGTCTGGAGTGGAACACCGGAATACCTCCCGTAGAGGTTTAGAGAGCACAGTGCGGTGTCTCCTTCCAGGCAAACGGCGACAGGTGGCGAAGGCTAAAGTGCATCTGGCGCAGAGGTCTGGATGCGCGTCTGGACGTCTGCTGCGCGGAGGTCTGAAGTGGAACACTGGAATACCTCCCGTGGAAGTTTAGAGAGCGCAGTCCAGTGTCTCCTTCCAGGCAAACGGCGACAGGAGGCGAAGGCTAGAGCGCATCTGGCGCAGAGGTCTGGATGCGCGTCTGGACGTCTGCTGCGCGGAGGTCTGAAGTGGAACACTGGAATACCTCCCGTGGAAGTTTAGAGAGCGCAGTCCAGTGTCTCCTTCCAGGCAAACGGCGACAGGAGGCGAAGGCTAGAGCGCATCTCACGCAGGAGATGAAAACAGCATAACAGACAGAGAACCTCCCGAAGGAGTCTTGGTGATAGAGATATGATACGGAACGACCCGACAAGGCTAGAGGGGAAGAGCGAGGTACTTAAAGCCCACAGGGGAACTAATTAGAATCCCCATCAGGTGCGTGAAGGTAATTGATACTAGAACTAGAAGTGTGTGTTCGGCACCAGACCAATCAAACACATAATGACAGGTAGTCCAAGGGTGTGGCTGCTGAAGAGCAAACGAACGCGAGGGTGGGGGCTAGTGAGGTGAGGAGAATGCAATTGATTAACAGAAAACTAAAGGAACAGAGCGAGTAGGCTTAAAGGAACAGAGCGAGTAGGTGAGCAACGGACAAAACCTTACAGTACCCCCCCCTCCACGGGAGCCACCCGGTGACCCAAAAATACAGACAGAGCGGCAGGGGACAAAACAAGGCAACAAACAAAAGGTACAGGGCCATGCTAGCAGGGGAAGCTCCAACAAAAGTGGGGCTAGCAAAGGAACAGGGCAGCAGAGGGGTAACTAGGGAAGCCGAGGGGCAACCAGAGGAGCTGAGGGGTAACCAGAGGAGCAGAGGGGTCACCATGGTAGCTGAGGGGTAACTAGAGTAGCTGAGGGGTAACCAAGGTAGCTGAGGGGTAGCTGGAGGAGCTGAGGGGTAACCAGAGGAGCTGAGGGGTAACTAGAGGAGCTGAGGGGTAACTAGAGGAGCAGGGGGGTAACCAAGGTAGCTGAGGGGTAACTAGAGGAGCTGAGGGGTAACTAGAGGAGCTGAGGGGTAACTACCAGGGCACTGATAGCCACAGGGCCTATGCTAGCTGTACCGCTACATTAACAAAGAGGCTGCGCTAGCTGCCGGAGCTAGGCTAGCAGACAGGGCTGGAACAGGGGCACCGGAGAGGGGAACAGGGAAGGGGCTAGCAGAGGGAAAGGGTAGCTGCCAGGGCACTGATAGCTACAGGGCCTATGCTAGCTGTACTGCTACATAAACATAGAGGCTGCGCTAGCTGCCGGAGCTAGGCAGGCAGACAGGGCTGGACCAGCATGAGAGAACAAGCTAGCTGGAAGGACAGTCCTAGCTGTGGGGAACTGACCTTGCTAGCTGAAGGGGCAGTCCTAGCAGTGGGAGCACTGACCTTGCTAGCTGAAGGGGCAGTCCTAGCAGTGGGAGAAAACTGACCTTGCTAGCTGAAGGGGCAGTCCCAGCAGTGGGGCAAACTGACCTTGCTAGCTGAAGCAGCAGTCCTAGCAGTGGGAAAAAACTGACCTTGCTAGCTGAAAGGGCAGTCCTAGCAGTGGGAGAAAACTGACCTTGCTAGCTGAAAGGGCAGTCCTAGCAGTGGGAAAAAACTGACCTTGCTAGCTGAAAGGGCAGTCCTAGCAGTGGGAGAAAACTGACCTTGCTAGCTGAAAGGGCAGTCCTAGCAGTGGGAAAAACTGACCTTGCTAGCTGAAAGGGCAGTCCTAGCAGTGGGAGAAAACTGACCTTGCTAGCTGAATGGGCAGTCCTAGCAGTGGGAAAAACTGACCTTGCTAGCTGAAAGGGCAGTCCTAGCAGTGGGAAAACTGACCCTGCTAGCTGAAAGGGCAGTCCTAGCAGTGGGAGAAAACTGACCTTGCTAGCTGAAAGGGCAGTCCTAGCAGTGGGAAAAAACTGACCTTGCTAGCTGAAAGGGCAGTCCTAGCAGTGGGAAAGAACTGACCTTGCTAGCTGAAAGGGCAGTCCTAGCAGTGGGAGAAAACTGACCTTGCTAGCTGAAAGGGCAGTCCTAGCAGTGGGAAAACTACACAAAAAGTGGAGGCCATGCAGAGGGACCGGGTTAGCTGCCTGGGCATGGCTAGCTACAGGGCCTATGCCAGCTGCAAGGGCTGCATTAACATAGAGGCTGTGCTAGCAGCCGGGGCTAAGCTAGCAGACTGGGGCCATGCAGAGGGACTGGGTTAGCTGCCAGGGCATGGCTAGCTACAGGGCCCATGCCAGCAGCAAGGGCTGCATTAACATAGAGGCTGTGCTAGCAGCCGGGGCTAAGCTAGCAGACTGGGGCCATGCTGAGGGACTGGGTTAGCTGCCTGGGCATGGCTAGCTACAGGGCCTATGCCAGCAGCAAGGGCTGCATTAACATAGAGGCTGTGCTAGCAGCCGGGGCTAAGCTAGCAGACTGGGGCCATGCTGAGGGACTGGGTTAGCTGCCTGGGCATAGCTAGCTACAGGGCCTATGCCAGCAGCAAGGGCTGCATTAACATAGAGGCTGTGCTAGCAGCCGGGGCTAAGCTAGCAGACAGGGGCCAAGCTGGTAGTAGAGGCCTAACAAGCTGCAGGGGAGCTAACGAGGCTAACAGGGAAGCAAACAGGGGCGACTAACAAGCTAACAGGGGAGCCAACAGGGCTAACAGGGAAGCTAACAGGGCAAAAAAAAAAAAAGGCAAACTCAACATACACCGTCTGTGCTGGCTGGGGTCGCCGATTGGTCGGGTCGTACTGTTATGGTTTGTAACCGACCCCAATCGCACAACACAAGACAGGTATGAGAGTAAGCCAAGAACTGGGCATTTATTGAAACACACAGAAAACGGCAACGTCCCTTAAAGGGAGAACACAAATTACTGGAAAACAAGAAATGGGAAAAAGGCACAGTGCCTTTAAGAGGCGAGCTGGCTAAGGGGAAGGCTAAGGGAAACAGGAAACAGGGCAAGGGACAAGGGCAGGAACTGGGAGGACTAGGAGGACTGGACAGGGATGACTAGGAGGACTAGGAGGACTGGACAGGGAGGACTAGGATGACTAGGAAGACTGGACAGGGAGGACTAGGAGGACTAGAGAGGACTGGACAGGGAGGACTAGGATGACTAGGAGGACTGGACAGGGAGGACTAGGAGGACTAGAGAGGGGAAACAGGGACAGAGGCCCGCGGAGGCGGGCTGGGGACAGGGAGGACTAGGAGGACAAGAGTGGGGAAAACAGACAAAGACTGGGATTCAAGCATAGATGAAAGTTGCTGCTCTGCAGCTTCTCCCGGGATGGTTCGTCTGGGGAAGCAGACGGTGACGTCAGAGCCGCTCTGCAGATTCCTCTCGGCAGCTCTCCGAGGTGGTAAACGGGACCGAGAGGGAGAGAGGGAGCGGGTTAGCTCAGAGTACAGTTGGGAACAGAGCAGGTGACAGGAGAAGTGACTTGTCCCAAAACAGAGTAATCCTAGTGACTGAATCTTCGGTGTAAATACACACTGTGAGTAACGTCCCAAACACAAATCCACGTGAAAGAATCTTCGGTGCAAATAAACACTGTGAGCGAAGTCCCAATAATAATCCAAGTGACAGTATCTTCGGTGTGAATACACACAGTCAGCGAAGTCCAAACAATAATCCAAGTGATAATATCTTCGGTGTGAAAACACACAGTGAGCGATGTTAAAGCAAATATTATCCCAATGAACAATCCAAAAAGCTGACACTGGGTGAGTGACAGTCTGACAAAAAGCAGGATATCTTCAGTGTCTTAAACACACGAAAAACGAATAGGGTCAAAGACAGTCTTGCAAAACTCACCCAGGCGCTGTGCGTAAAGAGAGCAGGATCAACAGGGCGAGCGCGTCGCCACGGGGAACGGGTTGTCCAAGCGGAGGTCTGAGTGGTGCGCGACTGCTTGGAGTACGCGCCGGTAAGGAGGGCGCATCTGGTGCGGAGGTCTGAGTGGTGCGCGACTGCTTGGAGTACGCGCCGGTACGGAGGGCGCATCTGGCGCGGCGTCTGAAAGCGCGTCTGGAGTGAAGAGCGCGTCTGCGCGGAAGAGCGCGCCAGGCTCGGAGGTCTGGATGGTGCGCGTCTGCTTTGAGTATGCGCCGGTACGGAGAGCGCATCTGCTGCGCGGAGGTCTGGAGTGGAACACCGGAATACCTCCCGTAGAGGTTTAGAGAGCGCAGTGCGGTGTCTCCTTCCAGGCAAACGGCGACAGGTGGCGAAGGCTAGAGTGCATCTGGCGCAGAGGTCTGGATGCGCGTCTGGACGTCTGCTGCGCGGAGGTCTGAAGTGGAACACTGGAATACCTCCCGTGGAAGTTTAGAGAGCGCAGTCCAGTGTCTCCTTCCAGGCAAACGGCGACAGGAGGCGAAGGCTAGAGCGCATCTGGCGCAGAGGTCTGGATGCGCGTCTGGACGTCTGCTGCGCGGAGGTCTGAAGTGGAACACTGGAATACCTCCCGTGGAAGTTTAGAGAGCGCAGTCCAGTGTCTCCTTCCAGGCAAACGGCGACAGGAGGCGAAGGCTAGAGCGCATCTCACGCAGGAGATGAAAACAGCATAACAGACAGAGAACCTCCCGAAGGAGTCTTGGTGATAGAGATATGATACGGAACGACCCGACAAGGCTAGAGGGGAAGAGCGAGGTACTTAAAGCCCACAGGGGAACTAATTAGAATCCCCATCAGGTGCGTGAAGGTAATTGATACTAGAACTAGAAGTGTGTGTTCGGCACCAGACCAATCAAACACATAATGACAGGTAGTCCAAGGGTGTGGCTGCTGAAGAGCAAACGAACGCGAGGGTGGGGGCTAGTGAGGTGAGGAGAATGCAATTGATTAACAGAAAACTAAAGGAACAGAGCGAGTAGGCTTAAAGGAACAGAGCGAGTAGGTGAGCAACGGACAAAACCTTACAGTACCCCCCCCTCCACGGGAGCCACCCGGCGACCCAAAAATACAGACAGAGCGGCAGGGGACAAAACAAGGCAACAAACAAAAGGTACAGGGCCATGCTAGCAGGGGAAGCTCCAACAAAAGTGGGGCTAGCAAAGGAACAGGGCAGCAGAGGGGTAACTAGGGAAGCCGAGGGGCAACCAGAGGAGCTGAGGGGTAACCAGAGGAGCAGAGGGGTCACCATGGTAGCTGAGGGGTAACTAGAGTAGCTGAGGGGTAACCAAGGTAGCTGAGGGGTAGCTGGAGGAGCTGAGGGGTAACCAGAGGAGCTGAGGGGTAACTAGAGGAGCTGAGGGGTAACTAGAGGAGCAGGGGGGTAACCAAGGTAGCTGAGGGGTAACTAGAGGAGCTGAGGGGTAACTAGAGGAGCTGAGGGGTAACTACCAGGGCACTGATAGCCACAGGGCCTATGCTAGCTGTACCGCTACATTAACAAAGAGGCTGCGCTAGCTGCCGGAGCTAGGCTAGCAGACAGGGCTGGAACAGGGGCACCGGAGAGGGGAACAGGGAAGGGGCTAGCAGAGGGAAAGGGTAGCTGCCAGGGCACTGATAGCTACAGGGCCTATGCTAGCTGTACTGCTACATAAACATAGAGGCTGCGCTAGCTGCCGGAGCTAGGCAGGCAGACAGGGCTGGACCAGCATGAGAGAACAAGCTAGCTGGAAGGACAGTCCTAGCTGTGGGGAACTGACCTTGCTAGCTGAAGGGGCAGTCCTAGCAGTGGGAGCACTGACCTTGCTAGCTGAAGGGGCAGTCCTAGCAGTGGGAGAAAACTGACCTTGCTAGCTGAAGGGGCAGTCCCAGCAGTGGGGCAAACTGACCTTGCTAGCTGAAGCAGCAGTCCTAGCAGTGGGAAAAAACTGACCTTGCTAGCTGAAAGGGCAGTCCTAGCAGTGGGAGAAAACTGACCTTGCTAGCTGAAAGGGCAGTCCTAGCAGTGGGAAAAAACTGACCTTGCTAGCTGAAAGGGCAGTCCTAGCAGTGGGAGAAAACTGACCTTGCTAGCTGAAAGGGCAGTCCTAGCAGTGGGAAAAACTGACCTTGCTAGCTGAAAGGGCAGTCCTAGCAGTGGGAGAAAACTGACCTTGCTAGCTGAATGGGCAGTCCTAGCAGTGGGAAAAACTGACCTTGCTAGCTGAAAGGGCAGTCCTAGCAGTGGGAAAACTGACCCTGCTAGCTGAAAGGGCAGTCCTAGCAGTGGGAGAAAACTGACCTTGCTAGCTGAAAGGGCAGTCCTAGCAGTGGGAAAAAACTGACCTTGCTAGCTGAAAGGGCAGTCCTAGCAGTGGGAAAAAACTGACCTTGCTAGCTGAAAGGGCAGTCCTAGCAGTGGGAGAAAACTGACCTTGCTAGCTGAAAGGGCAGTCCTAGCAGTGGGAAAACTACACAAAAAGTGGAGGCCATGCAGAGGGACCGGGTTAGCTGCCTGGGCATGGCTAGCTACAGGGCCTATGCCAGCTGCAAGGGCTGCATTAACATAGAGGCTGTGCTAGCAGCCGGGGCTAAGCTAGCAGACTGGGGCCATGCAGAGGGACTGGGTTAGCTGCCAGGGCATGGCTAGCTACAGGGCCCATGCCAGCAGCAAGGGCTGCATTAACATAGAGGCTGTGCTAGCAGCCGGGGCTAAGCTAGCAGACTGGGGCCATGCTGAGGGACTGGGTTAGCTGCCTGGGCATGGCTAGCTACAGGGCCTATGCCAGCAGCAAGGGCTGCATTAACATAGAGGCTGTGCTAGCAGCCGGGGCTAAGCTAGCAGACTGGGGCCATGCTGAGGGACTGGGTTAGCTGCCTGGGCATAGCTAGCTACAGGGCCTATGCCAGCAGCAAGGGCTGCATTAACATAGAGGCTGTGCTAGCAGCCGGGGCTAAGCTAGCAGACAGGGGCCAAGCTGGTAGTAGAGGCCTAACAAGCTGCAGGGGAGCTAACGAGGCTAACAGGGAAGCAAACAGGGGCGACTAACAAGCTAACAGGGGAGCCAACAGGGCTAACAGGGAAGCTAACAGGGCAAAAAAAAAAAAAGGCAAACTCAACATACACCGTCTGTGCTGGCTGGGGTCGTCGATTGGTCGGGTCGTACTGTTATGGTTTGTAACCGACCCCAATCGCACAACACAAGACAGGTATGAGAGTAAGCCAAGAACTGGGCATTTATTGAAACACACAGAAAACGGCAACGTCCCTTAAAGGGAGAACACAAATTACTGGAAAACAAGAAATGGGAAAAAGGCACAGTGCCTTTAAGAGGCGAGCTGGCTAAGGGGAAGGCTAAGGGAAACAGGAAACAGGGCAAGGGACAAGGGCAGGAACTGGGAGGACTAGGAGGACTGGACAGGGATGACTAGGAGGACTAGGAGGACTGGACAGGGAGGACTAGGATGACTAGGAAGACTGGACAGGGAGGACTAGGAGGACTAGAGAGGACTGGACAGGGAGGACTAGGATGACTAGGAGGACTGGACAGGGAGGACTAGGAGGACTAGAGAGGGGAAACAGGGACAGAGGCCCGCGGAGGCGGGCTGGGGACAGGGAGGACTAGGAGGACAAGAGTGGGGAAAACAGACAAAGACTGGGATTCAAGCATAGATGAAAGTTGCTGCTCTGCAGCTTCTCCCGGGATGGTTCGTCTGGGGAAGCAGACGGTGACGTCAGAGCCGCTCTGCAGATTCCTCTCGGCAGCTCTCCGAGGTGGTAAACGGGACCGAGAGGGAGAGAGGGAGCGGGTTAGCTCAGAGTACAGTTGGGAACAGAGCAGGTGACAGGAGAAGTGACTTGTCCCAAAACAGAGTAATCCTAGTGACTGAATCTTCGGTGTAAATACACACTGTGAGTAACGTCCCAAACACAAATCCACGTGAAAGAATCTTCGGTGCAAATAAACACTGTGAGCGAAGTCCCAATAATAATCCAAGTGACAGTATCTTCGGTGTGAATACACACAGTCAGCGAAGTCCAAACAATAATCCAAGTGATAATATCTTCGGTGTGAAAACACACAGTGAGTGATGTTAAAGCAAATATTATCCCAATGAACAATCCAAAAAGCTGACACTGGGTGAGTGACAGTCTGACAAAAAGCAGGATATCTTCAGTGTCTTAAACACACGAAAAACGAATAGGGTCAAAGACAGTCTTGCAAAACTCACCCAGGCGCTGTGCGTAAAGAGAGCAGGATCAACAGGGCGAGCGCGTCGCCACGGGGAACGGGTTGTCCAAGCGGAGGTCTGAGTGGTGCGCGACTGCTTGGAGTACGCGCCGGTAAGGAGGGCGCATCTGGCGCGGAGGTCTGAGTGGTGCGCGACTGCTTGGAGTACGCGCCGGTACGGAGGGCGCATCTGGCGCGGCGTCTGAAAGCGCGTCTGGAGTGAAGAGCGCGTCTGCGCGGAAGAGCGCGCCAGGCTCGGAGGTCTGGATGGTGCGCGTCTGCTTTGAGTACGCGCCGGTACGGAGAGCGCATCTGCTGCGCGGAGGTCTGGAGTGGAACACCGGAATACCTCCCGTAGAGGTTTAGAGAGCGCAGTGCGGTGTCTCCTTCCAGGCAAACGGCGACAGGTGGCGAAGGCTAGAGTGCATCTGGCGCAGAGGTCTGGATGCGCGTCTGGACGTCTGCTGCGCGGAGGTCTGAAGTGGAACACTGGAATACCTCCCGTGGAAGTTTAGAGAGCGCAGTCCAGTGTCTCCTTCCAGGCAAACGGTGACAGGAGGCGAAGGCTAGAGCGCATCTGGCGCAGAGGTCTGGATGCGCGTCTGGACGTCTGCTGCGCGGAGGTCTGAAGTGGAACACTGGAATACCTCCCGTGGAAGTTTAGAGAGCGCAGTCCAGTGTCTCCTTCCAGGCAAACGGCGACAGGAGGCGAAGGCTAGAGCGCATCTCACGCAGGAGATGAAAACAGCATAACAGACAGAGAACCTCCCGAAGGAGTCTTGGTGATAGAGATATGATACGGAACGACCCGACAAGGCTAGAGGGGAAGAGCGAGGTACTTAAAGCCCACAGGGGAACTAATTAGAATCCCCATCAGGTGCGTGAAGGTAATTGATACTAGAACTAGAAGTGTGTGTTCGGCACCAGACCAATCAAACACATAATGACAGGTAGTCCAAGGGTGTGGCTGCTGAAGAGCAAACGAACGCGAGGGTGGGGGCTAGTGAGGTGAGGAGAATGCAATTGATTAACAGAAAACTAAAGCAACAGAGCGAGTAGGCTTAAAGGAACAGAGCGAGTAGGTGAGCAACGGACAAAACCTTACAAAAGGCAGTAAATTAGACCCAGGCAACTACCGCCCTGTTTCTATCCTTACCTCCATCTCGAAAGTCATGGAAAAAATTGTATACGAACAGGTCGAAAAATACCTCGCGGAAAAAAATCTAATCTACGAATTCCAATCTGGCTTCAGAACATCCCACTCCACTGACACATGCCTTCTCTATTTAAACGACCACATCAAACAAGAGGTGGACGCGGGCAAATACTGCGGCATGGTCATGCTGGACCTACAAAAGGCCTTCGACACTGTCAATCACACCATTCTGATTGACAAGCTAAAAGCAATTGGTTTTGATAGTCTATCAGTGAGCTGGATGCAATCCTACCTGGAGGGGAGAGAGCAGATGGTGGAGGTAAACGGTACCCTATCCCCCCCCTCACAGTAAGCTGTGGTGTTCCACAAGGAAGCATACTAGGTCCGCTACTGTTCCTAATTTATGCAAATGACATGTCGTCAGCTTGTGACTGCAACTTGTTCCTGTTTGCGGACGACTCAGCCCTGCTGGTCTCTGACAAGAACAAGTTACAGGTTGAAAAAACCCTCAGCTCAGAACTAGGCAAAATCTGCATATGGCTCGCTGATAACAAACTATCATTACACATGGGCAAAACAGAGTCCATTCTCTTCGGTTCAAATAACAAACTCAGCAAGACCGACGGCTTCTCAGTTACAGTGGGTGACAATATTGTCACAAGGAAAGAAGATATTACCTACCTGGGTTCCATCCTAGAGGCAAATCTTTCATGTGACAAAATGGCATCCAATGTAATAAAAAAAGTCAACCAACGAACTCGATTCTTGTACCGGATCTCCTCACTGGTAAACAAGAATACCCTGAAGACTCTGGCAGGAGCACTCATTCAAGGGTACTACGACTATGCTTGCACCTCATGGTACCAAAGCACCTCAAAGGCGCTAAAAACAAAATTACAAACATCTCAAAACAAACTGCTCAGGCTACTGCTTGACCTTACTCCTAGAACCCACCTCACCCCTGCCCACTTTGACAACCTAGGATGGCTTAGAGTAGACGACAGAGTACAGCAACTTGCAATGGGCCTGGTCTACAAGATACACTACACGACAAGATATGTACATGTCAAAATACTTCCCAAAGGTCAGTGAATACCACGATCACAACACCAGAGGGAGCTCCACAAATCATGTTAAACCCAGATTTGGCTCAAACAAGGGACTAAACACGTTTCGTAATTATGCCACATCAATGTGGAACGCCCTACCCAAAGCTGTAAAGGAATGTGAATCACTACCCACTTTCAAAAACACTCTCAAAAAACACCTATGTGAGACTGCAATTCGAAACTGTAAATGTCCTAACACAACCCCCTCCAATGTACAGTAAATTACCAAGTATGGTCTAGTCAATATTCCAATGTACAGTTTTGTTTGTATAGTTGTGCAGTGTCCCCCACCCACCCCTCCTACCCAACCCCCCCCCCCCCCCCCCCCACCCACCTCCAATGTACAGTCCCCCACCCCCCCACCTACCCAATCCAATGTACAGTTTCTACGCCAAATGTATATACATTTTTTTTCTGGACTCTTTTTGTATCACAAACAGTACTGTATTTGCAAATCTGGTATGTCATAAATGTATAGATGTAGCAGTACTGTCTATCTGTATGTCATGTTATATGTTATAATGAATTGAAAATGGGGGACCCTGATGTAAACAAGACGAAAGTCTTTCTCTGGTCTGCATCCCCTTAACAATTGTATGTATTGAGCTGTACTGTACTGTACCCATCCTGCAATCTGTTAATAAAGTTTTCAATCAATCAATCAACTCCTCCCTCAACTTGGGGGTGGTTCCCACCTCCCTAAAACAAGCCAGAGTCACACTGCTCATCAAAAAACCAACCATGAAACCCACCGTCATAGACAACTATCATCCTGTCTCTCTTCTCTCCTTCCTTTCTAAATCACTTGAATATGCTGTAGCCTATCCAACCAACTTACTGATTATCTCTTACAGAATGACCTCCTAGACCAGGGATCGGCAATAGGCGGCCCGCGGGCCAACATTGGCCCGCCAACAATAATTTCTGGCCCGTCAGATTATTTTGAGAATATGATATTTATTTGACGCACGGGAAATATTCACTCGGGACGCCAGGGTGTCTTTTATTGTGAAGCTGTATCTATCTACCGGCAGTCATCAAAAGCATGTCTGTCACTATAGCCAATTGAAATGCTAGAAATGGTCAGGTGGACTGGGAGAACCAATGGAATAGTCCCACCGGGCCCTGTGTCTATTTCCCTAACGCACTTTCACTTCCACGTTCGAGATGCGACTCGCGAGCGAGTTGAAGAAAACAAAACAAACATCTTTGGATAGCAACGGGGAAATATAACGCTTCTTTTAATAAACAGGAGCCATACTTAAAATACGGGTTTATCGCAACAGGTCGGTGATTCTTGCGTGCCGAGCCGACGTCCTCTCTGCATAATATGTGGCGACAACAACAACAACAACAACAACAACAACAACAACAACAACAACAACGAGGCAAGTTGGCAGATAAAGTAGCTGCATTCAACGCCAATCTGGAATTGGAGGGCGGCGAGTGGATATGACATGTTTCAAACATTAGCAGGGATTTTGGAGGACTTAACAACAAACAAGGAGGTACAATATGGTGAGTCGTGTTTTCATGCATTCTGATCTGTTCATCACCCGCCGGCGCCGCGGTGATCTGCAACAGCTGAGAGCTGTTCATGAATGAATGGATGAGTGAGAACTTTGTTTGGCGGATTGCAGAGTGGGTGCAGTGCAGTGCGGCGCAGTGCACACGGTTGTTGGGGGGATGCAGACCAGAGAAAAACGTTTGTCTTTTTTCAATATCAGTATATTAAATTAGCCATTGTTTTTGATCCTGGCCCGCCAAGCAACGGCTTGGGGAAAATCTGGCCCGCGGCCAAACCTAATTGGCGACCCCTGTCCTAGACCCTAATCAGTCAGGCTTCAGGACTGGTCACTCCACAGAGAAGGCCCTCATAGCAGTCACAGAGGCTCTTCACTTAGCAAAAGTGAAGGGCATCTCCTCTGTCCTGATACTCCTGGACCTGTCGGCAGCCTTCGACACAGTCAACCATCAGATTCTCGTGGTTGGCTCTGCGCTGGCATGGCTGACATCATACCTCGACGACTGCTCCTACCAAGTATCATGGAGAGGGACCCTGTCGGCCCCCCGTTCCCTTCAGATGGGTGTCCCCCAGGGCTCGGTCCTTGGACCCCTCCTCTTCTCCCTCTACACCAAATCTCTGGGTAACATTATCATATCTCATGCCTTCTCGTATCATTGCTATGCCGATATCTGAAATGAGAAAAAAAACTAAAAACGTCTTACTGTCCTCTACTATCATGCACTCTTCCTAATACTAACATGTCTCTACTACTGTTCACTCAACACTGCAGCACTCAAGTTTCAACACTCTGATGAACATTGTTACTCAGCTGATAGAGTTGTACCCTTCCTGCTGACTTGTCGTACAGAACTTGTAAGTCGCTTCGGATAAAAGCATCAGCTAAATTACAAAATGTAAATGTAAGCTGTACTGAGGATATTCCTAATAATATTGTCTGATCTGGCAGCAAAGTACAACATTTAATGTGCAGCTGAGCATCAAGCAGCTGCATGACTATGCATTTGTAGTGGATTTGAAGGTAATCATTTTTGTTTCCAGGTCACAAAGGACCGTACAGTTGTCAGCACCTCCACCTCCAATGTACAGCCCCACCCCACCTACCCAACCTCCTCCAATGCACAGTTTCTATGTCAAATGTATATACACTCTTTTTCTGGATTTTTTTAGTATCACAAACAGTACTGTATTTGCAAATCTGGTATGTCATAAATGTATAGATGTAGCAGTAATAATAATAATAATAATAATAATACATCTATTTTATATAGCGCTTTTCCAGGTGCTCAAAGACGCTTTACATGGGCAGGAGAGACAAACTATGGCAAAACAAAAAAACAGAACAAAACAGAACAAATAATACATGACAAAATAAAATAAAATAAAACCGACATAATTAGAGGTCAAAAGCAAGATTGAAAAGGTGAGTTTTGAGGGCTGATTTAAAAGATGTCAGGGTGTTTGCATCACGGATATGGCTGGGGAGGGCATTCCAGAGGGAGGGGGCAGCAGCAGCAAAGGACTCTTTCGCCCCAGGTCCGGAGCTTGGTCGTGGGAGGCGTTAGGAGGTTGGCATCTGCAGACCTAAGGCGACGGGTGGGCGTGTGACGGTGGAGGAGGTCGGACAGGTAGGGAGGTACTGTCTATCTGTATGTCGTGTGTGTCATATGATGAATTGAAAATGGGGGACCCTGATGGAAACAAGACGAAAGTCTTTCTCAGGTCTGCATCCTCTTAACAATTGTATGTATTGAGCTGTACTGTATTGTACCCTTTCTGCAATCTGTTAATAAACTTTTCAATCAACAATCAATCAAAGCATCATTGCCACCCTCTTCTGGACATCAGTGGTACTGCAGGTGGGTGAGCTTGTTATAAAGGGTGAGCTTGTTACAAAGATATGTAATGCTGTCAAACAGCGACCTCTAGGCAAAAGAGCCCCGCTTGGTATTGCACTTTGTCTGATGTGTGTGTTGGAGTGGTGTAGGGGAGGAGTTGCTATTGCTGACCACACCTGGCTCAGGCTCTGCCAAGAGGGGTCTGGAGAAAGGAAAACCTACATGATGCAGCTTTTAGTGGATGGTATATTGATTGGGATCCTCAGCCTTTAATATTGGTGCCAATGATGTTTGTGTGTGTGTGCCAATTTTTTATTGAGACTTAGAGTTATTGGATTGATAAAGACTCAGGCCTAGTCCACACATACACAGGTGTTTTTTAAACCAGGGTTTTCCCTCTTTCATTTAAAAGAAAATCCTGTCCACACCAACAGTGTTTTAGAAAATCTCTCTGTCCGCAACACAACAACACAAAACATGTAATTACCTGGACGAGAGGCTGCAGGGAACTCTCAATGGACCTGATTGCAGAGAAAATACCAATAAAATAATATCTGTATATGTGTGGACAGAGCCATTAGTCATGACGTCAGTGCTTTCCATAAGCTCTGGTTTCCCCCGTCCACACGAATACACTGTGATGATGAAGACTTTATTCCAGACTCAAGGTCCATATTACACATATAAAAACAATACAAAAACAAGGACAACAACGTAGATTAAAATACTTAAAGGCATCGATTCCAATGTTTCCACACACCAGAGGAGTACCTTGCATCGCTTTGTTTGACATCAGTAATGGCATTTATTATCCAGTTTTTCTTACTCTAATAGCAACACATGAATTTAAACATCAAGTTCCTCAGCAGAGCATGGAAGGTGGGGACATTTTTTGTCACAGACATATAGCTTGCACTAGTCCATCTTGGGTGTTTAAGGATCGTAAATCCTTTTTTCATTTTTGCTGTATTTTTGCTGGGCAGTATAAAGCGGAGTGCAATAGGCTCTGAATAGGCTTATTTTCACATGATCTGTACACATATAAAATAATAACTGTGTATTATTAAAAAAAGATAAAAAATCTTCACCCTGGCAGGAGTTTTCAAAAAGGTTGAGGTTCAGTGAACTAAAATGTAGTTTGTGTTGTGGATGAAAGGCCAAACTGTATATAAAAAGCCACGGTTTCATGTACATGTAGACAAGGCCTCATTCAGTCAGACTCACACAAATGCCCCCCCCCCTCCACATGCACGCACACACACACACACACACACACACACACACACACACACACACACACACACACACACACACACACACACACACACACACACACACACACACACACACACACACACACACACCACAGATAAGAGAGGGAGTGGTCTGACGTAGTGCGTGTTGCCAAGATGACGAGATTTGCGAGGAAAATTGGTGCATGCATACGTAGGAGACACCTCTAATACATGATGAAATGTTATGTAGAAGTTTCAAGTGAGTTTCAAGGAAAGTGTTTTCAATGAAATTTGAAAAGTTGATTTCAAAGCTCCCCTCTATCCATGGTGTATGAATTATCAGCCTTGCTGTTCACACATCTGTCTTTTCATGTTATTTCGTTTTCTTTTGATTCGAGGTTAGCTCTGGGTAATGTATATGATATTTTTAAACATATTACATTTAAAGGCACATATTAAAGGCATTACTTATAAAACAAAGACATTCAGCACTATGGTTATAGATCGTATAGCTACCGCTCTGCGTCCTTCTGAAACACATCCTTACGCCAGTATAATACTGAATAAAATATCCACATGCACCTTTATACACCCATTCACCTGGCCACACCCCCATCCGCTCCTCTACATAAGCAGGGGTGTGGCCATACTATCAGCTCCTTCCTTACTTTCACCACGGCGAGTGTCTGTATACACCACTCGAGTTTAGTGTAAAAGTGTTGAAGATTGGAGCTGTTAGACATTATTTCTTTATTTTTCTCTCTCTCACAAGTTTAGAGAAAAGGCTAAGCTATAATGTCTTCATCGGAGGGTTCGAGCGTTGGCAACATCACCCTTCACCAGCGATTCTCTATTGCCGCCTCCGCCGTGCGTCGTGGGGCTGTGCTGACTCCACGGTCGTGGCAATCAGACGCACCTGAGCGGCGTCTGGTGGAGAGTCTGCCTCTCTGGGGGGCTGTTGAGCCAAGGCCGTCTCCTGTGAGATGGCCTAGTTCCAGCCCTGGTTCCCCCTCCAGTGGACGGTCGGCCGATAGGCCGACGACTCCTCTGGGGGCGGAGGATCTGAGACGCAAGCTCTTCGCCTCTGCTCGCTCCCGTCGTAAGATGGTGAGCTGCAGGGGCGAACGGCCTGGCTTTGGAGAGCTGCTGGAGCCAGACGAGGGTGCTCCTGCTCTGTCTCCTTGTCCGATGGATACAGAGGATTTTATCGAGGGAGCGGGAGAGGCAGTTAAATCATTTTGTGTCCTGTACTGCAGGACAGTGATGCAACAGTAGCAGGACAGTGGATCACAGTGATGTAGCAGGACAGTGATGTAGCATCACAGTGATGTAGCAGGACAGTGATGTAGCATCACAGTGATGTAGCAGGACAGTGATGTAGCAGGACAGTGATGTAGCAGGACAGTACATCACAGTGATGTAGCAGGACAGTGATGTAGCAGTGATGTAGCAGGACAGTACATCACAGTGATGTAGCAGGACAGTGATGTAGCAGGACAGTACATCACAGTGATGTAGCAGGACAGTGATGTAGCAGTGATGTAGCAGGACAGTACATCACAGTGATGTAGCAGGACAGTGATGTAGCAGGACAGTGATGTAGCATCACAGTGATGTAGCAGGACAGTACATCACAGTGATGTAGCAGGACAGTGATGTAGCAGGACAGTGATGTAGCATCACAGTGATGTAGCAGGACAGTGATGTAGCAGGACAGTACATCACAGTGATGTAGCAGGACAGTGATGTAGCAGGACAGTACATCACAGTGATGTAGCAGGACAGTACATCACAGTGATGTAGCAGGACAGTGATGTAGCAGGACAGTACATCACAGTGATGTAGCAGGACAGTACATCACAGTGATGTAGCAGGACAGTACATCACAGTGATGTAGCAGGACAGTGATGTAGCAGGACAGTACATCACAGTGATGTAGCAGGACAGTGATGTAGCAGGACAGTGATGTAGCATCACAGTGATGTAGCAGGACAGTACATCACAGTGATGTAGCAGGACAGTGATGTAGCAGGACAGTGATGTAGCATCACAGTGATGTAGCAGGACAGTACATCACAGTGATGTAGCAGGACAGTGATGTAGCAGGACAGTGATGTAGCATCACAGTGATGTAGCAGGACAGTACATCACAGTGATGTAGCAGGACAGTGATGTAGCAGGACAGTACATCACAGTGATGTAGCAGGACAGTGATGTAGCAGGACAGTGATGTAGCATCACAGTGATGTAGCAGGACAGTACATCACAGTGATGTAGCAGGACAGTGATGTAGCAGGACAGTACATCACAGTGATGTAGCAGGACAGTGATGTAGCAGGACAGTACATCACAGTGATGTAGCAGGACAGTACATCACAGTGATGTAGCAGGACAGTACATCACAGTGATGTAGCAGGACAGTACATCACAGTGATGTAGCAGGACAGTGATGTAGCAGGACAGTGATGTAGCATCACAGTGATGTAGCAGGACAGTGATGTAGCAGGACAGTGATGTAGCAGGACAGTACATCACAGTGATGTAGCAGGACAGTGATGTAGCAGGACAGTGATGTAGCAGGACAGTACATCACAGTGATGTAGCAGGACAGTGATGTAGCAGGACAGTACATCACAGTGATGTAGCAGGACAGTGATGTAGCAGGACAGTACATTACAGTGATGTAGCAGGACAGTACATCACAGTGATGTAGCAGGACAGTTAAAGGTGTATTCCACCCAAATGGTTAGCAGGACAGTGATGTAGCAGGACTGTACAGTACAGTACAGTGGACAGTGGTAAAATGGCTGCAGGACAGTTAAAGGTGTATTCCACCCAAATAGTGTTAAAGGTTATAACCCAAATCGAATGATTTAAAGGTGTATTCCACCCAAATTGTTTTAAAGGTTATAATACAGTAGCAGTACAGTGGATCACAGTGATGCAACAGTAGCAGGACAGTTAAAGGTGTATTCCACCCAAATGGTTAGCAGGACAGTGATGTAGCAGGACTGTACAGTACAGTGGACAGTGGTAAAATGGCTGCAGGACAGTTAAAGGTGTATTCCACCCAAATAGTGTTAAAGGTTATAACCCAAATCGAATGATTTAAAGGTGTATTCCACCCAAATTGTTTTAAAGGTTATAATACAATAGCAGTACAGTGGATCACAGTGATGCAACAGTAGCAGGACAGTTAAAGGTGTATTCCACCCAAATGGTTAGCAGGACAGTGATGTAGCAGGACTGTACAGTACAGTGGACAGTGGTAAAATGGCTGCAGGACAGTTAAAGGTGTATTCCACCCAAATAGTGTTAAAGGTTATAACCCAAATCGAATGATTTAAAGGTGTATTCCACCCAAATTGTTTTAAAGGTTATAATACAGTAGCAGTACAGTGGATCACAGTGATGCAACAGTAGCAGGACAGTTAAAGGTGTATTCCACCCAAATGGTTAGCAGGACAGTGATGTAGCAGGACTGTACAGTACAGTGGACAGTGGTAAAATGGCTGCAGGACAGTTAAAGGTGTATTCCACCCAAATAGTGTTAAAGGTTATAACCCAAATCGAATGATTTAAAGGTGTATTCCACCCAAATTGTTTTAAAGGTTATAATACAATAGCAGTACAGTGGATCACAGTGATGCAACAGTAGCAGGACAGTTAAAGGTGTATTCCACCCAAATGGTTAGCAGGACAGTGATGTAGCAGGACTGTACAGTACAGTGGACAGTGGTAAAATGGCTGCAGGACAGTTAAAGGTGTATTCCACCCAAATAGTGTTAAAGGTTATAACCCAAATCGAATGATTTAAAGGTGTATTCCACCCAAATTGTTTTAAAGGTTATAATACAATAGCAGTACAGTGGATCACAGTGATGCAACAGTAGCAGGACAGTTAAAGGTGTATTCCACCCAAATGGTTAGCAGGACCGTGATGTAGCAGGACTGTACAGTACAGTGGACAGTGGTAAAATGGCTGCAGGACAGTTAAAGGTGTATTCCACCCAAATAGTGTTAAAGGTTATAACCCAAATCGAATGATTTTAAAGGTGTATTCCACCCAAATTGTTTTAAAGGTTTTAATACAGTAGCAGTACAGTGGATCACAGTGATGCAACAGTAGCAGGACAGTTAAAAAGGTGTATTCCACCCAAATTCTATATGAATTGAAAATGGGGGACCCTGATGGAAACAAGACAAACGTCTTTCTCAGGTCTGCATCCCCTTAATAATTGTATGTATTGAGCCGTACTGTATTGTACCCATTCTGCAATCTGTTAAATAAAGTTTTCATTCATTCATTCATTCATGGTTAGCAGGACAGCCCCATCACAATGTGCAGGAGGTGTGTACAGTAGCAGTACAGTAGGTGTACAGTAGCAGTACAGTAGGTGTACAGTAGCAGTACAGTATGTGTACAGTAGCAGTACAGTAGGTGTACAGTAGAAGTACAGTAGGTGTACAGTAGCAGTACAGTATCAGTACAGTAGGTGTACAGTCGCAGGACAGTTAAAGGTGTATTCCACCCAAATGGTTAGCAGGACAGCCCCATCACAATGTGCAGGAGGTGTGTACAGTAGCAGTACAGTAGCAGTACAGTAGGTGTACAGTAGCAGTACAGTATGTGTACAGTATCAGTAGGTGTACAGTAGCAGTACAGTAGCAGTGCAGTAGGTGTACAGTAGCAGTACAGTAGGTGTACAGTCGCAGGACAGTTAAAGGTGTATTCCACCCAAATGGTTAGCAGGACAGCCCCATCACAATGTGCAGGAGGTGTGTACAGTAGCAGTACAGTAGCAGTACAGTATGTGTACAGTATCAGTACAGTATGTGTACAGTATCAGTAGGTGTACAGTAGCAGTACAGTAGCAGTGCAGTAGGTGTACAGTAGCAGTACAGTAGGTGTACAGTCGCAGGACAGTTAAAGGTGTATTCCACCCAAATGGTTAGCAGGACAGTACATCACAGTGATGCAACAGTAGCAGGACAGTTAAAGGTGTATTCCACCCAAATGGTTTTAAAGGTTCTAATACCCAATTGTGTTATGGTGTCTTCCCCAAATCCTTTTAAAGCTTATAACCCCAAATAGTTTGAATGAATAAATGAATGAAATGGGACTATGAAGTCTTTATTTGTAACACATGTGAGATGGGCAGCACACACGCATTCCTTTTGGGGGGTTGCCATTGAAATGTCATCTGCGCTTGACCCATCCTGTCATCCTTCATCCTGTCGTGGGTCCGCTCCAATACAATACCTTGCCAATCCAAGTGCTCCTGTTCATCTTCATCAGGGACGTGACAGCATTAGCGATCAGTTCTGCATGTTTTTCCATTCTTTCGTTTTTATTTTTGTATGTGTATTCCCACAAATAGCTTTAAAGGTGTATTCATCCCAAATGTTTCTAAAGCTTTATTCCACCCAAAGTTAAAATACTACTTCATGTTCAACTCCTAAAGGTATATATGCTTGAATTACATTCAAGTAATCTCATGACTTCCAGCTGGCTATAATGGAGGCGGTGAGCCCTCTAGTGTTCAAACATAAATAAGACACTATTCTAGACAAAATGAATTCTAATATTCTACACACCGGCGCCTAATTGTGCCTTAAACTAAACACAATTACAAAATATATATATATATATCGGAGAAGCTACCGACATAATCAAAACACTCATATGGCCCTTACACTGTGTCTACGTACGTGACTTCTATTTTTACTTCTATTTTTTTTACATGCTATACTATTTTATTTCACTTATCTTTTGTCTAGCAGTCTCTGGAGCGTAACAGAAAGAAGCATTTTGTATAAAAGTATTCTGTACTTCTGTATGACAACTATTAAAGAAACTTGAACTTGAAACTTGATACATGACATACAGATAGACAGTACTGCTACATCTATACATTTATGACATACCAGATTTGCAAATACAGTACTGTTTGTGATACATGGCAGGCATGTTAGACATCGTTTTGCCTCCTGAGCACAGTGATGTACAGGTGCAGCTCAATAAATTAGAATATCGTGGAAAAGTATATATTTAGCTGTATTGATGCAGTAATTTGTGCAAAAGGAGCCCCAACCGCGTGAATACTTTCGGTAAGCAACAAGCCCTTCCGCGTTGCTCTGATTGGCCGAGCGTGCGCATGCACATGAGCCGCAACAAGCCCCTCAGCCAGGCAGCAATACTAAGGTCCGCTTAATGCAATTTATACAAATGGAAGTATTGATTTCGCCGTAACGAATCATTAAAAAAATATACCGTTAACTGGAATATGTTGTTTCTTTACACATATGTTGGATTATGTAATTGGTTTGTCATGACAAACCAATAAAAAAGACAAACCAATTACATAATCCAACATATGTGTAAAGAAACAACATATTCCAGTAACTTTTTCTGATCAGTTAGGAGTTGTTTAGAAACAGTGTAAATAATAACAATCAAATAGCACACAAGCTAACACTACTACTACAAGCACAACACATAAACAAGCACATCATTTGTGATCAACTGTAATCCTCATTGTGCAGGTGTTCTCAGTGAGCATGGTGAGGTTATGTGCACACATTCAGATTGTCTTGTCCTTTCATGGTGCTGGTCCTCAAAAAAATTGCAGTTACTTTGTTGGGCAAAAAGAGCAATAGACTTAAGCTAAATTCAGGCAGCCAACCACGTCCAATGGCTGCCGATATCCTCCACCCTAAAAAGGTGCAGGATCACAGAGCCTGAAGAAGAGTGGAGCAGGAGACCAAACACACCCAGGACAGGATGACCACAGTCAGCAGATGAGGGATGGAGCAGGAGAGATGAGGAATGAGATAGGACTAAACAGACCAGTAAGTAGTGATTCCGGGCCCCCTGGGAGACATGCCAAGGAAAGAGAAAAAGTAAAGCATTGTTAGTTAGTATTGTGGCTATATGATGCTAATTATGTGAGTTAGTCAACTGGCCTACTAGAAGGCCTTTTATATGAGATCAAGTCAAGTCAAGTCAAGAGTTTTATTTGTCACGGCATACGGATATACAATGAAATGCGGGTGGTCTTGCCCGCAACGATGTGCAATTGGTACAACATATAATAGAATCCAATACAAAAAAATTTGTGCAATAAAATTGTGCAATAACAGGTAGCAGGTAACAATACATTTGTGCAATAACGGGTAACAGTTAACAGTTAACAGTAGTAGTAATAGTAGTGCAATACACTGTTACTGTTGCTAATACTAATTTAAATTGGCCTTTCCTTTTGGCAATATATTTGGTATTTGGTATGGTCAAATATTCAGTATACTCAAGTCCCATTATGGAATATGGGTTTATTTCTGTGGCCACTACTGATGACCATTTTGTATAATGCGTCATTGACAGCAACATCATGTGAAAATGTGCCCCATTGCATTGGAGCCTGGTGAGAGGATACAACATAGTGCTATGTGTCTAAGTACTAAAGCGATCAGTGAAATCTTGGCCTGTACAGCAATATCAGAACCTGAACCAATCCCAGCTACTCACATAACCTAGTTTTAGGTAGAAGCATAAATGTCATAACCTGGCAGATCTCAAAACAAACTGGTCAGACTACTGCTTGACCTTACTCCTAGAACCCACCTCACCCCTGCCCACTTTGACAACCTAGGATGGCTTAGAGTAGACGACAGAGTACAGCAACTTGCAATGGGCCTGGTCAACAAGATACACTATACGACTAAGGTACCCATGTACATGTCAAAATACTTCCCAAAGGTCAGTGAATACCACGATCACAACACCAGAGGGAGCTCCACAAATCATGTTAAACCCAGATTCGGCTCAAACAAGGGACTAAACACGGTTCGCAATTATGCCACATCGATGTGGAACGCCCTACCCAAAGCTGTAAAGCAGGGGTCAGCAACCTTAGGCACGAGTGCCACCATTGGTACACATTATCTAAACCAACATGGCACACTAGCAAATGTGTAAGAGGAACCTTTTTGGAAATGTTGAGTTACCTCCCCATGCAGTTACCTCTTTCACAGCCATTGGCAGTTGCACAGCCTGTTATTTATGGTACTGTAGGTTGACTGATATACCAGGGATATTTCATGGTCAGAGCCAATGAGAAGGGTCAGTCTGTTGTTGTTTGCCGAACATTGAGTGTTAAACGCCATTTTGAGACCAAACATGAGAACTTTAAAGGATGAGGCAGACAAGGCTGAATGTGTCCAGGTATGGCAAGCAAGCATCTCATAAAGACGGCAGCATTCTCTTATATATTTATGAGAGGAAAATGGTTATTAAAACTATTGCTATGCACGTTGCCTATATGGATGGAATAGAATTACAGATCTGTTGGAGATTTACATTGTGATGTGGTGTCATAATTAACCTTAACATTGATATGGCACACTGGTTAACAAGAACATTTTAAAATGGCACTTTGTATCAAAAAGGTTGCTGATCCCTGCTGTAAAGGAATGTGAATCACTACCCACTTTCAAAACCACTCTCAAAGAGCAACTATGGGAGACTGCAATTCGAAACTGGACCCTGTAAATGTCCTAACCCAACCCCCTCCAATGTACAGTAAATGACCAAGTATGGTTTCGTCAATATTCCAATGTACAGTATTGCTTGTACAGTTGTACAGTGTACTTAGTATAATAGTAGTAGTAAAGTATAATTTCTGGGTACTTTTTACACCCCTGTTTATGATGAATTGAAAATGGGGGACCCTGATGTAAACAAGACAAACGTCTTTCTCTGTCTGCATCCCCTTAACAATTGTATGTATTGAGCTGTTTTGATTGATTGATTGAAAACTTTATTAACAGATTGCAGAATGGGTACAATATAGTACAGCTCAATACACACAATTGTTAAGGGGATGCAGACCAGAGAAAGACTTTCGTCTTGTTTACATCAGGGTCCCCCATTTTCAATTCACACATGCTACATCTATGTACTGTACTGTACCCATTCTGCAATCTGTTAATAAAGTTTTCAATCAATCAAACACAACTACTGTACATAACGTTAAATAGACCGTGGACGACGTACCCCCCCCCCCCCCCCCCCGCACACAACCTACAGCATAACTTCCCACAGTAACGTTAACCAAATACTGTGGGCGACGCAGCCCCCCGCCCCCCTCCCACATACAACCTACAGCATAACTTTTATATCAGTATAATACAACTCTCAAAGCCAACGTAGAGTTTGTGCACTACTGTACATTTTAACTAGCACTTACCAGCCTCGGGACTCGGCAGTTCTGTTGTACAATGTGGTAGAAAAGATCGCTCCTGTGAATTGAAAAGCAAGCCCCGCCCCCAGCCTAGTGAATGAGAAAAGCCTGCCCCTAGTGGAGCAGGACAGTCCCTACACAGTACACTACACAAAATGATCACATCACTGTGATCCAATGTCCTGACTCCTGCTACATCACTGTCCTGCTACAGTACATCACTGTGATCCAATGTCCTGACTCCTGCTACATCACTGTCCTGCTACAGTACATCACTGTGATCCAATGTCCTGACTCCTGCTACATCACTGTCCTGCTACAGTACATCACTGTGATCCAATGTCCTGACTCCTGCTACATCACTGTCCTGCTACAGTACATCACTGTGATCCAATGTCCTGACTCCTGCTACATCACTGTCCTGCTACAGTACATCACTGTGATCCAATGTCCTGACTCCTGCTACATCACTGTCCTGCTACAGTACATCACTGTGATCCACTGTCCTGCTACTGTTGCATCACTGTCCTGCACAGTATGATGAATTGAAAATGGGGGACCCTGATGTAAACAAGACAAACGTCTTTCTCTGGTCTGCATCCCCTTAACAATTGTATGTATTGAGCTGTTTTGATTGATTGATTGAAAACTTTATTAACAGATTGCAGAATGGGTACAATACAGTACAGCTCAATACACACAATTGTTAAGGGGATGCAGACCAGAGAAAGACTTTCGTCTTGTTTACATCAGGGTCCCCATACATGACATACAGATAGACAGTAGGCCTACTGCTACATCTATGTACTGTACTGTACCCATTCTGCAATCTGTTAATAAAGTTTTCAATCAATTCAATCAATCAAACATGTATATATTCCCTCCCCGCCGTATGTATATTTCTCTCCCACCCACCCACCCCCTCCTAATGTACAGTCCCCTCCCCATCATATGTATATACTCTGTTAGGATCTAGGGGTAACAGTACTGTATATTTGAATACCGGTTATGTCACAATTTACAAATGTATCAGTACTAAATACCTATATGTCCCTAATACCCTATGCCATAAATGTCATGTATGTTGTGTATGTCATAAATGTCTATATGAATTGAAAATGGGGGACCCTGATGGAAACAAGACAAACGTCTTTCTCAGGTCTGCATCCCCTTAACAATTGTATGTATTGAGCCGTACTGTATTGTACCCATTCTGCAATCTGTTAAATAAAGTTTTCATTCATTCATTCATTCACAACTCTCAAAGCCAACGTAGAGTAGAAAAGATCGCTCCTGTGAATTAGAAAAGCCAGCCCCGCCCCCAGCCTAGTGAATGAGAAAAGCCTGCCCCTAGTGGAGCAGGACAGTCCCTACACAGTACAGTACACAAAATGATCTAACTCCTACTGGGGAGCGGGGAGCGCTCTTGTTTGACGCCCCGGTGGAGACGTATCACTCTCCCCCTCAGGGTGTGGCAGGGTGTGATATGTCTCCTTGGGGTCCCTCGTCATCCGGTGTTGGGTTAAAACCTCCGACTCGGAGACGGGATGCCCTGCTATCAACCTTGTCGGATGGTGGCGCCACACAGAGTGACGTGAGGGACGCGGGCTGCGCGGAGGGAGGTACACATGGGGAATTACGTGCCTTGTTCCCGGAGCTCATGGCGGCCGCCGCAGCCGCTAATGGCGTCACTGCCTGCACCTGTCCCTGATGACTTGATAGGTCATCTCTGGCAATGTCGTCCTGTGAGGGAGACGGACGTTGTCTGCCCATTTTTCCCTCAATGGAGGCCTACGTGCGTCAGGGACAGGTAATCTCCCGCATCGCTGGCCTTACCCCCGCCTACGTGCCAGTCACGCGGGTGGCGGGTTTGGTCCAGGGATTGAAGGAAGGGGTGCCTCGGCTTGATAGCCTGATGGCGTCTATCCTTTGTCCCGAGGTGGTGTGGGAGCCGTTGCGGAAGCCGGTTCCCCATGGGAAATCGGCTAGGCAGTTGGCCAACTGGAGTGACCAGTCATTCATCGCCGCGACGCAGAGCCTGGCTGCGACGTCAAACATTGCGCAGCTGGCGCGCTTCATGTCGGGGATGATGACGGGCGGGTCGGTGTTGGACGAGCACCATCAAGTCCTACACGCCCAGGCGGCTGGAGCCATCCTGCACCTGATACAGCTGCAGGGAATCGCCGCCGGGAAGATACGCGCCCTGGCCACTCTGTCCCAGCGCCACCTTTGGCTGGAGCAAGCAAGGGTGCCGGAGCAGAAGAGGCTTCCCCTGCTCACGGCCCCCCTCTCCGAAGCTGGGCTGTTCGGGTTGGCCATGCAGCAAATGACAGCTGCATGCAGGGACATGGAGGAGGAGCGCGCTGTGCTCCAGCCCCATTTTCCCCCACCTGACGCTGCCGGTGCTGTTCGACGGAGGCCACGTCGTCGGGGATCCGCGACCGTCGCCACCGCCACCACCGCCGCTGCTGCTGGGCCCTCGCCCAAGAAGGCCAGGAGCGAAGAGGGTGCCTCGTCCGCTGCAGCCAGCCGACCCACGCCCGGATGTGACGGTAGGGATCGTTGTGTCCAGGCACCCCAAAACCGTCCCTCCGGGCCCGCTCCCCGTGGGGGCAAGCACCGGGCTGCACGCGGCAGGCGCCGCTAAGTGACTTTGCCCCTGTTACCCCTCTTCCCTTCCCCGCCCCAACCATATGATTTGTTCACATTAAATAAAGGGTCCCTCCTGAGTGAGGGACTATTTTTTGTTACAAACTGTGTGTTTATTCACTGTATACAGTATGTTGGGGATACGATGTGTGAACCCTCGCCTAGTTGTGGGGTTATTAAGAGAACAGGACTTTTAATCCTTCTGGTCGCTACATATATATGTGCTTAGCAAGGCCTGTAGCTAGCACTCGGTCGAAAGGATTTTTCTTTCCTCATCCTGAAGAAATATGTTTCTTCTTATAGTGGTACATTTTTACCGTTGTCTGAGGGGGTTGTGTGTGTTCTGTTATATTGGTAAACAATGGCATTGAGTCGACAACTTTGGAGTGTTAGCCTACAAGTGCTCATGTGTATAGCTTGTACCAAGGTCTTATTGACCCTCTCTCAACCTTCTGTGTTTTTTTCTTGAAACATGAAACACGGGTGTCGTGTTCACACATAAGCCTTCGGCCTTGTTTATAAACCCTGTTCGCAGACGAGTTGTCGTCTGTGACTAGCGTGCGTTGGGTTAGCTTATCCTGATAGGATATACACTTCTACATTAGCATGCTGGCTACATAGGTATCATCGCTAAATGGCTTGTTTTCTCTCGTATCCGGGGTGTGGGGTCATGAGGGGGTGAACTGATAAACCCCTCCTTCCCTCTTTTCTGATTGGTCAGGGGGTTGGTCCTTCTATCATTCAGGTTCCCTGCCGCACTGATTGGTCAGCACGGCATGGGAGAGGGGGGGGGGGTAGGGAGTTCCCTGACTCCTCGTCTGTAATGGTCGGTTGAGTCATGGGATTCCCCCCGCCATAGAGTACGTCACTGGGCGCGTTTCTATTGGTTTCCAACTTCTGTGAGTTCTTTACAGGCTCCATATGTGGACCTCTGTTGTTGTCAAGTTGGTGTTGCGGTGCATAGGAACTCAAGAATTCTGCTGCGCTCTGTATATATGTGTCTTGAGCCTTTGGTCACGTGGCTCAATGTTACATAAACCTTTCAATCTATTGCTCACGTGGGAAGTCTCTCTGGGGGTTCCCCGTCCCCTCTTTTATGGAGCAGGTTGACGGGGTGTTGTTTTCCCTCAGCCGCGTCATATGGGACCCATGTCCGTATTTTTTTCTGTAAAAAAAGCGGCTTCTTGTCGTTCTCCCAGGCGGCTTGGAGGAACGGTATCTGGGTTCTTGTTAGAATTTCCATTGATGTGTTTTGGGTCTCGACGTGTATGTAGTGCTGGCCCTGGGTGCTTCTGATAGGAACCATACATGGGCTTGCACGCCTTGGTTGCTCATCATTGAAACAGCGTTTTTTATGGGGCAACTGGGATGGAGTTTGTCTCTTCCGAGCACCAGTGTACTAGGCTTGTCTCGACAAATTCTCGTTCATCTCTGGGGGATGTTAACAAAATAGATAGAAGCATTGGTAGAGGGGTCTCACGCCCTTGGGGTGGGCCACCGGGCGCAGTGCTTTGTGTTCTGACCGTCTGGGTGGCGCCCTCTATAATGTTTTGGATCGACACGCGTACCTACCCCCCTCCTGGGACTGGGGATGGCGGCGTGACTAGGGCACGGGACTGGTTCTGGTCGTGCCGGACCAGGTCAGTTAACCCGTTGTCCGCCGGGGCGCAGATCTGCTGTTCTGGTACCCTGAGGGACTTGTGCTGTTTCGGGGGGGAAATGCCGGGTCGGCCCGGGCGTTGCAGGGTTTGATGTTATGGAGGTGTTCGTGGTTATGTTACTGCGTGTTATCCCTCACTGTTACTTGGTCCATATTGTGTTGAACCTTGCGCTGTGCTAAAGGAGCCTGGTCTTTCTCCATTATTTTTCGCCCCTCTCTTCTCCTGCATGGCGGGGCTGGGAGGGGGCTGTCAAGGTGGTTCTTGTAGAACCCCTCTGGCATCCCTGTGTACGTCCCGGTCCACCGGGCTCAGGTCCGAATTAGTTTTCGTTGACCTGTTGGCCTGGGTTAACCCCTTCTTGAAAACTGAAACACTTGTACTGCTGTATAGCCAGTGTATACCCGCAGTTGTGTTTTGGAGTTTTTTCTTGGGGGGTTATAGGAACAACCGCCTCATGTTAGAACCAAGGTGGTGGTTGGTTTCCTGGTGTGTTGGTAGCGGAGTAAACTCTCGGGGTAGGCCGGGCTTGGCCCCGTCTGCCTGTGAGTGTGCCCCTGCACCTTTCATGACGTCTGCCAATCATGTCAGCCTTCTCTGCCTCAGCCCCTCTAGATCGGGTTTTTTTTGTGGAGGCTGCGACAATGTGCGACATGGTGCACAGCATACCAGCATACGCCCCTTCCGCTGGGGTGCTGTTCTCAGCAGACCCCTTTTGCGCCTGTCTAATCCGCAGTGCTCCGGGCTCAGGTCGAGTGGCTTGTTGCCTGGATTGAGGGATCGCCCTCTTTGAGGGTTGTCTCCCCGGTGCGCTGCCTGGTCCCGCTGTGGGTGTAGCCTCTTGGATGCTTCGGGGGGGCGTGCTGTGGGGGGAAGGGCCTGCTCTTGGATGGGCCATGTCCGAATACGCTGGCGATGTAGGGGGTGGTGTCACTAGTGACCGCCTGGTGGGGTCTTGATGCTGCGGCGTCGTTGGCCTCACCAGGCCCCCTTTTCCCGGGGGTCCAGTCCCTTCCTGGGGCTGGGTCCTCCTTCGCACTCCGCTGCTACGGCCTTGCCACGGGGTTGGGTTTTTGCCCTTGACCCCGTGATGTTAGGGGTTGTAACAGGGTTTTTATTTCTTCCCGTTCGTTCCCTAGTGGCATGTGGGTTGCGCGTTTGTGTAGTCGTGGGTTCTTCTGTGGGAAGGTAAGTCCCACGGTCTGCTCACCCTGTGCGTTTGAGGGTTAGGGTTAGGGTTAGGGTTAGGCTAAACCCCTCTTCGCACAGTCGGATCCGATTCCCTCCCGTCCTCCACTAGGGGGGTCCAGGGGCTCGGGTCCTCCCCGGTTCTGATGGTT
This sequence comes from Notolepis coatsorum, assembly GCF_963971535.1. Classification (NCBI taxonomy): domain Eukaryota; kingdom Metazoa; phylum Chordata; class Actinopteri; order Aulopiformes; family Paralepididae; genus Notolepis; species Notolepis coatsorum. Next base: position 114,552,284 of record NC_140177.1, on the reverse strand, counting down.
GTGGGGGGCCTCAGCGGGTACATTTGTCGAGCTTCCGCTCTGCTCAGCTCCTGTGTTCCAGAAGGACGCAGAGCAATAGCTATACGATCTATAATGTACGGTTATATCTATAACCATAGTTATATGAGTATAGTGGACGCTCTGCGTCGGACTCACTGAGGACCCCGTGGTCTTCGCCCTGGTGGTGAAAGGCTTGGGAAGGAGCTGATAGTATGGCCACACCCCTGCTTATGTAGAGGAGCGGATGGGGGTAGCAGGTGAATGGGTGTATAAAGGTGCATGTGGAGATTTTATTCAGTATTATACTGGCGTAAGGATGTGTTTCAGAAGGACGCAGAGCGTCCGCTATACTCATATAACTATGGTTATAGATATAACCGTACGTTTTTTTTAAACCTGAGTCTCAGAAATATGAGTTGTGCTTATTTACTTATGTTTTAGAATCCCTGCTATTCCTACTCCCAAGAATGGCCAGCCAAACAACAATTAAAGTTCACAGTAGCAGTTCTTATTGAAGAGCAATGTCCAAAATAACAAACATCTCATCCTAACTCTAAACTTCCCCAACCAAAAACAAAGTGGAAACAAAAGGACAAAGCTCTAACCTAACGCCAAACTGGAAAAAAAAAGAACAATTATTTAACAAAAGAAAAGGGCTTGTCATTCCTAGCCAGTAAGCACTAGACCCGATTTCAACATTGAGGCTATGATGAAGCCCTCATGTAGCCCAGAATATGTCAGGCTAAATATGGACATATTCTTGGCTGGATGAGAGCTAGAATACGCTATAGATCTGTCAACATTGCCATAAGCACACTGTGCATGTCAAGACCCTTATAATTATTGTATTTGCAGCACAGACATTGTTGAGTTGTTGTATACAATTATTGAAATAGTTTAAAAAAATTATTATGTATGTTTGATGATGCACATTACGCACGTGCAAAGTTTCAAACCAACACAGTCATCGGTTACCACCGGAGAATCACAACCCTCACAGCAGAGATTAGCGTGACCCCAGCACTTTACTCCATCTGTTCCTGTTATCAACATATGGAATCCACAATTTGGGTTAAATATTCATAGTTTTCATTAATCGTTAGTCACATTCTTTTTTGTTTTTTATCAAATATTTATATTTCTTTTATATTTTATACATAAAACAGGGCAAGCACAATACGGCAACAATAATAATAACAAGATGCCACAATACCACAACAACAATAATAATGACATTAGCAATCATAAAAATTATAAATACAGAACATAGAAACATAAAAATAAACGTTTACTTCAATTACCCGTGCAGTAGAGATTTCCATATAATGACATCCAGCAGTGTCAGAGACCAATTAATCATTGAGAGTTTCCTTCCACCTCATGGCTATCAGCTTCTTGGCTGCAGTAACGCCCGCCAGAATGATTATTTTTTGTTGTATGGATGCTGGTAGTAATGATATATATCGTTTAGAAGTAGTGTTGGTGCCGTAAGTGGAATTGTTAGGTTACATATGTTTGAAAGTTTAGTTGTTATGGATATCCAAAAACGAGCTACTGGTGGGCAATCCCAAAACATGTGCATATAAGTGCCAGTGGCCCTCAGATACTAGGTACTACAGGGGGACACTCTTGCCCCCTTTCTCTTCATAGTCGTGCTGGATTACCCACTTAGGAAAGCCATCAACAGGCGGGAGCAGGCGCTTGGCTTCACAGTCACACCCAGGAAGTCCAGAATAAACCCTGCTGTAGTCCTGACAGACTTGGACTACGCGGATGACATCTGCTTGATGACCGTGTGGAACAGGCACAGGAGCTCCTGATAAGAGGGGAGGCTGAATGTGCCTGGGTCGGCCTCAGGCTCAATGCAAAAAAGGTAACATCCCCCTGGACCATCCGCCTCTCAAAACAGCTGGAGGCGGTGCTCTCCCACTGGTAAATACATCAGAACAGGACCTCAAGGTGAGGAAAGCGCTGGCATGGAGGGCCCTGAATGGCATGACTAGTGTATGGAACTCCAATCTCCCCCGACACAAGTTGAACTTTTTACATGCGACTGTGGAGTTGGTCCTCCTATATGGCTGTGAAAGCTGGACCCTGAAGCCCGCCCTACAGAAGTCTCTGGATGGGTGCTACACGCGAATGCTGCATGCAGTGCTAAACATCGGCCAGACCCAGCATGTTACCAACAAGCAGCTGTATGGGGGGCTACCAAGTCTGAGAAAGTGGCGGCCAGGAGGATGAAACTGGCCGGCCATTGCCATAGGCATAGAGAGCTTCCAGCTAGCAGGATGGTGCTGTGGGATCCATCACACGGGCGTCGATCACGAGGACGCCCCATGCCGACATATGTGTACGTGCTTAGGAGAGATGCAGGAGTGGAGAATTCTGTTGGAGCTTGCTGCATGTATGGACGACCGAGGAGACTGGAGACTCCGTTGTCAAGCTTGTCTGAGGACGAAAACAAAATAAAAATGGCCCTCAGACAGCACAAAGTGCACCGAGAGTCGGTCACCAGTCCCATAGCAAACAGCTTCCTAGGTGTGAGATACGTCCTATGAATATAATTCAAATGTATTTGCTGATGATTAGGGTTGCGGGAGGATAATGTAACATTTGTCCAAATATCATCCCAGTCAAACTCAGAGTCTAGTTCTGGGATGTCCCCTCGCCAGACTGTATCCAATGATAATTTTTGTGGATTTGATTAAGACTTAAGAGTGTATAAAAATCTGGCGGCTGAGTGGCGCAGTGGGCAAGGCGCTCGCCACTAACGCAGGAGACGCTGGTATCGAGCCCAGCTCTCTGCGTTGCTACCGGCTTGGCCGGCCGTCATACTAACACAATTGGCAGTGTTAAAGGGTGGGAAAGCCGGTGGGTGGGGATTGGACGTTGTGGACAGCGACTCCTACTGGTCGGTTGGGTGACGCCGGTGCGGCGGAAACAGGAAGTAGCGGGGGCAGCGTGAGCCTCCCACGCGTTACTCCTCGCCACTGAGAGTTCGAGCTGCTGCGGTGAAAAGATGCTACAGGCTTCCTCCTCGTGTACCGGAGGGGACACGTGATGCAAGGCTTCTATCCTCACTACAGCCGACCAGTGGGAGGCATAGTCTAGCAACGTTCAAGACAGGGGAGGGAATAATTGGATAATATGGAATTGGGATGGGAGAAAAATAAGGAGAAAAAGTGGATACAAAAAAAATAGTGTATACAAATCTGAGACAAACCCTCTTGATGTTGTCCTGTCTCTGATAAGCTTGACAAAAGGGTGTGGGTTTTCCCTCACCTAAATTTAGCCTAACTTTGGAGAATTATTTACATTTACATTTAGTCATTTAGCTGACGCTTTTATCCAAAGCGACTTACAAGTTCTGTACGACAAGTCATCAGGAAGGGCACAACTCTATCAGCTGAGTAACAATGTTCATCAAAGTGTTGAGTGCTACAGTGTAGGTTAGTTTATTTGGACAAGTGCATGACAGTAAGGTTAGTTAGGGTTAGATATTTGTATTTATTTATTTAAAAAAAAAGTTTTAATTGAGATAATGGTTGAAGTGCGTCTTTAGTCGATGGCGAAAGATTGGACGGGTTTTGGCTGTCCTAACTGGGGTGGGTAGTTCATTCCACCATTGTGGGGCAAGGACTGAGAATAGGCGACTTCTCTTTGCTGACCCTCCCGGAGCTTGGATAGGAGTAGGTCTGAGGCGGCCAGAAGATGCAGAGTGTAGGGGTCTTGAGGGTGTGTAGTTAGAGACCATTGACCGGAGGTAGGCGGGAGCGGTTCCCTTTGCTGCATGGTATGCCAGGTCGAGGGCCTTGAAGCGGATTCGTGCAGCAATGGGGAGCCAGTGCAGGTCCCTAAAAAGTGGGGTGACATGGGCCGACTTCGGTAGGTTTGAGATCAGGCGGGCCGCTGCGTTCTGAATGAGTTGAAGAGGCTTAGTGGCACTGGCCGGGAGGCCAGCGAGCAGTGCGTTGCAGTAGTCGAGGCGGGGGAGATGACTGTTGATTGGACGAGGAGTTGGGTGGCTTCTTTTGTCAGGAAGGGCCGGATCCTTCTGACGTTGCTCAGGAGGAATCTGCAGGTTCTGGTTGTCGCTGCGATGTGAGGAGAGAAGTTCAACTGGTCGTCGAGGACAACACCAAGGTTCTTGGCGGTCGGGGACGCGGTCACAGCTGCATTCTCGACTGTGATGGAAAGGTCGGTCAGGGGGGAGGATTTGGCCGGCAGGTGGAGCAATTCTGTTTTGCTTAGGTTCAGTTTGAGGTGGTTGGTCGTCATCCAGGCGGAGATGTCGGACAGACAGGCCGAGATCTGCTCAGAGACGTGGATATCTGAGGGAGGGAAGGAGAGGAAGAGTTGAGTATCGTCGGCATAACAATGATAGGAGAAGCCATGAGATGTGATAATGTTACCCAGTGATTTAGTGTAGAGGGAGAAGAGAAGGGGTCCTAGAACCGAGCCCTGGGGGACACCCGTCCGCAGGGGGCGGGTGGCCAACAGGGTCCCTCTCCATGACACTTGGTAGGAGCGGTCATTGAGGTATGATCTCAGCCATGTCAGCGCAGAGCCAGCCACTCCCATTCCTGCGAGGGCCGCAAGGAGGATCTGATGGTTGACTGTGTCGAAGGCTGCAGATAGATCTAAGAGAATCAGGACAGATGAGAGGCCTTTCGCTGTTGCTAAGTGAAGTGCCTCTGTGACCGCAATGAGGGCCGTTTCTGTGGAGTGGCCAGTCCGGAAGCCAGACTGATTAGGGTCTAGGAGGTCATTCTGTAAGAGATAAGCAGTAAGTTGGTTGAATACAGCACGTTCAAGTGTTTTAGAAAGGAAGGAGAGAAGAGAGACAGGACGGTAGTTGCCTATGACGGTGGGGTTCAGGGTTGGTTTTTTTATGAGCGGCGTGACTCTGGCTTGTTTTAGGGAGGTGGGGACCACCCCCGAGTTGAGTGAGGAGTTGATGGTTGCAGTTAGGAATGGGAGGATGTCTGGTTCTATGGTCTGGAGGAGTGGGGAGGGTAGCTGGTCCAGCTGGCATGTAGTCGGACGGTTCGACGTTACCAGTGTGATTGATTGATTGATTGAAAACTTTATTAACAGATTGCAGAATGGGTACAGTACAGTACAGCTCAATACATACAATTGTTAAGGGGATGCAGACCAGAGAAAGACTTTCGTCTTGTTTACATCAGGGTCCCCCATTTTCAATTCATCGTAACATATATGACATACTTGACAGTACTGCTACATCTATACATTTATGACATACCAGATTTGCAAATACAGTACTGTTTGTGATACGAAAAGAGTCCAGAAAAAAGAGTATATACATTTGACATAGAAACAGTACATTGGAGGAGGTTGGGTAGGTGGGGGGGGGGGGACTGTACATTGGAGGTGGTTGGGTAGGAGTGGGGGGGGGGGGGTTCGGTAGGAGGGGTGTGTGGGGGACACTGTACAACTATACAAGCAAAACTGTACATTGGAATATTGACAAGACCATACTTGGTGATTTACTGTACATTGGAGGGGGTTGTGTTAGGACATTTACAGGGGCCAGTTTCGAATTGCAGTCTCCCGTAGGTGTTTTTTGAGAGTGTTTTTGAAAGTGGGTAGTGATTCACATTCCTTTACAGCTTTGGGTAGGGCGTTCCACATTGATGTGGCATAATTGCGAAACGTGTTTAGTCCCTTGTTTGAGCCAAATCTGGGTTTAACATGATTTGTGGAGCTCCCTCTGGTGTTGTGATCGTGGTATTCACTGACCTTTGGGAAGTATTTTGACATGTACATGGGTACCTTGGTCGTGTAGTGTATCTTGTAGACCAGGCCCATTGCAAGTTGCTGTACTCTGTCGTCTACTCTAAGCTATCCTAGGTTGTCAAAGTGGGCAGGGGTGAGGTGTCAGGGTCTCGGCTTCTGTAATGGGAGAGCAAGATGAGTGAAGGATGAGGTTCTCGATTCAGCATTTGGAATGGGTGGCGGTTGGGAGAAGGAGCTGCGGATGTTCTCCACTTTTTCCTCAAAGAAGATTGCGAAGTCTTCGGCAGAGAAAGATGAGGGAGAAGGGGGTGGGGGGAGTGAGGAGGGAGGACATGGTAGCATGCAGTTTGCGAAGATTCTTGGCAGAGGCCTCAATCCTATGGTGAAAGAATGTTAACAAGAGGTGTCAGCAGTGAGGCGTGACTTTCTATACTTCCTCTCAGCCGCTCTTAGGACCTGTCTTTGTTCTCTCACTGGATCTGTCAGCCATGGACTGGGTGGGGAACGGCGGGCAGGTTTCTCAACGAGGGGACAGAGCTTGTCGAAGGAGGTTGCAAGGGCTGAGAGGAGGGTGGAGGTTGCCATCTCTGTGGAGAGAGCAGAGAAGGTGTCACTCAAAGTTAGAGCGGATAGTATGTCAGAGGAGAGGGTGGAGGGGGATAGGGAGGGCAGGTTGCGTCTGAGTGACACGGTTTGAGTTGGGGTGAAGACCTTTCGATTAAGCATGAGAGTTAGTGAGAAGGATATGAAGGAATGGTCAGATACAGGAAAATATCAGGAGTTACGGGAAAATATGAGATCCAAGGAGTTGCCTGCTTTGTGGGTGGGAGGCATGGCAGTGGGAGTCAGGTCAAACGATTGTAGGGAGACCACTATGACTGACTGAGATGAGTCAGGCAGGTTGAAGTCGCCCAATAGAAGGAGAGGGGTAACATCTTCCGGTAAGGAGCTTAGAAGCATGTCCAGCTCATCTGTGAAGTGATCGAGCAGACCTGGAGGGCGATAGAGTGTAACAATGGTGAGATTGAAAGGATTAGAGACAGATACTGCATGATATTCGAGAGAGGAGAGTGACAGTTCTGGGAGTGGTGTTAAGTTTGTAGCCCATGAAGGAGATGTCATGAGACCAGTGCCTCCACCCTGTCTGGAAGGTCGAGGTGTGTGAGTGAAGTTATAGTTTGTAGATAATGCTGCAGGTGTTGATGAGTTATTGGGGGTTATTATTTTCCGTCTTCCCGACAAGCTAGCATGACATGCCAATACCACTGGAAACCTTAGGTTGTCTAGTTTCATATGAGACCACTGAAAACTTTAGGTTGTCTAGATTCATATGAGACCACTGGAAACCTTAGGTTGTCTATAGTTTCATATGAGACCACTGGACACCGTAGGTTGTCTAGTAGTTTCATATGAGGCCATAAGCATATGAGGCCATTGATCCCAGGCACTCAAAAAGTATAGCTTATAAGTATAGTATAACTATAAAGCATTGTGGCACGACTACATCATTTTAAAAAGCCTTTAAAACAGCCGGGACCACATTTTTGGACAGCCCAGGGGTCCTAGTGTTGCGTTAAGTGCATGTGGTGTCTTGCCAATGCCAGCACATGTTACAATGATGTCACATCAGAGTGTTTGTGAAGAATGTAAGTTATTAATAGCCTACAAAATGTAGTGCCTGTGGTTTTATGTTAGATAAATGTCATATGTATCCTGCATTATGTTTTGTTAAGTTGTTGTAACTTATATATATGACTATAACTTGGTTTTTGCACTAACATCATTTCTCCTTCCATTGACTTTCACTAACATCATTTCTCCTTTCATTGACTTTCACTAACATCATTCTCCTTCCATTGACTTCCATTTCTCCTTTCAGTATCTCTAAATAAAAGTGGTCCCGCTTCTGATCTGCTGATCTGCCCTGATCATCCCTCAGATAGCGCCAGTATACACTGTTTCAAGAGGCCGCAGGTGAAGAAGACAGCAGATGAACCGGTTGAACTAAGTCCCAGCTAAGAGGATTAGACGTGTCTACATGTGTACCACTGACCACACGCACGCACACACACACACACACGCGCGCGCGCGCGCGCGCACGCACACACACACACACACACACACCTAATTCCAGATTTATACCTTGAGGATGTCTCATTGGCGGACAGCAGGTAGGATGAGGTTCGCTACTAGAGACGAGGAAGTGAGGCAGCAGGACGCCAACACATACGGACATATCAGTTCCAAGAAGGAAATCTGATGGAGGAGGAAATGCTGGATAGAAATAATATGGTCAATATGCATGTAGTCGCCAAAGAGGTTCTGAACTGTTCTCAGTGGAAGACTGGTAGAAGATTTCTGTGAAGATTATCTGGGTAGTCGGGTGTAAAGGTGAGGAAGTCTTTAGAGAGCTTCAGTGTAGTTTTGGTGTGTGTGTACATGTGTATGTAACTGCATGTGCAAGCGTGTGTAAGAGTATGTCAATTATGTGTATTGCTAGCAGAGAGAGATAAAGTGTGTGCTCTTGTACTCTTCCATCTCTGTGAGGACCAAATGTCTTAATAAGACAATAAAAAAAGATATGGTCAGTCCACATTTCTAAGCATTCATAAGCCCTTTTGGGGGGATAGAATTAGAATTACAGGTTAGGTTAGAATTGCATTTTCATCTCTGTATGTCCAGTGGCCCCAGAGAGCGGTCCAGGTGCATGCTAGCCTAGCTTAGTACAAGGACTGGATGCAGCTAGCCTAGCTCCATCGAAAGTGAAGAAATACAACTCTAAAACTGATAACATTTATATCAATATCAAGTGTATTTCCCAAAATATTGCCAAAATATGGAACAAGCCAACATTATGGGAAATGTGCTTACAGTCTTCTCTATAGTCTGACAAGAAGATAGATACTAATTTCCTCTCTGTGCGTTCAGTAGAAAGCTACTGTATCTGGCTGCAAGCTAGCCTAGCTTAGTACAAATTAATGGTAGTGGATACGGGCCAGCTAGCCTAGGTGTTGGCCAAAAACACCTCTCCCAGAGTTTTAAGCTAGGCTAGTGGTCCGTATCCACTTCCATTCGGGTGTGTATGTGTGTGCACACATTTATCTGTGTGCATGTATACTTGCAGAAAGTCAACATGGACAACACGGACCCCTCTCCTCTCAGACATTTTGTGGTGGCCAAAAGAACAATCAACGGTGTGTTTGATCAGCTACTGCAGTACGCCAATGAGGGGTCCAGTTTTGTTAAGGGTAAGAAAAAAATATATAATCACCAGCTTACTCTGTACACATATAGATAGTCCCAGTGACATTACACTTTACATTAGTCATAATGTCACAAGTCAAGGAAATTGGGGGATGGGATAATAGGGAAGAGACAAGCGTGGGGAGACAGCCTAGGGAGTGGGGAAAAGCGAAAATCAACAAAATAAATGAAAAAGGCTGTACCCCTGCCCTGGGGTATAAAGCCTAACCAACACGGGATTGCTGGTCCAACAAAATACGCAGAGCAGATGGTGCATTCGTAAAAAATCTCTGTACGAAAAGTGATGTCCTCTGACAGTTCCAGCCACGTCTCTGTCCATTTCCACCCTGCGCACCTATGGGAAAGCGGAATAGCTGGGGGAGGCACCTGGGGACTGCTTATCAGCCAATCCCCAGGCCCTCTCCCGACAAGGTCTGTTGCTCACACCTGTGCCAAATCACATATCAGTTAGTCAATATATAATGTCCAAATGTTCTGCGCACAGCTGTGGGAGAGACATGCAACACATACAGTTCATAGTTCATAGTTGCAGCTCAGTTAGGCATATATCCAAGTTATTCCAACAGTTCTTATATTCCAAGGATATATCCCAACAGTCATATTAATCCTCTGGTATTCCATAGTCACCGAGAAATAGGTATTTCTGTTGTATCAACCAAAATAAGTGCACATTAAAATGAAAATTTATATTTTTATAACGGGGAAGGGGGAATATTGGGAGCACTTTCCTGTCAACCCATGACAATAAGTTTAAGTTGAAGTTTATTATAAAAAAAAATGCAAATTAATCAACATCTTCAGTTTCCATATCAATGTAAATGTGCCAGAATTTGCTAATGAACTTGTTTTCATCTGTAGTCTCTGCCTACCATGCATGTCTTTATGTGCGCACCTACATCTTTGTAGGGCAAAAGCAACTCATGCAAGGTCGGTACTAATGTTTTCCTCCCTTCATGATCTTTTCAAAACATCAGGCTCATTCGGTTGAATGCCTTGAAATTAAACTAAATGTGTTCGTAATCTAGCTGTAATCTGTTCAAGTTTCAAGTTTGTTTATTATTTGTCATAATAAAATACAGAATACTTTATGATGAAATGCTTGTTTCTGTATGAGCCCCTGAGACTGTGCTACATACAGTAAAAAGAAAGTAAGTAAAAAAACGAATAAGAAGTAAGTAAAAAGTAAGTAAAGTCAATATACATATATACAACAGAGTAAAATGAGTAACAGTGAGTTACAATGCATAAATGAGATGAGGTACAAAATTTAGGGTAGAGTGCAAATGAGGTATGAACGTAGTGCAAATCTCTTTAACCTGTTAATCTGTAGACCGTTTTCGCCTAAAAGGTACATGCCTAAGTAAATGGAAGATTGCTCCACTTCTGCAAGGTCAATTTGTATGTTATTGGTATCTAGGAACATCTAGGGACCTGGGGGTATGTATTTCCAGTGTCAGAAATATTGTGTCTGTTACTAGGCTGAGTAAATTGTAATGAATAAATTAATTTACTGTAGTCTGCAACACTACTAGACATCTAAGAAGGGAGATCCCCCCTTGAATGGCCCTTCTAAGGTTTCTCTCCTCCACACTGCCTGTGGAGCATTTTTTCCCAATTGTTAGGTTTTAGTGAGTTTTTCCTTACCTTCGCATGGGGTATGTCTGGGAGTGCTTGCATTCATTCATTCATTTATTTGTATTTATTTTAAATTGGTTGGACCTTATGGTGTTCTTGTTCTGTTCTTGACTTATTGTTATGTTTCTTCTTGACTTGTTTAAAGAAGACATGTACGGCCCATGGGGACATTAATGTGTGTTGTCTGGCCTTACAAATAAATTTGATTTGATTTGATTTGAATTATGATTAATTATGATTTATGATTTTGATGATGATGATCAAAAATTGATGCGGGGCACGAGAAAATGCTCACTGAGCTCATTCACCACCTTATTGAGATCATGTGTACAAAAAATCTAAGCAAATGAACCGCGGGAAGATAATTAAACAGAAGGATTTGAAGATACAGTAATTAATGATAATCGACTTAAATTATAAATTCATATTTGACCTTGAACTTGACCTTGACCTAATTATGGCCAAATCATACATCTATGGATAGTGAAAATGCTCCTCTTTTCAATGGCAGGGTTGAATCTGGATTTAGTCATTTCTTGCGTTTTTTACGATAATTAGCATTTTCCGATAAATTTATATTTCCGATAAAACATACAAAACATCGGTAAAAATGAAAATATACACTTTGACTACTGTTTTTGATAGGGTTATGGTCTTTACTCTTGGCTACAAAAAAAATATTTAAAAACATTGACCTCTTAACATCCAAGGGCCCACATGTGGACGATTCTTTGCCGACCTCTAGTGGCTCGGGTGTGCATTTCTTTTAATACAATATATAGATAGAATTAAAGCCCTATTTGTTGCCTGTCGATTGCCCTTTCAGGTGACATCCATTCAGCGGTTCTCGAGTTACATGCCGATATGTGAGGCGTGCCCCAAAGTACACAAAAGTACACATTACCACCCCCGACTCCCGGGGCTCTAGCTCCGTCAATCATTTGGCGATCTCGAAAATCTTTGCACAGGGTTGTAGCCAATGAGTGTGGCTATGATACCCCATGATATGATAATTGGGGATCTAATACGGTCTCTATTGATCGATTTATGATAAAGAAAAGCATATAGGGGGACCTTAAGGCTTAACAATAGATAAAGTGTCTAAAGTGAGTAAAGTGAGTGGTAAGATGAGTGTTTGTTTAAAGTGACTGTGTACATGTGGATGTGTGTGCAGTGAGTCTAGATGATGGGTTGTTACATAGTGTCAAGTGACAATTTGTCATTGAGCATCCTGATGGCCTGGGGATAGAAGCTCAAGCTACATGTAATCATGTAGAAATTAAATCCCATATTATGTGAGCGAGACACCTCTTATGATCCAACTATTTCCGGTTGCATCTTGACTAAGTATTGGTGTCCCAATGTGCTGTTGACCACAGAGACATGGCAGAGTGCTGAGGAGGTGGCCATGGAGGAGCATTGGCTGGAGATGGAGACCTCTACCAGGAAACTGGCCACCATTCGGGAGGTGCTGGCTCGAAGACACATGAAGGTGGCCTTTTTTGGCAGGTTAGAGAGAGAGAGAGAGACACAGCGTTTCGGGCTAATTCACTTTGAATTCAATCGATTCAAAATTGCAAACAGAAATGACACTTTATTTGGGAACAATTAAAATATTAATTCTGAATTATTTCTTAATATGTTGGATAGGACAATGTAATGTTGTTTTATTCTTTCAAAGTATAATTTTGAAGAAAAGCCACCTCTGGTCAATTCAAATCCATAAATCCATATTATAGTTACATGTCTCAATGGGCTTAAAGTAACACAAAATATAGTCCCGGGCAACATACAAAAAAATGTCATGGGCAGAGATGGGGGTTATAATCTAAGAGGGGAATTGAATTTAAAACAACCTATTGTCCGTACTACTCTCAAAAGCAAGTGCATCTCAGTTTGTGGGGTATCCATTTGGAATGGCCTTGATGTAGCAATAAAAACAAGTACTATTGAAATGTTTAAATGCAGATATAAACAGGAATTCTTGGACAAGTATAAGTTAGAGGAGCTTGAAAATAACGTGAACTAGTATTTTTGTAATTATTTATTTATCTTTTGCTGTAGTGGATAGGTATATTATTTTTTATATTGATAGATAACTTATTACATATTAATATGATATTGTAAGGAAGGGGCAGGACCAGATAAGCTTTTCTTCTTTCGGTCCCTTCTCGAACAAAACCATTTGTCTTGAGCTATGTTGACAATTGCTTCCATAGGAAGATATATTTTATTTTATTTGTATTTGTATTTTATTTAGTTTCTTATTTAATTTTTTATTAATTTTTTGTAATTTTTTGTTATTTAAATTGTGTGTGTTTATGGTTGTTTGAGATAAATAAAGATCAAATCAAAATCAAATCTGTGCTGATGCGCTCTGCTCTGGCGGGAGTTTCTCCGGAACTCCTAATATGGGTATATGCCCCAGTACCTTGGTCGACACAGCGGCCGTCTATTACCACGCTAGCCGGTCTGCCACAATATGTATACATTCCTGTATACATACCTGTATATACTATATATATATATATATATATATATATATATATATATATATACATATCCCATACCTACTCTTACTAGTTATGGCTTACTACCATAGTGTATTTATATGTATCACTGTACATAATAATAATATTGTACATACATCAGATTAGCATATTCACTCAGTAGCTTGTTATATTAATGTAATCACTTGTTACATTGTATATTGTTAATGCACTTTACTGTTACTGTAACTGAGGGGTACAATTCCCTGACTGTATTGTTAGATATGATACTTACTACCACTACCTTTGTACTTAATATTCGGCCACCCAGTACTCGGCATAAATATATTATGATGAACACTGTCACGTAGATGAAACGGATCCAACACAAATGTACGAATTAGAAATAGGTCTTTATTTCTACACAGCGATGGTGTGTAGAGCAAGCACTTAATCAAATCAATCACATTTATGAATGGGAATTAGTATGCACTTTTATGGCAAGAGTATTCGTCGGTATATCAATAGAGAATGTCCAATCTCTGAAGGCGCAGGTGGTAAATATACAACCTGGAATATTTAAGGAATAATAGCAATGATACTTTAATGATTATAGAACTGGATACACTAGGGGGGAATTCCGGTCGCTTGTAAGACAACTGGAGAAAGGGGGGGGGGGGTAGAGTCTGGCTGTATCCGTCTGGCCGAGGGTATCCTGGGAGAACCCACGGTTGTGCGGCTCGGTGCCTCAGCGATCCTCGATCCACAGATGAAAGCAGTTGGACTCTCTGTGGGCCGGCTTCCTCCGGTCCACGATGGAGAGACGTGAAGCGACCTCGTCGTGTAGAGCGTCTCCTCACCTGTCGTCCTCTCCGGGGGGGGGGTTTCCAACACACGGCAGTGTTGGTCTTTATCCATAGAATAATCACTGTATACAAAGCATAATCCGTGCCTGGGAAGGCGGGCTGTCGTCGGTAGAATAATCCGGTATGCAGGTCCACTCGCTCGTCGGCTCTGGGGCTCCTCGGGTGCAGCCTCACATGGGGTCGGCCACCCTGGATAAGCAGCCAGTTCTCTGCCCGAAACGATGGGGTACTGACTACGATAGTATTCTCACCGCACGAAGCACTACATATGAATAGACTATTATTAGCTTAATAGACTACGTCCAACTCGACGATATAGTGCCAAATATGACTATTCAAATATTAATATACACGATGTCTCAATACCGATGGTAGGCCGAACTTGGCCTTACTCCCACACGTGGCGTCGCGGGGAGGCTTTACGTCTGTCACTCTATTGGAGGGTAAGAAACTGGACTAAAAAGGAAGTCCTACTTTAGTAGCGCAGTATATATACGCACTATGAACAAATAGTACCGTTAGTGGTGCGGTAGCCAGATTCCTACGCGGAACTAGGACTTGTTCGTACATGTTGAGCGGTACGTTTGAACTGGGTCTGGGGGGTATGGCAGCCTGGCACCAAGGTCTCGACCAATAGTAGAATGGAGACTATTATGGGATGTTCAGTAGGCTAGAATGGATATTCAATGCATATTGTACAAGGAATATACAAGGGATATCAGGGAATATTAGAGAATATACAAATACAATTAAATATATATATACAAATAAATATATATATTCGGTTTAATCTGGCCCTTCACAACAGCCACCCCCTGATTGGTCCCAGACCTAATCAGTTAAGCAGAGACAGATTAATCGCGTTGTCTATTTACACATAAGGGTTTGCTGTAGGGGTCAGTCAACTTCACAAAGTCATAGGGTTATAGGGTCATGGTCATCATCGATTGTGTCTGGGAGTCGGGGCAGTTCTATGAGCCTCGCCACGGGACGGGTGTAAGTGCGACCCTGGACAAGCACTTCAGCTGCTCGGACCTTGCCGTCGGCACCGGTGATCACTTTGCTTACGCGGCCGGCCGGCCACATAGCTCTGGGCAGTGATTGATCAATAATCATGACGACTGTTCCTTCTGTCAAATTGTCTCTCTCCTTTACCCACTTCTGGCGGGTCTGTAGAGACGGTAGGTAGTGCAGTAGGAATGTCCTTTGTTGTGCACTCTCTATGGTAGTGCAATCATCTATGTTGGGGTCTGCGGAGATAACAGTGCTCAATCCACAGAACACAGGCTTCTTATTCTCAGCCTCCTCCTGACTGGCTTCCCTCGGGATAGGCGTGGGCCACTCTCCTTCCGGGAGCTTTAGGAATGCTGGGCCGTCACTGTAGACATTGCGACGGGTGAGGTCATCTAGGGGCATTCCCCGGGTGATGACGTCAGCTGGGTTCTGTTTTGTATCAACGTAGCGCCACTCTGTTTCTCCGGTTAACTCTTCGGTTAAGTCTTGAATCTCGGTGACTCTGACTCCCACGAAGACTTTGTACCTGCATGAGTCCGATTTGATCCAGGCGAGTACTGTCGTGGAATCTGACCACAGGATTGTTCTAGACACCGGTATGGTGAGCTCACGTTGGATGAGCGTGGCTAGGTGCGCTCCGGCTAGGGCTGCGCAGAGCTCTAGGCGTGGGATAGATTGTTGCTTGCGTGGGGCTATTCTCGAGCGGGCGAGGACAAATGCTGTGTAGATCTCTCCCCCCTCTTCTTGGGCCCGCAAGTAGGCTACTGATCCGTATGCGACCTCTGAGGCGTCACTGAAGACGTGTAAGTCCATTTTACATGTCTCTGGCCTCACCGTGGGTGGGAAGTAGCTTCGGCGCATATTAACGCCTGGGAGTGAGTGGAGCTCCATCTCCCACTCTCTCCAGGTGGATGCAAGGTGTGCGGGAATGGGGTCGTCCCAGCCCTGGTCCTTGTCCCACAATGCTCGTACAATCATTTTTGCCCTGGTGGTGTACGGTAGAATACATCCTAGCGGGTCATATTGTCGGGCGAGTGTTGTGTACACACTCCGTCTGGTGGTCGGCGCCGCCGCCGGCCTTCCCTGCTCCGTAGTCAGGGGCTTGTGTCTGTAGTGAAGCGAATCTGTTTTGAATCGCCACACCAATCCCAGGGTCATCTCCTGGGCTTCTCCCGGGATTGTAGCCATCCAGGTCTCGCTGCTGGCTGCCTTGTCCTCGGAGGAGAGGCTGCGCAGTACTTGCGGATCGCTGCTGGCCCACTGCCTGAGATCAAAGCCGCCTTTGATCAATGAGGCGCGGAGTTTAATCAGGAGAGCCTCGGCTTCTTCTTGGGTTGAAAGGCTTTGTAGACAGTTGTCTACGTAGAAGCTGTTCTTTACGCTGTGTCGGACCTCTTCGTCCGCTGCTGGGTCCTCTGCTACATGTTTCTGTAGTGCAAATGTAGCACAGCAGGGGCTGCACGTCGTTCCGAAGGGGAGGACTTCCCATTGGTAGATGGCTGGGTGCTCATCTCCTGGCTTCTCTCTCCATAGGAACCGTAACAGGGGCTTGTCCTCCTCTACTAATCTCACCTGCAGGAACATTCCTTTAATGTCCCCGCTGATGGCCACCTTTTCCTGGCGGAAGCGGAGTAGAACGCCGAGTAGGGAGGGGCCGAGTGTGGGACCGGGCAGTAACTCTTTATTCAGATTTTGGGATCCGATCTGGTAGCTGCAGTTAAATACTATGCGGTCTTTACCGTTGTGATGGACCTTGTGGTGAGGCACGTACCACGATTCAGTGGTCTGGTCAGCCTCTTTAATGTCCATCTTTGTGACGTGTCCCGCTGTGATGAGCTTCTCAATCTCAGCGCGGTATACACTCTCTTGGGTGGGGTTCTTGGCTAAGCGCCGCTCCGTGTTCAGCAGGTACCGTTCTGTGGCGTCTGTCTTGGCGTGGAAAGTAGGCATTCCTTCTCGCCGCAGGAGTGGCGTGGCGTAT
Source organism: Notolepis coatsorum (assembly GCF_963971535.1). Classification (NCBI taxonomy): domain Eukaryota; kingdom Metazoa; phylum Chordata; class Actinopteri; order Aulopiformes; family Paralepididae; genus Notolepis; species Notolepis coatsorum. Next base: position 114,535,275 of record NC_140177.1, on the reverse strand, counting down.
CTCAACACGCCGTTGACCGGGACTCTCTTGGTCCCTGTCTCGAGGAGGTGGATGGCGTAAATGTCATCTTTAGAGCGAATGTCTTTCTTTCCGTTCTTAAAGGGCATTTGTTCCAAGGTCCATAACCGCTCTACGTGTTGCAGGAGTGCGGTTTCTCCCTCTGTGACTCGGGAGTGGAGACATCTAGTGGCTGTACTTCGGTTGAGAGATTTGGCGAGCGGGCCTTGGAGAGTCCATCCCAAACGGGTCTCGACTGCTGCAGGACAGCCTCGGGGTCCGGTATGAACCCGGTCTATCGGGACAATGAGGTCTGCATGGTCGGAGCCTATCAACAGGGTCGGCATAGCATTGTCTATGAGCGGGATCGGTAACTTGCGCAGATGTGCATATTTCTCCATCAGCTTGGCGACGGGGTATGTGTACCGCGACAGTCCTATTTCTTGGCTGGTGAAAGCGTCTGTAATCTGGTACCGTCGCTCAGGCTGGCCGCTTGCTGCGATAGAGAATGAGACATTCTCGCCCTTTATCGTCTTCAAATCTCGTCTTATTGTCCGAATTGTCATTTGGGTTTCGCTTCCCCGCAGCCCTAGCTGGGCCGCAGCGGAGGCGAGCAGAAGGGTCTTCTCTGACCCGTCATCGAGGACGGCGTAAGTGTCCAGGACTTTATTCTGGTAGCTTAGTGTCACACGCACTACTTTTAGGAGTACTCGGGCTCCACTGCTGCTGGCGGGATCGATGTACATGACGCTCGCTTTGCTGCTGGATGGTGCGGGTGAAGGGCGCCGTCTGTTACTGTCGTGAAGTATGTCCAGATGGGCTCCATCGCACTTGGTGCACCTTTTCTTTAAGCGGCATTCGGCTGCCATGTGTGAGCGCGCACAGCGAAAACAGCGCTTGTTGGACTTTATCCATTGACTTGCTTCCTCCGCGTTCAGCTTGGGGAAGGAGTCACATTGCGCTAGCCAGTGTTCTTTCTCACAGTAGGGGCACACTATCTTCCACTTCTCCGTTCTGGAGGGGGTACTGTGGCTCCTGCTGCTCGGTACTGACTCCGATTGGTGCATCACAGTCACCGATCTTCTTCCATCATTTAGTCGTCTGGTTCCTTCTCTGGAGCCAGGGGTGCTCCGTCCGAATGTATCTAGCCGTAGGCTGCTGACTTCTCTCGCCAGGAAGTCTGCTAGATCGAGGAGGTTCGGTTCGGGGCCATTCGGGTCTCGGTGGTCTCTCTGCCGCCTAAAACGCTCCTGTCGAGCGGGCGGCAGCTTCTCCAAGATCCTTTCCACATTTGAGTTGGCGTAAAGTTCATGCCTCCCCTTCTCTCTCTGCGCTCCCAACATCCCTACCAGGGACTGCACTCTGATGGACAGGTCGTCCAGTGCTCGATTGTCTATTGCTGGGGGTAAGCGGTCGATGTGTCGGATCTCCTGGATCACGTAATCCCATATGCGCCCATACCTCTGGTCCAATGCTACCAGCGCTGCTGTGTATGGGGTGGTGGAAGTCGCGTAGGCGAGCGCTATATTATGTGCGCGGGGTACCTTTAAGTGCTTCAGTAGGATGGCGTATTTATGGCGTTCATCCAATACATCCACCAACATGGTCTCCAGACACATGCGGAGTTCTGTATACTGGGCCCGGTTCTCTTGGGTGAAGTCGGGTACCATAGGCGTGCCAATGTATGACGCTGACTGTGGATACATCGGCGAGCGTTGGGGGAGAGGCCTCCTAGGCGAGTCTCCTCCCGCTCCTTGGTATGGGCTGGTACCGGCAGTGTACCATGGCCCGCTTGTCCAGGTGCTGTTCCTCGGTGCGGGTCGTGCGTCGTGCTCACCCGGGTATAGAGTCGGGGGTCTGTAGCGCAGCTCCGCAGGAGTATAGCCTGGGCTGTACCGGACCTCCTGGTCCGGTAGAGTACTGTGCTGTCGTCGGGCGTGGTTCTCCTCCTCTTCCTCTTCGTCTTCAGTTAGGTCATCCAGTGCTTGTAGTCTCTGGTTTAGCCTCTCCACAGGATATGCTGCTCCTTCCCGGTTGCTAGGTCTCGCTTGGACCGGTGGGGGGAGGTGGTCTGTGGGGGGTATAGACCTCGTCTGTTGGTCAAGTTCAGGGTTGTTTACTCGGCTAGGGGATGCCGCCCTGGAGGTGTGTCTAGACGAGTTCCTGGAGCCTCTGGCGGAGGGAGAGGGTGTTGTCCGTCTGATCAGCTGTTCTATTAGTTGCGCTTGCTGTCTGTCGCGCTCTGCGTCCCGTAGAGCACCAGCAGCTGCTCGCTGGCTGTCTGCTCGGTCTCGGGCCACATTCTCTTCCCTCTGAATGCGTCTTATTTCTAGACGTATATGCTCTTCTTCGCTCCGCTGCTGGATCTGCAGTCGGTCGCGTTCAGCAGCGGCGTTCAGGCTGATGAGGAAGGCCTGCTGTAGGGTCCTCTCTGCCTCGCTGGGAGAAGGCGGTTGTATAGGGGAGCCTTCCCTCGGGGTACTCCTTGCGGAGCCTTGGAGCTCTATCTCCACGGTGCTCTCCCCGTCTTCTTCCGTGCCGAGTTCTCTCTCGGTAGCGTTGTATTCCTCCCGGGACTCATCGGGGACTACTTCTTCAGTACTGGCGGGGTGTGAAGTCATGTCTGGTTCCCACTGGTCCCCACCGTGAACTTGGTCAGTTACATTAGAACCCGTAGGGGCCTCTATGGTCGGGGTAGTCTGGGCGTTGGGGTTAGACATACTTTTACTTTCTAGTTTTACCGTGTTTACTGTTAGTAGAAGACTAGGTTGTTGACTGACAGCGTAAGCCTCTAAGTACTGAGGGAGCCGTCGTTCGCGCTGCGGGCGTTGGTTAGGAGGATCGTTTCGTGGAGTGTTCATCATAGGCCATTTCAATATTAATAACACTATATTAATATTACACTAATTACCCTCCGGCTCGAAGGACCAATTGTAACTGAGGGGTACAATTCCCTGACTGTATTGTTAGATATGATACTTACTACCACTACCTTTGTACTTAATATTCGGCCACCCAGTACTCGGCATAAATATATTATGATGAACACTGTCACGTAGATGAAACGGATCCAACACAAATGTACGAATTAGAAATAGGTCTTTATTTCTACACAGCGATGGTGTGTAGAGCAAGCACTTAATCAAATCAATCACATTTATGAATGGGAATTAGTATGCACTTTTATGGCAAGAGTATTCGTCGGTATATCAATAGAGAATGTCCAATCTCTGAAGGCGCAGGTGGTAAATATACAACCTGGAATATTTAAGGAATAATAGCAATGATACTTTAATGATTATAGAACTGGATACACTAGGGGGGAATTCCGGTCGCTTGTAAGACAACTGGAGAAAGGGGGGGGGGGGTAGAGTCTGGCTGTATCCGTCTGGCCGAGGGTATCCTGGGAGAACCCACGGTTGTGCGGCTCGGTGCCTCAGCGATCCTCGATCCACAGATGAAAGCAGTTGGACTCTCTGTGGGCCGGCTTCCTCCGGTCCACGATGGAGAGACGTGAAGCGACCTCGTCGTGTAGAGCGTCTCCTCACCTGTCGTCCTCTCCGGGGGGGGGGTTTCCAACACACGGCAGTGTTGGTCTTTATCCATAGAATAATCACTGTATACAAAGCATAATCCGTGCCTGGGAAGGCGGGCTGTCGTCGGTAGAATAATCCGGTATGCAGGTCCACTCGCTCGTCGGCTCTGGGGCTCCTCGGGTGCAGCCTCACATGGGGTCGGCCACCCTGGATAAGCAGCCAGTTCTCTGCCCGAAACGATGGGGTACTGACCGCACGAAGCACTACATATGAATAGACTATTATTAGCTTAATAGACTACGTCCAACTCGACGATATAGTGCCAAATATGACTATTCAAATATTAATATACACGATGTCTCAATACCGATGGTAGGCCGAACTTGGCCTTACTCCCACACGTGGCGTCGCGGGGAGGCTTTACGTCTGTCACTCTATTGGAGGGTAAGAAACTGGACTAAAAAGGAAGTCCTACTTTAGTAGCGCAGTATATATACGCACTATGAACAAATAGTACCGTTAGTGGTGCGGTAGCCAGATTCCTACGCGGAACTAGGACTTGTTCGTACATGTTGAGCGGTACGTTTGAACTGGGTCTGGGGGGTATGGCAGCCTGGCACCAAGGTCTCGACCAATAGTAGAATGGAGACTATTATGGGATGTTCAGTAGGCTAGAATGGATATTCAATGCATATTGTACAAGGAATATACAAGGGATATCAGGGAATATTAGAGAATATACAAATACAATTAAATATATATATACAAATAAATATATATATTCGGTTTAATCTGGCCCTTCACAACAGTTACCTTTGCACTCTTATTAGATGCCAACTTCTTTTCTGTGTTTAAGTTTAAGTTTAGCCAGTGCTGTGGCTATTCTTCCTGGGGTCCATAACACGTACAAAACAGTTACAGACTTACATTATATACTCACAAACATTCTCATGGCATACAGACAAAAAACAACAATACATACTCCTAATCATAATACAATACAACAATACATACTCCTAATCAATTCATAATACAATACAACAATACATACTCCTAATCAATTCATAATACAATACAGCATAATATACAATTTAGCTTTTTCATACATTATCTTTTTTTTTTATCCACTTTTTCTTCCTCTTTTTTCAATTTTTCTCCCATCCCAATTTAGCCGTGCCAATTCTCCCCTCCCCTGTCTAGTCTATTTGCCATCCCATAGAGCCCCATTGTGAACCCGGAAATTTCGGAACCACCAAAGTTTTATGATGGATATGGATAGTACGGATCCCCAGCACTCAGAAACTGCCGGATGCTAAGTTGTAAATGTTGGGCAACTTTTTTTATTTGCATAATTAGCATACATTTGCATAATCGCCTAAATGGCCAAATCTCAGAAACTACTTGATCAATTTCAACAATGTTGGAGTTGTTTTGGGGGTTATTCGGGATACTGAATCCAGTTATGATACTTAAGAGAAGAAATAAGTTTCAAAATTGCAATATTTACTGGAATTTACCAAATTTTGGTGCCATTTTTTATGAATTTTCTGTTTATAAATGTTTCAGAAGATGCAGAATTTATAGATAATTTTCATGGAATGTTCAATTGTAAACAGAATGATAATAATAATAATAATAATAATAATAATAATAATAATAATAATAATAATAATAATAATAATAATAATAATAATAATAATAATAATAATAATAATAATAATAATAATAATAATAATAACTTTAATTTGTAGAGCGCCTAATAGACCACTTGTTGTGAAGGGCCAGATTAAACCGAATATATATATTTATTTATATATATATATTTAATTGTATTCGTATATTCTCTAATATTCCCTGATATCCCTTGTATATTCCTTGTACAATATGCATTGAATATCCATTCTAGCCTACTGAACATCCCATAATAGTCTCCATTCTACTATTGGTCGAGACCTTGGTGCCAGGCTGCCATACCCCCCAGACCCAGTTCAAACGTACCGCTCAACATGTACGAACAAGTCCTAGTTCCGCGTAGGAATCTGGCTACCGCACCACTAATGGTACTATTTGTTCATAGTGCGTATATATACTGCGCTACTAAAGTAGGACTTCCTTTTTTAGTCCAGTTTCTTACCCTCCCATAGAGTGACAGACGTAAAGCCTCCCCGCGACGCCACGTGTGGGAGTAAGGCCAAGTTCGGCCTACCATCGGTATTGAGACATCGTGTATATTAATATTTGAATAGTCATATTTGGCACTATATCGTCGAGTTGGACGTAGTCTATTAAGCTAATAATAGTCTATTCATATGTAGTGCTTCGTGCGGTGAGAATACTATCGTAGTCAGTACCCCCATCGTTTCGGGTAGAACTGGCTGCTTATCCAGGGTGGCCGACCCCATGTGAGGCTGCACCCGAGGAGCCCCAGAGCCGACGAGCGAGTGGACCTGCATACCGGATTATTCTACCGACGACAGCCCGCCTTCCCAGGCACGGATTATGCTTTGTATACAGTGATTATTCTATGGATAAAGACCAACACTGCCGTGTGTTGGAAACCCCCCCCCCGGAGAGGACGACAGGTGAGGAGACGCTCTACACGACGAGGTCGCTTCACGTCTCTCCATCGTGGACCGGAGGAAGCCGGCCCACAGAGAGTCCAACTGCTTTCATCTGTGGATCGAGGATCGCTGAGGCACCGAGCCGCACAACCGTGGGTTCTCCCAGGATACCCTCGGCCAGACGGATACAGCCAGACTCTACCCCCCCCCCCCCCTTCTCCAGTTGTCTTACAAGCGACCGGAATTCCCCCCTAGTGTATCCAGTTCTATAATCATTAAAGTATCATTGCTATTATTCCTTAAATATTCCAGGTTGTATATTTACCGCCTGCGCCACCAGAGATTGGACGTTCTCTATTGATATACCAACGAATACTCATTTGCCATAAAAGTGCATCCTATTTCAAATCATAAATGTAATTAAGTGATTGCTCTACATACCCTTTGCTATGTATTAATTATTATTAAACGCAGACTTTCGACTTGGTACATTTGTGTTGGATCGTTTCATCTACGTGGGAGTGTTTATCATAATTATTTATGCCTAGTACTGGGTGGCCAGAGTCTAAAGTACAAGAGGTAGTGGTAGTAAGTATCATATCTAACAATACAGTCAGGGAATTGTACCCCTCAGTTACAATTGGTCCTTCGAGCCGGAGGGTAATTAGTGTAATATTAATATAGTGTTATTAATATTGAAATGGCCTATGATGAACACTCCACGAAACGATCCGCCTAACCAACGCCCGCAGCGCGAACGACGGCTCCCTCAGTACTTAGAGGCTTACGCTGTCAGTCAACAACCTAGTCTTCTACTAACAGTAAACGCGGTAAAACTAGAAAGTAAAAGTATGTCTAACCCCAACGCCCAGACTACCCCGACCATAGAGGCCCCTACGGGTTCTAATGTAACTGACCAAGCTCACGGTGGGGACCAGTGGGAACCAGACATGACTTCACACCCCGCCAGTACTGAAGAAGTAGTCCCCGATGAGTCCCGGGAGGAATACAACGCTACCGAGAGAGAACTCGGCACGGAAGAAGACGGGGAGAGCACCGTGGAGATAGAGCTCCAAGGCTCCGCAAGGAGTACCCCGAGGGAAGGCTCCCCTATACAACCGCCTTCTCCCAGCGAGGCAGAGAGGACCCTACAGCAGGCCTTCCTCATCAGCCTGAACGCCGCTGCTGAACGCGACCGACTGCAGATCCAGCAGCGGAGCGAAGAAGAGCATATACGTCTAGAAATAAGACGCATTCAGATGGAAGAGAATGTGGCCCGAGACCGAGCAGACAGCCAGCGAGCAGCTGCTGGTGCTCTACGGGACGCAGAGCGCGACAGACAGCAAGCGCAACTAATAGAACAGCTGATCAGACGGACAACACCCTCTCCCTCCGCCAGAGGCTCCAGGAACTCGTCTAGACACACCTCCAGGGCGGCATCCCCTAGCCGAGTAAACAACCCTGAACTTGACCAACAGACGAGGTCTATACCCCCCACAGACCACCTCCCCCCACCGGTCCAAGCGAGACCTAGCAACCGGGAAGGAGCAGCATATCCTGTGGAGAGGCTAAACCAGAGACTACAAGCACTGGATGACCTAACTGAAGACGAAGAGGAAGAGGAGGAGAACCACGCCCGACGACAGCACAGTACTCTACCGGACCAGGAGGTCCGGTACAGCCCAGGCTATACTCCCGCGGATCTGCGCTACAGACCCCCGACGCTATACACGGGTGAGCACGACGCACGACCCACACCGAGGAACAGCACCTGGACAAGCGGGCCATGGTACACTGCCGGTACCAGCCCATACCAAGGAGCGGGAGGAGACTCGCCTAGGAGGCCTCTCCCCCAACGCTCGCCGATGTATCCACAGTCAGCGTCATACATTGGCACGCCTATGGTACCCGACTTCACCCAAGAGAACCGGGCCCAGTATACAGAACTCCGCATGTGTCTGGAGACCATGTTGGTGGATGTATTGGATGAACGCCATAAATACGCCATCCTACTGAAGCACTTAAAGGTACCCCGCGCACATAATATAGCGCTCGCCTACGCGACTTCCACCACCCCATACACAGCAGCGCTGGTAGCATTGGACCAGAGGTATGGGCGCATATGGGATTACGTGATCCAGGAGATCCGACACATCGACCGCTTACCCCCAGCAATAGACAATCGAGCACTGGACGACCTGTCCATCAGAGTGCAGTCCCTGGTAGGGATGTTGGGAGCGCAGAGAGAGAAGGGGAGGCATGAACTTTATGCCAACTCAAATGTGGAAAGGATCTTGGAGAAGCTGCCGCCCGCTCGACAGGAGCGCTTTAGGCGGCAGAGAGACCACCGAGACCCGAATGGCCCCGAACCGAACCTCCTCGATCTAGCAGACTTCCTGGCGAGAGAAGTCAGCAGCCTACGGCTAGATACATTCGGACGGAGCACCCCTGGCTCCAGAGAAGGAACCAGACGACTAAATGATGGAAGAAGATCGGTGACTGTGATGCACCAATCGGAGTCAGTACCGAGCAGCAGGAGCCACAGTACCCCCTCCAGAACGGAGAAGTGGAAGATAGTGTGCCCCTACTGTGAGAAAGAACACTGGCTAGCGCAATGTGACTCCTTCCCCAAGCTGAACACGGAGGAAGCAAGTCAATGGATAAAGTCCAACAAGCGCTGTTTTCGCTGTGCGCGCTCATACATGGCAGCCGAATGCCGCTTAAAGAAAAGGTGCACCAAGTGCGATGGAGCCCATCTGGACATACTTCACGACAGTAACAGACGGCGCCCTTCACCCGCACCATCCAGCAGCAAAGCGAGCGTCATGTACATCGATCCCGCCAGCAGCAGTGGAGCCCGAGTACTCCTAAAAGTAGTGCGTGTGACACTAAGCTACCAGAATAAAGTCCTGGACACTTACGCCGTCCTCGATGACGGGTCAGAGAAGACCCTTCTGCTCGCCTCCGCTGCGGCCCAGCTAGGGCTGCGGGGAAGCGAAACCCAAATGACAATTCGGACAATAAGACGAGATTTGAAGACGATAAAGGGCGAGAATGTCTCATTCTCTATCGCAGCAAGCGGCCAGCCTGAGCGACGGTACCAGATTACAGACGCTTTCACCAGCCAAGAAATAGGACTGTCGCGGTACACATACCCCGTCGCCAAGCTGATGGAGAAATATGCACATCTGCGCAAGTTACCGATCCCGCTCATAGACAATGCTATGCCGACCCTGTTGATAGGCTCCGACCATGCAGACCTCATTGTCCCGATAGACCGGGTTCATACCGGACCCCGAGGCTGTCCTGCAGCAGTCGAGACCCGTTTGGGATGGACTCTCCAAGGCCCGCTCGCCAAATCTCTCAACCGAAGTACAGCCACTAGATGTCTCCACTCCCGAGTCACAGAGGGAGAAACCGCACTCCTGCAACACGTAGAGCGGCTATGGACCTTGGAACAAATGCCCTTTAAGAACGGAAAGAAAGACATTCGCTCTAAAGATGACATTTACGCCATTCACCTCCTCGAGACAGGGACCAAGAGAGTCCCGGTCAACGGCGTGTTGAGATACGCCACGCCACTCCTGCGGCGAGAAGGAATGCCTACTTTCCACGCCAAGACAGACGACACAGAACGGTACCTGCTGAACACGGAGCGGCGCTTAGCCAAGAACCCCGCCCAAGAGAGTGTATACCGCGCCGAGATTGAGAAGCTCATCACAGCGGGACACGTCACAAAGATGGACATTAAAGAGGCTGACCAGACCACTGAATCGTGGTACGTGCCTCACCACAAGGTCCATCACAACGGTAAAGACCGCATAGTATTTAACTGCAGCTACCAGATCGGATCCCAAAATCTGAATAAAGAGTTACTGCCCGGTCCCACACTCGGCCCCTCCCTACTCGGCGTTCTACTCCGCTTCCGCCAGGAAAAGGTGGCCATCAGCGGGGACATTAAAGGAATGTTCCTGCAGGTGAGATTAGTAGAGGAGGACAAGCCCCTGTTACGGTTCCTATGGAGAGAGAAGCCAGGAGATGAGCACCCAGCCATCTACCAATGGGAAGTCCTCCCCTTCGGAACGACGTGCAGCCCCTGCTGTGCTACATTTGCACTACAGAAACATGTAGCAGAGGACCCAGCAGCGGACGAAGAGGTCCGACACAGCGTAAAGAACAGCTTCTACGTAGACAACTGTCTACAAAGCCTTTCAACCCAGGAAGAAGCCGAGGCTCTCCTGATTAAACTCCGCGCCTCATTGATCAAAGGCGGCTTTGATCTCAGGCAGTGGGCCAGCAGCGATCCGCAAGTACTGCGCAGCCTCTCCTCCGAGGACAAGGCAGCCAGCAGCGAGACCTGGATGGCTACAATCCTGGGAGAAGCCCAGGAGATGACCCTGGGATTGGTGTGGCGATTCAAAACAGATTCGCTTCACTACAGACACAAGCCCCTGACTACGGAGCAGGGAAGGCCGGCGGCGGCGCCGACCACCAGACGGAGTGTGTACACAACACTCGCCCGACAATATGACCCGCTAGGATGTATTCTACCGTACACCACCAGGGCAAAAATGATTGTACGAGCATTGTGGGACAAGGACCAGGGCTGGGACGACCCCATTCCCGCACACCTTGCATCCACCTGGAGAGAGTGGGAGATGGAGCTCCACTCACTCCCAGACGTTAATATGCGCCGAAGCTACTTCCCACCCACGGTGAGGCCAGAGACATGTAAAATGGACTTACACGTCTTCAGTGACGCCTCAGAGGTCGCATACGGATCAGTAGCCTACTTGCGGGCCCAAGAAGAGGGGGGAGAGATCTACACAGCATTTGTCCTCGCCCGCTCGAGAATAGCCCCACGCAAGCAACAATCTATCCCACGTCTAGAGCTCTGCGCAGCCCTAGCCGGAGCGCACCTAGCCACGCTCATCCAACGTGAGCTCACCATACCGGTGTCTAGAACAATCCTGTGGTCAGATTCCACGACAGTACTCGCCTGGATCAAATCGGACTCATGCAAGTACAAAGTCTTCGTGGGAGTCAGAGTCACCGAGATTCAAGACTTAACCGAAGAGTTAACCGGAGAAACAGAGTGGCGCTACGTTGATACAAAACAGAACCCAGCTGACGTCATCACCCGGGGAATGCCCCTAGATGACCTCACCCGTCGCAATGTCTACAGTGACGGCCCAGCATTCCTAAAGCTCCCGGAAGGAGAGTGGCCCACGCCTATCCCGAGGGAAGCCAGTCAAGAGGAGGCTGAGAATAAGAAACCTATGTTCTGTGGATTGAGCACTGTTATCTCCGCAGACCCCAACATAGATGATTGCACTACCATAGAGAGTGCACAACAAAGGACATTCCTACGGCACTACCTACCGTCTCTACAGACCCGCCAGAAGTGGGTAAAGGAGAGAGACAATTTGACAGAAGGAACAGTCGTCATGATTATTGATCAATCACTGCCCAGAGCTATGTGGCCGGCCGGCCGCGTAAGCAAAGTGATCACCGGTGCCGACGGCAAGGTCCGAGCAGCTGAAGTGCTTGTCCAGGGGCGCACTTACACCCGTCCCGTGGCGAGGCTCATAGAACTGCCCCGACTCCCAGACACAATCGATGATGACCATGACCCTATAACCCTATGACTTTGTGAAGTTGACTGACCCCTACAGCAAACCCTTATGTGTAAATAGACAACGCGATTAATCTGTCTCTGCTTAACTGATTAGGTCTGGGACCAATCAGGGGGTGGCTGTTGTGAAGGGCCAGATTAAACCGAATATATATATTTATTTATATATATATATTTAATTGTATTCGTATATTCTCTAATATTCCCTGATATCCCTTGTATATTCCTTGTACAATATGCATTGAATATCCATTCTAGCCTACTGAACATCCCATAATAGTCTCCATTCTACTATTGGTCGAGACCTTGGTGCCAGGCTGCCATACCCCCCAGACCCAGTTCAAACGTACCGCTCAACATGTACGAACAAGTCCTAGTTCCGCGTAGGAATCTGGCTACCGCACCACTAATGGTACTATTTGTTCATAGTGCGTATATATACTGCGCTACTAAAGTAGGACTTCCTTTTTTAGTCCAGTTTCTTACCCTCCCATAGAGTGACAGACGTAAAGCCTCCCCGCGACGCCACGTGTGGGAGTAAGGCCAAGTTCGGCCTACCATCGGTATTGAGACATTGTGTATATTAATATTTGAATAGTCATATTTGGCACTATATCGTCGAGTTGGACGTAGTCTATTAAGCTAATAATAGTCTATTCATATGTAGTGCTTCGTGCGGTGAGAATACTATCGTAGTCAGTACCCCCATCGTTTCGGGTAGAACTGGCTGCTTATCCAGGGTGGCCGACCCCATGTGAGGCTGCACCCGAGGAGCCCCAGAGCCGACGAGCGAGTGGACCTGCATACCGGATTATTCTACCGATGACAGCCCGCCTTCCCAGGCACGGATTATGCTTTGTATACAGTGATTATTCTATGGATAAAGACCAACACTGCCGTGTGTTGGAAACCCCCCCCCCGGAGAGGACGACAGGTGAGGAGACGCTCTACACGACGAGGTCGCTTCACGTCTCTCCATCGTGGACCGGAGGAAGCCGGCCCACAGAGAGTCCAACTGCTTTCATCTGTGGATCGAGGATCGCTGAGGCACCGAGCCGCACAACCGTGGGTTCTCCCAGGATACCCTCGGCCAGATGGATACAGCCAGACTCTACCCCCCCCCCCCTTCTCCAGTTGTCTTACAAGCGACCGGAATTCCCCCCTAGTGTATCCAGTTCTATAATCATTAAAGTATCATTGCTATTATTCCTTAAATATTCCAGGTTGTATATTTACCGCCTGCGCCACCAGAGATTGGACGTTCTCTATTGATATACCAACGAATACTCATTTGCCATAAAAGTGCATCCTATTTCAAATCATAAATGTAATTAAGTGATTGCTCTACATACCCTTTGCTATGTATTAATTATTATTAAACGCAGACTTTCGACTTGGTACATTTGTGTTGGATCGTTTCATCTACGTGGGAGTGTTTACCATAATTATTTATGCCTAGTACTGGGTGGCCAGAGTCTAAAGTACAAGAGGTAGTGGTAGTAAGTATCATATCTAACAATACAGTCAGGGAATTGTACCCCTCAGTTACACCACTACACTTCCGCGTTACATTGAAATCGGTGGCCAGTGTCCTTTCAGCCGAACAGGATAATAAAACAATGATCCCACTAAATGGCCAGACGCGTCTTATGGCGACATCTACAATTACCTCATTGAGTCTCCAGGTAGACTAATGTTTATATTTAAAGGCCAACTTGCAGGTTGTATTTTTGTTCAATAAACAATGTGACTAGGCCAACACTGACTTTCATGAAGAGGGGGAAAAAAATTATCGAAATTGACCCAGTTTTAGCGTTTTTATCAAACATTTTGTCGACTAAACCACAACCTCACGCACATGCATATTTTAATCCGTGGTTCATAGCATGTGTGTCATCTTAATGATGACGTCGCATCAGGTGCAGGGCAGCGAGGGGCTCTGAGAGTCACAGCAGGTTGTGGCAGGAAGCAGAGAGCCTTGCTACTACTAGCCGAGGAGCTAGTATCTGTTTCACCTAACACTATTGCTCCGTGATCATAGCCATTCATCTCTAAAGCTAACCACTATTTGTAAAAGCCACAACCATGTTACCATATTTGTAATAATGTAAACCATTGTGTCGTTGTACATATTGTGTATATAACGCCACAAGATCAACCACACACCACAGTGGAAAAACAATTTGAACTTGACGACATTAATGAAATAACAAACTCAAATGGACTTCACATATTTCACTTAAACATAAACAGCTTGAAACCGAAATTGGCTGAAATCAGACATTTGTTTTTAAACGGTAAGGCTAATATATTATGTTTCACAGAAACAAAACTTGACTCATCTGTTCAGGATCCAGAGATAGAAATCGAGGACTATTCAATCATCAGGAGGGATAGGAACCAGTATGGAGGTGGTGTCTGTGTGTATATACACAAAGATACCAAATTCAGCAACCGTACTGACCTTAACCATGACGAGATTGAAACTGTATGGATTGAAATCTTATTTGAAAGGGCAAAATCAGTACTAATAGGCACAATCTATAGACCACCAGAACAGAGTGGCTTTTATGACACACTTGATGGGTGCTTAACTGGGGTGGAGGGCGTAGAAAAAATCCTTATTGGGGACTGGAACACGGATATGCTACGTAAAGCAGCACCCGTCTTCAAGGCCTTCAGTAGATTTTCTGATCTGCACGGTTTCAGCCAGCTAATCACCCAACCCACAAGGGTGTGTGAATCAACCCAGACTACCATTGACCTCATCCTGACCTCCGACAAGTCCATGATCTCCAATAAAGGGGTGATAGCATGCGGGTTAAGTGATCATTATATGATATTCTGTTCCCGCAAAAAGATAAAGCAAAAGGCTGGCTGTCACAAAATGGTCACATCTAGAGACCTCAAAACGTACTTTAGCGAGGCCTTTAACCTTGAACTGAAGAGCCTGGACTGGTCAGATGAACTCAATGGTACACTGGTTGAAGAAACCTGGCTTGGCTTCAAAACCAAATTCTCAACAATACTAAACAACATGGCCCCCCTAAGAACCACCAGGGTAAAAAATCGCGCTGAGCCGTGGATGCACACTGAAATACTGACCGCTATGAAAGCCAGAGACAAGAAATGCTCTGAATTTCATAAAAGTCAGTCAAAGCTTACCAAAAGCACGAGCAGTGAACTCCAAGCCCACGTGACTGAACTCAAACTAGAAAGAAACAGACTAAGAAATGACGTAAACTCCATGATAAAAACTGCAAAAAAAAATGTCATCAATGACAAAACTGAGGAAAACAAAAATAAACCACGTGAACTTTGGAAATTACTCAATAATCAACTAGGCTGCAGTAAAAAACATAAGACCAGGTTCTCAAACATAAACATAAAGACGGACAACATGCTCATCACAGACAAACTGGATGTAGCCAATTACTTAAACACTTTCTTCACAAACATAGCCACAACACTGGTAAATAAACTACCCTCCCACTCAGGGCAGTATGGGGTAGAACACATAGTAGCATACTACAAGAACCTAGGCGTCCACAAAGACGATTTCAAACTGGAAATGGTAACTACAGATGAGGTACTCAATAAACTGAGCGCCCTCCAACCGAACAAGGCCACTGGCCATGACAACATCCCCTCCAAATTCCTCAGAGACTCAGCAGCCGCCATCACCCCAGTCATCACACACATAATAAACCTCTCCATAAAACAGGGACACGTCCCCAAGGACTTCAAAATTGCGAGAGTGACCCCTCTGCACAAAAAAGGCAGTAAATTAGACCCAGGCAACTACCGCCCTGTTTCTATCCTTACCTCCATCTCGAAAGTCATGGAAAAAATTTTATACGAACAGGTCGAAAAGTACCTTACGGATAAAAATCTAATCTACGAATTCCAATCTGGCTTCAGAACATCCCACTCCACTGACACATGCCTTCTCTATTTGAACGACCACATCAAGCAAGAGGTGGACGCGGGCAAATACTGCGGCATGGTCATGCTAGACCTACAAAAGGCCTTCGACACTGTCAATCACACCATTCTGATTGACAAGCTAAAAGCAATTGGTTTTGATAGTTCATCAGTGAGCTGGATACAATCCTACCTGGAGGGGAGAGAACAGATGGTGGAGGTAAACGGTACCCTATCCCCCCCCCTCACAGTGAACTGTGGTGTTCCACAAGGAAGCATACTAGGACCACTACTGTTCCTAATTTATGCAAATGACATGTCGTCAGCTTGTGACTGCAACTTGTTCCTGTTTGCGGACGACTCAGCCCTGCTGGTCTCTGACAAGAACAAGTTACAGGTTGAAAAAACCCTCAGCTCGGAACTAGGCAAAATCTGCATATGGCTCGCCGACAACAAACTATCATTACACATGGGCAAAACAGAGTCCATTCTCTTCGGTTCAAATAACAAACTCAGCAAAACAGACGGCTTCTCAGTTACAGTGGGTGACAATATTGTCACAAGGAAAGATGAAATTACCTACCTGGGTTCCATCCTAGAGGCTAATCTTTCCTGTGACAAAATGGCATCCAATGTAATAAAAAAAAGTCAATCAACGAACTCGATTCTTGTACCGGATCTCCTCCCTGGTAAACAAGAATACCCTGAAGACTCTGGCAGGAGCACTCATTCAAGGGTACTACGACTATGCTTGCACCTCATGGTACCAAAGCACCTCAAAGGCACTAAAAACCAAATTACAAACATCTCAAAACAAACTAGTCAGACTACTGCTTGACCTGACTCCTAGAACCCACCTCACCCCTGCACACTTTGCCAACCTAGGATGGCTTAGAGTAGACGACAGAGTACAGCAACTTGCAATGGGCCTGGTCTACAAGATACACTACACGACCAAGGTACCCATGTACATGTCAAAATACTTCCCAAAGGTCAGTGAATACCACGATCACAACACCAGAGGGAGCTCCACAAATCATGTAAAACCCAGATTCGGCTCAAACAAGGGACTAAACACGTTTCGCAATTATGCCACAACAATGTGGAACGCCCTACCCAAAGCTGTAAAGGAATGTAAATCACTACCCACCTTCAAAAACACTCTCAAAGAACACCTACGGGAGACTGCAATTCAAAACTGGCCCCTACAAATGTCCTAACCCAGTTGTACAATAAAGACCAAGCATGGCTTTGTCAGTATTCCAATGTACAGCCCCACCCAACCCCACCCCACCTACCCAACCTCCTCCAATGTACAGTTTCCATGTCAAATGTATGTCAGTATTCCAATGTACAGTGTCCCCCATTCAAATGTTCTCGAGGTCATGTCCTACAAAGTATCCTCTATACAGTCTGCCCCATTGTTCTGACCAGGATTAATACGTTCCTTTTGGCCTCCTTGCTGACGTGGACGAGAAATCCATCTATAGGCCTAGTTATCAAATTCTTGGTTTGCAATGGTTTTGCACCTTGTGGGTAAATAAAAACCCAGTTTTCATCTACAACTGCTGTTTCCTCATTGTCTCACTGCTTGGTCCCTAACAAGGAGAAATGGGCATTCTAAACACTCTGTGCAAGGCCTCTATTAGGCGGTAAATTGTTCTTTGTTTTCACAATGTGTGCCCTCTATCGTATCGAGATACATATTCCATGTGTATGGAATAACACTCACCTTTAACATTCACTTTAAAGACTTTTTAACACTACACCATATTGTATCTATTTATTAGTAAAAGATTTGCACTACCTCTCTAACTCATCTTTGCATTTGTTTGCATTGTGTACTTGTACTAGTTTGTATATTTTGTATAGTGTTTGGTCTTTATTTTTTTTACTTTTTTACTGTCTGAAGCACAATCTCAGGGGGCTCATGCAGAACCAAGCATTTCACTGTAATGTACATGTACCTTATATGTGACAAATAAGCTGGTCAGGAAGGCCAGTAACATGGTAGGAGTGGAGCTAGACTCTTCCTGTCAGAGAGGAAGAGCCTTGCTAAGCTCCACGCCATCATGGACAACCCCTCCCACACGCTATACACAGACTTGGCTGATAGAAGGAGCATGTTCAGTGTTAGACTAAGACTCCCTAGATGCAACACTGAACGGCACAGGAAGTCCTTAATTCCAACAACCATCAGAGTATACAACGCATCACTGTGCCTCACTGCCTCACCACAGAGTGACAGTACAAACTCTGGTAATCTTCCAGGACTTTTTACTTCTTATTTTTATAATATACACTTAAAAAAAATTATTAAGAAAATTCTACATTTATGTCTGTAAATTTTACTGTATATTTTTGGCTGTATATTTTAGAATGTATATATTTTAGAATGTATATCCCGGACTGTATTTTTATTGTTATTTGTGATTTTTGACTACCTAAACTTTACGCAACATAGGGGAGGAGCAAACATAGCTTGCATAGCAGCCTTCTAAACTCTAATTTGAAAATTACCTTGAAGAAAAAGTTTTCTGCCAGTGAAGTTTTGTCACAGATATTTGACGGTGAAAGTGACATAGGAGAGAATGTGTCTGAGACCCGGATTATGAGGCGTCCTCCTCTGATGAGAATGAGACCCTTAGTGCAGATGCTCCTGTTGGACGTTACTTTCCAAAAACAGAAAGTTATCATGGGCCCACTCCCCACTTGAACAACATAATATATATTATGTATGTATAATTGGGTGGGTGGGGGGGAGTAGGGGTAATGTTTTATTTAAATTGTTATTTAGGTAATCAACAAAGTAACATGAAGCACCTGAAACATACATTTGGGTAACACTTTTGATTATGGTCATTTTCTGGAGGTTTAAACTGCTGGGGTAAAAATGTCCCCAAGGATAAAGAGTGTAAAGTCAATTTGAGGATAACAGGAGGGTTAACAAAACCATTTCAAATAATTTTAGCCCTGCTAGATAGAGGTAGCAAATAACTCTAAGGATGGCAATAATAATAATAAACGTTATTTGTACAAATTCCATACAAGAATTGTAGCCCAAAGTGCTTCACAGCAGAAAATACACTAGAATACATCAAATGAGCATAAAATAGACAGAATAAATGCAATGCAGAAAATAAAAATACAAGATGATAGAAGTAGATGATCGTAGTGTTCTTGGGGGCATGTAGTTGACAAGAAAATTGCCAATATATCTTGGTCTGGTTCCATTTAGGGCTTTGTACATAAGGAGGAGGACCTTCAAATCAATTCTAAATGTTACCGGAAGCCAGTGTAATAGCCTAGCTGAGAGTTGAATAAGCTGAAGTATTTTCTTCAGTCGGCTTGAAATAAAGGCATGGATCCGTTTTTCAGCATCCTTTTGATTTATAAATGGTTGTACTTTAGCTTTGTTTCTAAGGTGGAAGAATTGTTTTTGTCACCTTGTTAATGTGGGACTTAAAGCTTACAGTAGACCTGAGTCTATGATAACCAAGACTTGTAAGCAAGGAGTAAGTTTCCCCATAATATTATTCAGCAGAATTTCTCTTGAAATAGAAATTTTGTAAATTCCAGTAAATATTGCAATTCCGAAACTCTTGAGTATCATAAATGGATTCAGCATCCCGAATAACCCCCAAAACCACTCCAACATTGTTGAAATTGATCAAGTAGTTTCCGAGATTTGTCCATTTAGGTGATTATGCAAATGTGGCTATGCAAATAAAAAAAAGTTGCCCAACATGTACAACTTAGCATCCGGCAGTTTCTAAGTGCTGGTGACCCATACTATCCATATCTATCATAAAAGTTTGGTGGTTCCAAAATTTCCGGGTTCATTGTTGTTACATTCAAGCCTAAAGTATGGCTCGTGTAGGCCTTGAATGCAAAGTGGTGGACACAGGACAAGACAGGAGTTTATCAAAAATAAAACTATTTATTGGAACAGCTATTTAAATGCACAAAAGGGTGAGAGCTGGGTGTTCCAGACTCCAAAGGTCAATAACAAAACTAAGGCACATAGGCCAAAATAGAACAAACAGCAAAAATAGCAGCAGTGAGAGCAGATGAGACTCTGGTGAGCTGACATCTCTTGTGAAGTGGGAGACGAACTGCAGCCTGCACTCTGCATTTGTAGGGCGTGGTGCCTCATCACCACACCTGTGATCAATTAGAAAAGCGGCCATTTTAACTACATGGAAATGACAACAGAAAGAAAACAGAAACAGGAAGAAACAGTGTGTCAATCACAGACCACCAATTAGTGACAGCACACTTAAACACAATGTGAATATGCACCACAGACAGTAAGTATCCCTCCACCATGTGAAAGTAATACGTAACAATTGTGTTGGCAAATAGACTAGTCTTGAACATTGCTCGCATATGCCCCCCACTGGTCGGTTGTAGGGAGGATAGAAGCCTTGCATCACATGTCCCCTCCGATACATGTGGAGGCAGCCTGTCTCTCATTTGGCGAGGTGTAACGTGTGGGAGGCTCACACTACCCCCGCCATTTTCCTGTCTCTGCTGTGCAGGCGTCCCCCAACCGACCTGTAGGAGTCGCTGTCCACAACATCCAGATTACCACCCATCGACTTCCACCCGCTAACTCTGCCAATTGAGTTAGTATGACGGCCGGCCCAAGTCTCTTGCGTTGGTGACGAGCGCAATGTCCGCTGCGCCACCCAGCCGCCCGCTTTTTCATACATTATCTATGTTTATATCAACACATTATTCAATCTTCTAATAATATATCAGACACATATATTTTTATTTACATCTTATCAGACACATACATTTTCATTTACGTACACACCTTTAATATCTATTAGGGAATGTAAATTTCTCTGGTTGAAAATGTTGTTTTCACGATTTTTTTTTAATTGTGTGCTGTACGATAACAATACGTTTGAATCTAATCTAATCTGAGCTTGAATTGAAAGTGAATAAGCAAACCCTGCAATAGACACATTCTGAATCTACCACCACAGACATATTCTGAATCTATACCATCACAGACACAGTAGTACGAGTGCTGATTGAGCCGAGTGTCTCCTTGCAGGACCAGTAACGGGAAGAGCACAGTGATCAACGCCATGCTGAGAGACCGCGTGCTGCCCAGCGGCATTGGCCACACGACAAACTGCTTCCTGAGGGTGGAGGGCACGGACGGAGAGGAGGCCTACCTCACCACAGAGTCCTCCAACGAGAGGAGGAGTCTTAATGTAGGCGTCGCAAGATATTTAACGTTTATTTAAGTTTGACACTTATTGAGTGTCAATTAGTTTGAATATGGCCAGCAGTGATGTCATCGGGGACATTGAATCCTTGTGTTGTGTTAATTACAGGTTAATTAAATGAAAAAACAAGCAATTTTTTCATGAAGCTGTAGTTAATGTTTGCAATGTCCCAGATGACATCACTGGTGGCCATATTCAAACGAATTTACTCTCAATTGTCAAACTATATGAATGTGCGCAAAAGAGTTTTTTGGATGTGTGTGAGATTCGGTGCAAAATAAATCAGCAATGTTTTTTGGTGAAGTGCCCCTTTAAGTTCTTCCCAAACTTATGCTACCTGATATTTAAGCAATAGCTCACCACAGGCCATGGTATGGTTATTATATCACAGCTAAGGGGCGTAGTCCGTCGGCCCGACGCGAACACACTTCAATTTAAATGTTTATGTTATTATTAGTACATTTTTATTAGTAAATAATAATGTTAAAAATAAAATAGACCCTCCTGGCTGCTTGCACTGCAAGGCAGTTGCTATGCAACATGCACACCTAGGACCATTATTTATATAAAAAAAAAAATATATAAGATATGTTTTTTCTGCATTTTACAGCTTTATTATAGACAGGACAGGCAGAGAGGAAAGTTGGGTGAAGAGATAGGGAGGACATGCAACACAAGTCCTGGGCTGGATTCGAACCCAGGACGTTGCGATTACGCTGCAAGCGCAGCTATGTGGTGCGCCACCGTGGCGCCCCTATTTATACAGTTTTAATATTTTTTCAGGCGAGAATGTACCACTACCCATCCAACGTTTTGGGAGGTTGAGCGGCTGCGACAGGACTGGGGTTGACGCCCAGTTTAACCGGGAATCCCCGTTCAATGTGAGGTTAACTATCGTAACCGATTGTCCTGCTATATTCCTTTATCTGTAATTGATCAGTCTTCCCAGTTAGTAGCTAGATTAATACATTTAGTGGAAGTGTCAATAATCAAATAATCTGGATAAAACCATCGCTTTATCCGTCTGATTCAGATGACACTGATTCCCCGATCTGCATGTGTCAGCTCCAGTCTCCTCCGTAGATCAGTCTCATTTAACCCTTTACCGGTCACTTCTTGAAATACCTGGAAATTCACAATCTCAACTCTAGAATGTTATTTTGGTGCTATTTCAAAAGTTATCTACAATTTTGAAAAAAAGAATAAAAAAATGTCCCCCCTGTAAATTAATCCGTGAACAGGCCCTCGACCGGTAGGCCTACCCTAAAAATGTTGGGGCTATGGGGCATATTTTTCCTTAGGGGGCATATCTATGAAACTTGGCAGGCTGATTCACAACATAAAATAAATAATAAAATGTATTGGGAGTTTTCTTGAATTTGCGTTGCCATGGCAACAGTAGCCGATAAAGGCCCAAAGAAGAATAGCGGACAAAACTATATAACTACATGGTACTACATGGTACTACAGGGTACGACATGGTACTACATGGTACGGGATGGGCGTGAGTAATCGATTAATAGATTACAGCTATGAGAAAAAACGAAAGAAAAAAAAATCAAAATAATAAATGTTTATGAATATCTTTTATTATTATTATAATTAAATTTTTTTTACATATCTTTTCACATGTATGTGTAAGATTATAACTGTTTGTTGGTTTCCTTAAACATATATACGTGAATGAACAAAAATAAGTACAAAAAAATCTAATTTTTTGTTTGTTTGTTTAAAAAAATACTTTTCTAGTAATACACGATCAATCGAGTATAGCATGCGATCAATTGATCTGGATTTTTCTTTAAAATGCCCATCCCTAGGTACTACAGGGTACTACATGGTACTACAGGGAAATACATGGTACTACATGGTACTACATGGTACTACAGGGTACTACAGGGTACTACAGGGTACTACATGATACTACATGGTACTACATGGTACTACAGGGTACTACATGATACTACATGGTACTACATGGTACTACATGGTACTACAGGGTACTACAGGGTACTACAGGGTACTACATGATACTACATGATACTATATGGTACTACATGGTACTACAGGGTACTACATGATACTACATGATACTACATGGTACTACATGGTACTACAGGGTACTACAGGGTACTACACAGGGTACTACATGGTACTACAGGGTACTACATGATACTACATGATACTACATGGTACTACATGGTACTACATGGTACTACAGGGTACTACAGGGTACTACACAGGGTACTACATGGTACTACAGGGTACTACATGATACTACATGATACTACATGGTACTACATGGTACTACAGGGTACTACAGGGTACTACACAGGGTACTACAGGGTACTACACAGGGTACTACAGGGTACTACATGGTACTACAGGGTACTACATGGTACTACATGGTACTACAGGGTACTACAGGGTACTACATGGTACTACATGGTACTACATGGTACTACAGGGTACTACAGGGTACTACAGGGTACTACATGATACTACATGATACTATATGGTACTACATGGTACTACAGGGTACTACAGGGTACTACAGGGTACTACAGGGTACTACATGATACTACATGATACTACATGATACTACATGATACTACATGGTACTACATGGTACTACAGGGTACTACAGGGTACTACACAGGGTACTACAGGGTACTACACAGGGTACTACAGGGTACTACACAGGGTACTACAGGGTACTACATGGTACTACAGGGTACTACATGGCAATAGAGGGTACTACATGGCAATAGAGGGTACTACATGGCAATACATGGTACTACAGGGTACATGGCAATACAGGGTACTACATGGCACTACATGGTACTACAGGGTACTACATGGCACTACAGGGTACTACATGGTAGAAGTAATACCCTAAAAGTGTGACTGACTAGATGCATCGGGCATATGTCTAAAAATGGACACTATGTCACTTCACCTGAAGGGGCATATGACCGTTTATGGCTTCACCACTTTTTAGCTAACAACAAATCCTGATTTCACTAATCCTATGCAAAAAAACACCTATCCCATCCTTTACAATGATTGTTCAACTGCAAAAATGAGTAAATGTTATCAACTCACCATGACTTGTTGAGGAAATAATGGATTTTGAAGAGTAGAAGCAGGTGCAACTATTTTCATTTTCTTGCTGTGGTGAAAAGAAGGGAGTTGCAGATCCCCAGGGTCTATCCTGATTGGTCAGATGGGATGGTGACAATATCTGTGTCATAGCCTGACCTGTGCTGATTGGCTGGAAGAAGTTATTTTCATAGATTAAAGATCCCCCCCCCCCCCTCTCCCACCTGGCTAAATATATTGTATGGGGAAGTGGCCAAAAATGGTTACTTGGCCGGTAAAGGGTTAACAATACTAAAGTTTTTTTCCTCAGATGCGGAGTGATACTGATTTGTGAAAAGGAATTAGAATCATAGCTGTGGATATAAGAGGTCCTTCTGCATGATCGCATGTGGGAAATACAATTTAACAGATTTCTTTTTATTAAGTCAACTGATTGATTCGTTGTTAGTTGGCTAAAAACTTCTTTAGTCAAGAACAGCCCTATTCTCTACAATTCTATAGTTCTACAAGTATAGTGTTCCTTTATTAATCCCCTTGGTGAAATGCAGGTATCATAGCAGCATGGGGGAGGGGGGAGGGAGAAGGTACAGGCAGGAAAGATAATAAATTGTAATAATTCTTCCTCTCATCTTGTCTCTCCTCTTGTTCAGACAGTGAACCAGCTCGCCCACGCCTTGCATATGGAACCCAGTCTGGACTCAGGGAGCCTGGTGAAGATATTCTGGCCCAAGTCTCGCTGTGCTCTGTTGAGGGATGATCTGGTTCTCATGGACAGGTAAGTGGATTTGCTTGTCTCTCTGCAGCCATTGCGCTTTTAATGCAATCTGATCAAATGTGTAGATTAAATCAACACGTGAATGTCATTAGTGGATACATTCCCATGCTATTAGTTGGCTAGTTAGATTTTCTTTAAGGACATTTCTCTACAATTCCTACAAACCCTTTTTAAACACCCATAGCCGTTTCTTTCTGTTTATGTCTTTTGTTGTCTATTCTGTTGTTTTAGCTCATTTTTATGTTTTTTCTTCTCTTCACATGTTTTATTTCTTGTATTTCTACTGATGTTTTAACATGCTGTGAAGCACTCTGTGCACTCGTGCTGAGAAGGACGCTATACAAATAAAGTTTTACTTACTTACTTACTTACTTACTTACTTACTTACTTACTTACTTACTTACTTACTTACTTACTTACTTACTTACTTACTTACTTACTTACTTACTTACTTACTTACTTACTTACTTACTTACTTACTTACTTACTTACTTACTTACTTACTTACTTACTTACTTACTTACTTACTTACTTACTTACTTACTTACTTACTTACTTACTTACTTACTTACTTACTTACTTACTTACTTACTTTAACAGCCCAGGAACAGATGTGACCCTGGAGCTGGATAGCTGGATTGACAAGTTCTGTCTAGATGCGGATGTCTTTGTTTTAGTGGGCAACTCGGAGTCTACGCTAATGAACACGGTGAGTGGACATCTTAGTTCTTAGAGTTTATAGTTTTGTGATATGTGTGAGATTATGGGCATAATAAATCAGCATTATGTTTGGTTGGAATGTTCCTTTAACCCTTGTGTGACATCCGCATTTTTGTTACTCTCCCAATGTTTGCGGGTCCTAGTGAACTAGTGGTCTAGTGGGTCTATTTTAAAACAACAAATCCATAATAATTCATGTAAAAATCGAGACAACATAATATGGTTAATATTTGGCATTTACCCAATAAACGTGCTATTAGTTTTTGGTGATAAAATGTGATAAAAAAGAAAAGAAAAAAAGAGAATCCTTTATAATCAAAAAGAATATCATGGATATAATAAAACATAGTATAAATGAAACAAGCTGGAGGCAGACGGTGAACCTTTTTGGTAAATGTTTGTTTTCACCTACAATTTCTCCACTTTTGGGTCCATTGGACTCGTACACCACATATGTAATATAAATGTGTAAGGGGGGGGGGGTGCACAGTGTACACTCAATGACAATGTGTTATTTTATAATGTTCTTCACATAAAATGAGCCAAGGCCAATGAGTCTCAGGTTAAAAGAAAATAATGAATTGTATAAGTAACATTGGAAAGACTTGAACACCACCCAAGGGTTAACCCTTATACTACTAACCTGTATACTACTAACCCTTAAAGCTACTAACCCTAGATACTACTAACCTTACTAATCCTTATACTACTAACCTGTATACTACTAACCTTTATACTACTAACCCTAGATACTACTAACCCTACTAATCCTTATACTACTAACCTGTATACTACAACCTTTATACTACTAACCTTTATACTACTAACCCTACTAATCCTTATACTACTAACCTGTATACTACAACCTTTATACTACTAACCTTTATACTACTAACCCTAGATACTACTAACCCTACTAATCCTTATACTACTAACCTGTATACTACTAACCTGTATACTACTAACCTTTATACTACTAACCCTAGATACTACTAAGTTACTAACCCTACTAATCCTTATACTACTAACCTGTATACTACTAACCTGTATACTACTAACCTTTATACTACTAACCCTAGATACTACTAACCCTACTAACCTGTACTAACCTGTATACTACTAATTAACCACAGATACTGTATTTGCTACTGTGTTTTGGACTCTCGTGACCCCCATCAAACAGTGTCCTAACCCATTGGATGTCTATCTGCAAGACTTGTCTTTCTTGACATATTTTTCAATTCTCTATCTACAGGAGAAGCACTTCTTCCACAAAGTCAGTGAACGCATATCCAAGCCGAACGTCTTCATTCTGCACAATAGATGGGATGCCTCCATAACTGAGCCTGAGTACATAGAAGATGTACGTTTTAATACATGATTGCTTGTACTACGGGCTTCTTTACTTTTACTGCACAGCTGGGTTTTGCACCAATCACAGTTGTTACCGTCACACTGTCATAGTACAGATCAGGAAAATATTACCGCAGATCCATCCTCAAAAGTTAACCAATCCGAAAAAATCTGACATGCAGGTGCGAAAGCAGCACTTAGACCGCTGTGTCGGCTTCCTGGCGAACGAGCTGAGGGTGGTGAGTCCGGAGGAGGCGCCAGGCAGGATCTTCTTCGTGTCGGCCAAGGAGGTGCTCAACTCCAGGATGCACCGGGCCCAGGGCATGCCCGAGACAGGTGAGGCAGGCGGGGCAGGTGAGACAGCTGAGACAGGTGTAGAGGAATTTACCACGAGTAAGGATGTACTCAGTCAGATGTAGAACACAGGTTTATTTAGCTCAAACAGAGTATCAAGTACAAATAGGTCGAAAGTTATGACTCCAGGAGTGACAAGGACTAGTATCCCTCCAAAGAGCTCCTAGAATTCAGTAAGATGTAGGTCTTTATAGTAGAGAGAAACAGATGGGTAGGATGGCCCAGGTATTGGATTGGAGGGGGCCAGGAGGGGGGAGGGGTGAATTAGAAAGGGGGGGGGGGGGGGGGGTGGTATCAGGTGAGACAAAAGGTGAATGGGAGGGGGGTTGGAACATGACTGGGAGATTGTTTGAGGGGGGGAGGGGATCATTATTCCACACAGGTGAGGCAGGTGAGACAGGTGAGGCAGGTGGGAGAGGTGAGACAGGTGAGGCAGGTGAGACAGGTGAGACAGGTGAGGCAGGTGAGACAGGTGGGACAGGTGAGGCAGGTGAGGCAGGTGGGACAGGTGAGGCAGGTGAGACAGGTGAGGCAGGTGAGGCAGGTGAGACAGGTGAGGCAGGTGGGAGAGGTGAGACAGGTGAGGCAGGTGGGAAAGGTGAGACAGGTGAGGCAGGTGAGGCAGGTGAGGCAGGTGAGACAGGTGAGGCAGGTGAGACAGGTGAGGCAGGTGGGAGAGGTGAGACAGGTGAGGCAGGTGAGGCAGGTGAGACAGGTGGGCGAGGTGAGGCAGGTGGGAGAGGTGAGGCAGGTGAGGCAGGTGAGACAGGTGAGGCAGGTGAGGCAGGTGAGATAGGTGAGGCAGGTGAGGCAGGTGAGGCAGGTGAGACAGGTGAGGCAGGTGAGACAGGTGAGGCAGGTGAGACAGGTGAGGCAGGTGAGGCAGGTGAGACAGGTGAGGCAGGGGGATAAGAGAACATCTCAGGTTGACAGTGATGTCGCTACTAAAGTTGATGATGTCATCATAGACCCGACGTGTTTTTTTTTTCCAAGGTGGTGCGTTAGCGGAGGGTTTCCACGAGAGACTGAAGGAGTTCCAGAGTTTTGAAAGGACATTTGAGGTATGCAAAATAACGGCGCCTTTCCACCGACTCTAGCCAAGTCTAGCAGTGCAGCTGCATTCGATTAATTTCCAGTGTAGAGGAGCGTATGCAGCCGTGAGATACGTACAAGGTACTGCATAGACTTGGCCGGAGTCGGTGGAAAGGCACCTTTTAAGGCAACAAAACAGCTAAAAACATCAGTTTCATAGTTTCATAGTAATTGCAGTTTTGTGATTCTGTCTCTAAATATATCTATGGATTTCCCAGGAGTTCATCTCACAATCGGCCGTCAAAACTAAGTTTGAGCAGCACACAGTCAGAGGTTCGCAAATAACAGAAGCCATCAAAGCAGTCATGGATGCAATTAACATCAGCTCGGCTGACAGGAAGTGAGTAATTTCATTCTCTGTCCTCCACCATTACAAATGTTTCCAATGTTTTTGGAATGCTGATGATGCTGATGACCTTTAACCCTTGTAGGATCTATTCCTTGGAGGACAGAGAGGAGCAGAGAGACCGGCTGGACTTTGTCCGTGGACAGATTAACCGTCTGTCCGAGAGTGTCAGAGAGCGGATAAAGACTATCGCAGAGGAAGTGGCAGCCAAGGTAGGCTCTATCCAGGGTACATCCATCATTCAGTTACCATGGCAGTGTGGACAGTGTTGGACAATATGGTTGATCTGCACCATGGCTATATTTGCCCTGGTAACTCCTAGCCCCAATGGGACAACATTGACACAGTGAGGGAATCCGTTTTTCTTGGGGCCCAGTACTGGTACTGGTACAGCTATTCAAACATTGCAACAGAACTAAGAGAAAACTATGGTAACTACTTTGTTCTGGAGTGCTGCCCATACTGGCTGTTGACTCCAAACACAACTGAGCATTATACCATAATCCTCAACCTAGGATAACTCCTGTTCACATTTCCACAGTTCCAACCATTTCAAAGAGCTACTACTAAGCAGGCTCAGGGACGTAATTACAGTGACATGACATTCTACACCTGGGCCCAAAGGGGGGGTATAGCTGTCCCTAAGCCTGTGAGCAATAACATTTAAATTGTATTAATTATATTTGACTTGGCATGCATAGTGATTGATTATCAGCGTTTGTGAGATGATAAGTTGAGTGAATAAAAGTTCTAGGATTCTAAGATTAAAGGAACACGCCAACATTTTGGGAAATTAGCTTACCGTCTTCTCCAGAGAGAGACAAGAAGATAGATACCAGTTTCCTCTCTGTGCGTTCAGTAGAAAGCCATCTGGCTGCACATTAGCCTAGCTTAGCACAATGAATGGAAGCGGACAGTGCCGGTTAGCCTAGGTATTGTCCAACTAACACCTCTCCCGAAGGTTAGCCGGCACTGTCCGCTTCCATTCATTGTGCTAAGCTAGGCTAACGTGCAGCCAGATAGCTTTCTACTGAACGCACAGAGAGGAAACTGGTATCTATCTTCTTGTCTTTCTCTGGAGAAGACGATAAGCAAATTTCCCAAAATATTGGCGTGTTCGTTTACCACAAATGTAAATATAAAGAGAGAATATGTCTCTGTTTCAGGTGACCACTGCCATGGTGGACCAGATCCGTAGTCTCGCTGTGCTGGTGGAGGAGTTCCGTGCAGATTTCAACCCAACAGAGGATCAGGAGACATTGACTCTTTACAAAGAAGTATGTTGTCACTGTAAGCCTCAGCTACAGTAACACTAGTGAATGACCTGAACTGTCAAAGCCCCTCTGACTCTATGGCCCCCATTGACTTTTGGCCTTAATATACTCATCCATGGATACACGCACGCACACACACACGCACGCACACACGCACGCACGCACGGACGCACGCACGGACGCACGCACGCACGCACGCACGCACGCACGCACGCACGCACGCACGCACGCACGCACGCACGCACGCACGCACGCACGCACGCACACACACACACACACACACACACACACACACACACACACACACACACACACACACACACACACACACACACACACACACACACACACACACACACACACACACACACACACACACACACACACACACACACACACACACACACACACACACACACACACACACACACACCTATAGTGTGTGCAAGCAATCTAAAGTGGATTCGAAGTAAAGCCTCTTAATGTCCTGCTAATCTCTCTTGACAGTGTGTGGGCAAGCAATATTGAGGTCAAGTGTCGAGTGCGTGTGTTAGTGGGTGAGTGGGCGCATTCACTTTCAAATCAGAGGTATAGAAAATGTAACCGGAGTGACTGACCTTAAAAGAACACGCCAACATTTTGAAAGCTATTACACAATGAATGGAAGCGGACATGGCCGGTTAGCCTAGGCATTGTCCAACTAACACCTCTCCCGAAGGCTAACTGGCCATGTCCGCTTCCATTGCACATGCAGCCAGATATGAACGCACAGAGAGGAAACTGGTATCTATCTTCTCGTCTCTCTCTGGAGAAGACGGTAAGCTAAATGTTGGCGTGTTCCTTTAAACCAGTGATTCCCAACCTGGGGTCCGCCAGGGGGCGCAGGGGGTCCGCCAGACCACAGATGATTTGAGGTCTTAAAAAAAAAAAAAAAAAAAAAATTAATTAGCATATTTTTATCATCAGAAGCATGAATAGTCTCTCCACTACAATAAAAAATAAAGATAAATAAATAAACATCTAGACATGATTTTTGAACGTTAACAGTAGGCTACCGGGTAGCCGCTAAAACGCGAATCAGTTGACTGTATCACTTTCTGTAGCTAGCCTAGCACGCTAGTTAACTTTCTCGGCTCGTCTGCAGTCAGCCGCCAGAGGCGAAAATTTGTGACAAACGAAAAGGAGATGACGGCAGCTCATCTGCAAAAAAAGTTAGGACCTACAGCAATCGCGAAAATTACATCACCATGGGCTTCACTGAGGGACCAGACAAACGACCTGAGTGTGTGATTTGTGGAGAAAAGTTGGCAAACTCGAGCCTGAAGCCCAGCAAGCTGAAGAGACATCAGGCGTCTAAGCACCCAGAAACCGTTGGGAAGGATCCAGACTTTTTTCGGAGGAAAGAACAGTCTCTCAAGGCGAACAAGCCTGTTGATGTTAGAGTAGCGTGGAGCAGGGGTGGCAGTGATTTACAGAAGGCTACCGAAGCCTCCTTTGAGTGTTCGCTTTTAATTGCAAAAGCAAAGAAACCGCACAATATTGGCGAGCAGCTCATCAAACCAGCCTGCATCAAAATGGTTTAGAAACTGTGCGGCCCACAGGTGGCGGATAAACTAAAATCAGTACCACTCTCGAACAATGTAGTGAAAGACCGAATTGATAAGATGTCAAGTGATTGCGAGCAGCAGCTGTCAGAAAAGCTTAGAAAGGGTCCATTTGCCATACAACTTGATGAAACTACAACTGTCGCAGACGAGGCTGTGCTCATCGTTTATGTGCAATATATTGAAAATGAGGATCTGAAGCAGGACATTCTCATGTCAGTCAACCTTACTACCACCACTCGAGGTGAGGATATTTTTACTGCAGTGGATTCTTACTTCATTCAACATAAATGCAAACCGTTCACCATTAGGGCCTGATTTGAGAGGATGAATACAGGATTTGAATATTGGCCAACATTTTGAAATACATATGGTGCAAGATTAGATTTGTTGATTGAAGGCACAAGTCAAAGAAGCATAGTGGGTCTAATTATGATGCATATGCCTGTGTATAAGCAGTTTGTTATTAAAATGACAAAAAAAAGGTATTAAACCCAGCTAGGACAGATTCGCTCTGCTACTGATTGGAATTTCCTGTCTCATATTTAGTTTAATTTGTTGCATTGATTTGTTCCATAAATGCAAACCGTTCACCATTAGGGACTGATTTGAGAGGATGAATACAGGATTTGAATATTGGCCAAACATTTTGAAATGCATATGGTGCAAGATGAGATTTGTTGATTGAAGGCACAAGTTAAAGAAGCATAGTGGGTCTAATTGTGATGCATATGCCTGTGTATAAGCAGTTTGTTATTAAAATGACAAAAAAAAGGTATTAAACCCAGCTAGGACAGATTCTCTCTGCTACTGATTGGAATTTCCTGTCTCATATTTAGTTTAATTTGTTGCATTGATTTGTTCCATAAATGCAAACCGTTCACCATTAGGGCCTGATTTGAGAGGATGAATACAGCATTTGAATATTGGCCAAACATTTTGAAATGCATATGGTGCAAGATGAGATTTGTTGATTGAAGGCACAAGTCAAAGAAGCATAGTGGGTCTAATTGTGATGCATATGCCTGTGTATAAGCAGTTTGTTATTAAAATGAAAAAAAAAATAGTATTTTATGGTATCTTATTAGGAGGGGGTCCGCGAATTTCATCAGAGATGTTTGGGGGTCCCTGGGGGGAAAAAGGTTGGGAACCACTGCTTTAAACTAAGGGACATTTCACTTTAGTAGAACCTCTATCTAAAGTCATCTACATGGAAGCTATAGTGATCATTGCTGTCCTTGTCATCCGTGGTCAACACCACCATTCCTCCCAGGTGTCAGGCTCCTCATTCACTTCCATTCATTTTGAGGACCAAGTCTAAATATCATACTTCTGAATTATAAAATAAGAAAATAAAACAAATACAGCAATATTATTCTGTGTAATATATTTTGTGTACTTTATCAAAGGTACTTGTTTTTGGAACTAATGTTGCCATTTTCAAATGATCAATAAAGCAACTATTTCTCACTGGAGGTGTAGTTTGACCAACTGTCAACTTCTCACAAAATGTTTAGAATCTTTCCTCTATCAAAGCAGCAGGTAACCATGGTAACCCCTCCCCAACATTATATTCAGGGCAAAGATACACAGCACACTCAAACCTACAATTGACCGGATCCGCTTTTATTTTTCAAAGATAATACATTTAGAAAGACACATAAAAAATGCGGGGGGGGAAAACATGTACCTTTGATTCAGAATTGTCTGCTTTATTGAAATCTCCACAGCAGTATGATATTTAAACTAGGTACCCAAAAAGAATGGAAGTGAATGACAAGAGTGACACCTGGGGGAGGAATGGTGGTGTTGACAGCAGACGACAGGGACAGCAGTGGTTGTTAACTTAGTTGTAAATTACTTTATATAGAGGTAAGACTGCTGAAGTCCTACTATAGTGAAATATCCCTTTAATTGTGAAAGGTGCACCTGTGTGAAAAGCCACCATCTCTTCCTTCTGTATAGAAACTGCTGGCCCACGTGGAAGAAAGGATGACCAACTCATTGGAGTACCGATGCTCAACCGGAGTCCTCACGAGCGTGCAATCCTCCCAGGACACCATGCTCGGTACATAGTGGCTCGTTTGGACATCAGTGGCTATCAGTATAATGCACAATAGAGCCTGACATGGGAGTGGATTTACATCCCTGTCTCATCCCTCTCCCGTGATTCAATGATAAAAATCCTCCCATCCCGTCCCTGTCCCAGTGGAAGTTACAGTCATGACTCCTGTCCCTGTTCCTTTTCAAGGGTATGTTCCGGCTGAGACAATAGGAAGCTCTTTGGCCAGAATAAAAAAAAACATCACATAGGAAAGTATGTATATATGTAGAAATTCACTTTGAAAAATGTATCATGGTTCGGCTGGGTAGCGTAGAGATCTAATCACTCGCCTACCACTGCAGAGACTCTGGGATCAAATCCAGCTGTCAGCGGTACCTCTGGCTTGGTCAGCTGTCCCTACTAACACAATTGGCAGTGTTAGTGGGTTGGAAGCCAGTGGGGTATGAGTCCTGGTCGTTGTAAACTGCGACTGAAAAGAAGTGGCTGGCGACTCCACGTGTATCAGAGGAGGCATGTGGTAGTTCTACACCCTCCCCAGGCCGACAGTGGGGCAATGCGCGCAACAACCAGGAAGGGAATTGGCATAACGACTAAATTGGGATGGGTGAAAAATACAGAAAAGCCCAAACATTTATATAATTTAAAAAATTATAATAAATAAAAAGATCATTAGTCCTGTCCTGCCCAGTCTTGTTGACTTGTATTCCGTCCTGTCTCACTCACATGATCGTGAAATTCACTGCCGCCTTCCCATGGGAATCCCAACCAAATGTCAGGCTCTAATGCACAGGCAAATTATTGTTATATGTAAATTTTTCTTTTTGTTTGTTTATTTATTGGTTAAATCTTTTACCCCAGAAAGTGTCCGGCCGCTGTTGCCTCTTGTCATTCAAGAGCATTTCCGCTTATCCGGCACAAAGTTTGACCTGACCTATGACCTCAACCTGGCAACCCTGTGTGGAGACTTCCAGGAGAACGTTAAGTTCCAGTTCTCTCTCGGATGGACTGCTCTCGTCACTCGATTCATCGGGCCGTCCAACGCCAAGCGAGTTCTGACAGACATGGATCCCAGGATTCAGGTGAAGTCAACCAGGTTAAATGTTTTTCTTTGGGAGGGGGCTTTCTGTATTTTTCTCCCATCCCAATTACTTGTTAATGTCAATTCCCTTCCTGGTCGTTGTGCGCATTGCCCCACTGTCGGTCTGGGGAGGGTGTAGACTATCACATGCCTCCTCCGATAGCCGCTTCTTTTCACGTGCCAGCGAGGAGTTTCACTGGGGGAATGTAGCGCGTGCAGATGTTCATGCTATTTCCCCCAGATTCCGACCAGTAGGAGTTGCAGTTTTGCAACAACCAGGACTCATACCCCACCGGCTTCCCACCCGCTAACACTGCCAATTGTGTTAGTAGTAGAGACGACTGATCAAGCCGGAGGTACCGCTGACAGCTGGATTCAATCCCAGAGTCTCTGCAGTGGTAGGCGAGTGCTTAGTCCACTGTGCTACCCTACCCTACAAGGTTTAATTTTTAAAGGAACACGCCAACATTATGGAAAATGCGCTTACCGTCTTCTCCAGAGTCAGACAAGAAGATACTGATACTGATGGAAATTACTCAACAATCAACTAGGCTGCAGTAAAAAACTTAAAACCAGATTCTCAAACATAAACATAAAGACGGACAACACACTCATCACAGACAAGCTAGATGTAGCCAATTACTTAAACATTTTCTTCACAAACATAGCCACAACACTGGTAAACAAACTACCCTCCCACTCAGGGCATTATGGGGTAGAACACATAGTTTCAAGTTTCAAGTTTCTTTATTAGTTGTCATACAGAAGTACAGAATACTTTTATACAAAATGCTTCTTTCTGTTACGCTCCAGAGACTGTGCTAGACAAAAGGATAAGTATAAAATAAAATAAGTATAGCAATTATAAAATTGAAGTCACATACGTAGATACAAGTGTTCAGTATGTACATATGTACAATGTTCAATGCAGAGTAGAAGTAACTGAGTTACCATACAATATACTATACAATATACTAATTACAATATACTATATAGTGCAAAGCAGAAATGGGATGAGGTACAATTTAGGTACAATTTACAGTAAGGTGTACTGAGTTATGGGTTGTAGTGCAAATTCTTTGCCAATAAATATAAAGTGTGTTTAGGTGTTCTAAAGTGTGTAGAGTGGGTGCTGCAGTGAGTTGTTTGTTTAAAGTGAGTCTGTGCGTGTGGATGTGTGTGCTGTGAGTGCTTTTGATGGTTGTTGCATAGTGTTATTGTTCGTTGAGCAACCTGATGGCCTGGCAATAGAAGCTTCTTCTGAGTCTTTCTGTGCTTGCCATGAGACTCCGGTATCGCTTGCCTGACCGCAGCAGTTCAAATAGGCAGTTGTTTGGGTGGCTGGAGTCTTTGATAATTCTCTTAGCCTTACCCATGCACCGCTTGTTGTAAATGTTCTGGAGAGTGGGAAGCCCCCCTCCAATTGTGCGTTCGGCTGAACGGGCCACTCTCTGTAGTCTGCTGCGGTCTTGTGCGGTGCTATTCCCAAACCAGGAGGTGATATTGCCAGTCAGGATGCTCTCTATTGTGCATGAGTAGAAGTTCTTAAGGATCTTCTGACTGACTTGGAACTTCCTTAGGCGCCTGTGGAAGTAGAGGCGTTGCCGTGCCTTCTTCACAACACTGTCAATGTGTGTGGTCCATGTCAAGTCCTCGGATATGTGGACTCCTAGGTACTTGAAACTGTTCACTCTCTCAACTGGTGCCCCGTCGATGCTGACGGGGCACCTGACCCCCGACCTCCTGCAGTCCACAATCATCTCTTTTGTTTTGCTGACGTTCAGGGAGAGGCAGTTCTCCTGACACCACTGTGACAGATTTTCTACCTCTTCCAGGTAGGCCCTCTCGTCGTTGGCAGAGATCAGGCTCACCACTACTGTGTCATCAGCAAATTTGATGATTGTGTTGTTGTTCCGCTGTGCCACACAGTCATGTGTGTACAGGGAGTAGAGGAGGGGACTCAGAACACAGCCCTGGGGGGCCCCTATGTTGAGCGTGATGGATGAGGAGGTGCAGTTGCCTGCTCTTACCACCTGGGGTCTACCCGTCAGGAAGTCCAAGACCCACTGGCAAAGGTCATAGTTCAAGCCCAGGTCCCTGAGCTTGGCTATGAGTTTGGAGGGGACTATGGTATTGAATGCTGAGCTGTAGTCGATGAACAGCATTCTCACATAGTTCCCCTGCCTCTTGTCCAGGTGTGATGCTGCTGTGTGCAGCACATGGGCTATGGCGTCCTCTGTGGACCTGTTGGGCCGGTATGCAAATTGCAGGGGGTCCAGGTTGATGGGGAGGGAGGAACAGATGTAGCCCTTCACTAGCTTCTCAAAGCACTTCATAGCTATGGAGGTGAGAGCTACAGGGCGGTAGTTGTTGAGGCAAGCGGGCGTAGATTTTTTGGGTACATAGTAGCTTACTACAAAAACCTAGGGGTCCGCAAAGATGACTTCAAACTGGAAATGGTAACAACAGATAAGGTACTCAAAAAACTGAGCGTCCTCCAACCTAACAAGGCCACTGGCCATGACAACATCCCCTCCAAATTCCTCAGAGACTCAGCAGCCGCCATCACCCCAGTCATCACACACATAATAAACCTCTCCATAAAACAGGGACACGTCCCCAAGGACTTCAAAATTGCGAGAGTGACCCCTCTGCACAAAAAGGGCAGTAAATTAGACCCAGGCAACTACCGCCCTGTTTCTATTCTTACCTCCATCTCGAAAGTCATGGAAAAAATAGTCTACGAACAGGTTGAAAAGTACCTAGCGGAAAAAAATCTAATCTACGAATTCCAATCTGGCTTCAGAACATCCCACTCCACTGACACATGCCTTCTCTATTTGAACGACCACATCAAACAAGAGGTGGACGCGGGCAAATATTGCGGCATGGTCATGCTGGACCTACAAAAAGCCTTCGACACTGTCAATCACTCCATTCTGATTGACAAGCTAAAAGCAATGGGTTTTGATAGTCTATCAATGAGCTGGATGCAATCCTACCTGGAGGGGAGAGAACAGATGGTGGAGGTAAACGGTACCCTATCCCCCCCCCCCCCCCCTCACAGTGAGCTGTGGTGTTCCACAAGGAAGCATACTAGGACCGCTACTGTTCCTAATTTATGCAAATGACATGTCGTCAGCTTGTGACTGCAACTTGTTCTTGTTCGCAGACAACTCAGCCCTGCTGGTCTCTGACAAGAACAAGTTACAGGTTGAAAAAACCCTCAGCTCGGAACTAGGCAAAATCTGCATATGGCTCGCTGATAACAAACTATCATTACACATGGGCAAAACAGAGTCCATTCTCTTCGGCTCAAATAACAAACTCAGCAAGACCGACGGCTTCTCAGTTACAGTGGGTGACAATATTGTCACAAGGAAAGATGAAATTACCTACCTGGGCTCCATCCTAGAGGCTAATCTTTCCTGTGACAAAATGGCATCCAATGTAATAAAAAAAAGTCAACCAACGAACTCGATTCTTGTACCGGATCTCCTCTCTGGTAAACAAGAATACCCTGAAGACTCTGGCAGGAGCACTCATTCAAGGATACTACGACTATGCTTGCACCTCATGGTACCAAAGCACCTCAAAGGCGCTAAAAACTAAATTACAGACATCTCAAAACAAACTGGTCAGACTACTGCTTGACCTTACTCCTAGAACCCACCTCACCCCTGCCCACTTTGACAACCTAGGATGGCTTAGAGTAGACGACAGAGTACAGCAACTTGCAATGGGCCTGGTCTACAAGATACACTACACGACCAAGGTACCCAACCCATGTACATGTCAAAATACATCCCAAAGGTCAGTGAATACCACGATCACAACACCAGAGGGAGCTCCACAAATCATGTTAAACCCAGATTCGGCTCAAACAAGGGACTAAACACGTTTCGCAATTATGCCACATAAATGTTGAACGCCCTACCCAAAGCTGTAAAGGAATGTGAATCACTACCCACTTTCAAAAACACTCTCAAAGAACACCTACGGGAGACTGCAATTCGAAACTGGCCCATGCAAATGTCCTAACCCAACCCCCTCCAATGTACAGTAAATGACCAAGTATGGTTGTCAATATTCCAATGTACAGTTTTGCTTGTACAGTTGTACAGTATTCCCCACCCATCCCTCCTACCCAACCCCCCCCCACCTCCAATGTACAGCCCCCCCACCCCCCCCCCCCCCCCCCATCCCCCCACCCACCCCACCTACCCAACCTCCCCCAATGTACAGTTTTTACGTCAAATGTATATACTCTTTTCTGGACTCTTTTTGTATCACAAACAGTACTGTATTTTCAAATCTGGTATGTCATAAATGTATAGATGTAGCAGTACTGTCTATCTGTATGTCATGTATGTCATATATGTCCTGATGAATTGAAAATGGGGGACCCTGATGTAAACAAGACGAAAGTCTTTCTCTGGTCTGCATCCCCTTAACAATTGTGTGTATTGAGCTGTACTGTATTGTACCCATTCTGCAATCTGTTAATAAAGTTTTCAATCAATCAATCAATAGATACCAATATTTCTCTGTAAGATAGCCTAGCTCAGCACAAATGAACAGCTAGGCTAGCTGATCCATATCCGCTTCCATTCATTATAATTGCATCTGTTTCGCTTTGACATCCATGCTGACATATGACTGTGATATGTGGATAATTTTATTTACTATCTCTGTAGAATCTTGCTCAGGAAGGGGCGACCATCAAGGATGAGCTGGTCCTTTCTGTCGCGACAGGTCTGGTCTCGCTCACGTCCCGTTTGTCCATGACAGTGTTAGTCATTGGTGGAGTGGTATGTGACTTTGTGTTTGTGCATATACTTATTATACTCATTATATTTATTCTTACATTTTTAAACAAAATAATTGGCCACTGTGCTCAGGGCCAGGCACTGCAGTTGAAATAACACATCCTTTTTCAAATGTTCTAAATCCAAGCTATTTACAATCAGACAGCCGCTGGACGTCATTTATTGCTATTACTGGCATAGAGAGTATCTTCTCCATCCAACCACTTAGTACGACCACTTCTAACCACAGCACTTTTCTGTGTGGCTAACTGCTAACACTAACACAGGTGGTCTCCTCCTCCTGCCCTATGCGCCAGGTGTGGCGTTCGGTTGGCTGGCGACTCATTGCCCTTTCCGTGTCACTGTACAGCCTTTTGTACATGTACGAGAAGCTGACCTGGACCAACGCCTCCAGGGAGAGGGCTCTGAAGCAGCAGTTTGTGGAACACGCCACCCACAGACTGAGGACACTCATTCCAGTGACCAGCAACAGCTGCAGTCAGCAGGTCCACAAGTGAGTCACCGTTTTACCAGACACTGTCATAGCAACTGTGATTTATTTGGGCAAAGTTGTTGTGCTTGTGTTATATATATTGTACTATATTTTAAGCCCTGCATGAGACTGAAAAACTGACTTATATGGTTCTTTGCCTCATGACTTTGTAGATTCTATTCTCAAAGGAGTTACTATTTTTAAATCAGGGTTTTCTTAGGTTTCATAAGCTCACACGTGTTGTTGCTGTACTCTATACAATAAGTGAGCGAGTCATTAGAGGCTGTCCATTGAAAAAAACTCAAATGTTTTGACTACTTTATGCAGAAACATATCTGGGTGTGACCTCAGAGATGTCTTATTGATTTGTCTTTCTTCATTGTCTCTTGTCTTTAAAGAAAGAGATGATGTTTTTTTAACAGTCCTTCTGTGTTGGAGCTTGACTTAAGGATGATTGAAGGCAACGTTAATGTCTCTTAGATTTTCCTTAAAAGTCCCCATGAAACAGCTAGCAGAATGCTATTTGTTTCTCTTTTTAGGTGTTTCATGTAAAAACAGGAAGCTAGGGAGGGACTTGTTGCGGATATTGATTGATTTCTTTATTAGTTGACATGCAAAAATACAGAATACCTTCACATGGAATGCTTTTTTCTGTTATGCTCTTATGAGGATCGTAGGACGCTTGGATCATACACATACAGCTCATTACAGTAATATTCCACAATTATTACATTTTAGATAGTAATAATGGTACAGAGCCTTGAGACAAACATATGCGTATTCACCACCGCAAACAGACTGGCAGCCGTCATAGGCAGCGCCATGTACGGAAGGAGGGGGGAGTGGGTTGGGGTTGTTACAGGGCTGTAGGGGGGGGGGGGGGGAGTGATCCCTCACACGAGGCAGCCGACAGTGCAGCGCCAATGCAGAGGAAGGGGGGGGGGGGGGGGGGACTGGGGGGGGGGGGTGCTGGGGGTTGGGGGTTGACGAGACAGCCTTGGCTCCCCCCTCCAGCACGCATATGAGTTAGCTGCCATCACCAACGTGAGGCGCTGGGCCATACACGTAGGAGGGGGGGTGAGGGGGAGGGGGCTGGGGGTGGGGAAGCCGCTTGCCACTCTTATCTCCCAGAGGGCCTTCGACTCCAGCAGCTCCCTGTTTCGACCTTGGTCCAGGAATTTGTTTTGGCTGACTGACTGGCACATTTATCCCAGCCACGTCACTTTAAATTTGATTTGAATAGAGTGAAATATAACTCTATTGATTTGAGTGGAGTGAGTTTTAACAACTCCGTCCAAATGACTGAATGCATTATTAGTCCAAGTGTCCAAGTGTCTTAATCAGTTCATTTTGGTAGGTCCTGTGCACGGTAAACAGATCCAAAATCTTCTTATTGCAGTCCAAAAGCTTTGATAATCCAAAAATGACCACGTCTTCAAGTTGGTAGCCTGATTATGATGTCCCAATAGGCAGAGAGGGTTAGCCTTATTCTGCTTCTTGAAGAAAATATGCAATCCACTGATTAGATCCATTTAGAGTTGATTTGAGTATAGTCCGGCAACCGGCACGAAGCAGAGCATAGCAGCGTCGGGCTCCATGGAGCAGTAGAGGCGGCGGTAGGTAAGGCCTTGAGGAGCCTGGGGAGAGGAGAGAAATGCGACTGTTTCTGGGAAGGATCTTGGAGCCAATAGCACTGAATGTCGTTAGCAAGCTAACGTTAGCAACATTACGCAACGTTAGTAATGTTAGCAAGCTAATGTTTGTGTTAGCTAACAAGCTAATGTTGAACATTGGTTTTGTTAACAAGGTTGAGTGCTTGCTTAGTTACAATGTGCTGTAAATGTCATTCTAGAAAGTATTTTATTGGATGCTAAATTTGTATACACCCCGGTGTGCAGGATGACTCATCAAAATGTTTTATTTATATAATTTTCCAGGAAATGACAGACTCTAAAATACACTTTGTCTGCCACGCTATTCGGTTATCATTACCCTTAGAATGCCAGCCTTCTAGTAGTTTCCGTGGTCGTTGCACTATGTTTGCGAAGCTGTGTATGTGTTCTGTATTATAGCTGTAGAGACACGGTGTGGCTCATTTTGACAAACATTACTTGTAGTCCAGCATGGGAATAATAGTTTGTTTCCACACGCTGTAGTTTGTAGTTTACTAAACACTAAATATCGCGCATTTCTCTTTTCTCATAGATCGTGAGATAAAACGTGTTATGTGCAATAAGCCCAAACCGTTCTGGCTGATCCCCTAAAACCCTGAATACTCCCAAATCAAGGGTATATGACATGTATATATATACCATCACAAAATCATCAAGGGGGAGGGGGTCGTTTTAACTCAAAACTATGATCGCGTTTGCCGAGCATGTTTTTCGTCCTGTGAAACACAGAACTGTGATCGTTAGAAAAACATGTTTCAGATTCGGTAAAATAGACATAGAATGTACCATACCTTAGCCAGAAGGTATTCCAAGAATAATAATTCCAAGTGATTGCATCGCCATCGCGATTACCAGTGTATATGTCTATACACGTTTCAATGGTCAAATACGCTTAGGCGACGGAATTTCTAGCAGTGTTCATTTTGGCAGCTATTTTCATTTTAGTTTTAGTCTTAGTCATGTGTCAAGTGCTCCTTTTTCGTGTTCATCATATTTAGTCATCTTCATTTATTTTTCGTTTAGTCAGTTTTAGTCAACTAAATGTCTGATCATTTTAGTCTTCGTCAGTTTTTATCTCAATTTTGTCTTTTTTGTTTTAGTCGACGAAACGGATGACATTTTTGTCTATTTTTAGTTAATGTACAAACAAATAAAAATTATATTATATAAATTATAAAACTTTTTTTTTCTTTTCTTTTTTACAGCTACTGTTTTATACTGTTTTTTAGTAATAACTAGAAAGTAATGGTATTTATTCAACAACAGGTGATTGTATAGATTATTATTAGTATCATTAAATGACAACTATGCTCAACTATGCTTCACCCACGGAAAGGTTGTTGCCACATTGGTTCCACACGGACATTATACGTTGTTGCACTTGCTTCCAGAAGGCTCTGTTTAGGTTAGAGGCTCTGTTGTGATTTTTAATGCACAATAAATATTCAACATTCTCTTTTGAGACTCCGCCTGAGACTCTTATCATTTGGCACTAAAAGCTAAACATTGTCACCGGTATGGCTGTCCGCAACATGTCATTAATTGTGTGCGAGAGGTCGATCAGTTAGCCACATTAGCGTGAGCTAGGTTAG
Organism: Notolepis coatsorum; assembly: GCF_963971535.1. Lineage (NCBI taxonomy): Eukaryota > Metazoa > Chordata > Actinopteri > Aulopiformes > Paralepididae > Notolepis > Notolepis coatsorum. Next base: position 114,492,047 of record NC_140177.1, on the reverse strand, counting down.
CCACTAGTTAACGCGAGCTAGATGGAAATACAAACAATGTAACGTTACTGGTGAAAAGGTGATTTACCTTGGAATACTCCTTTGCCAACTTGCTGTACTTTGCTTGCAGGTCTGCAGCTGGATTATGAATAGTCCCAACTTTAGCCAAGGTAACGTTAAGGTAAAACTAGCTTTTCAAATAGCTCTTCAGCTAATGCTAATAACAGAGCTCCCCGTCACACTGCTCTGACTCGGGACGATGGCATTAAGAAAAGTTATAATTATTTTGTCTCGTCTTGTTTTAGTCAACAATATCAACATACATGAAGAAAAATTTCGTCCTGGTTTTTGTAAATTACATTTTTGTGTCCTCAGTTGTGGTCAACGATATTTAATAAACTATTTAGTCTCGTTAGCGTCACACGGTCTTCAATAACGTGACGTCACGTCTCGTTGTCGTCATGAAAAAAACCTTCGTTGACGAACATCTTTCGTCATCATTTTAGTTGACAAAATTAACACTGATTTCTAGGCGATCAATGTGAATCTATGTCCCAGCAAGAGGAGTGGCCACTGGCCAAGCAGAAATGAAAGTTAGAGTGTGATTCAACCCAAGCCATCGCAGTTCAGACACGGACGATACCGCCACCTGGTGATAGTCGATCGGCATTGCAGTTCTAATGTGTGGGGATGGTAAAAAATGATGCAGATCACTCTGGGCAAGTCTGTAGAGCAGGGATCAAAGTACGTTTTACGTTTTTGGCACTCAACCGTCGGTGCCCAATAAAGACTTTTTACGTTTTTGGCACAGAAAGTGTTAAGAATACCTACAAAACTACTTTTCTGTCATTGTTGGGACAGATAGCCTACTGGCTTATACTGACAATCAGCACAAGCCATAATATATGATAAAATAACTTAAAGGCCAACTTGCAGGTTAAACCCTACTCTGCCATTATGGGTAGTTTACATCATTGGTATCTCATTTAATTATAAAAAAAAATCCATTTGACGCCGGAAATGCCACTCAGAAAGGGTTAAAAAGGTCCATGCACGAATAACATGCACGGAGCAAGTCAAAAAGCTTATCAGATGCTAGCACGGCCGTGACGTCACTTCAGGCAATTTATGCCTTATGCCCGTCCGGGTCATAGTACTACTGGCTATATGGCTCTTAGCAATATGGCTACTGTCGTGAACCATTTTAGATCGGGGCATGTAAAAGAGTTTTGGGAACGAGTAAAATGTGCAGGTCCTTTTCTCAGACCTGTGGGGCAAAGCACTGCACACGCATCATGCAAGCTAAGCTACACGTCGCGGCATGTTGATACGATAGCCCCTTTAGCTGCACTCGGCGGCTACCAAGCTAAGCTAAGCTACGTTAGCTACTGTAAGGTATACAAAGAGGAGAGAACCATTTTAAATCGGGCATTGTTAGGAGTTTCGAGAATGGCGGCTACCAAGCTAAGCTAAGTTATACGTTGTATACACAATATGTACAACAATGATTTACATTATTACTTGGTAACGTGGTTGTGGCGTTTACAAATAGTGGCTAGCTTTAGAGATGAATGGCTATGATCACGGAGCAATAGTGTTAGGTGAAACAGATACATTTTCATTCATCACTCCTCGGCTAGTAGTAGCAAGGCTCTCTGCTTCCGGCCACTACCTGCCTGTGACTCTCAGAGCCCCTCGCTGCCCTGCACCTGATGTGACGTCATCATTAAGATGACACATGCACGTTATTGAACCATGGATTAAAATATGCATGTGCATGGAGCTTGTATGGTTTGGTCGACAAAATGTTTGATAAAAACACTAAAACTGGGTCAATTTCGAAAAAAAATTTCCCCCTCTTCATGAAAGTCAGCGTTAGCCTAGTCACATTGTTTATTGAACAAAAATACAACCTGCAAGTTGGCCTTTAAACATCTTTTATGATTTCATGGGGCTTTTAAGTGGATGAACGTGTTTTGCTCCCGGTCGTGAAGAACAAACTGTCTGCTGAGCGTGTAGATCAAAGCCCATGGGATCCACGAATAAATAAATACTCTTCAGTACTTCATTCTTGACCATGTTCACGTGACCAAATCTTCACATACTTGTTGTGGCAGGGAGTTGGCAGCTACTTTCTCTCGTCTGTGCCAGCGGGTCAACTTAAGTGAGGCAGAGCTGGAGGGGCAGATCCGCCAACTCACCTTAAGAATCCAGAGACTGGAGACGATCCAGAGACGATCCAAGGCTCTTAGGTCACTGCACTGTTCTTACTTTCCTAACCTTTAAAGGGGCAGTTCACCCAAAATAAAAATAAACATATTCCTCTTACCCAGAGTGCCATCTATCCATCCAGATAGTTTCAGTTGTTCTTAATTAAACTGTTTACAACCAGGTGTGTGTTCTACCAACATGTCGTGATTTCTGGACTAGGAACTAGACTACCAACTTAGTGAACTACAATATCTAAAAGTCAATTCATATGTAAATTGATTAGGCAATTGATTAAGTGTACTTCTTGAGCTACGGTTTAACAAAATATCATGGTTATATAATAGATTTCTCATTGGTTTTCTATGACCACACTCCTATGGGTAAGACCTATATGTACTTTGTATAAATGAAACACCTGAACCTGCTTTCATTCCAAACCTGATGAAGAGCCCATGAGTGCTCAAAACATTGTAGACTTTGAATGCAATAAAATAAGAAGAATATTGGGACCTGATACAGTGTTGCAAGTATTTTTTAATCACATGGATTCACTTTTTCGACTCTGCACCTGAAAAAGAGATGTGAACGTGTATACTCTGTAGTCTCTGTCTACTCTGAATGCCATTCAGCCCCATTGTATTGGAGTGAGATATCTCCAAAACTCGGATCAAAAATACCTGGACGGATAGATAGCACTCTGGGTGCGAGGAAACACAATGTTGTTTTTGTTTAATCTGCCCCTTTATATCAAACTCTCTCACAACTTCATTGTGAAGTAGGAACATTTGACCCCATGCTAAAGAATGCTTTTGAAAAAATATCTGATTAAATCTAAATGATAACCATCTGATCAACAGGAACAGAGCCACAGACATGGAGACTCAACTTGAAGCTTTCAGCGCACAATATCTGCGAGGTAACCCCTGACCCCTGACACCACCTGGGAAGAGACTGAAACTGGAATGTTGTATGAGAGTTGCTGGATCTCACTTTAACTTTATCTTATTGCTGTGAGGATTCGGAGTTTCGGAGAGGTGTAGGATTCAATCGCAGGACAATGTGGAGTGAGAGAGACGAGGCAACGAGTCGACGTTCCGATAATAATAAGCTTTACTGAGCATAGTCAACAAGGGTTTTCATGAGGGGAACACAAAGTAGGCAGAACAGCACGGGAAGGTACTGACACAGGAGATAACACACAGCACGGAAGGGTACTGACGGGACAACCAAACAACAAACAATGACGCAACACTGGAAGACAGGGGGCGGCATGAATATATACAGAACTAATTATAATTGACAAGGAACAGCTGGGGGCTGACAGGCTAGGACACATGAATATAAGGGAAGGAGACTAGACACTAAACTAACAGGCAGGAATAAACATTGTAACATAACAACACAGGGAAGACTAAGACATCTGAACATACTGGGAAGAACACAGGACCGCTAGCAAATGTACAGGGAATACAATAGACAACAGATTGGACAGAATATGTACATACAGCACCGCGAACAGACCGCCCGGGGGCGGCAGAGGACTGTCCAGAAAGTTCAGACCATGACAATTGCTTAGTACTTAAAGGGGAACTTCATCAAAAAACAATGCTAATATATTTAGCACATGATCTCACACACATTAAACAATTCTAAACAGTTGAGCACACATTAATTTAGTTTTGCCGTTTAGTAATACCGTTTTGCCTCCTAGAGAGATGTCTTTAGACATGTCTTTTTATAAAAAAAAGAATTTATAAATAAATACATTTGGGTGATGCCCTCTATAATCCCTCCTAGCCTAGTGACAATGCCCCCAAAATGTTGAGATACCCCTACCGGAGGTAGAACAAAACACAAGAATGTTTTTCCTCATCTCTAAGGTCTCCCATATATGAAATGGATTCTTGTATAAAAATATTTTACTGCAAAACTTGTTAAATTGATAGATATTGTTATACACCCCCAAAGGAAAAAAATACCTAAATATAGCCTGGCCGTATGGGAATTGAGACATATAAACTCATGTAGATTAATAATACAAGCTCCAAAAGCTCCAAACTTGACATGCTAGCAGTCAGACAGTTGCTTAACATAATAGAAAAACCTGGATGTGAATATCTTTATGCATGTAGGAAATATATACCTATGTACACATACTTAAAATAAGCGGAAATGTAAAAAATGAATATCTATGCAGAATGTTCTCATTTACTTTGTAGTAGCTCTGCCATGGATTGTCATAGAAATACAGATGAGGGCTTTTTCGGAACGGTGTGGTTGTGCTGAATCCAGCAATGCCACATGTGTAAATATAGTATGCATGGTCAGGGAGTTACATCAGTAAATGTATGAGGTGTCCTAAATGAAAGAAAATTAAACATTGACATAATGAAGTCTTCAGTCCAAAGCCCATTATCAGTGGTGAGAAGCATGTTGACAAATTCAATGTTACTTCAAAGTAAAGTCACTTGAGGTAATGTTCTGGTCTATAATGTTAATATATTTATGATACATATAATATACATATGCTGTATTCACTGTACACACATGACTGTGTGGCCAGGTTCAGCTCTAACTCCATAGTGAAGTTTGCGGACGACACGGTGGTGGTGGGGCTGATCTCTAACAATGACGAGAAGGCCTATCGGGAGGAGGTTGATGAACTGGCACGCTGGTGCCGGGATAACAGCCTACTCCTGAACATTGGTAAAACCAAAGAGCTGATCGTGGATTTTAGGAGAATACAGCAGGGGACACACACATCACTGTGGATAAATGGGGCTATTGTGGACAGGGTAAGCAGTTTCAAGTACATGGGAGTCCACATCACAGAGGACCTGACATGGTCAACACACATATATTCTGTGGTGAAAAAGGCGAAACAGCGCCTCTATCACCTGAGACAGTTAAGGAAGTTCAGAATATAGGGGAAGATACTCCACTCCTTCTATTCCGGGGCTGTAGAGAGCATTCTGACTGGAAACATCACTGGCTGGTTTGGAAACAGCACGGCACAGTACAGGAAGGCCCTCCAGAGAGTGGTGCACTCAGCAGAGCGTACTACGGGTATTGCACTACCACCCCTGCAGGACTTATATAACAGGAGGTACAAATCCAGAGCCTGCAGAATAATGAAAGACCCCCACCACCCCAACAACAGCCTGTTCAAGCTGCTGCGGTCAGGCAAGTGCCTACCTACACACGCTATGAGCACAGAGAAACTCCCGCTCAGCTTCTTCCCGCAGGCCATCAGAACACTGAACTCTCCACTTACATGAGTACACACACACACACACACACACACACACACACACACACACACACACACACACACACACACACACACACACACACACACACACACACACACACACACACACACACACACACACACACACACACACACACACACACACACACACACACACACACACACGCACACACACACACACTGACTGCTAGCATGTCAAGTTTGAAAGCTCTTGGAGCTTGTATTATTAATCTACATGAGTTTATATGTCTCAACTCCCATACGGCCAGGCTATATTTTGGTTCTTTTTTCCTTTGGGGGTGTATAACAATATCTATCAATTTAACACGTTTTGCAGTAAAATATTTTTATACAAGAATCCATTTCATATATGGGAGACCTTAGAGATGAGGAAAAACATGCTTGTGTTTTGTTCTACCTCCGGTAGGGGTATCTCAAAAACTAAAGCCCTTTTTGACAGTTTGTCACAGCACTATCCCCCCCTGTCTCCTGCAATTGTGAAAGTGAAAGCATATGAAGTGTGAAAGCATAAAGAATGTATATCCCTGACTGTATTTTATTCTTATTCATGATAAAAAAAAATTTTGACTACCTAAATGTTTACTGTGAGCGATCTGTAGTGCTGAATTTCCCTTGGGATCAATAAAGTACTTCTATTCTATTCTATATTGCATGCATATGCATGCATCATAGGCACTTGACAGTCGACAGCATGAGTCTGTCAGTGTGATGGGTTACTTTGAGGCAGACATCGGGTGATGATATCATCGATCCTGAGATAGGTAAATGGTAAATGGCTAGGTGGATGGATAGGTGGTCTCTTGTTTTGGTTTTGATAACTTTTACTGGATTTCATATTTCATGTCTTTGATACTCTTTCAAATTCATTCCTGAATTTTCCCAAGGGGATCAATAAAGGAACATCTTATCTTATCTATCTTATTCCATACAAATATAGTTTGAGAATGATTTCATGTCTGGTTGTAAGGGTGTAACTACCGCTGAACACATTCAACATTTGGTGTATGCTAACATTTGGACCTAGATTCTTCTGATATGCTTCATTGACTGTACAGTAATGCAACTTGATAGCTTTAGTTTACTTCCTCTACTATTGGAGGCGAGGCCATAATACTGTATGTTACAGTGCTCACTGCTGCTTGTTTCCTGTACAGGACAGAAATAAATACGATGAAGACAGCACCCTTGCAGATGCAGCCCTACGGGAATCAAGCTCAATGATTGATGAGTCATCTCAGATTCCCGTAAAAAATTAACAGCAGATCCAGAAATATGAACTGGCCGTCACATCCTGACCTCAGTTCATAAAACATGTAAATAAAAGTTGGGATTGCTGCATGAAATACGAGTGGAGTATTGATTTGTTGCATGTGCTGCTGAGAGACCATGATCGGAACAGGATGTTGTAAGAAAAGGATCAATATGATCAGTTCTGGGCAGAAAACTCCCATTTGTGTTAGGGTGGGGGGGGGGGGGGGGGGGGGGGGGTAGAACCCAGGAACAGAACACAGCCACGGGAGAATAGAGCGGTTTAGAATGTTTAATTGAAGCAGGAGGGGGGAGACGGGTCCAAGGGTCGTGAGAGGAGCTAGAGACGGGGCACAAGGAGTGGAGGAGTGACAGGCCGATGGTGGTGAGGATCCATGGTCGAGGTGTAGGCCAGGGGGGTGAGGTCCTGGACATCGGAGAACAAGGTTAGTATTGAACAAGGTCAATACATCTACCTGTAAGAAGGGAGATCCCCCCTTGAATGGCCCTTCTAAGGTTTCTCTCCTCCACACTGCCTGTGGAGCATTTTTCCCTATTGTTAGGTTTTAGTGAGTTTTTCCTTACCTTCGTGTGGGGTATGTCTGGGAGTGCTTGCATTCTTTCATTTATTTGCATTTATTTTAAATTTGTTGGACCTTATGGTGTTCTTGTTCTGTTCTTGACTTATTGTTATGTTTCTTCTTGACTTGTTTAAAGAAGACGTGTACGGCCCATGGGGACATTATTATTTTGATTTGATTTGGTCACTGAGCACACAAACATAAATTAGGAGCGCTAAGGTCTAGAGGAGTGTCCTATACCACGGGAGGTGTAAACAACACTCAGACGAGGAGTGGAAGGGGTGCAGGCCTCTTATCCTGGATCAGTGATGGGGTGATAAATGGCAGGTGCTGGGAATAGCACCGCACAAGACCATAGCAGACTACAGAGAGTGGCCAGTTCAGCCGAACGCACAATTGGAGGTGGGCTTCCCACTCTCCAAGACATTTACAACAAGCGGTGCATGGGTAAGGCTAAGAGAATAATCAAAGACTCCAGCCACCCAAACAACTGCCTCTTTGAACTGCTGCGGTCAGGCAAGCGATACCGGAGTCTCATGGCAAGCACAGAGAGACTCAGAAGAAGCTTCTATCCTCAGGCCATCAGGATGCTAAATGATAATAACACTATGTAACAAACCATCAAATACACTCACAGCACACACATCCACATGCACACACTCACTTTAAACAAACAACTCACTGCAGCACCCACTTTAGACACTTAACACACTTTATATTTATTGGTAAAGAATTTGCACTACAACTCATACCTCATTACACCTTACTGTAAATTGTACCTAAATTGTACCTCATCCCATTTCTGCATTGTACTGCATATTGTATTGTAACTCAGTTACTTTTCTACTCTGCATTGTATATTGTATATACAGTATGTATATTGAACACTTTTGTCTACGTACTTCACTTCTATTTTATACTTATTATACTTATTTTATACTTATCTATTTTTATCTAGCACAATCTCTGGAGCAAAACAGAAAGAAGCATTTTATATAAAAGTATTCTGTACTTTTGTATGACAACTAATAAAGAAAGAAGAAGAAAGAAAGGTGTGTAGACAGGCACAGGTGAGAAGGATGATGGTGATACGGGAACAGGAAGGGGACCATGTATGGGCATGGGAACCTGCCGACAGACAAGGGAGAGAAAAGCCCTGGCTGTGGCTGTAACAATTTGAAGTAAAAGGGTGACTGTGGTGAGTAAGGTAGCTCTTGCCAAATCTTGTCATGTTTAATCAATTATTACTCAGGACAATAAACACTTTCACTAACTCTGTGAAATATAATGTACAGTTACAATGAAGTAGAGTGCAGCCCTTTCTGCCGTGGGACAGGCAGCAACCAATCTCCTCACCAGGTCACTCATATTATTTAATTTAATTGTTATTTATTCGTACATGGAATTGTTACAGTCCAACAGTGTCTTCAGTACATATAGTTCACTTAATATGCTCCACTAAATTCCATGTCCAAAAAGAACAGGAAGAAGAAAACTCTTATGGTACCTGCCCCTACACACATACAGTACACTGATAGACTGTTCACAGCGCAATGTTTACCAAACCAAACAAAATGTACATACTTATTTTGCAGAAATGAAAACATCAACACAATTAAATGAACATAAATAAATACATTTTGTGTATCAGTTAAATTGCATATTTACTGAGGTTCATTAATTTATACACACACATGTATCTATATTTCTAGTACACTGTTCTATTATATCATGTATTATTCTATATTATACTTCTATATACTATACTATTATACTATATAATTGTATTAATTGTATTATACTATAACTAAATCATACTATATCATACTATAGTATACTATATTATACTATTATTATATTATATTGGTATACAGTATTATACATTATATATATACTGTTATTTTAATATATTATTATTGTTATTATGTTAAGCTGCTATATTACTATATATTACTATACTCCTACTAGTCTGTAATGCTACTGTACATAATAACGACACTCAACCAGTAGGGGGTGCTGGTTACACCAATGTACATCCATTTCCTGGAATTGCAACGCTATCGGAGCCCTTCATGTTGTAATAGTTGCTGGTGGCATTTGCAAACCAAAATGATGGCATCATATGTCTCCTCTGATCTCCCTAATGCGTTGCACACGCATTTGTGTTGACGGGTCGAATTTGACCAATGTTTTAACTCGACTCAGAAATATAAAGAATGATTATCATCCAATATAATGAATGATTTTTTACCTCATAACAAATTTGTCCATTCATAACCATACAATCACCAATATCATTTACCTTACAATATATCACTAATTGTTTTCAGTGAGAAAATAAAAAGTCCAAATTCACTCATTATATTTCCTATAGTGAAGACAAGGGATAATAAAGTTATCGGACTATAATAGACTAATAGGAAGCACTTATCTAGAATAAATTCTTTATTGTATTTATATATAACTTTACATTATTAACCTTAGTGACATCTGTGGTGTTATACTGTAGGTCAAAATTGACCAGTAGGCCTATAGACCTTAGAAAAAAAGGTAAACACATTATTTTTGTTCTCAAACCAAACTTTATTTGAGTAAAAAGAAATAGCTAATTCACACACCTTAAATGTCACATGTAGTGGCCCTGTGGTCATTCTGATTCTGTTCTCAGCTTTGGGCTTCATAAGACCTCACGTTGAGCTTCTGTTTCATCAGGGTCCACCTCATGATCAGAATCATCCTCAACATCATCCTCATCCCCAGACACCTCCTCCTCAATCTGTTTCAGCTGCTCTCTCTGCTATGTGATCAATAGCCTCAATAGCTTGTGTTGGAACAGACAGAACAAACAAAGCTAGTTATACCAATGTTGTGAGAAATGTGTGTGATGTTGTTCATGCCATGCCCCCATAAAACACAACTGTGCTTGTCTGCGAGAAGAAAAAGAATCCTGTGATGCTGTACGTGAACATAATATTATGAAAGGGTGGAGTTGTGATGACAGAGCAAGGGGTATTCTTTTTGACCGTTTGTGGGAGATAGAGAGAGAGCTAGAGTGACAGATAGAGAGAGAGAGAGTGACAGAGAGAGATAGAGATAGATAGGTACAGTGGCTCAGGAGGTAGAGCAGTTGTCTGGTAGTCGGAAGGTTCCCGGTTCAATTCCCGCTCCTCTCAGGCAGCATGTCGATGTGTCCTTGAGCAAGACACTTAACGCCTAATTGCTCCCGATGAGCAGGTCGCGTGTAACTGCGTGCCGCGCGGCAGAGAAAGTTGCGCGTCACGTGCCTGTCGGCCGCGTCACGTGCCTGTCGGGGCCAATCAGGCCTACCCCGGAAGTCACTTACTGTTGCGGAACAGTTACACGCGAGCAGGTCGGCACCTCGCATGGTTGCCTCCACCATCTGCGTGTGAATGTGTGAGTGAGTGGGTGAATGTGAGGAACAGTATATCAAAGCAGGGTAGCCGGACCAGCACTCACAGGTTCAATGTTTTTTAATGGCAGCCTGAATAAAAATCAGACATGTTTCGGACAATGTCCTTCTTCAGTGGTATGGCTAGCACTGGAAATACATTCAAGGTGATGGTTAAATACACCTGGCAGGTAATTGACACGGCAGGAAATGACATCACAACACAGGTGTGCCTGTGCAATATGACCAAATGAATGACCTATCAAAATAAGAGTCCAATCATAATTTATACATATATATAGATATATCTATATCTAACACCAATCTATATTATAAACAATACAATACAAAACAAAATTACCAGAAACTTGATAACATGCCCATTAATTTATAGGGCTGATTGAGCCACTTTACGTAATTAATTAATTAATTAGTTTCAAATTATCCATTGGGCATCTTTGTGAAGCATGCCTCTAGTTTGGCAACAAACAACATGTGAATGTGAGGAACAAAATTGTAAAGCGCTTTGGATAAAAGCGCTATATAAATGCATAATTTAAAAAGATAGATAGAGACAGACAGAGAGATATATAGATCTATAAGGAGAAAGTGTGCGTCAGTGTCCATATTCTGTGAGAAAAGGGAGGGGTGAACAAATTGGTACAAATCCATACGGCGAGAAAATAATTGAACCCTTGAGATGAAGAACCCTACTGTAACTCCAGTTAGATGTTTCTCTGGACAGAACCATGTATTCACAGTTGTAGAGTCAATCCAGATCACTTGGCGTGTGAATGTGATATATCATAAGAAACTACTCAACCTCTACTGTGAATGTACACAACAGTCTAACTTACCATTTTTTGATAATAAAGTACTCAACCTCTACGCTCTACTGTCTAATTATGAATGTACACAAGTCTAACTTACCATTTTTTGATAATAAAATACTCAAACTCTACTATCTAATTATGAATGTACACAACAGTCTAACTTACCATCTTACATTTACATTACACCATCTTTAGATAATAAAGTACTCAACGTCCTCTACTGTCTTTAACTATGAGTGAACACAACACTCTTACCTCAACTTACCATCTTTATATAATAAAGTACTCAACCTCTACTGTCTTTAACTATGCGTGAACACAACACTCTTACCACAACTTACCATCTTTAGTTAATACAATTTGAAAAAAGATCTGAAAACTTAAAAAAAAGTTATATGGTTCTTCGTCTGAGGTACTCAATTGTTCCCAGGGAGGAAGGGGACGTGTGGGGTGTCCAGGGAGGGAGGGGATGTGTGGGGTGTCCAGGGGGGAAGGGGATGTGTGGGGTGTCCAGGGGATGTGTGCGGTGTCCAGGGGAGAAGGGGATGTGTGGGGTGTCTAAACTAAAATATTATTCTTGTTTGAGTCAAATTAGATCCACAGAACATATGTGAAATTCATGTGGCTGTTTGAAATTATTTGTGAAGTGAATAAATGCTGGATACATGTGTTGGAGCAGTTGTGTCTTAATTAGGTTACTAGGTTGTGCCGGGTGTACTGTGATCAGAAAATAAACCCTGTTCAAATGAACACAAACACTAGGGGGCATTTCTGGGCAATATAATACAGTGGTTTATAATAGCGGTGCAGTATAGCCTATTCCTTTGCCCTGGACTTGTTCATAATGAGATGCAGCTGATAGACATTGACACCACTTGTAGAGAGCGTTTGATCTTGCGGTCTGGTGTGTTTATTATTATTATATTATTTAATGAAGACAGATTTGAGTTATGTGCAGTGGGGAGAGGAATAATGCAAACTACCTGCTGATTGATGAGTTTTATTTATAAAAAAAAAAAACAGGTATTCATATATTTTTCTCTCACAACTGTATCACTTTAATTTCTAAAATATTATTTAAATGTTTACAATAACATGATTATTAATGTTCTTTACAGAAATAGAATTGACTGTAGTGTCATTTATATCTGGAAGGCGTGAAATGCCGACCGCAGATGAAAACATGCTTAGCATATGACTGTGCATGTTTACATGCAACACGTTTCACATCAGGTACTGTATAGTTAAAGGGATAGTTTAACCTGCCAGTAGTGTAATCAATGCATAGCCGTTAGCTGACTTACCTGTGATTGAAGTTCTTGTTTTCAGAGTAACCGGTAACAAAATATTTAATCCACACCACAATATGCGAACAAAGGTTTTAACCATCCACAACAGTCCTTGTGTATTTCTGATGCTTACTGTAATTATTCTCCCAGACCGACGTGATAAGAGCATTTTTTTTTTTATCAACTTTTTCTCCTTATTTTTCTCCCATTCCAATTTCGCCTCGCCAATTCTCCCTTCAATTCTCCCCTCCCCTGTCTCGAACGTTGCTAGACTATGCCTCCCACTGGTCGGCTGCAGTGAGGACCAAGCCTTGCATCACGTGTCCCCTCCGGTACACAAGGAGGCAGCTGTCGCATCTTTTCACCTGAACAGCGCGATCTCTGTGGTGGGAGGCTCACGCTGCACCCGATACTTCCTGATTCTGCTGTACAGGCGCACCAACCGACCTGTAGGAGTCGCTGTCCACAACGTGCAATCCCCACCCACCGGCTTTCCCACCCTCTAATACTGCCAATTGTATTAGTATGAACGACCGGCCAAGCCGGTAGCAACACAGAGAGCTGGGCTCGATAACAGCATATCCTGCGGGCGCCTTGCCCACTGCGCCACTCAGCCGCCCTTAAGAGCAATTTCTTGAAGGCCAGTGTATAACTAGGTACTGGGGCTATCTAGCTAGCTAGTTCCAAGATACTGCATCAGTCGGAGTCTGAGAGGAAAACAAGCATTGAAAAATACACGAGGACTGTCATTTCAGAAATGTTCTTATGTACCCCAGTTGCTATTGTATGTACATATTTGTGTTTTATTACACGTATACTGTATGTACATACATACAGGGCCGGACTGGGGAAATAATTCATACCGGGAGATATAGCGCGAAATATAGCCCCAATCAGGCCACTTTTTAAGTGGGGGGTCTGGGGGTCCCCCACCCGGAACATTTTAGTTACAAAGACTTAATTTCCTGCATTCTGGTGAATTGTAGTGCATGTGAATCACAAACTAATGAGCCAACAATTGCTTAGTACAATGTACTGTTATGAACCTCAAATAAAACTGTTGTGGCACTAGCAATGGTACTCTCTCCACCTTCAAAAAGAAAAAAGCAAGAGCACAACATATTTTTCTATTTACTATTATAATACAGTTAACCACTCTCTCCACCTATTCAAACAAGGCAAGAGCACAATACCATATTCACTTTACTGATGCACTACCCATCAACAGTTAAAATAGCCCTTTACACAAACATTAAATAACAGACCTTTCATTACAATACTATAATAACAGTAGCCACTGCCAGAATAGTGACACATGTATCACGTGTGGTGAGCACACGCATGCATGCACAACGAAGACAGAAGATTGCGTTGTCTCAATCATTTTAACTATAAAATGAGCTCAAAGTATGAGCTCACTGACTGAAATTTCCAACAAAAAGCATCAATTGTCAAATAATATTGATCACATTAACTAGACTAGATGTTTTTGAGGAAATTAGAAAGGGAACAACAACTTAACCCTTGTGTCTGATCAGATTCTTATTTTTTTGATAACTTTGCAGTGATTATGTTTGTAGCCAATGTGGCAAAGGTGTGTAATCTTTGAATTATCTTTGAATTATTTTGACTCTCTCTTTCATAAATTGTTTATTCAACTTCAGCCCCAATCATAACCACCACATATTGTTTTTTGTAATGTCAGATTTAACAACTCCTTTTGGGAGTGTGCCATCTGCCATTCCATTCGCCGCCTCCACAGTCAATCAGTTGTATCGCCTGGTCCCGCCTCCACCAATCACAAGCGGCAGCACGGCTCCATTGTGTGTGTGTGTCCGCGTGAGGGAGAGAGAGTCAGATAGTTCTCCAACTCTGTCGCAGACAGTGAAATACTGGTTGTTCCCCACCCACCTGGTTATCTAAAAACTATCGCGCCGCCGCCACAACTAGAAACAATGGCCTGGCATAAAAAAAAAAAAAGTAATTATAATAAATATATAATTTTTTTTTTAGTATATATATTTTTTTTAATCTGTGCAGGCCAGGCCACCGGGAAAACTCCCGGTGCTCCCGATGGCCAGTCCGGGCCTGCATACATACCAACTATTTCACCTGTTTTATTCTCCACCCATCGATCATCCATAGCAACTCTTGAACGGCCCTTCTAAGGTTGCTCTCCTCCACATTGCCTGTGGTGCTTTTTTCCTATTGCTAGGTTTTTAGTGAGATTTTCCTTACCTTCGCTGGGGTATGTCTGGGAGTGTTGCATTTATTTATTTTAAATTTATTTTGGATTTCATCGTGTGTTTTTTTCTTGGTTTATTGTGATGTTTCTTCTTGACTTGTGAGGCCCAAATTAAATTGACATTAGCAACTTCAGAGGCCAGAATGTGGGACCTATAAACACATTTACTATCCAATAGCATTGTGAGGCTGAACCACAGGACCCATTGACTATGTAAATGTGCTAAAGAAATAAAAAAAATAAACCTTTACAGACTTTTTTAAATAGCTAAAAGTGATGTAATTTTGCAACCGAGGGCCTCAGTTAGACTTGGGGACATTAACGTGTGATTTCGGGCTTTACAAATACATTTTGATTTGACTGTTGTGTTGTGGATCTGTTAAAACCTTTGTGGTGTGGATAAAAACATTCTTTGCTACCGGACCTCATGTGCTGCCTGTCTGAAGCTGCCCAGCTTGATCCGAACACAACTGGAACTTCCACCACTGGTCTCTGTAGGTCAGCTAAAGGCTATGCATCGCTTACACAACTGCCAAGTATTTCATTCCACTTCATGTCAAAAAATCCTAACTAGTTACCTCAATCACCATACTTCAACTGAGAAGAGCAGTCAAGTTGATGTTAAGTACCTGTGGTTATAAGTGGTACAGTATACAGCATACGCACTCCTTTTGCAGTAATATACTGTACAAGTAAGTTATCCTATGAATCTTGATAGTGTAGTATACTGCAAATGTGGTTTTTCATGCTATTAAATATGTTTTGCTGTATTCATCTTGAGCAGTTTCATTGAAACTCGTATAGTACAGTATAGCAGAAAAAACATTTGGGTAATAATAATAATAATAATAATACCAACTGTCATTAGTATTTATAATACAATACAAAGACCAGTATAATTCAATCTAAAGCTACACTGTAATTATTCTCCTGAGAAGGTATATTGCTAAACCTAAAGAAATTGAGAAGTTATTGACTTGGATAAAAAGGCAAAAATCTTCACAAACCAGAATTTCAATGGAGTCAAATGGAGACACCAGGTTAGTGCCCAGAACCCTTAGTTTCCATTCTTGATCGCAATTCATTGTTTTTCATAAATTAACAAACAAAAACAACATAAAAGATTAACATCACAACTGCAAATACATGGGTTGTCAAAATAATTCTAAACAGACTTAAATGGTTCTATATCATACTGGCTTCCGCTCAGCGTCATTCTGCACTAACCTCACTTCGTGCACAGCACTGAATAAAAATCCACAATGTACCTTTACATACCGACATCCGTCTGGCCACACCCCTATCCGCTTACCTTCATAAGCAGGTGTGTGGTCACCTACTCGCCTCCTTCTTCACTTTCACCACAAGGAAGTGCCTGTTATATACCCACTTGACGAGGTTGTAAGCTGAAGAAAGTTGAGAGGAAAACAGAAGACGGGAAGATACGTTGACATTATATCTTTATTTTCTCTCTCACTATTTGAGAAAATACAGCGATATTGTCTTCTTCACTGGAGTGTCTGGAAGATGATGATCATTCTGACCTCCACCGGCTTTTTCGTATTAGGGGCTCGCGCCGTTGATATACTCCCCAACTGCAGTCCTCCTTGCTGCGGCTGGATGGGTATTGACCTTCCGGTCATACAGCTGGACTGTGGGAGGCACCGGCTGTTGTGAGAAACTGGGTTGCTTCCGTGTTGGGTGAGTACTGTTTTGCTTGCGAGCGCTAGTTGTCTGTTAACGCTATGGGGGTTAGCTGACAATTTTACGAAAGCCGACCTTGGACTGGGGTCCTCTGCTCGGCTTCTTAAGCGGCGGACGGAGGATCTTGGTCTGACGACCATGATGGTCAACCTAGTGGGCCGCGACCGAGACCTGGGTAAAACCCGGGATTCTCTGGACGAGGGGATGCTTCTCTGTCCCGTGCAGGCCTCATGTGTTGCTGCAATACATTGAGGTTACGACGCGTGTTGTGTGAATTGTCTTGTCACTGGTATGGCTTCTCTCTCCATAGTAAATCGGCGTTGTTTTTTACATGTGTAAAAATTAACTGGTTGGTTGTGATGAGAACATGTGTGTTCATGTAACATTGTAACATGGGTAAACTCACAACTAAGAGGGTTAGTTAACCTGTGAAGCTATGCTTAGTGACATGTGATTGAGGAATGAATCCCTGGGGCTTCCCCCCCCCTCCTCTCAGACATGTTTGTTTACAATATATTGTGTCACTGTGTTTGTGGGGATACGATGTAACCCTCAGCTTAAGTTGATGGGGTTGTGCTTCCGCTTGAGAAACAATTTTTTCCTAAAGAAAAGGTTGTTTGGTCACTTATCATGTGTGCTTAGCAAGGTCTGTGGCCATTACATAATCGAGGACTTGTGTCTTCTCTCGTTATGAAAAACGGCGTTCCTCTGTAGTAAGAGTGTACTTTTGCCATATTTTGTTGTGATGAAGGGTTGTGTGTGTCGTTGTGATCTACAACTGGGTTAGGTTTGGCCCACAGAAGCACATGTGTAAGTCTGGACCGGGGCTCTTAAAGGGCCCTCTCTGTTCTGTGTTTTTCCTTAGTAAAACTCAGATAGCAGGTTAGCACATGAGCTATGTGAAGCTGTTAGATGCTTCATGTAGCATGCTATGACTGTGTCATGCTCTACTTTGTCATTACATCGTATCAGGGGTGAGGGGTTGTAAGGGGTGAACTGGTAATCCTTTCCTCCCCTTTTCTGATTGGTCAGGGGTTGAAACCCCCTGTCCTTCAAGGTTCCTGTCACGTTGCTGTTCGGCACGTTACAGGGTGGGGGGGGGGGGGGTTTCCTGGTCCCACGCCCTGAAACATTGGGCGTGTGCACCGCGGAAATTTCCCCGCCATAGAGTACGTCATTGAGCACGTCTCTATTGGTAAGACTTCCGTGAGTTGTTCAGGTGGTCCATGTTATGGATCTGTTTCAGGGAGTTGTCAGAGCTCCTCCTCACGAAGCTCCTCCTCAGGGAGAAGTGCCTTCTGTGAGTTCGGACTCTCCTTCCCAGTGAGGGAGCCTCCTCAGAGTTTCAGAGCCTCCTCCTCAGATTGTCAAGGTGAGTAGAACTTCAAAAAGGAGTTCTGCTCTATTGTGTGTGTATTCGATTCTATTCGATTATTGAGTGTGTATTGGTTCAGTGCCTCCTCCCCGGAGAGCCCTAACCCAAGTGTTACATAGCTCAATGTTGCAATATTTCTTTTCAATCTATACAGCTCGCGTGGGAAGTCTCTCTGGGGGTTCCCCGTCCTCTCCTTTTGGAGTAGGTGGACGGGGTATTGTTTAGGGTTTCCCTGACTCCTCGCCTTGTAGGTCTGTTGAGTCATGGGTTTCCCCCCGTCATAGGGGTACGTCGCTCACCGTCCCCTCTTATGAAGTGTGGTTTCCTGGTCCCACGCCCTGAAACATTGGGCGTGTGCACCGCGGAAATTTCCCCGCCATAGAGTACGTCATTGAGCGTGTCTCTATTGGTAAGACTTCTGTGAGTTGTTCAGGTGGTCCATGTTATGGATCTGTTTCAGGGAGTTGTCAGAGCTCCTCCTCACGAAGCTCCTCCTCAGGGAGAAGTGCCTTCTGTGAGTTCGGACTCTCCTTCCCAGTGAGGGAGCCTCTCAGAGTTTCAGAGCCTCCTCCTCAGATTGTCAAGGTGAGTAGAACTTCAAAAAGGAGTTCTGCTCTATTGTGTGTGTATTCGATTCTATTCGATTGAGTGTGTATTGGTTTAGTGCCTCCTCCTCGGAGAGCCCTAACCCAAGTGTTACATAGCTCAATGTTGCAATATTTCTTTTCAATCTATACAGCTTGCGTGGGAAGTCTCTCTGGGGGTTCCCCGTCCTCTCCTTTTGGAGTAGGTGGACGGGGTATTGTTTAGGGTTTCCCTGACTCCTCGCCTTGTAGGTCTGTTGAGTCATGGGTTTCCCCCCGTCATAGGGGTACGCCGCTCACCGTCCCCTCTTATGAAGTGTGGTTGATGGGGTGGTGTTTCCCTTAGCCGTGTCGCATGGGACCCATGTCCGTATTATTTTTTTCTTTTTCTGGAAAATGTCAAATAAAAAAAACTGCTTCTTGTCGTTCCCCAGGCGGCTTGGAGAAACGGTATCTGGTGTCTTGTTAGACTATCCATTGATGTGTTTTGGGTCTCGATGCGTACATAGTGCTGGCTCTGGGTGTTTCTGATAGGAATCACGCATGAGGCTGGTGCGCCTTGGTTGCTCGTTATTAAAACAGCGTTTTTATAGGGCAACTGGGATGGAGCTTGTCTCTTCCGAGCGCCAGTTTACTAGGTTTGTCTCTACGAATTCTCGTTCATATCTGGGGGATGTTAACGGAATAGATCAGAACATAGGTAGAGGGGTCTCACGCCCTTGGGGTGGGCCACTGAGCGCGGTACGAATGGGACCGTCTGGGTGGCGCCCTCTTTTCATGTTTTAGATCGACACGCATACCTACCCCCTCTCCTGGAGTGGGGATGTCGGCGTGGTTAGGGCACGGGGCTGGTTCTGGTCATGCTGGTCCAGGTCAGTTAACCTGTTGTCCGCCAAGGACGCAGATCTGCTGTTCTGGTACCCTGAGGGACTTGTGCTTTTTTCGGGGGGAAAAATGCCGGGTCGGCCCGGGTGTCACAGGGTTGGACGTTATGGAGACCCTTTGTTGGGTACACGTTGTACCTGCCACTATCATGAAGGGGCTGGTTCTCCTTTCTTTTCGCTCCTCTCTCACGCATGGCGAAGAGGGGGCTGTTGGGGTGGTCTTTTGGACCTCCTCTGGTAACCCTGTGTGCTTCCCGAGCCGCCGGGCCCGGTCCGAAGTAATGTTTCGTCGACCAGTAGGCCTGGAATAACCCTTTTTGAAAACTGAAACACTTGTACTGCGGTATAGCCAGTGTATACCCGCAGGTGTGTTTTGGAGTTTTTTCTTGAGGGGTTATAGGAACAACCACCGCATGTGGTACCAAAAGGGTGGTTGATTCCCTGGTGTGTTGGAGCAGAGTCAACTCCCGGGTTGCCCGGTTGAGTGTGCCCCTGCACGTTCATGACGTCTGCCAATCGTGTCAGCCTTCTCTGCCTCGACCCCTCTGGGTGGTTTTTTTTTGGTGATAGCTTTGTCATGGTGCGCAACAATGCCAGCATACGCCCCTTCCGCCGGGGTGCTGTTTTCAGTTGACCCCTTTGGCGCCTGTCTCGTCAGCAGTGCTCCAGGCTCAGGTCTAAAGCCTGCTGCCTGGTTTAAGGGATCGACCCCTCTGGGGTCGTCTCCCCGGTGCGCTGCCTGCTTCCGCTATAGTTTAGCCTTTTGAGTGCTTCAAGTTACGGCCATGCTGACTGCCTGTGTTGCAGGGTCAGTGTGCCAGGCGGTGTACTAGTGGGGGGAAGGGCCCGCTCTTGGAGGGGCCCTGTCCGAATACGCTGGCGATGTGGGGGGCGGTGACACAAGTGACCGCCTGGTGAGGTCTTGATGCTTGGCGTCATTGACCTCTCCGGGCCCTCTTTTTCCAGGGGATCCAGTCCCTTCAGTGGGTCTGGGTCTTCCTTCGCGCTCCGCTGCTACGGCCTTGCCACAGGGTTGAGTTTACTCTTGACCCCGTGATTTTGGGGGCAGTAACAAGGGTTGTTCCTTCCGTTCGTTCCCTGGTGGCATGCGGGTTGTGCGTGTGCGTAGTCGTGGGGTCAAGCCACGGTTTGCTCACCCTGTGCGTTGAGTTGCTCGAGTTTCTCTTCGCACGGTCGGATCCGTCTCCCTCCCGTCCTCCAATAGGGAGGGTATCCTCCATTAGGGAGGGTCGGGGGGCTCGGTCCTCTCCAATCTGATGGTTGTGGGGGGCCTCAGCGGGGTACATTGTCGAGCTTCTGGCTCCCGCTCAGCTCCTGTTGTGCAGAATGACGCTGAGCGGAAGCCAGTATGATATAGAACGTAAGGTTATGTATATAACCAAGTTCTATGAATACTGGTGACGCTCAGCGTCAGGACGCCACTGCGGCCCTTGACCTCGCCTTGTGGTTTGGGAAGGAGGCGAGTAGGTGACCACACACCTGCTTATGAAGGTAAGCGGATAGGGGTGTGGCCAGACGGATGTCGGTATGTAAAGGTACATTGTGGATTTTTATTCAGTGCTGTGCACGAAGTGAGGTTAGTGCAGAATGACGCTGAGCGTCACCAGTATTCATAGAACTTGGTTATATACATAACCTTACGTTCTCCAGTGCAATGGTTCAATTGTTGGAAGAAAATAACCAAATCAAATGTCAAAGTTAGCAGGATGTGTTCTTTGAAATCTGCCGTCATAGCATGGTATGACATACAGTACACAGACATTGATATTTAAAAAGTACTTCCTTTATACTCTGTGGTATTTCCTTTTATCGCCTACCATTTGAAACAGAGCAGATTAAAGGAGCATGATTATTTGTATATCAAATGACTTACCTTGCAATGCCTTGAATTCATGAAGATTTGTTTTTCTTCTCCGCGGTGAACCTAGAATCCCCCCCAAAAATCTTTGAAATACTTAATTGAATAATGAATAATGAACAACAGCAGACCGTACAACTTGTGCAGTATAGTCCAAGTCTAATTTATCCAGCCGTTTGCTCAGTACTTCACAAATGCATTTGACCTAAAACCTTGCTGATAACGAAAACAAACGGAAGCGTTTGTAAATGGATGTTTTGCTGTTGTTAAAACCAAATCTCCATTCAATTAAATTCATCAAGTATTTTTACCTTCTTTTCTTTTTATTCTAAGTTCACTGCGGAGAAATGCGAGAAGAAAACAAATCTTCATGAATTCAAGGCATCACAGGGTGAGTAATTGATATATAAATGATACTTTTTGGGTGATAGTGGTCCTTTAAAGGACCATACCAGTCTTTTTGACAGTCATTCATCAAGGCATCCTTCTTTTGTAGTTCTTTTCTGGTGATCAACCACTGGCATAGGCTTCCACTGTATCTTTACATGTGTCTTAAACATCACATAAACCCATGAAAGTCACCACATCCGACTAAAATGCAGTACATTTATTTGCCTGAAAAGCCTTTTGTTTTCTCCCCTGAAAAGTTGCTCTATTGTAAAAAGACTGGCATAGTACTTTAAGTTGAAGGGGACAGTATGTGTCCCACAGTTTATTGTTTTGGAACACGTCATGCTGTTTTGGCAAGAACCCGAAAATGAAGGAGAGGGATGATTAGGTGGCCTTGAGGTCAGAGACTTTGGGAATTTGGCATTTGGAATGTTGGGGAACCCCCTACTCTTTTTGCGATAGACTCCCTGGGTTCTTTAACAACCAAATTCAATTGGTTTAAAACCAACTTTGAAAACTTTATTAACAGATTGCAGAATGGGTATTCAGTACGGGCTCTCTGAGCAAAGGAAGGAACTGAGATATGAATGACCAACAACAATGCTATATGGTTGGGGTAAATAATATGCTGATGCTATTGAACGTGTAACTATATAACGTTAATGCCACAAAACGAATGCCTTTGTTAATCATAAGTAACTTTGATGCAGTAGCGTGTGTGTGTGTGTGGGGGGGCGGCGTTGTGCAGGTCGCTTGACTGAAACTTTTTTCAAAGTTTGAACGTGTGGGCCAGATTGATGCGACACAAATTGATGGATATTTATCGGCTACTGCCATCGGCACATTTGAGCTTATCGGCCGACAGGCCGATGGCAGTCAACAAGGCACTTATCGGCCGATGCCGATACCCGACCGATATATCGGTGCACCCCTAGAAATGAATTTAATGCAGCCACGCTGCTAGACTTGGCTGGAGTCGGTGGAAAGGCCCCGTCAGGCAGCCAGCCTCAGCAGCAGCAGCCAGCCTCAGCAGCAGCTGCCAGCCTCAGCAGCAGCAGCCAGCCTCAGCAGCAGCAGCCAGCCTCAGCAGCAGCAGCCAGCCTCAGCAGCAACAGCAGCAGGCAGCCTCAGCAGCAGCAGCCAGCCTCAGCAGCAACAGGCAGCCTCAGCAGCAGCAGCAGCAGTCAGCCTCAGCCTCAGCAGCAGCAGCAGCCAGCCTCAGCAGCAGCAGCCAGCCTCAGCAGCAGCAGCCAGCCTCAGCAGCAGCAGGCAGCCAACATCAGCAGCAGGAGGCAGCCAGCCTCAGCAGCAGCAGGCAGCCAGCCTCAGCAGCAGCTAGCCAACATCAGCAGCAGCCAGCCAACATCAGCAGCAGCAGGCAGCCAGCCTCAGCAGCAGCAGGCAGCCAGCCTCAGCAGCAGCCAGCCAGCCTCAGCAGCAGCAGCAGTCAGCCTCAGCAGCAGCCAGCCTCAGCAGCAGCAGCAGTCAGCAGCAGCAGCAGTCAGCCTCAGCAGCAGCAGCAGCAGTCAGCCTCAGCAGCAGCAGCCAGCCTCAGCAGCAGCAGGCAGTCAGCCTCAGCAGCAGCAGCCAGCCTCAGCAGCAGCAGCAGTCAGCCTCAGCAGCAGCAGCAGCCAGCCTCAGCAGCAGGCAGCCTCAGCAGCAGCAGCCAGCCTCAGCAGCAGCAGTCAGCCAGCCTCAGCAGCAGGCAGCCTCAGCAGCAGCAGTCAGCCTCAGCAGCAGCAGCAGTCAGCCTCAGCCTCAGCAGCAGCCAGCCTCAGCAGCAGGCAGCCTCAGCAGCAGCAGTCAGCCTCAGCAGCAGCAGCAGTCAGCCTCAGCAGCCAGCCTCAGCAGCAGGCAGCCTCAGCAGCAGCAGCCAGCCTCAGCAGCAGCAGGCAGCCAGCCTCAGCAGTCAGCCTCAGCAGCAGCAGCAGCAGTCAGCCTCAGCAGTCAGCCTCAGCAGCAGCAGCAGCCAGCCTCAGCAGCAGCCAGCCTCAGCAGCAGTCAGCCTCAGCAGCAGCAGTCAGCCTCAGCAGCAGGCAGCCTCAGCAGCAGCAGCAGTCAGCCTCAGCAGTCAGCCTCAGCAGCAGCAGCAGGCAGCCTCAGCAGCAGCAGTCAGCCTCAGCAGTCAGCCTCAGCAGCAGCAGCAGGCAGCCTCAGCAGCAGCAGTCAGCCTCAGCAGTCAGCCTCAGCAGCAGCAGCAGGCAGCCTCAGCAGCAGGCAGCCTCAGCAGCAGCAGCCAGCCTCAGCAGCAGCCAGCCTCAGCAGCAGCAGCAGCAGTCAGCCTCAGCAGCAGCAGCAGCAGTCAGCCTCAGCAGCAGCAGCCAGCCTCAGCAGCAGCAGCAGCAGTCAGCCTCAGCAGCAGCAGCAGCAGTCAGCCTCAGCAGCAGCAGTCAGCCTCAGCAGCAGCAGGCAGCCTCAGCAGCAGGCAGCCTCAGCAGCAGCAGCCAGCCTCAGCAGCAGTCAGCCTCAGCAGCAGCAGCAGCAGTCAGCCTCAGCAGCAGCAGCAGCAGGCAGCCTCAGCAGCAGCAGTCAGCCTCAGCAGCAGCAGGCAGCCTCAGCAGCAGCAGCAGCAGTCAGCCTCAGCAGCAGCAGTCAGCCTCAGCAGCAGCAGCAGCAGGCAGCCTCAGCAGCAGCAGTCAGCCTCAGCAGCAGCAGGCAGCCTCAGCAGCAGCAGCAGCAGTCAGCCTCAGCAGCAGCAGCAGCAGTCAGCCTCAGCAGCAGCAGTCAGCCTCAGCAGCAGCAGCAGCAGTCAGCCTCAGCAGCAGCAGTCAGCCTCAGCAGCAGCAGTCAGCCTCAGCAGCAGCAGGCAGCCTCAGCAGCAGCAGCAGCAGTCAGCCTCAGCAGCAGCAGTCAGCCTCAGCAGCAGCAGCAGCAGCAGCAGCAGCAGTCAGCCTCAGCAGCAGCAGGCAGCCTCAGCAGCAGCAGCAGCAGTCAGCCTCAGCAGCAGCAGTCAGCCTCAGCAGCAGCAGCAGCAGTCAGCCTCAGCAGCAGCAGCAGTCAGCCTCAGCAGCAGCAGCAGCAGTCAGCCTCAGCAGCAGCAGTCAGCCTCAGCAGCAGCAGGCAGCCTCAGAACGGGGAGATTGATCCACTTGCAGATCAACCCAACAGCCAGACATTAAGCAATCACCCCATATTGATTAGTGGCCGCAAGGAAGGGATGAAGGAAGGAAGGGAGGAAGGAGCAATGTGTATGTATTTGAGAATTGTGTGTGTGTAGGTGTGTGTGTGTGTGTGTGTGTGTGTGTGTGTGTGTGTGTGTGTAGGTGTGTGTAGGTGTGTGTAGGTGTGTGTAGGTGTGTGTGTGTGTGTGTGTGTGTGTGTGTGTGTGTGTGTGTGTGTGTGTGTGTGTGTGTGTGTGTGTGTGTGTGTGTGTGTGTGTGTGCATGCTTGCCACCTTTTAATTAAAATGACCCATTTTACCTCAGGCTATTAAAGATAACCACTCAACAATGATGGATGTACATTGTAGAAATACAAGCGAGAACTGTAGCAATGTGGATGAGTATAGACACACTATGGGAAACACCGGGCTTGATGGATTATAATTCAATATTATGGACTCAGATTTATACCTATAGCAGCACAAGAGATTACAACTTGTGCAATTAATGTAACTTCAGTATAAGGCTTCCGTTCTTTTAAAAAGGTGACAGCAGAGTGAGCGTGGATCGTGTTTCCTCTAGTTCTCCCTCTTCTTTCTCTCTCTCTGTCAACGTTTGTGCTTACTCTGGTAAAAATACATCTCAAAGGAGCAAACAAGCGCTCTCAGTTCAGTGAGTATCAAACTGCACGTACCGTAGAGTAAGGGCTAAGATAATGAGCTAAGGTGGTGGGCAACACTCACGTTGCCTAGATGTTTATCAGGCCATGTTTGTAAAACTAGGTCCTACTGTATTGCACGTTAAATACTTGTACTGTAGTGTATATTCCTACTGCTTTTCCAACAGACCCATCTTCTTGGGTTCTAGTGACCAACACACCATCCATGTTTCTGGAATCTGGAGATGTATCGCCTAGCAACCTTCATAACTGTTCAAACAATCCTTTGAACAGTCTTTTCAACCAGCGGGTCCACTTCTTTCATCGATATAGGCCTCGTCACATGTCCCTCGTGTCAAAGACCAACAGCTCTCCATATGTCCCCCGTGTCAAAGAACAACATCTCTCCACATGTCCCCCGTGTCAAAGACCAACAGCTCTCCACATGTCCCTTGTGTCAAAGACCAACAGCTCTTCACATGTCCCTTGTGTCAAAGACCAACAGCTCTTCACATGTCCCCCATGTCAAAGGCTCTCATCAGCAGGTCCAGGTCCCCGATGCTGGCAGCCTGGAAGAGCTCGGGCCTGTCCATCATGGAGACGGCGATGCGCAGCGCGGCCCAGATGTTGGCGGACATGACCTGGTGGCTGTGGCTGTGGCTCTGCCTCTGCTGGTTCAGAGCAGTCAGGAAGTTACTGGCCGCCTCCCTGGAGACAGACAGGACATCTGGTTAGATACAGAAATGTTTTATCTACTTACTGATATTCTTGGTTATAATAATATAATGCAGGACTTAGGAAGTCTTTATTTGGCATGCAAACGACACACACACAGGAACACACACATGCAATTTCTTTCGTCAAGGACGCGACAGCGTTAGCGATCTGTTGTTGTGCATGTTTTTCCATTGGGTTTATCTTATCAGGGGGGAAACCCTTGCGAGCACGGGGAGAACATGCAAACTCCACACAGAAAGGCCTGGGAGATACCCCACCTGGGTAACTGGCAACGCAGAAACCTGGTCCCCAAGCGGGAATCGAACCCTGGACCTTCTTGCTGTGAGGCGACAGTGTTAACCACTACACCACCGTGCCACTACTACTATAATACTATAAAAGGGTACTTTGATGTCCTTACAGCCAAGATATACAGTAAAAACGGTAACACTTTATATTAAGGTCCTTGTAATAAGCATTAATAGGTAACAAGGAAGGGTTAAGAGTTTTACTTATTAACATTATTACTATATACAGTAAGTGTTGAGCTAAAGCGAGGGCAATGCCTTATTAAGGTTAACTATGCTTTTTGCAGTTCCCATCTGGAATGAGCACTACATGTGTACTACATTACAGAGACAAAACATATTATGAGTCAGATTTACTTTCCCTGATGCTTCAGTATATTTCAGTTGATAGGCTAGCGACCTATGCTAACTGTTGTCGAGTGACAGGATACTAGCTAGAGGTCTAGGCTAACTGTTATAGAGTGACATGGGACTGGCTAGCAAACTATACTAACTGTTATAGAGTTACAGGAAACTGGCTAGCGACCTACCTAAGTAATATGTTTCGTAATGGCACAGGTCCAAAACAAACACCAGGACCACCACGGAGTCGAACCAACAATGATTGTGGTTGCAAGTGAGCCAAGGGGGGGTATTGGAATCGACTGTCTGAGCCTGTCAGTGGCAAAAAGGCTCTTTTATTGGACATACTTTGAGTTTGCCCCATTGTGATTACATTGCAGCCCGTTGTGAGGATGCCGGCTGAAGCCATCTCCCTCAATACTTGACCAATTACAAACATTTGGTCTCTATTATTCATTTAGACCACACACAACGGAAACATTTATTTAAAAATACTGAAGTAATCCCTTTAAAATGCTCATCCCTCAATGTACACCAAAATAAAATAAAATAACATTTCATCAGAGCTCAATTCCTCTGAAGGAAAAACAAATTCTCATGACACAATAACACTAACACTTTTGCGTGTGGTGGTTTATGGCATGGCACATATGTTCATAGTATTCTCACCTCCACTGGCTCCCTGGCAAGTTCTGTGTTACTTTCAACATTCTCCTCCTCAACTACAGTATAAGTCTCTCCATGACCGTTCCCCTGAATACCTCTTTGACCTCTTCCACATCTACACCCCCTCTTGTAGGCTACGCTCCTCTGACACTGGACTCATCGTCATTCTTCACAGCAGACTGCATACTATTGGAGACAGAGCCTTTGGTGCTGCTGCTACCCTCTGGAACACTCTCCCTGCCTCAGTCCACAACACTGAGTCCATCTCTGTTGTTAAATCATACCCTCTGGATCACTCTCCCTGCCTCAGTCCACATCACTGAGTCCATCTCTGTTGTTAAATCATACCCTCTGGAACACTCTCCCTGCCTCAGTCCACAACACCGAGTCCATCTCTGTTTTTAATTCAACACTCCTGGAAGAGGTAGAAGACCTGGTGCGATGGTGTCGGGAGAACAGCCTCTCCCTGAACGTCAGCAAAACTAAAAGAGATGATTGTGGACTTCAGGAGGTCGGGGGCCAGGGACTACAGCCCCCTCAGCATCAACGGGGCACCGGTCGAGAGAGTTAGCAGTTTTAAGTACCTCGGAGTCCACATATCCGAGGACTTGACATGGACCACACACATCGACAGTGTAGTGAAGAAGGCACGGCAACGCCTCTACTTCCTTAGTAGGTAGGGATGTTCAAAGTGAGTCCGAAGATCCTCAAGAACTTCTACTCGTGCACAATAGAGAGCATCCTGACTGGTAACATCACCTCCTGGTTTGGGAATAGCACCGCACAAGACCGCAGCAGACTACAGAGAGTGGCCCGTTCAGCCGAGCGCACAATTAGAGGTGGGCTTCCCACTCTCCAGGACGTTTATAACAAGCATAGAAGAATAATCAAAGACTCTAGTCACCCAAACAACTGCCTCTTTGAACTGCTGCGGTCAGGCAAGCGCTACCGGAGTCTCATGGCAAGCACAGAGAGACTCAGAAGGAGCTTCTATCCCCAGGCCATCAGGATGCTCAATGACAATGACACTATGTAACAACCCATCATCTACACACACATCCACATGTACACACTCACTTTAAACAAACACTCACCTTACCACTCACTTTATTCACTTTAGACACTTTAACACACTTTATATTTATCTATTATTAAAGAGATTTGCACTACATTCATACATCCTCATTTGCACCCTACCCCAAGTTTTGTACCTCTGCATTGTACCTCACTGTTACTCATTTTACTCTGTATTGTATATTGTATACTGTATATGTATATTGACTTGACTTACTTCTTAACACTTTCAGTGCCAGCCATAACGTTGATTAATGTCCTTGAGTGCCATCATCCACTTCAATGTTAGCGTTAAAAACGCATAATCTATGTTTTAAATGTGTCTAATCTGCCCGTCGCTTATCAATGACTTGTTTGCAGTCAACATTGTTGAAACGGATTGTTTTTTTTAATCGGTTCATATCCTTTTTATAGCATTTCGAAAAAGCTATCGTTTTCTCGAAAACTTTCGAAAAATAGAAAGATTCCTTCATAAACGGCATTTATTGGAATATTCTCGAATACACTAGACACGTTGTCATTTGTCGGCCTATTTATGAATCGTTTTCAAATAAACGCTAGATTATCGATAGTATATGTGTACTTATGCACGCTATAGAAGCGAGCTGAGAAATCGATTACCTCATTTTCTCAACATCACACACACACACACACACACACATATACACATACGGGACACGCTGTTATCTCAGTGAATACAGCTCTGATTATCCTAAAACTGGTAACATAGACTCCTTACCTTAGATCAGATGTTCTCCAAAAAGATTATTCCAATTCCTGATCGCCATTCCAAATATCGATCGCGTTTATTGATTGATTATTGGCTGCTGTAAATATATATTCCAGGCTGCTTTCCGTCTCGCGATCACTTCCCTCATCATCAGATCCCTCGCCGGCATAGTGGAGCCAGTAGGCTCCCCCCACACAGATCCACCAGTATAATCGAATGGCCTGCAGTTACACAGGGATAGACGATAGGGGGCGGTATTTTCCCATCGGAGCTCCTAGAGCAGGGGTGGGCAATTATTTTTCCCGGGGGGCCGAATGAGCAACTGAAAATATGTTGGAGGGCCGGGCCAAAATTCCAAACTCAATTATGCATAATATACATTTTATTTCTATATAAAAAGCAGTAAATGGCATTGTTTTGACCCCTGGTAAGAGTGTATGTTATTATTTGGCAATTAAAAAGTGAGGTGAGCTTTCAAAAATATCATTTATTCAAATAGAATTTATTTCCAAAATGATAAACAAAATGTGAAACATTAATAACAAAGGGCATGTATGAAAAAGTGCTATACAAATAAAGTTATTATTTTGAGTTTCATATACTATTGAAACAAGGATTTTCTTAGCTTTCTAAGGACATCACATCATCTTATAGCCAAAATAAACAAGTCACTGAACTGTGTAAAGAAAAGTGTCCCAGTAGCCTTTTTTACTTTACATGCCTATATTAAACATTTAATGTTTTCAGAACTGTGCAAAAAAAAAGAAAAAAAAAGATCAAGTGTCCCATTTCACTTGTTATATTTCCACATTTTAGTGTTCTTCAGCTTTTTTTTTTCATTCAGTGTGATAAATCCAGTCTCTGTTGAGCTTTAACAAGTCCATCAAAGTCAGGTTGCATGTCTGAGGTGGAGATGCGAAGCACAGCTGCCAGATGTTCATCAGTGAGAGGGGATCTGTACCTGACTTGGTAAACGTCATGACTGAGAATGTCTGTTCACATATAGGTGGATCCAAAGAGAACCAACATCTTCTGAGCATGTCTCCTCATGTTTGGAAAGTTCTCCTCCTTGAGAGCAGGGTAGAACTCTAGCAGTGATGCTGACTTAAAGTGCTCTTTCAGTAGTGAATCAGACTGCAGGTCAATGAGTTCAAGCTGAACATCAGTGGGTGCACTATCAACACTGCAGGTAAAGGGAGAGGAAACCAGCTGCATTTCATCCTCAACCTTTTTAAAATCTTGAAAACGCCTTGAAAATTCATCATGCAGTGCTCCTAACATGGATGAGTACCTGTGCCGGTGATCAGCTGATGGTTTGACTTCTTTCAGGGTTTTCATGTGTTTGAGATTGTTGCTGCCTAGTTGCCTTGAAATTAATTGCAACTTTGTCATGAAGGCTTTCACATGGCTATGCATTTCATGAGCAAAAATGCCCTTGCCCTGCAGTTGTGTGTTCAGTAGGGATGGGTACCGTTCACATTTGAACCGATACGGTACCGGTACCTGTGAATCGATACCGGTACCCAACGGTACCTTTTTTCTGTACTTTAGTCTCTAAAAATGTTATCTACCTACCTCAGTTGTGAAAAAAGAAATCCAAACTTCAAATAACCACACTTTCGACCGTTTTCGGCTTGCCATTGCCCCAACTGCTTTGTTGTTGAATCAAGTCAAATCCTAGGTAAGCGTATATTGTGCGTGTGAACGTTGACATGAAAAGAAAAAAGTTTAAAAAAAAAAAAAAAAGAAAAGAAAATAATAATTTATTATCATGTAATCTTTCGCGGGCCGGTCAGAATCATCCCGCCCAGGTCTGTCCTATAAGGCTGAGCCCGAACCCTGTTTTTAGGGTTCTAACGTTCGCCAGGGTTTATCGAACGAACGTTCGAACGTTCGTTTTTTGTAAATTTTTTAATAAATTTTTTTTTTTATATAATTTTTTTTTTTTTATATATAATTTTTTTTTTTGTATTATAGATCCTACGGAGGGCGGCATTGCATAATCTATTGGTGAAAAAACATGTTGTTTACAGTGGTGGCTGTTCATGTAAACATGTAATTAAACAAAGCACTCAGAAGAAAATAAACAAGCTACTGAGTACTGCATAAAAGTTCCTACTTATGATAAACAATAGCCCTTGCACACCGCAGTCACGTAAGGGGCTAGATAAACAAATGCATTCGTTTTGTGGCATTAACGTTATATAGTTAGTGTTACACGTTCAATAACAGGTATTCACTCTTGGTCGACGGGAAGGAGAGAGGCGCGCGCCTCGGCTCCTTCCACCGTCTACCTCGGAACGGGGGACGGCAGAGAGACAGAGAGACACCGGCGCGGGGGTCCCGCCGGGCTCCCAACACGCCTGCCGCCTCGGCCAGAGTTGTTTCCACCTCCCGCCATGAAGCTCGCGCTCCGTGGCCGAAAAAGGCTGGTATTCATTAATGATCCTTCCGCAGGTTCACCTATGGAAACCTTGTTACGACTTTTACTTCCTCGGCGGGGAGCTAACGCTACGTTAATGCTTCTCGCAAGCAGACCAATGGCGCCATTGCCGGAAGTAAAAAAAATAATAAACGCTTGCCGATTGGTGGTAACAGCAGAGGCGGGTGCAAGCGGTGTGACGTAATTGGCAGAATCGCCTGTCATTCAATCAAAATTGTTCTATTGCATTGGTTGAGAATAGAGCTCTGGTTGAGTATCCAGCAACAGCCCGGCAGAGACCATACTGGTTGAGCCGCGCGACTCGGGGGACGCGCCGCTTCACATCGCCTCACCGTCGTTGCGCCTGCTTTATTTTTTTTCACCGAACGTTCGAACCCATTAATTAAAGTCCGAATGTCAGCTTAACGAACGAACGTTCGAACGTTCGAACGTTCGGGCTCAGCCTTACTGTCCTAGAGGGTCTGCTGTACCAACGGGAGACTCGGTTGATGAAATATGAATTCAGATCGCTAATTAAAAAAATCAAATGACAATTCGGGTCGTCGGCACTCAACGGGGGGCATGAAAAGACGACATAACACGTCGCCGGCACTCAAAGTGTTAATAACTTTTTTTTTCTTACTTTCTTTGTACTGTATGTAGCACACTCTCAGGTGCTCATACAGAAACAAGCATTTCATCATAAAGTATTCTGTATTTTGTTGTGACAAATAATAAACAAACTTGAACTTGAAACTTGAACTCTCCCTGCCTCAGTCCACATCACTGAGTCCATCTCTGTTTTTAAACCATACCCTCTGGAACACTCTCCCTGCTTCAAGCCTCAATGCTGAGTCCATCTCTGTTTTTAAACCATACCCTCTGGAACACTCTCCCTGCTTCAAGCCTCAATGCTGAGTCCATCTCTGTTTTTAAACCATACCCTCTGGAACACTCTCCCTGCTTCAATCCTCAATGCTGAGTCCATCTCTGTTTTTAAACCATACCCTCTGGAACACTCTCCCTGCTTCAATCCTCAATGCTGAGTCCATCTCTGTTTTTAAACCATACCCTCTGGAACACTCTCCCTGCTTCAATCCTCAATGCTGAGTCCATCTCTGTTTTTAAATCATGACTATGCAACATACCGTTACACCCCTACAATTGACATTACTGTGTTGAAATGCAAATAATGAACTTCATATATTGTTAGTTTATCTTGTTAGTTTCAAGGGTAGGAACAGATTCTACCCCTGGAGCCAGAGCGGCACCACACTGGTACTGGTCGTGTTCTGTACCTGTGGGCCCCCAGGTTGATGCAGCTGATGCCCAGGTTGTAGCGAGACCTGATGAAGCCCGGCTGGAGCTCCAGGGCTCGAGTGTAGGCCTCCACCGCCTCCTCGCTCCGGGCCCCGTTGGCCAGCGTGGCACCCAGACGGTTCCACAGTAGGTAGTCCTATGGATGGATTTGGACGACACGGTCTCATCAGAAAACATAAATAAAGTACTAATCGAGTACTTTATCTCCCTGCAATTTTCCCTCCCCCCTCCACACACACACACAAAAGGCCCCTCAATCATAGCTCTCTCCACACACCCGCTCTCTATACGATAGGAAATAGGAATAGATGCGTTCGTTAGAGAAAACGCATTTCATAATCTATGCCTTTATTATATGCCTTATTCTATGCGCACTGCCACCCAGCCTTTATGTGACGGAGACAGACTTTTTTGATGCCAGCTGTCATTTCTCCGCGTCTCCAACACATGAAATAATAAGCCACACTATCTAACAATAATTAACATATTTACAAGTCATATTAAGTTGAGCAAATAAGGAGACAGATAGAGAACATTTCAAAGCACTCAAAATTGCCAATATCTCCATTTCAACCTATTTCTGAGTTGCGCAACATTTTGGGATTTTCTGAAGAATCGTGAGCTCCTTAACCCATTCAGTGCCAACCACGAGTATAGTCGGGTTAACTCGCCATCGCTTCCGTGCCAATCACGAGTAGTCGGGTTTTAATCGTTATTTCTTTTATTAGCGATATCCATTCATTTTCATCCATCCAACCTGATGTTATCGTTGGGAATGGGTCTGAGCTTGCAAAAGGGCAAATACCACCGCCTATCGTCTCCCGGATCGTATTGCACATCATTGGATTGGATTGGCTGGGTATGTACATCAGAAAAAAAACTCCGGTCCGGGTTTCCCTTCTCGGGCATGCAGCTGGATACTATTGCAGCTTGGTCGAGTAAGGGGGGCAGCTTGGATTATGTGTTTTGGACTATAACGTTGGATCAATGGACACGATAGATATTTGGAATGGCGATCAGGAATTGGATTAATCTTTTTGCATGACATCAGATGTGAGGTAAGGCATTTATGTTACGAATCTTGGGGTAATCAGATGTTCCTTTCTCCGCCATCGGAGCGCGTGTGTGTGTGTGTGTGTGTGTGTGTGTGTGTGTGTGTGAGTGAGGTTTGCGCAGACCAAAGTACAGAGAAGCGATTTTTCAGACCCCGCTTCTCTTCGTGCATGAGGACACACATACTATCGATAATCTAGCATTTATTTGAAAACTATTCATAAATCAAGCGACAAATGGCACGCTTTCTAAGGAAATACATTTAAGCTCGATTTGCTGGAGTTTATTGAGATGAGACAGAACGCCCTGGAAATATTTTGATATTCATCACGGTATAAAATGGAAATGTATGTATGAATTTTTTTTTTACCCAGTTATTTTATACTGGTGTTTTGTGTTTCCTACAGTTTTTATTTATTTTATTCTTGTGTTTTCCCCCACCCTCTCTCATCGCTCAGCGATTCCAGTGGTTAGCCCTCTGGGGTAACTTTAAAGGCCAACTTGCAGGTTAAACCCTACTCTTCAATTATGGGTAGTTTACATCATTGGTATCTAATTTCATTATTTTTTTTCCCATTTGATGCTGGAAATGCCACTCAGAAAGGGTTAAAAAGGTCCACGCACGAATAACATGCACGGAGCGAATCAAAAAGCTTATCAGACGCTAGCAGGGCCGTGACGTCACGTCAGGCAACTTATGCCTTATGCCCGTCCGGGTCATAGTACTACTGGCTATATGGCTCTGGCTAACGTTACCCTGCTAACGTTAGCATTATGTCTACTGTCATGAACCATTTTAAATCGGGCCATGCAAAAGAGTTTGGGGAACGAGTAAAATGTGCAGGTCCTCTTCTCAGACCTGGGGGGCAAAGCACCGCACATACATCATGCCGGCTAGCAAGCTACATGTCCCGGCATGTTGATACGATAGTAGCCCCTTTAGCTGCACTCGGTGCATCACAGTCACGAAACGGGCTACCACGATAGCTATTAGCTAACTAGCGTTAACATTGCAGGCTCGGACACCTTATGACTACTACTGTTGTCGTGTCCGTGAGTTCCCTGGCAGAATACTTGTGAGGACGGGGGTGTGCAGGGAGGAGAGAGCCATTTTGAATCGGGCATTCGTGCCGGCTGGCGGGCTGCACGTCACGGCATGTTGATGGGCATGAACCGGTTGGGATTCGAGTGGACGCAGCCCCGCTCGGTGCATCAGTCGCGAAACGGGCTGCCACGATAGCTGTGGGCTAACTGGCGTTGACGTTGCAAGCTCAGGCACCTTATGACTACTGCTGTTGTCGTGTCCATGGGTTCCCTGGCAGAGTACTTGTGAGGACAGAGGTGTGCAGGGAGGGGAGAGCCATTTTGGATCTGGCATTGTTGGGAGTTTCCCCGAGTGCTGGCTACCAAGCTAAGCTAAGCTACGTTAGCTGGCTTAGCTACTAACGTTATATACACAATATGTACAACGACACAATGATTTACATTATTACAAATATGGTAACGTGGTTGTGGCGTTTACAAATAGTGGTTAGCTTTAGAGCTTAATGGCTATGATCACGGAGCAATAGTGTTAGGTGAAACAGATATTTTCATTCATCACTCCTCGGCTAGTAGTAGCAAGGCTCTCTGCTTCCTGCCTGTGACTCTCAGAGCCCCTCGCTGCCCTGCACCTGATGTGACGTTAGCATTAAGATGACACACGCATGTTATTGAACCATGGATTAAAATATGCATGTGCGTGGAGCTTGTGGTTTGGTCGACAAAATGTTTGATAAAAACGCTAAAACTGGGTCAATTTCGAAATTTTTTTTCCCTCTTCATGAAAGTCACCGTTGCCCTAGTCACATTGTTTATTGAACAAAAATACAACCTGCAAGTTGGCCTTT
Source organism: Notolepis coatsorum (assembly GCF_963971535.1). Classification (NCBI taxonomy): domain Eukaryota; kingdom Metazoa; phylum Chordata; class Actinopteri; order Aulopiformes; family Paralepididae; genus Notolepis; species Notolepis coatsorum. The sequence goes on along the minus strand of NC_140177.1, from coordinate 114,455,864 downwards.
AAGATTCCCCTTTTTGTATGTGTCTGCGTGTGTGTCCTACCCCCCCCCCCCCCCCCCCCCATCCTGACCGCTTACGGTTAAGACATAAAGTTAGGGTTATGGTTAAGGTTTGATCCCCAGCAGGGGAAAACGTTTTCTGAAAGTGTAAAAAGTTAATATTTTTGTAATATACTTATTTGTAATATATTACTTAATATAATGTACATTATGTACCTTTTTTTCCTGTGTTAGATTTGTTTTTTTATTTACATATTTAAAGCGAGATCTGACTGCAAATACAGGAGTGGAACCCAGTTCATGAAAAGGAACAATGAGTTGTGTGTTCCGAGATGGCCTTGTGTCTCTCTGTGTGTGTGTGTGTGTGTGTGTGTGTGTGTGTGTGTGTGTGTGTGTGTGTGTGTGTGTGTGTGTGTGATTACCTCTGGTCTGACAGACAGTGCTGCGTTGAAGGCTTCCACTGCCTTGTCAAACTCCGAGCTGAGGTTAAACAGGACCCCGAGGCCTGTCTGGAGGTCTGGGTCCACTCCATCTGTGTTCAGCAGCACAGCCTCCTGGAACAACCCCTTCACCTCAGCCAGCTGGTGACTGTAAGGACACGTGCGCACACACATGCGCATACACACACACACACACACACACACACACACACACACACACACACACACACACACACACACACACACACACACACACACACACACACACACACACACACACACACACACACACACACACACACACACACACACACAATTGACCATTTGCTGCACGTCAAGTCCACTTTGAGACGGGTACCGAAGGACACAAGATTCAGCAAGCCAATTAGTCGGCGGAAAATTAAAGTTTTAAACTAAAGTAAACGGCATCCAATTTTCATTCAAATAAAACTCAAGCAGCTGTATAACTTAACCCAGGACAGCCTGCCTTGAATGTATGATTCAATAATACTTCAATAACTTTAGGGGGAACACCACCCTAGCATTAGGGTGACCAAACGTCCCGATTTGTGCCGCAACCCTCTGTCCCGCATGCCGCAAGAGAAGAATATTGTCCCGCATTTCAATAAGTGTCCCGCAATTAATTTTTTTAAATGATTATTATTATTAATAATTATTGTTTTTGTCCTCTCATTAATCCCCAAAACATGCACTAATGCACGCACCGCAAGTACTACATACGTAACGTTATGTAACATAGCCTATAGTCTAACCAGCACAAGCGCATTATTATACAACTACCGCCCTGTTTCTATTCTTACCTCCATCTCGAAAGTCATGGAGAAAATAGTCTACGAACAGGTCGAAAAGTACCTGGCGGAAAAAAATCTAATCTACGAATTCCAATCTGGCTTTAGAACGTCCCACTCCACTGACACATGCCTCCTCTATTTGAACGACCACATCAATCAAGAGGTGGACGCGGGCAAATACTGCAGCATGTCATGCTGGACCTACAAAAGGCCTTCGACACTGTCAATCACTCCATTCTGATTGACAAGCTAAAAGCAATTGGTTTTGATAGTTTATCAGTGAGCTGGATGCAATCCTACCTGGAGGGGAGAGAACAGATGGTAGAGGTAAACGGTACTCTATCCCCCCCCCCCCCTCACAGTGAGCTGTGGTGTTCCACAAGGAAGCATACTAGGACCGCTACTCTTCCTAATTTATGCAAATGACATGTCATCAGCCTGTGACTGCAACTTGTTCCTGTTTGTGGACGACTCAGCCCTGCTGGTCTCTGACAAGAACAAGTTACAGGTTGAAAAAACCCTCAGCTCAGAACTAGGCAAAATCTGCATATGGCTCGCTGATAACAAACTATCATTACACATGGGCAAAACAGAGTCCATTCTCTTCGGTTCAAATAACAAACTCAGCAAGACCGACGGCTTCTCAGTTACAGTGGGTGACAATATTGTCACAAGGAAAGAAGATATTACCTACCTGGGTTCCATCCTAGAGGCAAATCTTTCCTGTGACAAAATGGCATCCAATGTAATAAAAAAAGTCAACCAACGAACTCGATTCTTGTACCGGATCTCCTCACTGGTAAACAAGAATACCCTGAAGACTCTGGCAGGAGCACTCATTCAAGGGTACTACGACTATGCTTGCACCTCATGGTACCAAAGCACCGCAAAGGCGCTAAAAACAAAATTACAAACATCTCAAAACAAACTGGTCAGACTACTGCTTTACCTTACTCCTAGAACCCCCTGCCCACTTTGACAACCTAGGATGGCTTAGAGTAGACGACAGAGTACAGCAACTTGCAATGGGCCTGGTCTACAAGATACACTACACGACCAAGGTACCCATGTACATGTCAAAATACATCCCAAAGGTCAGTGAATACCACGATCACAACACCAGAGGGAGCTCCACAAATCATGTTAAACCCAGATTCGGCTCAAACAAGGGACTAAACACGTTTCCCAATTATGCCACATCAATGTGGAACGCCCTACCCAAAGCTGTAAAGGAATGTGAATCACTACCCACTTTCAAAAACACTCTAAAAAAACACCTACGGGAGACTGCAATTCGAAACTGGCCCCTGTAAATGTCCTAACACAACCCCCTCCAATGTACAGTAAAAATTACCAAGTATAGTATTCCAATGTACAGTTTTGCTTGTACAGTTGTACAGTGTCCCCCACCCACCCCTCCTACCCAACCTCCCCCCCCACTCCTACCCAACCTCCCCCCCCCCACCCAACCACCTCCAATGTACAGTGCCCCCCACCCCCCCCCACCCCACCTACCCAACCTCCTCCAATGTACAGTTTCTACGTCGAATGTATATACTTTTTCTCTGGACTCTTTTCGTATCACAAACAGTACTGTATTTGCAAATCTGGTATGTCATAAATGTATAGATGTAGCAGTACTGTCTATCTGTATGTCATATATGTCATATATGTTACGATGAATTGAAAATGGGGGACCCTGATGTAAACAAGATGAAAGTCTTTCTCTGGTCTGCATCCCCTTAACAATTGTATGTATTGAGCTGTACTGTACTGTACCCATTCTGCAATCTGTTAATAAAGTTTTCAATCAATCAATCAATCAGGATCTAGGGGTAACAGTACTGTATATTTGAATACCGTTTATGTCACAAATGTATCAGTACTAAATACCTATATGTCCCTATGCCATAAATGTCATGTATGTTATGTCATAAATGTCTATATGAATTATTCCATTCACAGCTGTTACGCTACTCCTGAACGATATAACGACATAAATATAATATGATATAACTAAAAAGGGTTGTCCTAGCGGGCGTCACAGCTGCGAAGAAGCTAATAGCATTGAGATGGAAGGAGCCTGAGAAGCTCACAGTGATTAACTGGTCCCTAACACTGTTGGATGTGATTTATCTTGAGATATCCACGGCGCGGGTGATTGGGGTGGGGCAGGCCGGTATTGACCTGTGGTTTGCAACAGCTGAGAAGGTCAGGACCGCCGTGTGCGGCTGAGCGGGGTTGAGGTGCTTGTTCGGGGGAGTCCGGCGGTCTCGTGGGAGGGGGAGGAGGAAATGTCTTGTCTGTCTTGTCTTTTGTCTTGTCCTTCTTAACTTTAACTGGGGGATTTTATTGGGGGGGAGCTATTTTGCTATTTCTTCACTGTTTGGGCACTTTTGCACGGTTCCTGTAGGTTTTTGTTTTTCGAAAAGGTTCATTGTTTTGTATTTCTGGTCGGGTACTCAGGGGCAGCGTTTTTCTACCTCAGGATCTTAAGCCGTTTTGAGGCTGGGCTCCAACCACTGTGTGGCCTGGTGACAATTGCCACATTGTTATGCAGCTGTAAATCTCTGACATCACTGATATGCACGTTTTGAGATGACTCAGTTGGTGAGGGTGAGGGATGTGAGGGGAATTGGAAGAGTGCGCCAATATGAGAATTAGAGACATAAGTCTTATTGATATAGAGCCACACGGCCGGGAAACGGTACTGAATACTGGGAAAGGCCAATTGTAAGATAGTACCCCTTTAAATTAAAATGTTGTACTCTGTTTTTATAAATTGTTATTTCTTTTATTATTATTGTTCTGTTATCTCCCTGTGAAGTTCTGTGTATTGTTATTATGGTTATTGTATTGTGTTGTCTTGTTTTCATGTCAAGTAAAAAATTTGATAAAAAATTAGGCCAATATTGCGGTCTGGTGGGCCGTGGTGGAAAAACTAAAAGAACACATATGACTCTGGAAATTGAGTACTGAATAAGGTATTATATTGATGGCTCACGTTGGGGTCCTGGGGCGAGAGGGGGGGGGGGGGGGGGGGGGGGGGAGATAGAGCGAATATTCATGTATGTTGATGGTGTTTTTGTATTTTTAATTTGTTTTGTTTATTATTTTTCATCCAATATTGGTCCTATGTATATTTCTGACCCCCTTCTGATCTGGGTCTGGTGATCGTGGGCTCTGGCTGGGGTGGGCCGCGGTTCGGGGTCTCTGCGGGTCGAGGCGCTAAAGAGGCGGGTGCTTTGGCTCGCGGGGGGCCGGGCTGTGGTCCTCCGGGACTGTGGCTTGCGGTTGCTGGACCTGGAGGTGGAGGGGCTCGGTAAGCACTTTTTATAGTAAAGATTTTATTTTGTTATCCTTTTTCTTTGTGACAACTTGTATTGACTGGTTGTGTATCCGATATATAATAGGTCTAATTTATTGTCTAGTCATTGTTGTGTTAGTTTGTGTTCTTGGATGTCTGTTATGTAATATTTGTCATTATTGTGCTGTGTTGTTTCTTGTTTGAAAATAAAAACATTTGGTCAAAAAGATAAAATGTCTATATGATAATGAAAATGGGGACCTGATGTAACAAGACAAACGTCTTTCTCAGGTCTGCATCCCCTTAACAATTGTGTGTATTGAGCCGTACTGTATTGTACCCATTCTGCAATCTGTTAAATAAAGTTTTCATTCATTCATTCATACCTGGCGTGTGCTGTTTATTTCCGGTCGCTCAAGTTGCGCTGCAATAAACAGCTTGCGCCAGGTACTGTCTACCGGTATATATGCAAGCTGTTATTGGCTATTGGTTATTGGGGGATGACGTGACTGTATGCGAGGTCTACCCCATACCCTGCGTCTGGCACTGACAAGTACAAAAGCTTGTCTGTTATTGGCACAACCAATTTAAAATTAGAAACGGTAAAGGATCATGAAATATCAAACGGCCACATACATACTCTAGCTACCAAGCGGGCGAAGACTGGTCTGTTAGAGGAGAGTGTTGCGGTCAGATCCCTGGTCTCAATGAAATCAGCTCAGATGGACAAGTTGAAGCTGCTGTTCCGCAACGTTCACACAATCAGGAAGAAAAGAAGACCCTTCACCGACTATTTGTGGATGTGCGAGTAAGTATTAGACAAACTAACATGTATTATGTAACGTGTATTATTAAACTAATATTACGGTGTTTGCTCTCTCTCTCTCTCTCTCTCTCTCTCTCTCTCTCTCTCTCTCTCTCTCTCTCTCTCTCTCTCTCTCTCTCTCTCTCTCTCTCTCTCTCTCAGATGTTATAGTGGCTAGTGAGCCGTTCATGTATCTTAACTCTATATATATAGCCATAACCTCTAGGAGTCGGTAGGTAATTTAACAGCATGTTGGATTGTGGTATTCTTCTATACAGTGATTATGAGTATAATAAGCAATTAATACACAACACTATTGTGTTTTTAATACATTAAATGCTTATATTTTGATAAAAATGAATACATTATGTAAACATGATTATTGTATACATATTCATTACTGTCCCGCAATTTCAACAAATGTCCCGCAAAATCGACACGCTGTCAAATCAAATCAAATCAAATTTATTTATAGGGCCCGACAACACACGTTAATGTCCCCATGGGCCGTACAGGTCTTCTTTAAACAAGTCAAGAAGACAACATAACAATAAGTCAAGAACAGAACAAGAACATCATAGGGTCCAAAATTTTTTTAGATGAATGCAAATAAATGAAAGAATGCAAGCACTCCCAGACATACCCCACGCGAAGGTAAGGAAAAACTCACTAAAACCTAACAATAGGGAAAAAAAGCTCCACAGGCAATGTGGAGGAGAGAAACCTTAGAAGAATGACCTGCATTTGGATCATAAGGATTTACATACCTAAGTAAATGGAAGATTGCTCCACGTCTACAAGGTCCATTTGCATGTTCTTGGTATCTAGGGACATCTATTGATCTCATGGAATGTATTCCTAGTGTCAGACATATTGTGACTGTTACGAGGCTTGAGTAAATTGTGATGAAACAAAGGAGAATATAAATTATGATTTTTCTTTGCATCTTTGACAGTGAATAACACCATGCTAAAATTACCAGACATGGAAAACTGCTACTGAGCTCATTCAGCACCTTCTTGAGATCATGTGATCTAAGCAAATGAATAAAGGGAAGATGATTAAACATAATATTTTGTAGATACAGTACTGAATTCTGCCATCCGGACACATGCAATTTAAAATATTATTATAGAATATAGAATACCAGGCCTATAAATGACCTTATTATAGCCAACTTGCACATCTATGGATCGGGCCAAATCTCCTCTTTCAAATGGCACAGTTCAATTTGGATTTAGTATCTCCAGGCGTGCATTGAAGAACCATGAATGAAATCTACTGTATGTACAGTTCCATTCTTATAATGGATATGGCTCCGCCATTTTGAATCCGTTTGCAACGTGGATTGTTGCTAAATGTTCACAGAAGATAGATGCACTAACTGCGCTCCAATCTATGCCAATAGGGAGGTGTAGTCTGACGTCACTGGTTGTTCCACCCGTATAGGGTTTTATCATTTGGGAAATGGATTATCGGCTATTTTAACAATTCTGCCGCATGGAAATTAAAAAGCGTTCCATTTTTGCACAAAATGAGTTCCCTTCTATCACTAACATTATTGTTTAAGCATTTTTGGTTGAAATACAATTTGGCGATTTTTGTTTATGATTAACACATTAATTGCCAATGACGAGTGTTGTGAAGGGCCAGATTAAACCGAATATATATATTTATTTATATATATATATTTAATTGTATTTGTATATTCTCTAATATTCCCTGATATCCCTTGTATATTCCTTGTACAATATGCATTGAATATCCATTCTAGCCTACTGAACATCCCATAATAGTCTCCATTCTACTATTGGTCGAGACCTTGGTGCCAGGCTGCCATACCCCTCAGACCCAGTTCAAACGTACCGCTCCACATGTACGAACAAGTCCTAGTTCCGCGTAGGAATCTGGCTACCGCACCACTAATGGGACTATTTGTTCATAGTGCGTATATATACTGCGCTACTAAAGTAGGACTTTCTTTTCAGTCCAGTTTCTTACCCTCCAATAGAGTCACAGACGTAAAGCCTCCCCGCGACGCCACGTGTGGGAGTAAGGCCAAGTTCGGCCTACCATCGGTATTGAGACATCGTGTATATTAATATTTGAATAGTCATATTTGGCACTATATCGTCGAGTTGGACGTAGTCTATTAAGCTAATAATAGTCTGTTAATATATAGTGCTTCGTGCGGTGAGAATACTACCGTAGTCAGTACCCCATCGTTTCGGGCAGAGAACTGGCTGCTTACCCAGGGTGGTTGACCCTATGTGAAGCTGCACCCGAGGAGCCCCAGAGCCGACGAGCGAGTGGACCTGTATACCGGATTATTCTACCGACGACAGCCCGCCTTCCCAGGCACGGATTATGCTTTGGATACTTTGATTATTCCATGGATAAAGACCCCCGACACTGCCGTGTGTTGGAACCCCCCCCCCTGGAGAGGACGCAAGGTGAGGAGACGCTCTGCAAGACGAGGTCGCTTCACGTCTCTCCCCCGTGGACCGGAGAGAGCCGGCCCACAAAGAGTCCACCTGCTTTCATCTGTGGTCCAAGGATCGCCGGCGCATTGAACGGCACTACAGTGGGTTCACCTGGGATACCCTTGGCCGGACGAGGCAGCCGGATTCTACCCCCCCCCCCCTCCTACTCCTGTCGGCTTACAAGCGACCGGATTAACCCCCTCTAGTGGATCTAGTATAATCATTAAAGTATCATTGCTGTTATTCCTTAACTATTCCAGGTCGTATATTTACCACCTGCGCCTTCAGAGATTGGACATTCTCTATTGATATACCGACGAATACTCCTTGCCATAAAAGTGCATACTATTTCAATTCATAAATGTAATTAAGTGATTAAGTGCTTATTCTACACACCATCGCTGTGTAGAAATAAAGACCTGTTTCTAATTCGTACATTTGTGTTGGATCCGTTTCATCTACGTGAGAGTGTTCATGATAATATATTTATGCCGTGTACTGGGTGGCCGAATATTAAGTACAAAGGTAGTGGTAGTAAGTATCATATCTAGTAATACAGTCAGGGAATTGTACCCCTCAGTTACAATTGGTCCTTCGAGCCGGATGGTAATTAGTGTAATATTAATATAGTGTTATTAATATTGAAATGGCCTATGATGAACACTCCACGAAACGATCCTCCTAACCAACGCCCGCAGCGCGAACGACGGCTCCCTCAGTACTTAGAGGCTTACGCTGTCAGTCAACAACCTAGTCTTCTACTAACAGTAAACGCGGTAAAACTAGAAAGTAAAAGTATGTCTAACCCCAACGCCCAGACTACCCCGACCATAGAGGCCCCTACGGGCTCTAATGTAACTGACCAAGTTCACGGTGGGGACCAGTGGGAACCAGACATGACTTCACACCCCGCCAGTACTGAAGAAGTAGTCCCCGATGAGTCCCGGGAGGAATACAACGCTACCGAGAGAGAACTCGGCACGGAAGAAGACGGGGAGAGCACCGTGGAGATAGAGCTCCAAGGCTCCGCAAGGAGTACCCCGAGGGAAGGCTCCCCTATACAACCGCCTTCTCCCAGCGAGGCAGAGAGGACCCTACAGCAGGCCTTCCTCATCAGCCTGAACGCCGCTGCTGAACGCGACCGACTGCAGATCCAGCAGCGAAGCGAACACGAGCAGATACGTCTAGAAATAAGACGCATTCAGATGGAAGAGAATGTGGCCCGAGAACGAGCCGGTGCTCAACGGGACGCAGCGCGCGACAGACAGCAGTCGCAACTAATAGAACAGCTGATCAGACGGACAACACCCTCTCCCTCCGCCAGAGGCTCCAGGAACTCGTCTAGACACACCTCCAGGGCGGCATCCCCTAGCCGAGTAAACAACCCTGAACTTGACCAACAGACGAGGTCTATACCCCCCACAGACCACCTCCCCCCACCGGTCCAAGCGAGACCTAGCAACCGGGAAGGAGCAGCATATCCTGTGGAGAGGCTAAACCAGAGACTACAAGCACTGGATGACCTAACTGAAGACGAAGAGGAAGAGGAGGAGAACCACGCCCGAAGACAGCACAGTACTCTACCGGACCAGGAGGTCCGGTACAGCCCAGGCTATACTCCCGCGGAGCTGCGCTACAGACCCCCGACTCTATACACGGGTGAGCACGACGCACGACCCGCACCGAGGAACAGCACCTGGACAAGCGGGCCATGGTACACTGCCGGTACCAGCCCATACCAAGGAGCGGGAGGAGACTCGCCTAGGAGGCCTCTCCCCCAACGCTCGCCGATGTATCCACAGTCAGCGTCATACATTGGCACGCCTATGGTACCCGACTTCACCCAAGAGAACCGGGCCCAGTATACAGAACTCCGCATGTGTCTGGAGACCATGTTGGTGGATGTATTGGATGAACGCCACAAATACGCCATCCTACTGAAGCACTTAAAGGTACCCCGCGCACATAATATAGCGCTCGCCTACGCGACTTCCACCACCCCATACACAGCAGCGCTGGTAGCATTGGACCAGAGGTATGGGCGTATATGGGATTATGTGATCCAGGAGATCCGACACATCGACCGCTTACCCCCAGCAATAGACAATCGAGCACTGGACGACCTGTCCATCAGAGTGCAGTCCCTGGTAGGGATGTTGGGAGCGCAAAGAGAGAAGGGGAGGCATGAACTTTACGCCAACTCAAATGTGGAAAGGATCCTGGAGAAGCTGCCGCCCGCTCGTCAGGAGCGCTTTAGGCGGCAGAGGGACCACAGAGACCCGAATGGCCCCGAACCGAACCTCCTCGATCTAGCAGACTTCCTGGCGAGAGAAGTCAGCAGCCTACGGCTAGATACATTCGGACGGAGCACCCCTGGCTCCAGAGAAGGAACCAGACGACTAAATGATGGAAGAAGATCGGTGACTGTGATGCACCAATCGGAGTCAGTACCGAGCAGCAGGAGCCACAGTACCCCCTCCAGAACGGAGAAGTGGAAGATAGTGTGCCCCTACTGTGAGAAAGAACACTGGCTAGCGCAATGTGACTCCTTCCCCAAGCTGAACGCGGAGGAAGCAGGTCAATGGATAAAGTCCAACAAGCGCTGTTTTCGCTGTGCGCGCTCACACCTGGCAGCCGAATGCCGCTTAAAGAAAAGGTGCACCAAGTGCGATGGAGCCCATCTGGACATACTTCACGACAGTAACAGACGGCGCCCTTCACCTGCACCATCCAGCCGCAAAGCGAGCGTCATGTACATCGATCCCGCCAGCAGCAGTGGAGCCCGAGTACTCCTAAAAGTAGTGCGTGTGACACTAAGCTACCAGAGTAAAGTCCTGGACACTTACGCCGTCCTCGATGACGGGTCAGAGAAGACCCTGCTGCTCGCCTCCGCTGCGGCCCAGCTAGGGCTGCGGGGAAGCGAAACCCAAATGACAATTCGGACAATAAGACGAGATTTGAAGACGATAAAGGGCGAGAATGTCTCATTCTCTATCGCAGCAAGCGGCCAGCCTGAGCGACGGTACCAGATTGCAGACGCTTTCACCAGCCAAGAAATAGGACTGTCGCGGTACACATACCCCGTCGCCAAGCTGATGGAGAAATATGCACATCTGCGCAAGTTACCAATCCCGCTCATAGACAATGCTATGCCGACCCTGTTGATAGGCTCCGACCATGCAGACCTCATTGTCCCGATAGACCGGGTTCATACCGGACCCCGAGGCTGCCCTGCAGCAGTCGAGACCCGTTTGGGATGGACTCTCCAAGGCCCGCTCGCCAAATCTCTCAACCGAAGTACAGACATTAGATGTCTCCACTCCCGAGTCACAGAGGGAGAAACCGCACTCCTGCAACACGTAGAGCGGCTATGGACCTTGGAACAAATGCCCTTTAAGAACGGAAAGAAAGACATTCGCTCTAAAGATGACATTTACGCCATTCACCTCCTCGAGACAGGGACCAACAGAGTCCCGGTCAACGGCGTGTTGAAATACGCCACGCCACTCCTGCGGCGAGAAGGAATGCCTACTTTCCACGCCAAGACAGACGCCACAGAACGGTACCTGCTGAACACGGAGCGGCGCTTAGCCAAGAACCCCGCCCAAGAGAGTGTATACCGCGCTGAGATTGAGAAGCTCATCACAGCGGGACACGTCACAAAGATGGACATTAAAGAGGCTGACCAGACCACTGAATCGTGGTACGTGCCCCACCACAAGGTCCATCACAACGGTAAAGACCGCATAGTATTTAACTGCAGCTACCAGATCGGATCCCAAAATCTGAATAAAGAGTTACTGCCCGGTCCCACACTCGGCCCCTCCCTACTCGGCGTTCTACTCCGCTTCCGCCAGGAAAAGGTGGCCATCAGCGGGGACATTAAAGGAATGTTCCTGCAGGTGAGATTAGTAGAGGCGGACAAGCCCCTGTTACGGTTCCTATGGAGAGAGAAGCCAGGAGATGAGCACCCAGCCATCTACCAATGGGAAGTCCTCCCCTTCGGAACGACGTGCAGCCCCTGCTGTGCGACATTTGCACTACAGAAACATGTAGCAGAGGACCCAGCAGCGGACGAAGAGGTCCGACACAGCGTAAAGAACAGCTTCTACGTAGACAACTGTCTACAAAGCCTTTCAACCCAGGAAGAAGCCGAGGCTCTCCTGATTAAACTCCGCGCCTCATTGATCAAAGGCGGCTTTGATCTCAGGCAGTGGGCCAGCAGCGATCCGCAAGTACTGCGCAGCCTCTCCTCCGAGGACAAGGCAGCCAGCAGCGAGACCTGGATGGCTACAATCCCGGGAGAAGCCCAGGAGATGACCCTGGGATTGGTGTGGCGATTCAAAACAGATTCGCTTCACTACAGACACAAGCCCCTGACTACGGAGCAGGGAAGGCCGGCGGCGGCGCCGACCACCAGACGGAGTGTGTACACAACACTCGCCCGACAATATGACCCGCTAGGATGTATTCTACCGTACACCACCAGGGCAAAAATGATTGTACGAGCATTGTGGGACAAGGACCAGGGCTGGGACGACCCCATTCCCGCACACCTTGCATCCACCTGGAGAGAGTGGGAGATGGAGCTCCACTCACTACCAGGCGTTAATATGCGCCGAAGCTACTTCCCACCCACGGTGAGGCCAGAGACATGTAAAATGGACTTACACGTCTTCAGTGACGCCTCAGAGGTCGCATACGGATCAGTAGCCTACTTGCGGGCCCAAGACCAGGGGGGAGAGATCTACACAGCATTTGTCCTCGCCCGCTCGAGAATAGCCCCACGCAAGCAACAATCTATCCCACGTCTAGAGCTCTGCGCAGCCCTAGCCGGAGCGCACCTAGCCACGCTCATCCAACGTGAGCTCACCATACCGGTGTCTAGAACAATCCTGTGGTCAGATTCCACGACGGTACTCGCCTGGATCAAATCGGACTCATGCAAGTACAAAGTCTTCGTGGGAGTCAGAGTCACCGAGATTCAAGACTTAACCGAAGAGTTAACCGGAGAAACAGAGTGGCGCTACGTTGATACAAAACAGAACCCAGCTGACGTCATCACCCGGGGGATGCCCCTGGATGACCTCACCCGTCGCAATGTCTACAGTGACGGCCCCGCATTCCTAAGACTCCCGGAAGGACAGTGGCCCATGCCTATCCCGAGGGAAGCAAGTCCAGAGGAGGTGGAAAATAAGAAGTCTGTGTTCTGTGGATTGAGCACCGTAGCCTCCACCGACCCTAACATAGACGATTGCACGTCCATAGAGAGTGCACAACAAAGAACATTCCTGCGGTACCACCCGGAGTGCAAGTCCCCCGCTGATATGTCAGCAGCTAACTACGAGGAAGCAGAATTGCTTCTACTGCAGCGAGCCCAGAGAGACTCGTTCCCCGATGAATTGGCCTGTCTACAGGGAGGAAAGCCCGTCCCATCCGACAGCAGATTAATTCATCTGGCCCCCGAGAGCGACGCTCATACCCTCATCAGAGTGGGTGGTCGCCTACGCAGAGCCCCCAATCTACCGGATGACATAAAATACCCGATCGTATTGAACAGCCGACACAAGGTCACAGAGCTGATTATAAAGAAATACGATGAGGATGTACATCACGCCAGGAACAGTTTCCTACTGCACTACCTACCGTCTCTACAGACCCGCCAGAAGTGGGTAAAGGAGAGAGACAATTTGACAGAAGGAACAGTCGTCATGATTATTGATCAATCACTGCCCAGAGCTATGTGGCCGGCCGGCCGCGTAAGCAAAGTGATCACCGGTGCCGACGGCAAGGTCCGAGCAGCTGAAGTGCTCGTCCAGGGTCGCACTTACACCCGTCCCGTGGCAAGGCTCATAGAACTGCCTCGACTCCCAGACACAATCGATGATGACCATGACCCTACAACCCTATGACTTTGTGAAGTTGACTGACCCCTACAGCAAACCCTTATGTGTAAATAGACAACGCGATTAATCTGTCTCTGTTTAACTGATTAGGTCTGGGACCTATTCAGGGGGTGGCTGTTGTGAAGGGCCAGATTAAACCGAATATATATATTTATTTATATATATATATTTAATTGTATTTGTATATTCTCTAATATTCCCTGATATCCCTTGTATATTCCTTGTACAATATGCATTGAATATCCATTCTAGCCTACTGAACATCCCATAATAGTCTCCATTCTACTATTGGTCGAGACCTTGGTGCCAGGCTGCCATACCCCTCAGACCCAGTTCAAACGTACCGCTCCACATGTACGAACAAGTCCTAGTTCCGCGTAGGAATCTGGCTACCGCACCACTAATGGGACTATTTGTTCATAGTGCGTATATATACTGCGCTACTAAAGTAGGACTTTCTTTTCAGTCCAGTTTCTTACCCTCCAATAGAGTCACAGACGTAAAGCCTCCCCGCGACGCCACGTGTGGGAGTAAGGCCAAGTTCGGCCTACCATCGGTATTGAGACATCGTGTATATTAATATTTGAATAGTCATATTTGGCACTATATCGTCGAGTTGGACGTAGTCTATTAAGCTAATAATAGTCTGTTAATATATAGTGCTTCGTGCGGTGAGAATACTACCGTAGTCAGTACCCCATCGTTTCGGGCAGAGAACTGGCTGCTTACCCAGGGTGGTTGACCCTATGTGAAGCTGCACCCGAGGAGCCCCAGAGCCGACGAGCGAGTGGACCTGTATACCGGATTATTCTACCGACGACAGCCCGCCTTCCCAGGCACGGATTATGCTTTGGATACTTTGATTATTCCATGGATAAAGACCCCCGACACTGCCGTGTGTTGGAACCCCCCCCCCTGGAGAGGACGCAAGGTGAGGAGACGCTCTGCAAGACGAGGTCGCTTCACGTCTCTCCCCCGTGGACCGGAGAGAGCCGGCCCACAAAGAGTCCACCTGCTTTCATCTGTGGTCCAAGGATCGCCGGCGCATTGAACGGCACTACAGTGGGTTCACCTGGGATACCCTTGGCCGGACGAGGCAGCCGGATTCTACCCCCCCCCCCCCCCTCCTACTCCTGTCGGCTTACAAGCGACCGGATTAACCCCCTCTAGTGTATCTAGTATAATCATTAAAGTATCATTGCTGTTATTCCTTAACTATTCCAGGTCGTATATTTACCACCTGCGCCTTCAGAGATTGGACATTCTCTATTGATATACCGACGAATACTCCTTGCCATAAAAGTGCATACTATTTCAATTCATAAATGTAATTAAGTGATTAAGTGCTTATTCTACACACCATCGCTGTGTAGAAATAAATACCTGTTTCTAATTCGTACATTTGTGTTGGATCCGTTTCATCTACGTGAGAGTGTTCATGATAATATATTTATGCCGTGTACTGGGTGGCCGAATAATAAGTACAAAGGTAGTGGTAGTAAGTATCATATCTAGTAATACAGTCAGGGAATTGTACCCCTCAGTTACAACGAGTATACTCGTTATTGGCCGCCATGCGTTGAGTGCCAAACAACGAGTATGAGTTTTTATGATCGTTATTTCTTTTATTCGCTATTGGCATTCATAATTCATCCAGGAAGCCTCCGGGAGCCAGCTGGACCCCGTCTGATATTGCAACGCCTCAATACCGCCGCCTGGTGGATTTCGGGCGAGTTAGACTCCACACTAAACCGGAAGTGGCGCTCGGTGCAGCAGGGAAAAAGCTCCGCCAGAGATATCTTGTAACGTGGATCAATATACACACCTCGAGTGCATTGGATCGCTTTCGAGACGCAAGAATCAATATGCTTTCGGCGTTTATTGCGTCATACAAACGGAAAATGGATCTAGCAGATCGACGTCAAATAATTGGAATCTTTTTTCTCCAGACGCATCGGCCACAGGTAAGAGGAATCTAACGTTATTTCCAGCTCGATTGTCCATTTATTTTATTGCAATCCGTCCGATCAACGTATGGTGTCTTTTAAAAAAAATTTACTTACATTTTTTATTAACATTTATAGACAAACAACACTTACAGAATACCTACAATGACATCAACAACACAACAGTACATCAACATGGGCCCCTTGAATTCGGCCTCGCTCAGCCTCCTAGACCTCCATGAGAGGGACCACGGTGGCCGAGGGCCCCAGGAAACCCCACCCCCCCGACACCAATCCCACAACACGCAAGGCCCCCCCTCCCCCGGGTCGAACCGCCGGAACGATGGCCCCGACCCCCGACCCCCCCCCACTGAACCCAGCCTGCCCACCTCTGTACCTCCCATGTCACCGACATCACCGCATATATTTATGAACAAATAAAACCAACAACACAATAAGAAAAATGAAGTGAACATAAATGGTTATATGGTTAGCACTCTTTCCCCGGTTGACGGTTTGGAGGGGGATCAGCCCTCCCACTGGAGAAGCCCCCCCCACAGAGACGGAGATACCCCCTAAGGAGATTCTCCAAGCCTCTCTTCATGTCCAACATTTTGAATTCTTGTCCTTCATATTTGTCCATGTGCACATTTAAAGCAACTGCTATTCTAACATAACTCAGAAGAAAATAACATAAAAGAAGACTAAAGACAATTGGCACTTCCCAGGTCATTCTTTTTAACCCCGTTTAAAGGGGAGATGAAGCGTTAAACAATATGAGCCTATAGTTTGTTTGTTGTGTACCTTGGGTAAGACATGGTCCTATAATCAAATGTGAAATCCTGCTTATTTGTCTGAAAACTCAAATTTAATTTCCCCGTTTTTGCCATGGGCGCCGCCATTTTAGATTTAGCTGGATGGTGACGTCACGGTGATGGTTTGGGCTGGCTCCCGGTTTACAGTGCTGGTTAGATAGCTACGTAAATATGGAGTGTCGTGAAAGTCAGTCAGTAAATTGTCAACCAAATGTAACGTTACCTACAGAAAAAATATATATTATATAATTATACTATTGTATTATCTGCGAGACATCCCCCCCCCCCCCCCCCCCCTCCCACAGTCTGAGTCAGAGCGATAGTTCAACTTGACTAACAGGGTGAAGTAGGTATCAGTTTCCTTTTTTCCCTCCCTCAATAATGTTATTTATGTACGTTATCATTATGTAAACAAATGCACATATGGATTGTTTGCTGTAACGAATTGAAGCATTAATAAATAAGCAGATAATTAAATTAGATGTCCATAACATTTGTGTTTTTAATTAGCATAGCCTAAATAAATATGAATTCAAGAAGTTAAATACTGAATTAACGACACATTTATTAACACTTTGACTGCCGGGAGCCGTCTTTAGACGTCTTTGCTGGCCATGCTAAAGTTGCCGGGGGACGCTGTACGTCGTCTTTATATCAATATTTCAAAAATCTGTGATCGGATTCATAATGTCCCTCCGCTGGCCTGAGATACACCAGCAGGACCCACTGAGCTCTCTGGCGGTTCAGGAGCGCCATCTGGTGGCCGATCGCGCAACCGCTTAACAGGAAGCGCAGTAGAGGTTGTGCTAGATGTCCGTATTGCTTCCGGCCACTCGGGATAGGTTCCGGCACTCTAGCTCGTCACACTACATAGCGATCGATTGCCAATAACTCGATAAACAACATGATTTGGACGTATATACCATTATACAAGCTGGAGATGGACCGGGTAATAATATATCCCATAATGATAAAATTTCTACTCGACGATGATCGCCCAACGGCGCGCGGAGACTGGGGTGAGTTTCAGCGTGTAACGTTACCGTCTTCGATAATAACTGATATTATCAACATTTGACCCACATTAGATGATTGGTATAACGCTGCCCACGGAATTATAAACGCCCCCTCGCCCATCCGGTCAACATCAGATGACGTGTAGTAACTTCTAGAAGTACGTCTAGTTGGAATTTTTTATATCGCGCTGATTGCCATCAAACTGTATTTCATCATCAATATAATGCATTTGGGGCTATATATCACGTTCTGGAGAAAGCTGCAGAAAGAGATGAAAACACTTATACATTAGACCATACTTTACTATGAATATGTGAATGAAAAAGTTTAACGTTGCTACACAATGAACAATACATATAGGACTTTGAATGGGCCCTAATAATGGCAATGTAGCAATAGAATTTAAAAAGTTATAGCCCTGCAAAGAAGGGGACTTTCTCCATAGACAAATAGCGCTGGCAATCTATGGTATATCATTAATTTAACCTTAGGCAACCAAAGTAAGGCTGAAAGTTAAAACGAATAAAAAACAATTAGCCTATTTAATAGGCTAAACACTGCATAAAATATAGGCTAATCGGTGGTAAAAGGCAACTTTTTTTAGGCTATAGCCTAAAACAGGCTAAACTTCGTTTTGGCTTCTTGAGTTCACATTTCTTTGGTTTGCAGTGGTGCATCTGTGGGCCAATGTTCCGAGACACATTACATTTTATTTGTTAGGCTATTTGAATACACCAGCCCTAAATGGTGGATTCAAATAGCCTAACAATTATACAAATATATAAATATGTCTCGGAATATTGGCTGTTGCGTTGTTGCAAACTGGGGAGGTGTGAATTAAAGAAGTTAAAACTAATAACAGGCTGAAAAAACAATTAGCCTATTTAATAGGCTAAACACAGTGCGTAAAATATAGGCTAAACAGTGCGTAAAAGTGCGATGTCTTTTATGCTGCGCTGTGACAGCACTCCAGCTGAAGCGCGTAGGCCATACATCCCAAACTTTGTAATCCTGCGTCTTTCATGCATTTTACCAGGTTTCGGGCATTATCTCGGAGTATGACATGAATCTTTTCTTTCGGAATATGCCACGTCTGGAACATATTCTCGAATGCTGTTGCTATGCCAGAGCTGCAGCAGTATGGGAGCCGGAGAACTCTTGGGAATGCAGGAGCGCTTTACGGAGTTGGAAGTCTGTGTCAATCCACTGAGCTGTCAAACTCAGCATTGACATGGGGCTGACATCAGAGCTCCAAATATCACTGGTAAAGCTAATTGAAGAAACGTCTTCTTTCAGAAGGCTATCAATGTGCGAATACACTGCCTGCAGAGCTCGCACATGTCTGAAAAATACGTGCGACCTGGGAGAGTGTAACGCGGTCGTCGAGCCCTATTATTATTTTCTCTATATATATATATATTGTTTTATTTGTAAGATATATATTTACTGTTGACCTGATAGTGTTTTATTGTTCGCCCGTATATGCTCCTTGTATCGCCGCTGTTTACAGCGCGCATTGGAACGGAGACATACCGTTAGTTTTGTATACAGCCGAGCCACTGACTCAACACATATTGAACGGAGAAAAAGATAACCGTTAGTTGGAGAATAAAAGTGAGAGAGAGGTGTTTTGCTACAGCGCTGTGTAACGTTGGTGTTGTGGTGTCGCCAAGGGAGAGGAGGGAGGGATATAACTCCTCCCGCAGCAATCTGCCAACGGGCAGGGGATAACGGAGACAGAAGAGACCTTTAGACTGAGTTCGGTTGAGGCTGAACTCATATAGCAACCAACAGACTTTAGGTGATAGCCTAATCTATACCGTTCTGTTGAACTCATTCTAATTGTTAATCTGGACCTTCAGAACATGCAGTATTATTAATTTTCTCAAATGCCGTGGCCTCACACAGTGCCAACTGCAGGTCTCGCCATCTCAGGTGCCAACTGCAGGTCTCGCCATCTCAGGTGCCAACTGCAGGTCTCGCCATCTCAAAGATGACAGAGCATACATGCAGCATCCCCCTGTTGGGGTTGCTCAATGCTGTAAAATATTACATAAATGTGTTTTATGAATAACGATATTTGAGGAGCCTAATAATATTGCTACAGCATGCTATTCTCTGTGGTGGGAGGCTCCGCCTCCGAGCGAAACCATCTCTGTGACGTCAGCAACAAAATGGCGGCGCCCATGTTGATTTATGCTACATAAATGGACATAACAAATAGTTTTCTTAGAAACGCCTTATTTTTATAACGTGATTTTTTCTGTGGTTTATCTAAATACTAATTTGATGCTATGACTATGTTTATATCGCTATGCTTCATCTCCCCTTTAACCCCCGTTGGCGGGTTGGAGGGGTAAGGCTCTCCTGGAGAGGGCCCCTCCTATAACGACGGAGATATCCCCAATGGGGATTCTCCAATGTCCCTATTATTGTCCAACATTTTATTTGAATTTTTCATATGTTAGTACATTTCCAGAGCTCCCGGTCCGGTCTCCGCATGCGATTCCCCATGTTCCCCGTCATCTTATTTGTGTGTCATGTGTGCTAGTGTCTACAGTTGAGTCTAGTACATGTTATTTGTATTATACTGTATGTCCCGAATCAAGTCCCAATTTCCCCAACTAATGCGTTTACCTTGTCTGTATTCCCAGTGGTCTGTGTGTTATCTGCAGTGTGTCTCGAACCATAACCTCCATTCACTATCAAATATTATGCTTAGTTGTGCGTCATGTGTGTTAGTGTCTACAGTTTAGTCTAGTACGTGTTATTTGTATTATATGTCCCGAATCAAGAAATCTGCTCGGATCCCGGTTGGTGTGTGTGACCCCCGTGTTCTCATCTTGGCCGGCCCGGGCGACCTCCGCGCCTGCATCTCGTGTGCGGATGGTCCGGCCGACCTCGGTGCCCGAGTCTTGGTTGATCCGGTTGTATCCAGCGCCTCCCCGTCCCTCCCCTGGGGGCCGTCCATTTCACCTCTCCCGAACCAGCCTCCATGCTCCTCCGAATACTCCGCATTGCATCGAGTCCAGTCCGCGTGTTGGTTTGCATGTTATCATCGTTAGCATCCTGCATTGCTTCTAGCCTGATCCGAATGCTAACTTGCATATTCATCGTATTAACTTCCATGTTAGCTTGCAGCTCCTTCTCCAGCCAGGCCTTGCTAGCTTGTATCACTTGCTGCGTCATATTCATCGTGTTAACTTCCATGTTAGCTTGCAGAACGTATGGTGTCTTACTAAAGAAAGCCGTTAGTGACAATCAATGAATCATAAACGACCCCCCCCCCCCCTTTCCTTCACGCATGATGGAGCATAATGTATAGCGATCATATGCATTTGAAACTTTTAATATAGCGTGTATAGGGACTATTGTTGTCACGATACTGGAATTTCGAACTTCGATACGATACCTTGAAAAGTATCGATATTCGATACCATGGGGAAAAAGGTTCAATCTTAAATAGGGTTGGGCACCAAGAACCGGTTCTAATAGGAACCGGTTCCTAACATCCGGTTCTGGAAGTATTTTTTTCCAAAAATATAAAATTCTCCTGCGAAATAAGCTGTGACCTGTTTTGACCTGCACCTCAAAGAATCGGAATCGAGAATCGTTCAGAACAGGAATCGAAATGGAGAATCGGAATCGGAACCGGAATCGTTCAAATCCAAACGATGCCCAACCCTAATCTTAAAATGTAAAAAAAAAAAAAAAAAAAAAATATATATATATATATGCTTTTATAAATTTTGCTTTTGTTGCTGGTTGATTCTCCTCAGCTTCTCTCTGGTACTATAAGAGAAGATAAATATAACACTTTTAAAACCCTTTGTTTATCTTTAGATCAGACATTTAAAAATAACTAAATAATATAATCTTAGAAATTAAGTAAAGTTAATAGTACTGCGTGTTAAGCATAACAGATTGATTGATTGAAAATTGTATTAACAGATTGCAGAATGGGTACAATACAGTACAGCTCAATACACACAATTGTTAAGGGGATGCAGACCAGGGCCCCGTTCCCCGTACCTGGATAACTGAGTTAGCCGGATAACTTTCGGTCAAGTCTGACTTAAGCCGGACTTTCCCATTCCCCGAAGCTGGATTGTCTAAATCACCATGACAACAGATCAAAAAGTTTGAGCCTGGTCGAGAGCAGGGTTTAAGTTCAAGTTAGCCGGATGAACCATAGCCACGCCCCCGCAAAGAAGTGACAGCTCGTTTCCTGAAATTATTCCCACAGTCTACGATCTGCATTATACCATTCTGAATTACGTTTTTGTGCTCCATTCTTCCAGAGGGGGCTTTTGAAATGTAAAATATACCCAAAATGCTGATACTAAATTCACTTTGTCCTAAATAATGCACGTTATATATACCGTGGCGCTCGCTAGGTGCGATGTACACATGTGGTTATTTTAACAACGCGCAGCATTGCAAATGTGAATCCCGCGGGGATATCCTTAATGATTGAAACCTATCGCTCGTTTGGCTCTGATTCCTTTCATATTCTCCGCTGTGGATGAGGAGCGAGGAAGGAGAGGAGCGCCTGGATTTTGTTTCATTCAAGCATAAAATTGAAGTGTCTATGCGTGGATTGTGGATTTTGTGTGATATTGTAACTGGGATTAAAATGTCTGATGAGATGCGCTGTTTGACGGATTTGAGAAATTGAATGAGCCGTTGACGTCACATTAATGAATGAGAATAAAGAGATAAAACTTAATTCAAAATAAAGAATATTCTAAACACGGGTCTCTCGTTCATTAATGTATAAACAATGAATTTATCCCATCTGGCACAGTGGCGTAGCGGTAGTGCTCAATCATGGCAACCGGGCGACCGGTGTTCGAAACCCTGTGTTTCCAATATAATTTTTTGGAATATAATATTAATGATATATACGCAAAAGTAGCCTAGTTTTAAGTTAAAATATTATAAATCTACATGCATTGAGGATGTCATTCTTTATATAGCTCTCAACGTGCACCAAATTGAATTATTCCTACATTGCAAAAAGAAGGAAAAGACTAGGATTCGAACCCCGGTCGTCTGCGTGAAAGTCAAAAGGACAAACCGTCACACCGCAGTACAGATAAATAAAAAATCCACCATACATCAATCAATGGATAAGAGAGCCGTATCCTTATTCTGAAACAGTTGAACTGATTATTTTCGCTAGCAAGATCTCATTTGATTATTCAATGCATAAACCTACTGCCAGCAGGAACGTTTAAAGAAATATAATCTGATTGATTGGGGTAATGAGGGATTTAAAATTAGCCTATAGATTATGCATTTAACTTGTCGGCAAGGCTATTGAGCCGCCTGCAATCTGTAAAACAATCAATCAATCAATGCCGTTAGAAGATCAGGATTTCTGCGATCTACACCTGCTGTCTTTTCAACTGAAGCGGCCGCGCGCACTTATCCAGAGTCTCAAGTCTGGCTCGAGTTAACGAGACTGAATCAGCGTTCCAGGAACAGGAAAATCCCGGCTTCAAACATCGGGTTAACTGAATCTGGATAATGGGACTCTTGATCGACTTAGTTGAACCAGGTACAGGGAATAGGGCCCAGAGAAAGACTTTTGTCTTGTTTACATCAGGGTCCCCCATTTTCAATTCATCATAACATATATGACACACAGATAAACAGTACTGTTACATCCAGACATTTATGACATACAAGATATACAGTACTGTTTAAGAGACAGAGTTTCTAAAAGAGAGTATATACAGTTAATTTACTTCTGACCATTATAGTCAACGTTTTTTCCTATGAACTGAAACTCATAAGACCACATAAGGCTAGCAATGCATCATTCAGTTACAGCTACTGTATATTGGCCAGCTATCTAGCCAGCTACTGCACCATGAACTGCCAGCTAGCCAGCTGGCCACCCCCAATCCAGCCAACTGTACAAATTACGGTCTCAGCCAACCACATCGATATGTACAGTTAGTTAGCTATAGCCATTCCATTGCAAATTAAAAGGTAGGCAGCAGTGGCGTCGTTAGCCCTGGGCTTCCGGGGCTTTAGCCCCGGATGTTTTTCTCCTAGCCCCGGATCTAAAAAAAAAAAAAAAAAAAATTGTTTAAATTTTTTTTTTTTTTTACCTTTTTTTTTTTTTTTTTTTTATGTCAGCATCCCCATTGTCTGTGCTGAATGTTTGTTAGTGTTTGGTATTTTTTGTTGGTTTTTAGTACTTTTAAACATTTTTAGTAAGTAGTTTTCTTTTGATCCTATAATTCTTTCATTCACCGATTTGTGGACTTTTTTTTTAGTGTCCTGAAAGGCGCCTTATAAATCAAATGCATTATTATTATTATTATTATTATTATTATCATCCAGGAGGGAAAAGACACTTTGGATAGTAGGGACTGCATCTCTGCCTGTCCTGACCAGGAAACACTTTGCAACTGTGATCTCCTCTGGCAATAGTTGGATATTGTAATGTGTGGCGAGGGGTTGCATCAATTCCACTGAGAGAAACTGGTCTGAGGCTGGATAACATGCCTGTATGCCTCTCATAAGTTGTTCTCCAACTCATGAGAACCTGCTCTCAAGCTCTTGCAGTATTCTGTCGACGACTGGATAGAACAGTCTCTGTCTCAGCTGATCTCCTGAGCTGAGGTCTGAGCTTGTGCCACAAGATGACTCAACTACATACTCGCCCATCCTTTTCTGCTTCCTCCTTTGGCTGGTAGTATGTTCCTCAATCCAAAGGCCATTACATATGGCCTTTGTCCTGTCATACATGTCCACTGCCATCTCTGAGGTGCGATAACCTTTAAGTGTGTCCTGCACTGTGCTTTTAAATAGTACAGATATTGAAGATGTGCACTTTAACGCAGCAGCACCTGGAGCCATCCATACCCATGTCCAGTGTCCTATAATAAGCTTTAATCGAACCTCGGATAGTCCGGTTGGTTTGGGGTGGTGTGAAAGCTCATTCACTCTTGCAAGTGAACCCTGCTGCGGTTCATTTGAGATGTGAATGCAAAGCGGACCAAAGGCAGGAAAAGACCCAAAAATAGAATCTTTTTTTTATGAGAAGACTGAAACATATGTATATAATGAAACACACAATAGTTTTTTTCGATTGCCTAAGCATGATTTTGAAAACGGGGCCCGGTGTTTCAAAACACACAATTAGCACGACCACACACACAATTATCAGAACACCTCAGATCCTTTGCTAAATTAAACACTTCATACACTAATTTTGTTACCATATGAAACACACATTTCATAATGACTTAATTCTGTTTGAACCAGTTACACACACTGCTGTGCTTAACCTAAAACACATTTAGCAATTCTACTTCTCAGTGATTAGAGTACTGTAAGTGAAGTACGCAGAGAATGTGCAAATATACAATAAATTCACCAAACACTACACAAGACCAATGCTGTAGACTGATGAAAATATAATTTATTTATCTACATATACCCAAATCAATGATGCAGACTGATGAAAAAAATAACATTTTCTCTCCATATACCCAAATCAATGATGCAGACTGATGAAAATATAAATGTTCTCTCCATATAACCAAATCAGTCAACATTTCAACATGGAGAATCACAACAATACATGTCCCAGTTTTCATGCTACTATGTGCATAACACTGTAAGCTCAGCAAATATCAGACAAACATAAAATACTGTATCCAGTACAGGTTAAAATTACAGTAATACAATTTCTTTTTGAAAAAATCTAAACAGAAAATACTAGACATTATCTCTTTGCCTAGCTGGATCTGGCAAGATAATTTTTTGTTGTGATTCTCCATGTTGACATGTTGACTGATTTGGGAAAATGGGAGAAAATTTATATTTTCATCAGTCTGCATCATTGGTTGTCTTGTGTAGTGTTTGGTGAATGTATTGTATATTTTCACGTTCTCTGTGTACAGTACTTCACTCTCCTTCCATTTTGGTTGAAGACAGGTGAACTCACCTGCTGTATTTTTATAGTGCTTAAACCTGATTGTGTATCTACAATTAAGCAATGGTGTGTTTGTGCATCTGATGGCTGTGTTTAACCAATTGGCTCATATGTGTGGTAATTTGACATTCTGTGTCTAATGTAATGCAAGTGTGTTTAGTGTTTTGCAAATCACTGTGTGTATTGTTTTGCAAAAAGTGAGGCTGACATTGTGTATATATGTATATTTGTAATCATGTAGGGGCTTCTTGGACCAGATCAATGTTTAATCTGGCTAAATAAATAAATAAGAAACTGATGATTTGGTCCTGTTAACTTTGAATTTTCTATGGGGACTGCCCAGATCCCTCTCATGGACCTGGACCTCACTTTGAGAACCTCTAATGATTCTAGTTATTCAGTATTCATCTCTAATTACTCTAAAATTGCGTATTTCTGTGCTTAAAAAAAAAAAAAAAAAAGGGGGGGGGGGGTTACCCCCCCCCTCCACCCCCCTGGGCTGAAGCCCCCAATGTTTTCTAACCCTAAAAACGCCCCTGGTAGGCAGCCTGCCAGTATTAGCTAGCTAGTAGCTAGGTAGCTAACGTTAGCCAACTGAGAAAGATAGCTAGCTAGCCAACAGCTAGCCAACAGCTGCAAGCCTGCAACTAACGCCACGAAGGCCAACATTAGACAACGCCTCATGTATTAAACTAAAGTCAATCGTTTAATGGGTAATTTTGTTTAATGATTCAGTGATGTTGAAAGAAGAGCTGTCAAGCTCTGCTGCTTGGAGTGAGTGAGGGCCTGAGGATGTGTGTTGACACAGGTCTGTGAGGGGAGGGGGAGGAGGAGGGGCAATGCCGCAGCAGCGTGTGTCAACAAGGAGAGAAGCTGTAGGAGAGAAAACTGCAAGAACGCCAGCTGGTATCGATAGTGCAGAAAGTATTGATATTGCGGGAAATTAGTATTGAAACTGTTTTAAATATTCAGAATCGATATGTATTGAAAAACGATATTTTTGACAACACTAATAGGGACGAAACACCAATCGATAATGTATAATACGCGTCAGGGCCTATAACGCGCATTCTAGGAATTACTGCTATACAGTCTAAAAACATACTTATATTCTCGACGGTACTAACACGACAATGTATGAATGGAAAAATATAACGTTCCCACATCCGGAACGATAGATACCCGATGTAGTGTGACATTACCCATAGTAATGTCGATATAGCTATAATATTTAAAAAGTTATAGCCCTGCAAAGAAGGTGAGCCACTCCATAGGGTTACAGCACTGGCAGAGAGTGGTATATGATGGGCATACTGCATGGCACCCAATGTGTTAATCGCGAATATTTTCATGTTGAGCTATAGATTGTGGATGAGTAAGCACAGAAAGGTACACCATGCAAATCGCGAATATTTTCATGTTGAGCTATAGATTGTGGATGAGTAAGCACAGAAAGGTACACCATGCAAATGTTAATGCTTTATTTGTTTTAAACGAGACGATTTAGAAATGGGCAATGGGGAAATACATTGCGTTAGACAGAGTGTGGAACACGAAAAACGGCAATGACGTAACCACTACACCTCCCTATAACGTTCAGTTTTGTGGTAGAGAATCCCGAGAAATAAAAAAAAGTAATTTGCTTGCAGGAAGCTGGGTACTGTAGTTTTTCGAAATTTCAACACTCATTGAGAGCTCTGGATGCCCTCTCCTCATATGACTACATTCGGCGACGTTTAGCTAATTCAAAATGGTGGATATTCTCAAAATTATAACACACATTCCATAAACTAAAATCTCACTAATAACACTTTAACCTATTGGTAAACAAACGTATTGCTGAAAATATACACTATGACTGCTGTTGTGACAGGGTTAGGGTCTTCACTCTTGGATACATTTGGGAAAGAAAATGCTACTTAATGTCATACAGTCTGGAGAGATTGATTTATGGCGTGATGTCATTTGCGGTCCGCGATGGACCGCTCAGGCTAAAGAGGTTAAGCGTCGGGCGGCCCACACGTCGCAGCACATTTGCCCTCGTCTGTCGGCTTCAGACTGTGTTATTGTTGATCGACCAACACATAGGTTGACAGCTAAAATGGCCGCCGTTTGATTGACACCCTACTTGACCTATTATGTGCTTCCAATCTCGGGTTATAAAACCAAACAGCCAACAAGCATCAGTTTAGAAAAAGTGACCACGTCCGGTTTCGCCTCCCGGTGAACAGACCAGTCACCTCTGACGGTGAAAATTATTTACCGTTTTTGTAGCCAATGAAATTCTGGAGATGACGATATCTTACATGAGGGATGTTTCCAAGGATATATATGCTTTTCTTGCCACGTAAAGGTCCAGACTCAATCAACATCTCCTGCACACATTACTTCATTGGTGCCAATGGCCATTTTGGATACACATACCTATACATACCATTAGAAAAACATGTGTAAAACACACATTTTCTGTGGTATTGTTATCAGCTTTTGACCTGTACTAGATAAGACTTCAGGCCCCATTGTGTTTTCCAGCTAATACCTCTCAGCTGGAACCTGTAAGAGGCATCCGTTTGCTAAATAATTCAGACGTAAACCTTTATTTCAGTGTGTTCAAACCTCTGTAACTCTATTACAGTAGCACTCAGACTGATTATTCCTGCTGTTCTTTCCTTTCAAAAGAGGCCAGACTCATGCATGTGCTATAAATGGCTAGATGTTAAAAAACAAGGGATGTTTAGTGAACCTTTATAAGAGTAAAGTTGGACACTACATTGTGTGAGGACTCATTACTGAGTAATATTACATTTCGCAGGTCGATAGGGCCATCTGTTGTTGCCTATTGGGTTTGTAATGCTATCATTGTTTGCAGCACATTTTATTTTATGCTAAATACAGTACCTTTTTCTGAACAATATTTAATTTTGGTTATTTATTTAATTTAATAAAAACCAACATTTGCATAAAGCAAGCATATCTGTCCACTCCCATGATGTCAAGAGTATTAAACACTTGAAAGATATCCCTTTGAGGTACATTTTGAACAGATACAAATTGTTCAATTAATATTTACATTTACATTTAGTCATTTAGCTGACGCTTTTATCCAAAGCGACTTACAAGTTCTGTACGACAAGTCATCAGGAAGGGTACAACTCTATCAGCTGAGTAACAATGTTCATCAAAGTGTTGCATGTTACAGTGTAGGTTAGTTTATTAGAACAAGTGCATGACAGTAAGGTTAGTTAGGGTTAGATCTTTTTAAATTTTTATTATTTCAGATAATGGTTGAAGAAGTGCGTCTTTAGTCGGCGGCGAAAGATTGGACGGGTTTCGGCTGTCCTAACTGTCCTAATATATTGTTCAATTAATATTAATATAACTATGGACAATCATGCAATAATCACAATTTAATATTTTAATGGTTGACAGCCCTATCTACTACCATAGTGCATTTATACTGTACTTGTATCACTGCACATAATACGACTGTACATACATCAGATTAGCATATTTACTCAGTAGCTTCATTATATATTCCATTTAATCACTTTTAATCACACTTACACTGTATATTGTTAATGCACTTTACTGTTACACTGCACTCTGGTTAGATACAAACTTATTTGTGTTGTACTGTACGTTTGCTGTATGACAATAAATTAGAATCTAACCTAAAGTGAATAAGACTAATGGAGTAACTACACACTTTAAACCTGATGATATCACAAATTTAACTTTTAGTGCTCTAGTTTTTGGATTTGAGAAAGTTGTTCATGTTAACTAATATTTTTTGGACTGTCTTAGACCATGGGAATAACATATTGTATATGGATTCTGAAAATGTCTATAGTTCTTTTTTAAGTAGAACATTTTAAAGTAGAAACTGAAAAAAAGTTAAAGTAAACTTTGAAAAAGCCTGATCCCTCTAACCCGTCTGTCTCGGAACTTTAATTAATCCTCTCCTCTCGCTAGGAGAGCTCCCTCTCCCCCTTCCTCACTGACCATGAGAGTAATTAAAAATCCATTCAGCTCTGTACCTGGCCAGTGTGGGCGTTGGGGCGGGGGGGCCCTCGTGTGGCACGACTGGAGAGCCCTGCGGCGGGCTCCTGCCGGCCAGGAGCAGGTGCTTGTAGCGGGGGTTGTGACAGACCCAGCAGCGCAGGGCCTCGCAGGCCTCGCGCTGCATGCCCGTGTTGGTGAAGCTCACCGCCAGGGCCATTAGGGCCGGGATGCTGTTCGGGTGGAGGTCCAGGCATCTGCAGCGAGGTCACGCAAGGAGACCACAATTACTGTTTGATGGATTTCGTTCCAAAAAGCTCAGGTATTTTGAATAAAACCTTGTTACCTCGTAGAAAACTCATGGGATTTTGATCTGCAATTTGATCTGCTTATCCTTGCCATTATAAACAAGATATGGTGTTACAGTATATGCTCTTATCCTGGTTATTATAAACAAGATATGGTGTTATATGCTTTTTACCTGGTTATTATAAACGGGATATGGTGGTATATGCTCTTATCCTGGTTGTTATAAACAGGATATGGTGTTATATGCTCTTATCCTGGTTGTTATAAACAGGATATGGTGTTATATGCTCTTATCCTGGTTGTTATAAACAGGATATGGTGTTATATGCTTTTATCCTGGTTGTTATAAACAGGATATGGTGTTATTATGCTCTTATCCTGGTTGTTATAAACAGGATATGGTGTTATATGCACTTATCCTGGTTATTATAAACATCGATTGACCAACACATCGCTTGAGAGCTAAAATAGACCCTGTTTGATTGACACCCTACTTGACATATTGTGTGCTTCCAATCTCGGGTTATAAGACCAAACAGCCAACAAGCATCAGTTTAGAAAAAGTTACCACGTCCGGTTTCACCTCCCGGTGACCGGACCAGTCACCTCTGACGGTGAAAATGATAGACCGTTTTTGTAGCCAATGAAATTCTGGAGATGACGATATATAAATAATAATATCTTACATGAGGGATGTTTCCCAGGACATATATAGGTTTTCTTGCCACGTAAAGGTCCAGACTCAATCAACATCTCCTGCACACATTAACAGCATAATGGTGTTACATGCTCACTCAATACCATGAATATCAGACTATTATTGTGTATAATGAGCTCAGTATCTAATAAATCAGACCCTGTTCCATGATTTCATTTTAAGACCTAAAGTTTTTATTCTAATTTGGTCTCACGTTGGACCTATTAAGTAAGGGATCATCAACTTGAAGGTGTGCGATAAACGGTTTTAAGGTATGACAATGTGCAGTTAATTGTTTAACACAACAAGTTGACTATTCAGCTTATACCATGGTAATTTGCTAACAATATAAATTAAAGCATTTATGCATTTTTGGTGAAAGCACTTCCCATTACTGGTGTGTTTTCCTTCCTGCTCATTAGTTTTTCAAGTTGATAACTTGAAACTACTTGTGCATTAAACGGGTTTAACGCAAACCTGCTGGCCAATCAGAAAACAGTATCCCCCCCAGACCATGGTATGAACTGTAATAGTCAAATCAATCAATCAATCAGTCAACATTTGTGCAATGAGTTGGTATGTTATACATCAATAATAATAATTATCTTTCTCAATCTAAATAATAATAATAATTTCTTAGATTTATATAGTGCCTTTCATGAGACCCAAGGTGCTTAACAGTGGGGGGGGGGGGGGGGGGCAACTAAGGGGAAGGAGTTCAGAGGAACAAAGTAACAACAAAGTTACTTTAAAGAAAAGAAAAGAAAAGAGGGAAATCAGGCAGAGTCATTAATACATTTGGTGAAGAGGTGAGATTTGAGTTGGGATTTGAAAGAGTCCAGGGATGTAGCATTGCGGATGTTTGGAGGAAGGGAGTTTCAGAGGGTGGGTCCGACAGAGAAGGCTCTGGGGCCGACAGTGCACAGGTTGGTGGTGGGGATGGAGAGGAGACCAGAGTCAGAGGACCGCAGCCTCCTGGGTGGGATGGAGGAGGTCAGCTAGGTACCGGGGGGCAAGGGAGTGTAGGGATTTGTAGGTGATGAGGAGGATCTTAAAATTGATGTGGGACTTGACTGGAAGCCAGTGGAGGTCGATGAGGGTGGGGGTGATGTGGTGCCAGGACTTGGTGCGGGTGAGAACTGAGAACCCTAGCAGCTGAATTCTGGACATATTGCCGCCTGTTCAGGGCATAGCTGGGTAGCCCTGCAATAATTGAGTTTGAGTAGTCCAGACGGGAGGTGATGAAGGAGTGTATGAGTGTCTCTGCTACGGAGTCAGGGAGAGATGGCCGGATAGCAGCAGGCAGGATAACTAATGAAGACCTTTGGGCTTGTTTTCCATAGTTCATTTGGAAATTAATACATTCAGAGAAAATCCTACACAGGTAACCTTTAAGTATTAATGTATTCATTCATTAATGTATTCATTCAATCCGTTTATTATTCCAAGGTAACAGCAATTCCATAGTCTCCTTGTACTGTCATCTTACCTCTGAAGTGACACGATGGCTGCCTGCTCGTTCTCGTTCTCAGCCTGTGTCATGCCAAGGACCTGCCAGGCCTGAGGAGGCAGACCAGAGAATGTTCCGTCAACATACATCTACAGTCTTCACCGTCACACCAACACGACTTCCAATAGTTTCCTTTTCTTTTATTGGTCAGTGTTAATCATTTCACTGCCGCACTACCAAACGGTTAACCCTTTCACTGCGACAACACACAGAAGGTTAACCCTTTCACTGCCACACAACAGCAGGTTAACCCTTTACTATCACACTACCGACGGTTACACACGCCAACATTTTGGGAAATTAGCTTACCGTCCTCTCCAGAGAGAGACAAGAAGATAGATACCAGTTTCCTCTCTGTGCGTTCAGTAGAAAGCTATCTGGCTGCACGTTAGCCTAGCTTAGCACAATGAATGGAAGCGGACAGTGCCGGTTAGCCTAGACATTGTCCAACTAACACCTCTCCGTTAGTTTACCGTCGGTAGTGTGTAGTGTGATAGTAAAGGGTTAACCTTCTGTAGTGTGGCAGTG
Source organism: Notolepis coatsorum (assembly GCF_963971535.1). Lineage (NCBI taxonomy): Eukaryota > Metazoa > Chordata > Actinopteri > Aulopiformes > Paralepididae > Notolepis > Notolepis coatsorum. The sequence goes on along the minus strand of NC_140177.1, from coordinate 114,423,336 downwards.
AAAGGGTTAACCTGCTGTCATGTGGCAGTGAAAGGGTTAACCTTCAGTGTATTATCGCAGTGAAAGGGTTAACCGTTTGGTAGTGCGGCAGTGAAAGGTTAAGATAAGGAAACATGGACTGGAGTGTGTGTGTGTGATTTGCTCAGAGGGAGAAGGGGATATGAGGTATCCAGCAGATTCTCTGCAAAGAAACGGTGCAACGGTGTACAGCACTTTCCTTACGTTAGTTACAGAATTTCAGGAATTGGATGGGATGCCTGTGGAGATAGATTTCAAAGGTTGCAGTACAGTTGAAGCTTTGGAGGCAACTAAAGCCAAATGGAACAAGTCATGCCATCTGAAATCTTCATGCCCAAAGTTGGAGAAATTAAGAATGTGCCTGAACAAAAGAAAACTGAAAAAAGATACACCTATGTTCTGTATGACAAGACAACTGGCATTGAAAAAGTCAATGATTATGGGCGGCTGATTGGCGCAGTGGGCAAGGCGCTCGCCACTAACGCAGGAGACGCTGGGTTCGAGCCCAGCTCTCGGCGTTGCTACCGTCTGGCCGGTCGTTCATACTAACACAATTGGCAAGTGGGTGGGAAAGCCGGTGGGTGGGGATTGGACGTTGTGGACAGCGACTCCTACAGGTCGGTTTGGTGACGCCGGTGTGGCGGAAGCAGGAAGTAGCGGGGGCAGCGTGAGCCTCCCACGCGTTACTCCTCGCCACTGAGAGTTCGAGCTGCTGCGGTGAAAAGATGCGACAGGCTGCCTCCTTGTGTACCGGAGGGGACACGTGATGCTCCCGACCAGTGGGAGGCATAGTCTAGCAACGTTCAAGACAGCAGAGGGAATAATTGGATAATACGAAAATTGGGATGGGAGAAAAATAGAAAATGGAGAGAAAAAGTGGATAAAAAAAATAAAAAAAAGTCAATGATTTAAGGAAGGATTTGTTTGCTCAAAATGTTGTTAAATCCATTGAAATGTAGCACTTTACCAAGCTAGCATTTGGTCCAGAAGTCTGAACGCTATCCAGTTTGTACCTTCTCCTGAAAAATATGGATGGACCAAAGTAGCTGATTCATGGACACCGTTATGGACACTCTTGCCAGAGGCTGCCAACGTTTGTAGAGAACTGCAAAGCTGATTCCCTCTGTTCTGGAAAGTGTCGATGCCGAGATGCTGAGTTACCTTGCACAGCATTATGCCAACTTGCTGGAACATGTGAATTGTCACACGTGAGTCAATACTAGACAGTAATAAAGATGTGCAAAAGTAAATAAGAAGATGCAGAGTGCAAAATAAACAAGATGCAGAGTGCAAAATAAACAGGAAGATGCTGTATGTAAATGTAACAAGAAAGTTTAGAGTGCAAAATAAACAAGAAGATTAACTTTCATACTTCTATTCCACACGTAACGATCTTTCACACAATCCCCCCTACTAATATGCAGCCTTTTTAAGTATTCTCAAAATTAGACTTTGACAGGAATTTCAAAAGATTCTGTCCATGACCTTTTCCAGTAGTTATAACTCATTAACAACACTTAATCTCCCATTAGTTACAACCACTGTCCTATGAAAATGTGATGCCCCCTCCCTCTCTTCTCCCTTCTGGATGAACTACACAACTTCCCTGAAGGAGGTGAAACAAGTCAAACAGAACCGAACTGACCCTTCGGGGTCACTGTGAATGGGGTATGTCCCATGTTTATCTCCTGCTAACTGTTAATATATTATACAGACTAATATATTATGTATAGTAAACCTGAAGTTCTTTCTATGTCTCTCCCACCCATTCTCTCCTTCTCTGTGTGTGTGTGTGTGTGTGTGTGTGTGTGTGTGTGTGTGTGTGTGTGTGTGTGTGTGTGTGTTTTGTCTCCCCTCCTTGTCTCTCCCATCTGGAGGGGACATAATCTAAATATGTGGACTTGGTGGTGACCAGGCTGTCTGTAACCTACTACCTTATTCTATTTGGTTTTACGACACACATGGACTTTGTGCTCGGGGCCCGTCTGTAACCTGGGCTAGTACAGGGACACTCGAGCCATTTGAATTGCCAGGGGAAACCATTAATGACAATAATTATACACCACTTGTTATTTGCCATTATGTATCAATAGTTACTGTTAAAGTTATGTGATGTATACGATTGCATGTAACTGTCTAACTGTTTCCACAAGAGGGCGCTATAGGCGGAGCTATTGACGCTGGCGCCAGGTAAGAGGGTATTTAAGCCAGGGATCGTTCCCTCCCTCTCTGTCTCTTCCCATCTACCTCTCACAGAGAGAAGGTCTCATGTACTAATGCTCAATGTGATAATAAACCACGCAGATTAAAGGCTGAAGTGAGAGGACCTTGTCGTCATGACCAAGTTATTGTCGCCCCATAAGTAACATCTGTCAACAGTTACGGTTGCCGTGGTAACAGTAATACATTTCAGTAGATTACTGGTACAGCATGCAGTACATGTTCATGCTTTTTCACAGCTTGTAAATCTCCTATTTGTAGCCTGATATTGGTTTGGTCGAGGAACAGGGTGTTTTTGTAATGTACTGTAGCTCGAAATACTGTGGCTCCTGAGTTGGCTTATCAGGAATTAAGAGAAATCTACTTTCTTTTCAGATTGATGACCATTCATTTTTTAATGAGGATATAATGTATCTTTTCAACCATTCTATATGACTTCCTTGAATCTGTGGAACATATTTGATACATCCTTTGCGAAGAAACTAGTCTAAATCAAAATGTCCTTGCACCTCTTTCTTCCCTTGTATTGAACACTTTTTTATAGCTATAGCACACACCACATTTTAAATTCATAATTTCTTTCCCTGCCTGGTGACCCCACGCCCACGAGTAAAATACTTTTTGTCTCCAAAAAGCCCAAATAATTGATTAACCAAAGCTGATTCATTGCTTTGGGACATCACAAATGCAAATGATTCTGAACAGCTTGTTTAGGCTTGTTAATCTGAAGACTTCAAACCCATGAAATATTCACACTTACTCAGCTATGAAGGACAATATGTTTCTGTTCATGTAAAAATAATTAAACTTTACCTCAGAGTCCTGAGGGTCTTGTAATATGGCTGCTTCCAGTAGAAGCACTGCGTTGTTGAGGTCTCCCTCTTTAGCCTTCTCCTGGCCCTCTGCAAAGGCATTCGGCCACTCTCTGTATGGATTGTTGGTGTGGAAGTAGTACCCCTGCAAGAATGAGGCACACTTATCATACGAGCAAAAAGGTAACCCCATCTTCATTCCAAATAGTAGATATCCTTTATCTGAAGAAAGTGTAACTGTACACTTTGATTGTTGGCATATTAGTGACACTAATAGTGACACAAGGATGGAATGGTTCCAAAAGAATGGATCGTTACACAATATTTCAAAAACCACCATATTAGATTAGATTAAATTCACTTTATTGTCATTACACAGTACAAGACAGTGCAACGAGATTGTGTACGTCCAACCAGGATGTGACAATCAACAGTCAGTTGCAATAAGACATAAATAAAACTGTACAGTAAAGTGTAATGGTTAGCACAATGTGTGAAAAATAATTATAATAAAAATAAAAATAAAGTCTATAGGTATGCAGTAGGCTAAGTAGAGTTTTAATTCAGAAGTATGATAGCTGAGGGGAAGAAACTATTTGTGGTCCTGTTGGTTCTGCCTGGGAGGCTGCGGTAGCATGCCCCAGAGCGAGTACCATGGTTAGGGTGAGAAGCGTCTCTGATGATGATTTCATCTAGATTACGGTAGACTACTGCAACTCCCTCTATATAGGCATCAACCAGTCTTCCCTATCCTGCCTACAGCTAGTACAAAACGCCGCTACCAGACTGTTGACCAGAACCCGTAAGAGAGACCACATCACCCCTGTCCTTGCTTCCAGTACGCTACAGAATACATTTTAAGGTTCTCCTATTCGTTTTTAAAGCCGTTAATGGTCAGCCCCCCTCCTACATCTCAGACCTCCTATCCCCCTATTCCAACACCAGGTCCCTCAGGTCAGCCGATCAGAGGCTCCTGACAGTCCGGAGGTCTAACTTTAAGCTCAGGGGGGGCCGTGCCTTTGCTGTTGCAGCCCCTGAACTGTGGAACAGCATCCCCACCTCCATTAGGCTTTCCCCCTCGATAGATGCCTTCAAATCTAGACTCAAAACCCACTTCTACCTATTAGATTTTCCCGTTCACTGACTCATGCCCTGTTTTCCTGTGTGCTTGCCTGTGTGCCCTCCCGTAAAACGGAGTTGTGATTGTTGTCTGTATCTATGTATCTACCCTCTGTACAGCACTTTGGTTGACATCACAGCACACACATACACACGCACACTCACTTTAAACAAACAACTCACTGCAGCACCCACTTTACACACTTTAGAACACCTAAACACACTTTATATTTATTGGTAAAGAATTTGCACTACAACCCATACCTCATTACACCTTACTGTAAATTGTACCTAAATTGTACCTCATCCCATTTCTGCTTTGCACTATATAGTATATTGTATAGTATATTGTATGGTAACTCAGTTACTTCTACTCTGCATTGAACATATATACATACTGAACACTTGTCTACGTACGTGACTTCTATTTTTTACTTGCTATACTTATTTTATTTTATACTTATCTATTTTTGTCTAGCAGTCTCTGGAGCGTAACAGAAAGAAGCATTTTGTATAAAAGTATTCTGTACTTCTGTATGACAACTAATAAAGAAACTTGAACTTGACATGTGTCATGTTAAATGTGCTATATAAATAAATCTGATCTGATCTGTTCCGTGCTCTCCATGAGCACCGCTTCTCATAGATTGATGAGATTGGGGGGAGTGGGGTATTGGCAATGCGTTGGGCTATTTTCACTACCCTCTGCAGTGATTTCCGGTCCTTAACAGTGCAGTTGCCGTACCAGACTGAGATGCAGGTGGTGAGGATGCTCTCAATCGTACAGCGATGAATGTTCGCTAGCACGGGAGGGGGTAGGTGGCGTTTGTATAGCATAACGGCTTGGGGAGCCGAGTTCAAATATCTGGGGTAAATTGGTGTAAAGAGGATAATTCTGGTTGACCATCGATGTCAACGGGTGGTTTTCTTGGTAGAAATAAGGTTTGAACGTTTTGAAAATCTCACAACCATCATGTTAGAAACCACAAGCCTTCTTGTAAAGCTGTAAAGCTGTCATTGTCAGATGTTCTGCATGTTGCACTCTGTAAGGTGGAGCACAGGTATGATATGTCCATTCATTTCTCCACCATCTCATCACTTGATCCACTCTCGTTTGGGAGTTTGCTTACATTACATGAAGCTGAATTATCATTGGTAGCGCTTTGAAATGTCAGCTGCAACCGAGGTAAAGGTAGGACGAGCTCAAACGTCCTATAGATAAAAAATTTATTTAGAGTAATCATTAAAAACCATAATTTTCTTTAAAGGTGCAGAATAAAAGTATTGCTTTCCCCCACAAGAAAATATTGATTAATGAATTTATCATTTAAAATGTGTCCAAAATGAATGTTGTTGTGTACATGTTTTACATAGTTTACATCGCATGTATCCCCTCCCTACTTAACTTCCCATATTCCCATGTGGAATGCACCAAAGATGGCACCCAGTCAGGGCTGTAGCTGCCATTGAGGACACAGAGGTCATGTCCTTGGTATTTTTTCTTGTGTTTTTGAATAAATTATTTTTGCCCCATAATCCTGACGGACCTGCGAGTTGATTAGCCAACTTTTGTGGGCTCTAGTGGGCTAAATCTTTAAGCCAGCGTGAAGGTAGTGGTGTAATGGTGTATTTGCCTATTTCCGCATAATAATACATCAGATTTATATAGCGCTTTTCCAAATGCTCAAAGACACTTTACAAAACAAACAATACAATACAGTTTTAGTAAAGATAAATAAAAAATAAAAAAGTGAGAGGGGAAGGAGTTCATGGGTTGAAAGAAAGGGTAAAAAGGTGAGGTTTGAGGGCTTTTTTGAATGATGAAAGACTGTCTGCATGACGAATATGGTTGGGAAGGGTGTTCCAGAGGGTGGGGGCAGCTGCAGCAAAGGCCCTGTCGCCCCAGGTCCGGAGCTTAGTTCTGATGGGTTGGAGGAGGTTAGTATCTGCGGACCTGAGGCAGCGGGTAGGCATGTGGTGGAGAAGGAGGTCAGAGAGGTAGGAGGGGGCCAGGTTGTTGAGGGCTTTAAAGGTGATGAGTAGAATTTTGAACTGAATCCTGTACATGATGGGGCCAGTGGAGATCGTGGAGGATGGGGGTGATGTGGTTAGAGCGGCGAGTGGAGGTGAGCATGCGAGCAGCAGAGTTTTGGACGTATTGTGGTTTATTGAGGATAAACTACTGTGGTCCCTAAACAGTCTTGGGATTGCATATGTAGCAGGGTGGATTATCCCTGCTTCGTGGGAACGGGTGTGCACAGCCACTGGGTAGCGAGACACAGTAGAGCTCCGTCTGACTGCACCTTCGTCTTTGGGCCTGGAGCGTCAACTGGAGGCCGGCAGTGGGAGTGGATGGGGCCCGGGATTTACCAACCTGGTCTGGTACTCTGGTCTTCCTCTCCCTTCCAGGGCGGTCAGCAGTACTCCCCAACTCGCTCTCACTTCCCCCAATTACTCCTTTAACCCTCCCACACCTAGTGACTGAATTGTAAATAATTAACTTAGTTCCCCCCGCAAGCAGTACCCTCCCTCAGTGACATTAGAAACCTTATAATGAAAAAGGGAAAGTTGGATAGGAAAGGGTTAATTGTATTAACGTTACCCACACCAAAATAGTTAATAATAGGCTCAGGAATGGACACGCACACAGAACCCCATCTAATTCTTTATGTTAATTGTACTGTTCAGTTACAAAGATTTAATGGCAATGTTTAAATAAGATGGAATTTTACCATTACCCAAGTTGTAACTCAATACCTTCTAGACACTTATATTATACACCCACCTCTGGGTTAGTACCAGGGATAATATACTTCAATGTGCTTGACTCATCACCCACGTCTGGGTTAGTACCATGGATAATACCTCTCTCAGGCTTTAATTATATGGTAGGGATAATACCTCTCTAAGGCTTTACTTATGATACAACAGATCTGTAACCTCCCCACAGAGAAAGGGTAATTAGATGGGAAAATATTATTAAAGAACAAACACGTTATCACACTCAAAGAAAATGAAAAGGTGGGCCCACTTTACCAAAACAAAAGTCCTATACTAATGCCGGCATGTAATGTTTATGGGGTACCCCTATGAACTGTAATTAGCAACGTTAGCTTCACCCGTAGGCCGCATCACACGTGTACAGTGCAATAAGATCCTGAGCATCGAAGCTCAATTGTACTCAACCAAGATGGCGGCCTCGCCGCACCGCGTCTCTACATTTCGTAGCCGCATTTCTGCAGACCCCTCTCTGATTGGTTGAACTCCATTTCTGCAGACCCCTCTCTGATTGGTTGAGCGAAGCCCCTCTCTGATTGGTTGAGCGTCATGGTACAGTTAGCGTAAGTGGGGAGTGTAAACAAGTTGAACGAGTCGCGTGAAATAACGTTATGTGAATAAACCTATAACGTTACAAATATGTACAGTTTCTGATTAACCCAGTTAATGCTTTAGACAGTTACAATGTAACATTTAGATTAACACAGTTAATGCCTAACTAGACAAGCAACAAGATGTTATTTTTTTGAAAGCCAGTAAATACTGACAAAAAAAAGCATAGACACTTAGAAGAAGCAATGTAGTCCCCCCACCCACCCAACCTCCTCCAATGTACAGTTTCTACGTCAAATGTATAGCCTCTCTTTTCTGGACTCTTTTTGTATCACAAACAGTACTGTATTTGTAAATCTGGTATGTCATAAATGTCTAGATGTAGCAGTACTGTCTATCTGTCTACCTGTATGTCATATATGTTATCATGAATTGAAAATGGGGGACCCTGATGTAAACAAGACGATGAATTGAAAATGTCTAGACCTACCACAAGTTCAAAATCTGGTATGTCATAAATGTCTAGATGTAGCAGTACTGACTATGTACAAAATGTACAAAACTTTGAATCTGAAAGAGCTCTGGTCAGCGAAGCCGGCGAGCAATTATTATTGGTTTTTAATGACAAACCAATTACATAATCCTATCCAACATATGTGTAAAGGCACACACAACATATTCCAGTTAACGGTATATTTTTTTAATGATTCGTTATGGCGTAATCAATACTTCCATGCGTATAAATTGCGTTCGCAACCTCCATGTTTTGGGGCTATTCATCAGAAAACTCGGATCCGGGATTCGGCTCCCATCCGTCGGGCAACAACTGTGGGTTTTCAGCCTCTCTCTCTGGAGCTTAACGGAGTTTCGACTCCTGGCTAGAGGAGCTTGTCGCGGCTCATGCGCATGCGCGCGCTCGGCCAATCAGAGAGGGGTCTGCAGAAATGGCCTCAACCAATCAGAGAGGGGTCTGCAGAAATGCGGCTACGAATTGTAGAGACGCCGCCGCACCACCACCGTCCGGGTAGCAAGATGGCGTCGAACACTCTCGTCACGGGCGCTAGCAAGCTGGGCTGGAGCAGAGGGAGCAGTAGTGGGCTGAGAGCGCGTGCTGGGTGATGGCGACCTCTGCTGGTCGGGACGAACTCCCGTGCTGGGCTGAAGACAGCCGGTGCAGAGCAGGTGTCGAACACCGGCGAAGACTGGTTGTTGACGGCCGGCGCTGGGTCGACGCGCGACAATACTCTGGCCCTACCTTAACTGAAGCTACTCTGCGGGTCCCAGACAGCCCTCCTGCTATTCGGTTATACTGTTAACGCAACGTGGCTGGCTACACCACCGGTCTCTTCAGCGCCTCGCGCCCGGTGTATACTGGAGTCAATATAGCCGTTAGCGGCATGCTAATACACCGCACACACTGCTACTATAACACGTTATCTATGGACGTTAGTCCTTGGATTCGGTTTCTCTTACTCACACACTATCACGGATACTTCTAGGATAACCCGTCATATACTCAAGTTCAATACGTTCACCCGTGTGGTCCACAACGGGGCTCTGTCCAGACACGACCACCCACGTCGAAGTCTAACGTCGAAGAGGCTGCTCCTCCTCACTTCCGTTCCCGTTGACTTGCTTCCTTCTCTGTCTCTCTCTCGTGCGCTCCGCCTGCCACCGCCGCCCCCTGCTGGACCACCAACTAGCCCCACAGGAAGCACTGAGTGGATAGAATATGCTTCATTTTACTGTTTATAATCCATATTCCAGCCGGTGAGAGAAGGGGAAACCCGCGTCATTGTTCGAGGGAATATCAATGGAAACTAGTTAATATGACTTTGTGCACAAAGGGGAGATAAAAGGCAAGTCAGCACTTCTGAATAATAGGCACATATTCAGGGTGCTACACATACATTGGGTCTGACTGGAAACTAAGCTATTCATGTGTCATGATATTAGTCCCCATAGTAGCCATTCCAATGTAGTGAGACTGGAATTAAATATCAACTGTAGTTTAGTGATTCTAGTTATTGTAACATCATACAATAACTAGCGGCCCGCGGGGGTGGCATTCCCGTCGCCGTGCATGGCGGTGTGAGTGGCACACGGGCTGTTTGTGTTTTCCTTCGGTCATGATGTGCTTTATCGGGGGGTGTGTCTTGGATGGGGATGTGGTGGGGATTGATGTGTGGGGTATTTGGAGGACTGGTTCTTCCAGGGGGGTTCACATGCCTTCGAGCAACAATGTACTTATTGTACTTATTTTATGCCTATTCTTATGTCTGCACGTTCTACGTTGGACTACTTTTGCTACGTATGCATTGCTTTTATTCTGTCAACTGTATGCTAATTGTATGCCTATGTTAATTTTATGCCATTTGCTGTGGGGCACTTTGGGCTGCGGTCCATGTGTGAAAGGTGCTATATAGATAGTTATTATTATTTATTATTATATTGTAAAAAATGTATCCATTAAAATGTCTGTAAGTCTTGATGACATTGGAAATGAGGGTGACCTCAATTATCCTTTTCGAGAAGAAATAATGGTTTGAATTTAATTTAATGTGTTGTGTCTTGAAGGATTTGGGGTGCTTTTTCAATGTATGTGATGTATAGATTGGGGGAGATGACCACAGCTAAAACGGTGCCGGGTCAGAGAGGTCGAAGTGCATGCTGACGGTGGAAGCAGGAGACGGTGGTTCAGTAGAGCAGGGTGATTGTTGTGAGGCACACTGCCAGCGAGAGAATGTTTTGAATTCCTTGTAACAAAACATTGATAAGAGCGAGTGTACTGTAGGCCCAGATCAGGAGGGAGAGAGGTTCATCTTAATGAAATGTGAAATGTGTGTAAAGGTTAAACGCGGTTGTCATGACAGCGCGGCACATGACAACCAGAAAGGGGTGGGCCGTCGTTGCTACGACGAAGATCTATAAGTCGAACGGTGTTTCCGGGTGTAAGGCAGACTAGAATCTGACTGAGACTAAGAGGGGAGAAACCAGAAGAGACTCTCTCTCCTCTCACCACGGAGCGGGGGGGGGAGGAAGAATGCCACATCATCATTAGCTTCGGCTAACGCGAGGAGGGTTAGGCTAAAGACCAGGCCTGGCCACCAGTGGACTGAATAAAAGCAAAATGACAATAGACTGAACACACCGAAAGATCATTAGAATAGACTCTTCAAGGACAATACAATCTGTTAACATCTCAGCTGAGGTTTCTGTTTATCAAATAAACCACGCTTTTCCTTGTAAGGTATTTCACGTTGTCGAAGTGTCGAATTCTTACGGAGGTGGAGAATTATTATGGTTTGCGGATTGTACTAACGGGGAGAGATAAGGATCTTATCAGCCAGTGTCGGAGACGTCAGGACCATTAAAATGACACAACGCAGAGGAATTGGATGGAGAGCCAAACAGACGAAGACGTGATACTGGCCAGATTGATCAGGATCTAACAGTTGGTTGCCGATGATAGCCGGATTTGCAAGAGATAAAAACAACGGGAACAGTTGGTTGCCGTTGACAGCCGGATTTGCAAGAGATAAGAACAACGGAGAAAGACTTTTTCAATAATGGGACGACAGTGGACAACAGTCATCGTGTGTGGGAGAATCATGATCGAGCAAGGCCGGCCAGCCCTGGGAGAGAGCGTCGAGTCGAGCGGTCATGAGGCGAACCAGCGCTGGAGGAGAAACAGCACACACGGTTGTTTTGATCTTTAAGCCAAATAAAAACGAACAGATAGTGCATCCGTAAACATTTCTAGTTTGACACAGAGAGAATGCCAGCTGTAATAATATGAGCAGAGAGCCATGGTGAAAATCAAGGGTGTTATCTACAGAGAATGAAAAGCAAACGAGGCAGGCTGCACAGTTTTGGTTTAAGGAGGATAAATGCGAGATGAGGAAAGGGGGGGGAACGCTTGAACCAGATCAAAATAATTGTTATAGCGGGACTGTCGTCATGACAGAAGGAAAGTCGAGAGGAGATTGTACCAGTGTGTATTATGTCCGATCAGGCAAGAGTATTAGTCTGAGAAAGCGTCCCCTGATATGGATGGGAAAGAGAGAAAAACAGCTGTGTTTTTAGGCCTTGGAAGGAAGGGCAGCGGCCGTTTGTTTGAGAGAGTAGCCATTTGCACAGAGACAAGATGGCCGCAAAGGGGCCACGAGGAGGATGAGACAAGATGGCCGTGAGCCACGAGGAGATAACAACAGATAAGAACCAGGAAGTGACACGTCAACTAAAACACCATAGAGGAGGAGTAGGTCGCCACCTAGTGGCGGAGAGGGGGTAGTGCTGGGGAGTTTTCATTACCCATAGGGGAATATTTAGATATAGGTCTGTACTACCATCTAGTGGCGGATTGGGGGAGTGATTCAAGTTAGAGAATCTAATGAGCACAGAGAGTGGATTATTATAATAATAATATTAGATATACAGGTTAATTAAATAGAGTTTAATTAGACAATGGATTAAATAAGAATTGCACAGAGAGGAGGTGCAGTTATTTGACTGGGTTAATTATGGAATAAAGAGGGAGTTTGATCTCCAGTGGGGCCTTCTCACACCTGATAGATAGGCAGGGTCTTCAGAAGACACGTCACTAGAAAGAACTGGCGCGCGCTGGGGGTCACCCGTGAGACGAAGAGATAGAGTTGCACGGAGTGGGTATCGGTTAGCTGCTGGTGTCACGCCGGAAGACAACAAACAGGGAACCACCCTGTAAGATGGATAATAGGTGTGGAGAAGGTGGTAGACTAATAGCAAAACAAGGGAAGTCGAATATACAGACGACTGCTGGTGTTGTGTTTCTGCTTTCAGCGGGGGGAGACACCGACAGCGGTGGAGACGACCAGGAGACAGACTGGAGGAGGAAGCCGCAGGGGCCAGGCACCGCAGCCTGGTACACAGATCATCCACGACGAGAGAGAGGAGACGGCGGCGGTGGAGGAGCAGATGTGGAGAGGACAGCCAGAGACACTGAGCAGTAGCAGACCAGGGGAGACATTTTTGCCTAGGGGACTGCGCCCTGGAGGGGGGACCAGCTCAGGAAAGGAGCCGTCACTGAAAGGGGCCCTTGCCCTAGGAGACGGGACCGGCCCAAGATGGGAGGTGTACTGTAAGAGGGAAGGGAGCGCTCTGATTTGGACGTGGGGTGTACCTAATAGGGGGGCCGAAGGGTTCAGGTGTGTTGTCTGAAAAGTTGCAATCTGTGTTTTTCTCTGTCTCTCTCTCTCTCTCTCTCTCCTCCCTGACCGTGGTTTATCCTTTCTGGTTTGGGTGTGATGCGGGCAGTGTTGGGACTAACGCGTTACAAAGTAACGCGTTACAGAAACGAAGTTACTTTTTGCCGCAACTAGTAATCTAACGCATTACTTTTGAAATTCAGTAACGCTACTTACGTTACTGAATGGTTCGTCACTGCGTTATTTGCGTTATATACGGCGTAGATTGATAGCGAGCGGTAGTGATTATTATTATTATTATTATTATCCTCATATCCTGTCTGCCTGGCTGCGGGGAACGCTATGCTGGGGGCGTGTTTTGTTTACTATTCCTGAGATTCCTGACTGATAATGGCAGCGCCCAGGCAGAGCACTCGCGTATTTCTCTTTTGTCGAGCGAAAAGAAAATAACGTTTTAGTTATGTCATTTGTGTTTTGGCTCAAAGATACTGGAGTCTAACGTTAACTACGAGGACTGTCACTCATCCAAATCCACTCGCCACCCGCGTAGAATGATACGAGGCGACACACAGCAAATGGGACGGAACACTTTTTTCAACTACTTGGAGAGAGAATATACAGTACAACATGGAAATGAAACAAAGAAAATGTTTAAGGGGCTGCTGGACTAACTTTACATCTCGACAGACACTGGTGAGTGCAGTGATGTGAATGTAAATGAATGGAAACTCAAGTTCATCAACGCATTTTGACTACAAATCTGCCAGGGAATCTCATCAATACTAATCAAACAATATAAATATAGTCCTTTCATGCACAATTGATATCCTAACTATTCTAACGTTGCAATGCACGATTGATATCTTAAACAACGTTGCAAGACTGTTATAATGAAACGCTCCGGCGACAGATATCAAGGCTTTTCCTCAAGCACTTATTTTCAACCTAGAACCTAGACGTGCATGCGCTCAACCTAAACGTGCATGCGCGCAACCTCCCCGAGCAGGCACGGTGCATTTCTTATTACGTCGGGACATTTGTGTTTGTGATTTGTGTTTGTATCTAGACGGTGACCACATTGCTTAGCAGAGTTCAGTGATGTGAATGGAAACTGTCAAGTTGATCAACCGATTTTGAGTATCTGTATCTGGCTGCATGGGAGCAATTTTTTTCATCTTCAAGTAACTAAATAGTTACTTTTCACAGTAACGCATTACTTTTGGGTGTAAGTAACTAGTAACGTAACGGAGTTACTTTTGAAATGAGTAACTAGTAAAGTAACTGAGTTACTATTTTTCAGTAACTAGCACAACACTGGATGCGGGTAATGGAAAACAATAAGGAAAAACAGCAGACGGAGGGGCCCTCATTGTTATGAGTCTATTTTTGGGTATAATTAATTGAAAAACCAAGGAGTCTGTTGATTCTGAAGGTTGATTAAGAATCAAAGGGGGGAATGAAGGATTTGGGGTGCTTTTTCAATGTATGTGATGTATAGATTGGGGGGAGATGACCACAGCTAAAATGGTGCCGGGTCAGAGAGGTCGAAGTGCATGCTGACGGTGGAAGCAGGAGACGGTGGTTCAGTAGAGCAGGGTGATTGTTGTGAGGCACACTGCCAGCGAGAGAATTTTTGAATTCCTTGTAACAAAACATTGATAAGAGCGAGTGTACTGTAGGCCCAGAGCAGGAGGGAGAGAGGTTCATCTTAATGAAACGTGAAATGTGTGTAAAGGTTAAACGCGGTTGTCATGACAGCGAGGCACATGACAACCAGAAAGGGGTGGGCCGTCGTTGCTACGACGAAGATCTATAAGTCGAACGGTGTTTCCGGGTGTAAGGCAGACTAGAATCTGACTGAGACTAAGAGGGGAGAAACCAGAAGAGACTCTCTCTCCTCTCACCACGGAGGGGGGGGGGGGGAAGAATGCCACATCATCATTAGCTTCGGCTAACGCGAGGAGGGTTAGGCTAAAGACCAGGCCTGACCACCAGTGGACTGAATAGAAGCAAAAGGACAATAGACTGAACACACCGAAAGATCATTAGAATAGACTCTTCAAGGACAATACAATCTGTTAACATCTGAGCTGAGGTTTCTGTTTATCAAATAAACCACGCTTTTCCTTGTAAGGTATTTCACGTTGTCGAAGTGTCGAATTCTTACGGAGGTGGAGAATTATTATGGTTTGCGGATTGTACTAACGGGGAGAGATAAGGATCTTATCAGCCAGTGTCGGAGACGTCAGGACCATTAAAATGACACAACACCGAGGAATTGGATGGAGAGCCAAACAGACGAAGACGTGATACTGGCCAGATTGATCAGGATCTAACAGTCTGCACTACATAACAAGCTATGTCAGGATGTAGCATCAGCTAGCGGCTACATAACCGCTGTTTCATGAATGATCACAATAGTAGGCTATATATGTCAGGATGAACGTCAACAGCTGAACCCTTAATAACCTCAATATACAGTGCATGGAAATGATTATGGCACTCAGAGCATATACAGTATAACTGAATCACTTGATTCCATATCATCTGATGGTATGGTTGATTAACATACAGGGCTGTGGGCATTCAGGTTGATGGGTGAGCTCTGTGTTCAAGGGCAGCGGCGTCAGTGCCGTGTCTCTGGAGCTGAGCTGATCCCTGGCCGTCCGCTGCCTGTAGCGTTCACAGTACGCTGAATCTTTACGTGACTCATGCATTGCTGCTATGAACGGCAACCAAAAGTACCATTGTGTTTAGAATTTCACGTCCATAGCGTTGTACTTTGCTATCCTCATGTGAACCACCTGGATCTCGTGAGCGCATTATGGAACTATGCAGTGGTGAAAAAAGTATGCAGTTCCTTTACTTAAATAAAAGTAGAAATAATCCAGATAAAATAGTACTCTGGTAAAAGTAAAAGTCCTCCATTAAAAAATGCACTTGAGTAAAAGTATTTTATATTGAATGTACAAAAATAAAATTAAAATTATACAAAATGTGTGTATTCCAGTGCTTCCAGTATTCCACCTTACAGAGAGCAACGTGCAGAACAAAGCGGC
Source organism: Notolepis coatsorum (assembly GCF_963971535.1). Lineage (NCBI taxonomy): Eukaryota > Metazoa > Chordata > Actinopteri > Aulopiformes > Paralepididae > Notolepis > Notolepis coatsorum. Next base: position 114,407,592 of record NC_140177.1, on the reverse strand, counting down.
ACGGTGGTGTAGTGGTTAACACTGTCGCCTCACAGCAAGAAGGTCCAGGGTTCGATTCCCGCTTGGGGACCAGGTTTCCATGATGCCAGGTACCCAGGTGGGGTATCTCCCAGGCCTTTCTGTGTGGAGTTTGCATGTTCTCCCCATGCTCGCAAGGGTATCCCCCCTGATAAGATAAACCCAATGGAAAAACATGCACAACAACACAACGAAGACGGACAGAAGCACTTGGATTGGTCCCCGGGGCGCGGCTCACGTTGACGCCCTATCTGCTCCCGGCTGCCCATGGGGGGAAGGACGACGGGATGGGTTAGTCGCATCGGCGACTGAGAAAAAGACAATGCATGTGTGTGTGTGTGTATCCCGTGTGTGTGTGTGCCGCTCCAATTGCATGTCCAGTTTGTTGCATGCCGATTAAAGACCCCCTAAAGAGGTCCTGCATTATATTTATTATAACATCTGACAATAACAGCTTTACACAGCCCTCAAACCTTAAATCTTTCACCTCTAAAGGTTATGTTAGAGTAGTATGTGGTCCAGTTATGTTGCTCTTATTACATCCTCTTGGAAGTTGTCAGGCTTACAATTTGAAAGTACATAATCAATTTGTTCCACATTTTCTATGCAAAATCGTTTTCTTCAAAGTAATTAATAACTGACGGGTTCAGACGAGTAGAGATGTAGTAGAGTAAAAAAAGGTACAACATTCCCCAAGTAAAGTACAAGCACCTCAAAATATTACTTAAGTACAGTACTCGAGTAGAAGGTCGCTAGATTGTAAATCGTTTAATATAACACATACTGTATACTCTAGTGTATTTATTTAATTGTTAACACAAGATTAATGTGGCCAGTGTTTTATGTCCTGTCCATTGAACAATCCCTGGTGCCATTTGTCATCATGGCTGGTCTTTGGGGGGTTTAGTGCTCAGCGTTCAGTGCTGTTGACAGCAGCCATATGTTCAGCCTGCTACCTCAAGGACAAAGCCATTCCACCAACATATGGAGGTTCCGACTGCAAAGGTCATATCGTCCATGAAAAATCCCATCACAGAGCAAATACGGATATAACACTCAACCCATATACCATAAATATGACTCAGAATATTCTCAGTATGTGTGTGTGTGTGTGTGTGTGTTGATATTGCTGTATACCTTTCTTATTATACAGCGTGTAGCAATTTGCTTGGAAAATAGTTTTTTGTAGCGTATGGTTGATTTATTGATTATGTACTATATACTGTATTTGTCTCCATGTATCAAACCCCCGTCCATTATAAGAGGCCCGTCCTCTATTTGAATACCCTCCACTATTAGAGGATTTACGGTAGTTTATTATATGGCAGAAGTGGTGGTGAGGCATTATTCTGACAAATCAAGGGAAAACACGGCATCTCAGCATTATGTATAAAATTAATCCATAAGGAATACAAACAGCTTATTGACTGAGGCTGAGCGTGATTGGAAAAACAACATAAATCACACATTATGAAGTATAACTGAAAGTAAAAGCTCTCTCTCTCTCTCTCTCTCCCTCCTCTCTCTCTTTCTAATTACTGGAATCTTAGAACACTATCTTCTCCTACAAGAGAAGCTAAGTAATCTGGTGTACTGAGGGGCAGTTGTATGTTTTCAGACATTTCTCTTGTATCACATCATTATTTATTTTCTCCAATATATGAAGAGCTGTACCAGTCGACCTCTGTACCACTACCAACCTCAGTGTCTGCCTCCCCAGCCTCTGAAGGCTCTGGGGGGACAACTGTTAAATGGTACATTTATATAACAGCTTTTATCCAAAGCGCTTTACAATTTTGTTCCTCACATTCACCCATTCACTCACACATTCACACACTGACGGCAGAGGCAAGCATGCAAGGTGCCAACCTGCTCATCGGGAGCAGTTAGGGGTTAAGTGTCTTGCTCAAGGACATGCTGCCCTGGTGGAGTAGGAATCAAACCAGGAACCTTCCGATTACCAGACGACCGCTCTATCTCCTGAGACACTGTCGCCCTATCTGTTAGGCTGTTAGGCTCCTGCACCCAAGATGGCCTGAGGGGCAAGCGAGCAGGGCCCTGAAAGTCACGGGCCGGCCCCTGAGTGGGGAAATGAGGCCAGTGGCTGGGAGCAGATTCAGGGGGCAGTCAAGAAACCCCTAGGCCTGGGTGGCTGGGTGGCGCAGCAGACATTGTGCTCGTCACCAACGCAAGAGACACCGGGTTCGAATCCGACTGTCGGCGTTGCCTCCGGCTTGGGCCGGCCGTCATACTAACTCAATTGGCAGAGTTAGCGGGTGGGAAGTCGAAGGGTAGTAGTCTGGTCGTTGTGAACAGCGACTCCTACAGGTCGGTTGGGGCGCCTGCACAGCAAAGTCAGGAAAATGGCGGGGGCAGTGTGAGCCTCCTACACGTTACTCCTCGCCAAATGAGAGTCCGCGGCTGGCAGGTGAAAAGATGCGACAGGCTGCCTCCACATGTATCGGAGGGGACATGTGATGCAAGGCTTCTATCCTCCCTACAACCGGCCAGTGGGGGGCATATGCGAGCAACGACAAAAAAGAAACCCCTAGGCCTGCTGGGGGGAGGCGTGCTTCTGTGAAGACCATAGAGCTGCTGTCTGGCCTTCCTAGCTTGAACAGTACGTTCTAGCGCCTCCACAGCGGCTGAACCAAATAGCTCCCCTGGTTCTACTGGGACACCATGAAGGGTCCTCCTAGCTGCCTCTGTCAGGGGGGAGTGTGCAAAGCCAAACCTGGCAGTGAGTCTGGACCAGAGTAGACATCAGACGCCCAAGTTCTCTTGACGTAAGAGCGAAGGTCTGTAGTGAAGCATCACTGAGACTGTGGGCGGCCTTCTGCAGGGCTACAAACAGGGCTGAGGGCAAGCATGATGTGAGAGAGGAAGTTACCAATACACCCCATGCACGCTGCCGCATCATAATAGGCTTCAGACAGTAGGTCGTCTGTGACCCAACATTGGTGTCGAGGGCACTTGGCATCTGGCCTCAGAGCCTCCTCAGGAGACACTATGATGGAAGCAGCAGTAGGTTCAATAGTTGGCTCTACTAGAGTAAGCCCTACTGCTTACATGAAATAACAAGAATCACAAGCCATATGCCGGGAGCAGGGAGTGAGCATGCTGCCTTCACCAACAAAGGGTATCAATATTCATCAAGTTAGCTTTGAGTGAAAACACTACTTATCCAGCTGAGATCAATCAGTCGGTGATGAGGCTGGAAGCCACAATTCGGTCTAGAACATCAACACCAAGTTCCTTCCCTGGAGAGGGATATCTTGTCGCAGCCCTTGGGGGATGAGTAGGACTCGCGGAGTACCCCACAACTCCGACCGATCACAAGGCTACACTCTTGGGTCATCCGGTGTCACACATGACTGTGTTTGTATAAATACTTGACCTGCACATGCGCAGAACAGAAGACCCAGTGCTTTAAAGGAACACGCCAACTTTTGGGGAAATTAGGTTACCGTCTTCTCCAGAGAGAGACAAGAAGATAGATACCAGTTTCCTCTCTGTGTGTTCATTATAAAGCTATGTCTAGCTGTATCCAACCAACTTACTGCTTATCTCTTACAGAATGACCTCCTAGACCCTAATCAGTCAGGCTTCAGGACTGGTCACTCCACAGAGACAGCCCTCATTGCGGTCACAGAGGCACTTCACTTAGCAAAAGCGAAAGGCCTCTCCTCTGTCCTGATTCTCCTAGATCTATCTGCAGCCTTCGACACGGTCAACCACCAGATCCTCCTTGCGGCCCTCGCAGGAATGGGAGTGGCTGGCTCTGCGCTGACATGGCTGTCATCATACCTCAATGACCGCTCCTACCAAGTGTCATGGAGAGGGACCCTGTCGGCCACCCGCCCCCTGCGGACGGGTGTCCCCCAGGGCTCGGTTTTAGGACCCCTTCTCTTCTCCCTCTACACCAGTGGTCACCAACCCGTCGATCTTGATCGACTGGTCGATCTTTGAGACTGTCCCTGTAGATCTTTCCATGAAAAAAATAAAAAATAAAAATAGATCTTACCCTGAGAGTCCACATTACAGTTCTACTTTTGTTTTGATGTGAAAAGTGATGCTGCACTTAGCACTGACTGAGAAAGTACACATACAGTTCTACTTTTGTTTTGATGTGAAAATGATGCTGCACTTAGCACTGACTGCACTTAGCACTGACTGCACTTAGCACTGACTGAGAAAGTACACATTACAGTTCTACTTTTGTTTTGATGTGAAAAGTGATGCTGCACTTAGCACTGACTGAGAAAGTACACATTACAGTTCTACTTTTGTTTTGATGTGAAAAGTGATGCTGCACTTAGCACTGACTGAGAAAGTCCACATTACAGTTCTACTTTTGTTTTGATGTGAAAAGTGATGCTGCACTTAGCACTGACTGAGAAAGTACACATTACAGTTCTACTTTATAAAATGCTAATTGTAAATATGTTTGTCAATGTTAATAATATGAGAAAGTCCACATTACAGTTCTACTTTTGTTCTGATGTGAAAACTGATGCTGCACTTAGCACTGACTGCACTTAGCACTGACTGAGAAAGTACACATTACAGTTCTACTTTATAAAATGCTAATTGTAAATATGTTTGTCAATGTTAATAATATGAGAAAGTCCACATTACAGTTCTACTTTTGTTTTGATGTGAAAAGTGATGCTGCATAAGATGACTGCACTTAGCACTGACTGAGAAAGTACATAATAGTTCTACTTTGACGTTTTAATGTTGGACCAAAGCATTGCATGTAATTAGAATACAGGCAAATAAAAGTAATTTAGTTTAAAGTACAATCTTGGCTGTCTTTTTCTCTCAACGCTTCAATAGGTAGATCTTGCCTTCACCAAAAAAAAAAGTGATCTTGGGCTTAAAAGGTTGGTGACCACTGCTCTACACTAAATCACTGGGTAACATTATCACGTCTCATGGCTTCTCCTACCATTGTTATGCCGACGATACTCAACTCTTCCTCTCCTTCCCTCCCTCAGATATCCACGTCTCTGAGCGGATCTCGGCCTGTCTGTCCGACATCTCCGCCTGGATGACGACCAACCACCTCAAACTGAACCTAAGCAAAACAGAATTGCTCCACCTGCCGGTCAAATCCTCCCCCCTAACCGACCTTTCAATCACAGTCGAGAATGCAGCTGTGACTGCGTCCCCGACCGCCAAGAACCTTGGTGTTGTCCTCGACGACCAGTTGAACTTCTCTGCTCACATCGCAGCGACGACCAGAACCTGCCGATTCCTCCTGAGCAACGTCAGAAGGATCCGCCCCTTCCTGACAAAAGAAGCCACCCAACTCCTCGTCCAATCAACAGTCATCTCCCGCCTCGACTACTGCAATGCACTGCTCGCTGGCCTCCCGGCCACTGCCACTAAGCCTCTTCAACTCATTCAGAACGCAGCGGCTCGCCTGATCTCAAACCTACCGAAGTCGGCCCATGTCACCCCACTTCTTAGGGACCTGCACTGGCTCCCCATTGCTGCACGAATCCGCTTCAAGGCCCTCGACCTAGCATACCGTGCGGCAAAGGGAACCGCTCCTGCCTACCTCCGGTCAATGGTCTCTAACTACACACCCTCAATACCCCTACGCTCTGCATCTTCTGGCCGCCTCAGACCTACTCCTATCCAAGCTCCGGGAGGGTCATCAAAGAGAAGTCGCCTATTCTCAGTCCTTGCCCCACAATGGTGGAATGAACTACCCACCCCAGTTAGGACAGCCGAATCATGTCCAATCTTTCGCCGTCGACTAAAGACGCACTTCTTCAACCATTATCTGAATAAATTTTTTTTTTAATTATTTAAATATATATATATATATATATATATATATATATATATATATATATATCTAACCCTAACTAACCGTACTGTCATGCACTTGTCCTAATAAACTAACCTACACTGTAGCACTCAACACTTTGATGAACATTGTTGCTCAGCTGATAGAGTTGTGCCCTTCCTGATGACTTGTCGTACAGAACTTGTAAGTCGCTTTGGATAAAAGCGTCAGCTAAATGACTAAATGTAAATGTAAATGTTACTGGCTGCACACAATGAATGGAAGCGGACATGACCGGTTAGCCTAGGCAATGTCCAACTAACACCTCTCCCGAAGGCTAACCGGTCATGTCCACTTCCATTCATTGTGCTAAGCTAGGCTAACATGCAGCCAGATTGCTTTCTACTGAACGCAAAGCGATCTGTCTCTCTCTGGAGAAGACGATAAGATAATTTCCCAAAATGTTGGTGTGTTCCTTTAAGCACCACATCTGGCAGTCAGGAAGAATGAAATAGAACACTGTAATGATGAGCAATTCCTCCAGGCACTCTACACTCCAGGCCCTCTACACTTTACAGGTTAATGGATTAATGTTGGGCTCAATGATAGCTTGATTACAGCGCAGTTCCAAGCGCTGGAGGGGGGATTGCAAATGCAATCACTCCTGTGTGTCTGTCACTCAGGCCCTGTTTAAACGGAAACGCTAGCAGGTGAATCCGCACAAATATTTTTTCGGATGTGCCTTTCGTTTATACGGAAACAGCGTTTTACGGGGTGAAACCGTAAAAAAGTGAGACCACCTTCCAGGGTGGAATTCCTAGAAACGATAAACCTTTGCGCTATCATCTAAACTGTCAAACCGCATAAAACGATGACGAAAGGGTTGTCAAGGCTCTCGTCGCGTGTACTGCTTACATCACAGGCATGCGCCAGTAGCCTAGAAGCGTAAACAAAGCATGTCTGATTCTATCCATGGCGATCACCTGAAGGCTACACTGGCAGTACTTTTAAATACACAAGAATCTGTCCCGCGGCTATCACAACTATTAGTACTGGACCCACTGTCTGTGAGTGACTCTGCTTTGGTCCAATCACATTCCCCACCCACAGTCTGCGAATCAGAGGCAGAGTAGGGCGGGTCTTCACAGCACGTCATGTGACATATGCGCCAATCGTGTGACAGCGAGGCTCCGTCGTCTCGAGTCGTTACAGTCTCGTCTGCATGCAGAATTCCATCCCAAAACACTAGTCTAAACGCAAAATTAAAAGTGAGACCGTAAGATGACTTTTGCGGTTTCTGTTCAGACTCTCTCCGTATAAACGTAGCCTCAGTCATTCCATCTGCACCAGGCCAGCCATAACCTCTACAGTTCTGATCCGATTTGGATGAGACTTTGCACATACAGTAGTAGGCTGATGGCAGGCCAGGGACCTGGATTCTAAAATCATCAATAAGTATTTTATTTGAATTGATTTTCATAATTTCCCATTGAAATCAATAATGAGTGTAAACATAAATGCAGGGGGATGCTACGACACAAAGCCTGCGCCTCACCTAGATTCTTGTATCGGCTCATCTCTTTTGCAACACTTTACACTTTATACAATTGGATGTGGCGCATTATCAATTGACAGGTTAGCAGCGCCGCTCTCTCACCCTTTAAGTTACCAATGTTAGCATGGTGTTAATCACCATCAAAGATGATGGGGGGGTTGTGTATGTGTTTTGTATGTTCGTTTTTTTTTTTTTTTTTTTTATGTCCGTTTTCTGGATTTTGGTGTTGTTTTGGTATATATGTGTGTTTTCAATAATAAATAAATATTGGTGAAAATACTGAACCTCTACTGAAAAGACTGTATTGTGTTTTTTTTAACCACTAGGCCAATTGCGCCTACTGTACCTTCTCGACCAGGGAGACTGTTGGAGGTATCGGCCCCTCGCATTCCGACTCCTCCAACCAGTTCCGTCGTGCCAGCTCCTCCCACTCTGCTTGCATCTTATCCCAGAATTCTGTGTCAGACTAACAGAAGGAAAGGTGTCTTTTAGTCTTTGTATCGATCAAGGACCCTTCTTCATAGCACATCTTTTTCCTCATTCTTTTTAATAAGAATAGTCTGTGTTAAAAGTACAAAACATTAAAGAGGCACTTCACCAAAAAACAATGCAGATTTATTTTACACATGATTTTACACATGTCCAAAAAGTGAATGAGTTTGAATATGCTCACCAGTGATGTCATCGGGGACATTGTATCTCTGTGTTGTGTTAATTATAGCACCTTGAAATGATAAGGTAGCAGTATAAGACAAGGTATTGCTATTTTTCCATCTACATCATTTCAAGATCATACGCTTAAAGTGCACATTAAAAGAGTTCAGATTCCCAGATACTTCACCATGTACATTAAAGGCCAACTTGCAGGTTGTATTTTTGTTCAATAAACAATGTGACTAGGCCAACGCTGACTTTCATGAAGAGGGAAAAACCACAAGCTCCACGCACATGCATATTTTAATTGCATGTTTCATAGCGTGCGTGTGTCATCTTAATGCTGACGTCACGTCAGGTGCAGGGCAGCGAGGGGCTCTGAGAGTCACAGGCAGGTAGTGGCAGGAAGCAGAGCCTTGCTACTACTAGCCGAGGAGTGATGAATGAAAATGTATCTGTTTCACCTAACACTATTGCTCCGTGATCATAGCCATTCATCTCTAAAGCTAACCACTATTTGTAACAGCCACAACCACGTTACCATATTTGTAATAATGTAAATCATTGTGTCGTTGTACATATTGTGTATACAACATTAGCAGCTAACGTAGCTTAGCTTGGTAGCCGCCGTTCTTGAAACTCCTAACAAAGCCTGAATTTAAATGGTTCTCTCCTCTTTGTATACCTTTGTCCTCACAAGAATTATGCCAGGGAACTTATGGACACGACAATAGTAGTTATAAGGTGTTTGATCATTGTGTCGTTGTACATATGCACCGAGTGCAGCTAAAGGGGCTATCCACCGAGTGCAACTAAAGGGGCTATCCACCGAGTACAGCTAAAGGGGCTATCCACCGAGTGCAGCTAAAGGGGCTATCGTATCAACATGCCGCGACGTGTAGCTAACGTAGCTTGCATGATGCGTGTGCAGTGCTTTGCCCCACAGGTCTGAGAAGAGGACCTGCACATTTTACTCGTTCCCAAAACTCTTTTACATGCACGACAGTAGACATGATGGACGTAGACGTCATGGCCCTGATAGCTCTGATAAGCTTTTTAATTTGCTCGTGCATGTTATTCGTGCGTGGACCTTTTTAACCATTTCTGAGTGGCATTTCCGGCGTCAAATGGAAAAAAAATTATAATTAAATTAGATACCAATGATGTAAACTACCCATAATTGATCAGTAGGGTTTAACCTGCAAGTTGGGCTTTAAAGACAAAATGCGTAAAACACCCAATATGTGGTTTAAACAATAGTCCAGTAGGCAACGTGTAGCTTTAATTTAAAACATGCATCTTCCTTTATTTACTCCAAATGTGCAATAACAACCATGAAGAAATGCTGTGAGCAACGTTCAAACTGTAAGTCATGTTTTACATAAAACGCCTGTCGATTGCATACTGAAAGTAAATTGGATGCTATTCGGGAACCATTTGTAGCATGTGAAATGAAACACTCCGTTTGGTCTTTGGAAGCACAAAATAGGTAAAGCGGTGTGTCAATCAAACGGCAACCATTTTAGCTTTCAACCCATGTGTTGGTTGAGAGACAATAACACAGAGTGACGCCGACAGACGGCTGTTAATCTGTTGCGACGTGTGACGGCCCGCCCTTTAAGAGGTTAAAGGCATGTTTCGCATGCTCTTCCAGGCCCAGATCAAGGCCAGGTTGCTGTGTTTTCTCAAATCAGAGGACTGGACAAAACAAACAATCCATAATGCTCATCATGTTTACTGGAGCATATTAAATATGGAGCTTGTCTGTTTGAATTAACCTCTATGGATCAATATGGAAGAATATGGATAGAAACCAACAATTATGGCAGCAGGTAAGTAAGTACAGCTTATTGTAGCACCTTTCACAAAGCAGAGTCACAAAGTGGTTCACAAAGAGTAAAAATAAGACTGCAATCACCTTTTGTTTTAAGTCGAGAGCGACTGACTGTAAGCCCTGGTTAGAAGACCTCAGTGACCTACTGGTGATATATGGATTTATCCATATGTACACAGGTGCCTGACCGTACATGGCTCTATATATAAAAACAAGTACCTAAAAATCTTTATACAACGGCATGCAAATTTCTCGATTCTGATTGGCTGAAACAGTCCATTCACACGTCTTTATTGGCAACAATCCACGGTCCTGGGCTCAGGACCCGCCCACAACCGAATCACATATCACTCCGCCGGCTCACTCCGGGAGAAAACAAGATCGCGGACAACAAATGGATATGTTGATAGCGCCATAACGACTAAATATGAAGCGATTCTGTCACTGCGAATGTGTTAGTCCTTTAAACAATGTTGGATGATGTAATTGATGGGTCTTGAGTCATTCTAGAACAAAAGAAAAATCGCGATTTGATTGATTGATTAATTTGCATTTTTTTTTTCAATTTCTTTTTCCTTCTCTCTGACTGTCAGCGCTAGCTCTAGTCTCCACCCCCCCCCCCCCACACACACACACACACACACACACACACACACACACACACACACACACACACACACACACACACACACACACACACACACACACACACACACACACACACACACACACACACACACACACACACACACACACTCCTGTCTGCAACGCGGGTCAGACTGAGAGAGAGCTGGGTGCTGCGCTGTTCTAAGTGAGCATGGCCTATTGAGTTGATTGATTGCTAATTTTATTACTGTACGCTTGGTTTCCAACTGGTCCAAGTTTAGGCCCTCTACAGTAGATTTAAAAAAATAAATAAAAAAATAGGGCGAAGAAAACGTTTTTTTCCTATAGGGCAAAGAAAACTTTTTAATTTGTTTTACCTACTTTCTATAGAAGCATCTAAGAATGAAGTTCTATGGAAAGTAGGTCTGCATTCCCTTAACAATTGTGTGTATTGAGCCGTACTGTATCGTACCCATTCTGCATCTGGTAATACAATTTTCAATCAATCATTCCAATAATACACAGTTGGATGTGTTAGTTGGTTGGATGCACTTCAAGCTGCTTCCACATGAGGCAACTTCTCTCAATCATTCCAATAATACACAGTTGGATGTGTTAGTTGGTTGGATGCACTTCCGATCTGCTTCCACATGGAGGCAAATTGTCTTTTTTGTAGTTGTGGGAACTACTTTTTCTGGCGGATGGTTTTTTCAATAAATCTTCGATTAATGTGTGTTTATTGTATAGAAATAAGGTTGGATGAATGTGGCAGTTGTATAAAAGCTTTACACCACTTGCAGTCGTGATTTGTGAACAATAAACCATGCATAGGGGGGTCTAACGACCACCCCTAGGCATGGTTTATTGTTCACAAACCACTCCTGCGCGTGATGTAATGCTTAAATCCTAAACGTCCTAATGGGCAGCCAGAGTAAGGTGCAAATTAGTTTGATTACATGCATTCTTAATGCTCAACCATCATCGCCCCAGTTTAAAATGACACTCTGAGGAATGAGAGTGATGTAGCACTTCATCAGTTGATGAACAATTCTTAATTTAGCCAAAGCAGAGAGGAATTGCCATCTGAGCTGTGGTGCTTGTCAATCAGGTAAGAGGGTTTGATTGGTTTGAGTTGACTGCACCGGAAAGGATTGGTAGGGACAAGAATAGCACACAAACCAGCTCCAGGTCCTCATCCGTCTAGTTTTTTTTATTAAATTCCTTTATCTGGACCCGTTTTTGTACTTTTAGTCAGTTCAGCTTTTGGTTTTATCACCCTGCCTGCGTCTAACTTATACATAATCGAGTAAACATTACAGAAATCATGTTACATCATCAAACATTCCCCACACTCCTGAAAAGCTATCATGCCTATAGGTCATAACAAAATCCAAGGTCGAAAACATTCGGCGACGAAAAGACCTTGTTACATACTATATACCCATTTTCTGTTCAAGGAGCTTGCCTTGAAAATGTAAGTGACACACAGGATTTACAGTATGGTCATCGCACAGGGCTGGTCAACACATTACCATCCACTATCCATACAGCAGGGCAGAACTGAACCCTTTCACTACCACACTACCGACGGTTAACCCTTCACAACCACACTACAGACTTCAGTAGTGAAAGGGTCGTGTGGCAGTGAAAGGGTTAACCATATGTCGTGTTGCAGTGAAATGGTTAACTCTTGTGTAGTGTGGTAGTGAAAGGGTTAAACCATGTGCACATTATGGGCCATTAAACTGAAAGCAGAGAAGCAAGGTGCTAAAGGACAGGGAGGAAAGGAAAAAAGAGACAGGGAGAGGGAAGTGGAGAGAAGGGTAGGTGGAGGAGAGAAGGTTAATTGGGGGAACAGAATCCTCCGAGGCAGTGCGTATAGGCGGTTTCAACTTGATACCGTTCTAAAAGGACCCAAGTTACTTCCTGTGGCAATGTTTGCTAATGCAATAGCAAAGGAAATGCACTTGGGTCCAAACTCTTCTCTAGCAACAGAAACCAGTGAAACTGTCTATAATTTCAGTTTTTTAATAGCCCCAACTGAGCGATATGGAAATAATGATCATGCTATTCTCGAGGACGCTTTTTCTTAATATACAGTATATGACAGGGCTATTCAACTTCAATAGCAAGTGGTCCAAATAGGAAAATCACTGGGGGTTCATGGGCCACACAGAATACTCAGAATACCGTAAATGAATGGCTACAAATAGCTTTTACAGTATAATGTTAATGTATATTTTACTACATGGAATAAACTAATCATGTGCAGCATCCATTTTCTTTCACTTTAACAGTGTCATTGAAATCAATTCCAGACAGCAGCCAGTCTATACAAAACAATAGGAAAGCAGTGGTTACAAGACTTTAAAAAGACGTAACTGGACAGATTTGCACACAGCCTCTTGTGGGCCAACGAAAAGGGCCGTACCTGTCCCGTGGGCCGCTAGTTGAATAGACCTGGTGACATCTTAGGTATGGATAATCAGATGTTTGATGTGCATCATGTTGGACTACATGGCAATTGGCAAGTGTGATACTGTATCATATTGAAACGGTTACAGTTAAAAGGGACACGCCAACATTATGGGAAACGTGTGCCAAACGGCATCAAGTGTATGGACGCCTATGTCCACTTAATATCATTACTGTAATAATATACTCAAAAAGTATAATCTATTAAGCTTTGAGAGTTTCAGGTTTTACTCAGACGTGTGTCTTGTGTACAAAGATTCTACATGGTCTAAGCCCCTCCACCTCTATCTGAATTCAGTACATCATGCATAACCGTCACTGCCAGATCCACCAGGACTTCCTCTAGAGATTACTGATCCAGTAGGACTTCCTCTAGAGGAGATTACTGATCCACCAGGACTTCCTCTAGAGGAGATTACTGATCCAGCAGGACTTCCTCTAGAAGAGATTACTGATCCACCAGGACCATAGTGCAATGGCCATATTGTTTAGCTTCGCTAGATTGGGTGTGGGGGAGACCAATTATCCTGGCAGCAGTGTTCGTCATGCGTGTGAGTTTGGCCCGGTTAGTAACGGATAGTTAGTTAAAGAAGCAGGTGAAACAGTACAGTAGTATGGGCTACATAATGCTCTGGTACAACTGTACCTCCCCTCCCCCATTCTCCTATGACAGCTGCATTTCCCAAAGGGGATTAGTAAAGGAACACTTGACTTGATTTAACTTGAGGAGGAGATATGGCTAACGGATTACTTCCCTGTGTCATTAGTGCGCTGGTCGAAGCCGAGTCTATTGTCCAGTGTCACTCTGAGGTATTTGAAACTGCCAACCGTTTCAACTGTGCGGTTGCTGAGGTGAGGGAGGACCAATTATTATTTCCTTGCAGACGTTGAGGTGAAGATGGTTATCTTCACACCACTGGGTCTAGTGTGTCCAGAGCAGAGTGATTGTGTGTAGGGCAATAATGGCTGTGTTGTCTGAGTATTTAATTTATTTAAATTGTATTTACTTTTAATTTAATTTTAAATGTTTAAATATTTTTAAATGCATACAAAGCCTCACCAATTTGCTCCTCTTAAACCTTTCCCTGTTGTCTGAATACGTCAATCTTTCCATTACATAGATCTCATGGATCACGTCCATCCACTCGTTGGCACCACCTGACTCCCACTCCCTTGTGAGAGCCTTTTTGGTTGCCACCATAAAAAACATTTATCATCATTATCCCTTATATCCAAATCTATTTTCCCCAAATCCATCACTTCGAATTTTAACAGTACTTCTAATACTTTTTCCATGTACTTGTGTCCATAGAGGGAATGGATGAACAATCCCAGACCAGATTATAGTGGTTGGCGTCTTTATTCCCGCATTCCCTCCAACAGTCTGCTCCTGCATCTCTGTATATATTCTTCCACTTAAATGATCTCCAAGTCTGGGAGTCGGTGGTTTTCCATTGTTGTTTACATATTCTTCCCCATTCTTCTATCGTTCTTATAGTGAAATTCGCTTCCCGTTCCCACTTCTAATTGATATATGCTGTATCTATCAATTTCAAGTTCTTAATCCATTATATACTTTCGCTATAATCCTTTTACACAGTTCCAAATTGTATGCTGCTACAGTATGAATACCTTCAATACGCCTACGTCATAACATAACATCTGAATGGTCCTAATTATAATCTTGTGGAATCCAAATATGTACAACACCTTGTGTAGAGCCTTTACCTATAAGCCTACTGCGAGGGGCAAGTGGGCTGGCTTGAGTTAGACGCGTGCTTGAAGAATTCAATGTCCAGAGTGCTCGTATCATTTTCGATATGCCAATCCATTTATTGACCTTTTTTCCACCAAGTAATATAATACAAAAAACTCTTTAACTAATTACACTAATTACAACCCGGACCATCAACAAATCAATCTTAACTATATTCACAGGACATACTTGACTCCTATAAGACTGAACAGAATGGGTCTTAAACAAGACTCCAAATGCTCCCAATGTACAAATGGGGACGAAGGGACATTTATGCACATCATGTATTGGGACTGCCCACCAGTTAAGACATTCTGGAAAGATGTGACCCAACAATTATCAAAACTCGTATCTTGGAATATACCTGTACACCCCTCTGTATTACTATTGAATGATGTTTTTGAGTTTGCAGTAAATCCACAGCTAAAGAGATTGGTTTTATCGGGTATCACAGTAGCTAAAAAGCTGATCGCATCACGCTGGTTTCAACTGGAAAAAATGTGCCGGAAAGTTTGGTTTCTTACATATCTCGATGTGATTTATCAAGAAATATCTACAGCAAGAATTCTGGGTCTCAATGAATCCAAAATGTCAATGTGGTTAGAAGTGGTGGAGAGAATAAAAGCTAGCTTATAATGGTAGTGTCTGGTTAGGAGCGAGGGATAATGGAGGTACTATCCAAAGAGGGGTCCGGGAGGGGGGGGTTCGAGCTGGAGCATGTGTGTAGGTTTTTAGATAACAGGTATTAGGGGTATATCCTGTATAAGACATTGGTATAAATGGTAATTTCGTTGGATATACACTGTATATTAATGCTTGTGTATCTTATCGTGTGTTGTCATGTTTGTTTATATGTGTGTTTAAAAAATAATAATAATTTTTTTTTTTTAAATTACACTGAACGCCGACCTATACGGCACATCAACACGAACACGGTCAAAAACGGTTTGGCTATTCCCCTTGCACACCTGGGGCTCGTCACCCACTGATCAGTATAAATGGGTAACCAACCCCCCCCCCCTGTGGTGGTTGCCATGGTGACTGAAAATGCCACACCTCTGCACCGTGAGTACAAATAAAATGAAATAAACAGAAAGGCTTTTTGGCTCCAACACCCCGGCCCCTAATTGAGAATGGCAGGAGGCCAGGGCCCCGTTCCCCGTACCTGGATAACTGAGTTAGCCGGATAACTTTCGGTTAATTCTGACTTAAGCCGGACTTTCCGGCTGCCCGTACCTGGATTTTCCAAATCACCTTGACAACAGATCCAAAAGTTTGAGCCTGGTCGAAAGCAGGGTTTAAGTTCAAGTTAGCCGGATCAACCATCGCCACGCCCCCGCAAAGGAGTGACAGCGCGTTTCCTGAAATTATTCCCACAGTCTAGGATCTGCGTTATACCATTCTGAATTACGTTTTTGTGCTCCATTCTTCCAGAGGGGTCTTTTGAAATGTAAAATAGACCCAAAATGCTGATACTAAATTCACTTTGTCCTAAATAATGCACGTTATATACCGTGGCGCTCGCTCGGTGCAACAACAACAAAATAAAGAATATTCTAAACACGGGTCTCTCGTTCATTAATGTATAAACAATGAATTTATCCCATCTGGCACAGTGGCTCAGCGGTAGTGCTCAATCCTGGCAACCCAGCGACCGGTGTTCGAAACCCCGTGTTTCCAATATAATTTTTTTGAATATAATATTAATTATTATACGCAAAGGTAGCCTGGTTTTAAGTTAAAATATTATAAATCTACATGCATTGAGGATGTCATTCTTTATATAGCTCTCAACGTGCACCAAATTGAATTATTCCTATATTGCAAAAAGAAGGAGACGACTGGGTTTCGAACCCCGGTCGTCTGCGTGAAAGTCAAAAGAAGAACCCGTTACACCACAGAGAAGATAAGTAAAAGATCGACCATACATCAATCAATGGGTAAGGGAGCCGTATCGTTATTCTGTATAACAGTTTTACTAATTATTTTCGCTAGCAAGATCTCATTTGATTATTCAATCCAGCAGGCAAGTTTAAAGAAATATAATCTGATTGATTGAGGTAATGAGGGACTTAAAATTAGCCTATAGATAACGCATTTAACTTGTCGGCGAGGCGATTGAGCCGTACTGCAATATGTTACTAAAGTTTTAAATCAATGAATCAATCAATGCCGCTAGAGAATCAGGATCTCTGCTCTCGACACTTGCTGCCTTCTCGGCTGAGGCGGGCACGCGCACTTAGCCTGGGTCTCAAGTCTGGCTTGAGGTAACGAGACTGAATCCACCTTCGAGGAACAGGAAAATCCCGGCTTCAAACATCGGGTTAACTGAATCTGGATAATGACATCTTGATCGACTTAGTTGAACCAGGTACGGGGAACGGGGCCCAGGAACAATTCAAAATAATATTTACGTAATGGAGCCAATACATTCATAAAAAATAACTCAAAAAACAATTATCTGAATTAGAAGCTTTAAATTGCAGCTTCTTGAAACAAGCAAAGTTTAGTTACTGGTCTATCCAGTGTGCTCGTTTTTGTCTTGACTCGTGCAGAACGCACCAGTCCTTTCCTGTCGGGATATGTCTCCAGGACTCTTCCAAGTAACCAGGAACCACGTGGAGCTGTAGCATCTGCGATCAATACAATGTCTCCAGGGACAAGACTTCGTCTCTCCTTACTCCACCTCTGCCGCTCCTGTAGCAAAGGTAAGTATTCTCTCAGCCAGCGTTTCCAAAAAAGGTCTTGGAATGTATTGGACTTGTCTCCATCTCCTTTTGAGGTAGAGGTCGGACTTCTCAAACAATCCAGGTGGCAAGATTGGCATTCTTTTCATTGTGAGAATGTGATTGGGAGTGAGAGCTTCCAGATCGTTGGGATCTCCAGACAACTTAGTTATGGGGCGGTCATTAAGAATGGCTTCGACTTCACACAGCACTGTATGAAATCCTTCGTCATTCAAGGTTTGCTGGTGTAGAACTGATGTTAGTATTCGTCGAATCATCTGTATGATGCGCTCCCATGCACCTCCATGATGAGAGGCTGTTGGTGGGTTGAAGCTCCACTGAATTCCTTCCTCCAGAAAAGCTGATTGTATTTTGCTGTGGTTTAAAGCAGCGAGAGCTTCCCTCAACTCTCTTTTAGCACGAACAAAATTGGTTCCATCGTCCGATCTTAAATGAGAGATGGGTCCTCTTCTACAAACAAATCTGCGTAGAGCATTTATACAGGAGTCCGTATCCAATGAATAAGCGACTTCCAAATGGACTGCTCTACATGCCATACAGGTGAAAATGACTCCATATCGTTTTTCAAAGGAACATCCCCTCTTGACCTTAATCGGGCCGAAATAATCAACTCCAACATTGGTAAATGGAGGAAGATCAGCAACGATTCGCTCTAGAGGCAAGTCTGACATCTTCTGCTCACCCAACTTTCCTCTATGGCGTTTGCAGAAGACACAGTCAGACAGGATCTTTCTTGTTGCTGCATTGGCACTAGTGATCCAATATTTTCGGCGCAATCTGGAGAGAACATGGTTTCTCCCACCATGACCCATCTGTTCGTGGATGTGCTTTAGTATGAGAGTCGATACATGGAGGTCTTTCGAGAGGATAACAGGATGTTTAGATTCCTCAGACATTGCTGCCCTACTCAACCTCCCTCCAACTCTAAGCAAGCCATCCTCCAGAATGGGGTCCAGTTTATAGATGGGACTGTCTCTTTACTTCACCCTTTCCCGATGTCAACACAGCAAGTTCATCAGGGAACCTTTGCTGTTGAGTGAAGCGAATGATGGCAGACTCAGCTGTAGAAAGATCATCTGGTGTTAAGTTCTGGTTTCCCAATGCAGCTCTACTTTGTTGCATTTCCTGTTCCACTTTGTCTGCATCTTCATGACTCAGTTGGTTTCTTTTATGACTCATCTCCAATAGAGTCTTTCGAAATTTCAGGATCCAAGCAACTGACCTTTTCAACCTTTTCCAGTCAGAAAAGTAGGTGATCAGTTGGTGTGTGGCACTTGGTGCATCGACAATTACTGCGTTGATGGTGAGATCCTTTTTGACCTCAGGGTCATCAGCAGAAATGTTGTACTCCAAGATACTATCTGGCCACTCTTCCTCTGGTTTCCAAAGAAACTCAGGGCCTTCAATCCACCTTCTGTTGGTCAGCAAATCATCTACCGTAACTCCCCTTGAGGCTTTGTCAGCAGGGTTCTGAGTGGTATGAATGTACCTCCACTGCGTGACTTCAGATGTTCTTCGGATGGTAGAAATCCTATTTGCCACAAAGGTGTGAAATCTCTTGTCTTCATTTCTGATGTACTTTAAAACTGAAGTACTGTCAGTCCAGAAACAAGATTTCTCTAGGCAAAGCTGAATTTCGGCTCTGAGCATGGTGTCCACACGAACAGCAAGAACAGCTGCAGTGAGTTCCAAGCGTGGAATGGTGACTTGCTTTAGTGGGCAAACTCTGGCTTTACCTAGCAGGAAAGAGACATGACACCTGTTGCTGTTGTTCCATATCTTCAGATAGGTCACAGTGCCATATCCACTTTCGCTGGCATCAGAGAAGTGATGTAACTGACCACGAATGGTTTCTCCAAAATCTGCCGGCTTGAGGCATCTTTCAACTTTGAATGCCATCACTCTTTCCAGGTCTCTCAACCACTTCGTCCACTGCTGTTGGAGAATTGGGTGAATTTGATCATCCCATCCATAGTTCCTCCTACACATATCTTGCAGTATGAGCTTGGCTGGAAGTGTGAGTGGGGCAAGAAATCCTAAAGGATCATAGATTGAGCTGACCATCGATAGAATCCCACGTCGAGTATGAGGCTGTTCT
The DNA here is from genome assembly GCF_963971535.1 of Notolepis coatsorum. Classification (NCBI taxonomy): domain Eukaryota; kingdom Metazoa; phylum Chordata; class Actinopteri; order Aulopiformes; family Paralepididae; genus Notolepis; species Notolepis coatsorum. The sequence goes on along the minus strand of NC_140177.1, from coordinate 114,388,049 downwards.
TTGAGTGCCAACTTGAACTTAAAAGTGTCTGTATCAACACACCAATGAAGTCCAAGGGCCCTCTCCACTGGCAGTTGGTCTCTGTCGAGATCCAAGTCAAACAAATTCTTGGATCGGTCTTCCTCTGGAATGGATAGCAGCACTCCACGGTTATTGCTAATCCATTTTGTCAAATGCAAGCCTCCTTTTTGACAAACATCTGTCAAATCATTGACCATTTTAACAGCCTCCTCTTCTGATGGCAAGCTCTTAAGACAGTCATCCATGTAGACGTTTCTGTTGACCGTGTCAAGTACCTCAGCAGGGAAACTGTTGTGGTTATCTTCTGTTGTCTTTCGGAGGGCATGACAAGCACAGCTAGGAGAAGACACTGCCCCAAAGAGATGCACAGTCATCCTATATTCTACCAGTTCTTGGGATACGTCGCCGTCAGGCCACCACAAGAACCGAAGAAAATCTCTGTATTTCTGTGCCACATTGACTTGATGGAACATCGCTTTAACATCAGTCATTAAGGCTACAGGTTCTTGCCGGAAACGTGTGAGGACTCCTAACAAAGTGCTGGTGAGGTAAGGGCCTTGTAGAAGCTCCTTATTGACAGATTTTCCTCTATACTCTGCTCCACAGTCAAATACGACACGCAGAGTGCCCTTCCTGGGATGGTACACTCCATGGTGTGGAATGTACCATACTTTTCCATTACACCGTTCCACTTGATGTTCAGGAACACGTTCAGCATATCCTTTACTGATAACGTCATCGAGAAAGTTTGTGTATTCTCGGTGGAACTTCTCATCTCTCCCAAACTTCCTTTTCAGTCCAAGGATGCGTTGCCTAGCAACAAACTGATTGTTTGGCAGAGACACTTCTTTCTTTTTAAAGGGAAGCTCCAAGGTGTAATGTCCGTCCTGAAGTCTGCATGAATCAGTCATGATTTCCATGAACTTCATATCATCCCTCGACATTTCCTCTTTGTCTTCTGATGACCTTTCATTAAAATCATGGTTGTACTGATTGTTCAGCAACTCCTCCAGATTAGTTATGGAGATCCTATTAACAATAGCAGCGGGGTGGCTACTCTCACTCCGCTGCTCACTGTAGCCTGAAAGGGGACCATTAATGACCCACCCCAATAGGGTCTTAATGGCATATGGCCCATTGCCACGACTATTCACAACTTCCCAAGTTTCAAGCATTTTGGAGGTATTGGTACCTATCAATAACTCCACATCAGCTTGAATCCGAGGAAGGACAACCCTGCACACCTTGCAAGTCAAGCGCTTCTCGCAATTCCTGCTAAGATGTCCAATGTGAAGGCAGCCAAAACAGATTCCTTTTTGCCTTATAAAAGTAATCTTGTCCCTGTGTGTCTTCTCCTATCTGAGGACATTGATCCAGAGTGTGATTTTTAGAGCAACATACACAAGTGTTGGTGTTGTGAGCATTTCTTTGCTTTGCAGGGGTTTCGATGGTAGTAACTGTGGTTGCAAAACTGTCTCCTTTGAATTTGGGTTTGATTTGTGACTTCATTCTGTTCATGTTCATAGGTTTACTTCCTGTACTTGGTGGTGTATTTTGAAAGTCTCCGAAGACTGGGTCTGAGACAATCTTTAGCTGGCGCTCAATGAATGTGACAATATCCATGAATTGTGGTCTGCGATGGTGTTTTTCCATTATCGAACATACTCAGACTCTCCAATTCTCTCTGAGCTTGTATGGAAGCTTTGAAATCAATACTTTCATGTTCGCTGGCATATCGAGTTCCCTCATGTACTGGACATTCTCCATAGCATTACAGCACTCCCGAAGGAAAAGAGCATAGGCTTGAAGAGATTTTATGTCTTCAGCCTTCACTAGCGGCCAGTTGAGCATCTTCTCCATATAAGCTGCTGTGATTTTATATTCATCTCCAAAGTGTTGTTCAAGTAGGTACTTTGCCATATCATAGCCTCTGTCTGGAGCCATGTGTTGACAGCTACGCACAAGCTCTTTAGGCTGACCCCTGGTGTACTTCTCCAAGAAGTACAAACAATCACCTCTGTTTCTTGTGTTCTTCTCCACACAATGAACAAAGGCTCTGACAAAGGTTCTGTACTGCAGAGGATCCCCATCAAAATATGGAATCTCTCTTGGTGGCAGTAAGTGAGTGGTTTGCTGCTCCACTAGCATTGCTGTTATCTCATTTTGTCTTTTTAATAGGTTGCATACAACTGAGGTTTCATTGCTTTGAGGTGAAATTACAGTTGGGGTCTTTAGCTGCACAGGAGGGTCCATGTGAGTTGTATTGTCCTGTGCTCCATCCCAAGACACATGTTGTCTTTGTAAAGATGGCGGTTGTGTTTGAATGGGAGTTGGCTGTAACAGCATAGATTGTTGTCTTTGCCAAAATGGGGGCTGTTGAATGGGTGTTGGCTGCATCAAGTGCATAGGTTGTTGTATTTGCCAGGGTGGTGGTTGTTGAATGGATGTGTGTGTGTTGCTGTTGCATAGCTTGTGGTTTCCATAGTGATGGTTGTTGCACATATGATTGCTGTGCAGATGGTTGCTGCGGTTCTGGTGTTTGCATAGATGGTTGCTGTGGTTCTGGTGGTTGCATAGACGGTTGCTGTGGTAGTGATGTATATTATTTTGCATGATGATTGAGAGTAACTGAGGGTTCCTTTAACCTTGTTCCTTTCCTGTAGTATGAGTCCATTCCATCTGACTGTGTGAGTGAAAGAGCTTGATGACTGGGGGATTGTAATACTGCTAGTCTTGCATTGCTAGCTGCCAGTTGTGCATCAAGCTCCATCGTTTCCTTTTTCTTTTTCAGGATCTGTTCCTGCTCCTCCAGAGCATGTTTATCCTTTTTCAGGATCTGTTCCTGCTCCTCCAGAGCGTGTTTATCCTTTAATGCTGCAGCGCGAATCACAAGTGAAGCTCTCTCTGCCTCGGCCTGTAGGCGAGCTACTGAGGTAGAAGATCTGCTGGACCTGCTGGTTCCAGACCTTGTGTGACCTTTGTGAGCAGATTTTTTACTTTCCACATTAGAAATGCTGTCATTTGGATTAATTAGATTTTGCACGTCCTCCTCATCCTCATTAACACTTTCCACAGTTTTGGTATTTTTTGTCCATGCATTCATGTGATCAATAAAGTCATTAACATTGATCATTTTGGCCTGAACCAATGAACCAAATGTCATGTTTTCCCCTTTCCTCAGGAGGTACTATTGGCAACAGAGCCTCCTGGTTTGCTGTTGCTTCCTTGCATATGTGGAGATATTGCATAAATGCGCATTGCACCTCCTGTTTGCATCCACTTTGCATTAACTCCAAAATCGTTTTTTGCAAGTTAGAAGCCTTGTTAAATTTAGATTTATGTAATTTATGTAATGTGTCAATTTTATCCATTAGGGCTTTTGGTGTTAATTTGCTCTTGCGTTTTGTGACCTGCTGTGCTTCGGTATCAACATTGTGTGTGATTTGACCTGTGTCCACCTCGGACTGTTTTTTAGCCACTGTGGGTGTGGGCTGTGACTGCTTTGCAGTCTGTTCAACCAATGAAGGTTCTTTACAATGCGTTTCAGCCGTGGCGGGCTGTTCAACCATAACGCTAGACTCTGCTTGATTATTAACACCTTTATCAGAATCCATATCAGCAATATAAGACCAACAGATTCAATATGAAACGGTACCTTTGGTTAAATGTTTTTTAGCTCTTCATTTGTGATTTAGCTCTTCATGTCTCTTCATGTGTGATTTAGCTCTTCATGTGTGATTTAGCTCTTCATGTGTGATTTAGCTTTTCATGAGTGATTTAGCACTTCATGAGGGCTAATTCAATTTATGTGTTTATGGAAAATGTAAGGGATTTAAGAAACCATCTGTGTGTCATTATGCCACATCAATGTGGAACGCCCTACCCAAAGCTGTAAAGGAATGTGAATCACTACCCACTTTCAAAACCACTCTCAAAGAGCACCTACGGGAGACTGCAATTCAAAACTGGCCCCTGTAAATGTACAGTAAATGTCCTAACCCAATAATACACGAGACCCTCTTCTTGGGACCAAGTAAGGTTTCGTCGATATTCCAATGTACAGTTTTGCTTGTACAGTTGTAGTTTTCCCCACCCCACCCCTGCCTATGTTCCAATTCTGTGAGATGTCTCTTGTAAGTCCTATATCTACCTTATTATATATATTTTTTAATTTCTTAGTATCTTGCTCCTTTTGATTAGATTAAGCACCCCATTTACATTATACGTGGTGATTTTGATTTTCTGGATATTTTGCTCAGCCATCTGGTCTATAGTGAGTCTCAAACCATTCCTTCTTACACTGTGCATGTCCTACCATGTCTGTGTGTATCCCTCTCACTACTCTGAACTGTAGTGCAATTCAATAACCAAAACAAATGACAGTAACATAAAACAACATATATTTATGACCTCTCCATTTCAGAGTCCATGTCGTACCAGTGCTCTCTCGGGGAAAGGCTCATCTCTCAAGGGTCCCCCTTACGATAAGACATTTGTCTGCTATGCTCCCCCCCCCCCCCCCCCTCTCTCTCTCTCTCTCAAGTACAGGATGGGGTGCAGGTGTGTGAAGACCGGAGGAGCAGCTGATTGACATCTACCGGCTGATTGCTCTTCCTATTTAGACCTGGCTCAGATGTCATGAGGCTGCCAGATCGTAGTTTCTTATTTACCAGTCAGTCCTTATACTCTTGCTTAGTCTCTTGTCAGTCCGTGTTCAATTGCTTTACCTAACTTGTATTCTCCTCCTTTGCTCGCAGTTCCTTACCTGGCTTCACACCCTGCTCCCACATCCTGGATCCCTGTGTATGACCTCCACCTGCCTGACTACTCTTCTCCGTGTTAATCCCCTGGACTGTATGAGAACCGGCTCCTGGCAACGACCCCTCTCTCACATTCTCGCTCATAGTCCAACCAGACAGAGTATTTATCCAAAATGATTCCTTTAAAATAAGAAATAAATAACAATATTTTTCCCTTCTTCCCTTTCCTTCCTCCTTTACATATTATTTCCCATCAGTCCCCTTTTAACTTACCCACTGTTTTGGTCATTGTCTATTCATTAAGACAAGAATCCTTACTATGCATTATGAGTTTGGCCAAGTTCACTTCTTAATCTTTCTCCTCCAGAGTATAATCTAATGATCTAATTAATAGAATCTAATGGCCATGTTGCATCTGGCCTCAGTCAGTCAGTTCCAAATTCCTTCGCCTCTGTCTTGCTGTGTATATATTGTCTTTTCCCGTTTCTGACCTTGTTGATTCTCGTCCTCATCTCCCTTCGTCCTCCTCTGAGACTCTCCTGTAGGGTCTTAGCTTCTCCTTGTATTCTATCCTTGCCCTCTTCTTCGCTGCGGTTCCTCCTAACCTCCATCTCAACTCCGGTCTCTTCACCATCTCAATCTCCATTCCTCTTTTCCTCATGTCCGTCATTGCCTCCTCCACATGTTATACAGCACCAGTACATTCTGGTAGAAAAATCTTCACCACACCGGAAAAGGAGTCTGGAAGTGGATTCCATGTTGCATCAACAAATGTTTTGCCTCTGCTCTGCATACTCCCTCCTTTGTCTGACGACGTCCTCAGCATAGTCATGGTCTAGACTAGGGGTGTCATTATCTTAGTGATGAATATGAAGGAAAGATCTTATCATTAGTCTTTCCATCATATTCAACATCTCCAGAATCCGCAGAATCGTCATTTTATTCCCTCACCTCACCTCCTTCAATCCTTTCTTATCTCAGCTGTCTGCTGTCCCTTGCTAATGCCTTTATCTGGTCCATTATAGCTCGCTCTCCGTACATTTTACCATCTCTCCTCCACTCGCTCGCTCCCCTTGCTCTGTCGTCTCTGACACGTCAGCAACCGGAGATGTCGGCTCTCGGCCCACCTTGTGTTCCCTCTCGTTCCCCTTCACCTCTTGATGAAAATTAGATGAAGCTAAATCTGGTACAATACAATCAAATGGCAACATTTATGTTTAATATTGTACATGGTCACTTACAAATAAGTAAATAAACAAACAAATCAGTCAATCAAATAATAAATATGTTAACTCTCATCAATCTGACACTACTCACTGTAGACTTTACTATGAATTTCGCTAATAAACTGGGCTACATCTAATAAATAGTGACGGGCTACAACAGTTCCTCCATCCTCAACACTGTGGACCCCCTGCAATTTGCTTACCACCCAAGCAGGTCCATGGAGGGTGCCATAGCCCATGTGCTGCCCACGGCAGCATCACACCTGGACAAGAGGCTCAGAGACCTGGGCTTGAACTACGACCTCTGCCAGTGGGTCTTGGACTTCCTGACAGGAAGACCCCAAGTGGTGAGAGCAGGTAACTGCACATCCTCATCCATCACTCTCAACACAGGTGCCCCCCAGGGCTGTGTTCCGAGCCCCCTCCTCTACACACTTTAAACGCATGACAGTGTGGCAAAGCACAACAGCAACACAATCGTCAAGTTTGCTGATGACACAGCTGTGGTGGGCCTGATCTCTGCAAACGATGAGGGCCACCTGGGAGAGGTGGAGGTCTGGGGCAAGGAACTAGAGCGCCCTCAGCATCTATGGGGCACCGGTCGAGAGAGTGAAAATGTCAAGTACCTCGGAGTCCACATTTCCGAGGACTTGACATGGACCACACACATAGACAGTGTAGTGAAGAAGGCACGGCAGCACCTCTACTTCCTTTGGCGTCTAAGAAAGTTCAAAGTGAGTCAGAAGATCCTCAAGAACTTCTACTCATGCACAATAGAGAGCATCCTGACTGGTAACATTACCTCCTGGTTTGGGAATAGCATTGCACACGACTGCAGCAGACTGCAGAGAGTGGTTCGATCAGCCAAATGCACAATTGAAGGTGGGCTTCCCACTCTCAAGGACATTTACACCAGGCGTTACAGGGCCATGGCTAAGATAATTGTCAAAGACTCTAGCCACCCAAACAACTGCCTCTTTGCACTGCTGCGGTCAGGCAAGTGCTACCGGAGTCTCATGGCTCATGGTACAGAGAGACCTCATTTTGGCATTTTGTTTGCATTTTGTACGTTAGTTTTGAATATTGTATATTTTGTATAGTGTTTGGTCTTTATTTTTTAACTTTTTTTTACTGTATGAAGCACAATCTCAGGAGGCCCATACAGAACCAAGCATTTCACTGTAAATGTACCTAATATGTGACAAATAAAACAAAACTTGAACTTCAAACATGTACAGTGCATTAAATACTGTGCTTGTTATGGTATCAATGTTTTCCCCCCTTCTTGTATTCTGTGTGTGTCCCTTCCAAATAAACCAATAAATCAAATAAATGGTAAATGGACTGCATTTATATAGCACTTTCATCCAAAGCGCTTTACAACTTATGCCTCAAATTCACCCATTTACTCACATTTTTACACATAATGGCAGAGGCAACCATGCAAGGTGCCAACCTGCTCATCGGGAGCAGTTCTGTATCACTCTAGCTCCCGCTCTGCGTCTCTATTGCATATATCTCGCTTCAGCATATATACACTGAATAAATTTCAAAATGTACCTTTAATGCCAGCATTCATCTGGCCACACCCCCATCCGCTTACCTATATAAGCAGGGGTGGTGCCACACACTCATCTCCTTCTCAAATTTCATCACAAGCAACGTGTTGCTCATATGCCCACTTGACGTGGAGAAAAATATTTACTCTGAGGAAAGGAAGAACAAGGAGATACGTTGACATCATATCTTTATTTTCTCTCTCACTATTTTCGAGAAAATACGGCGATATTGTCTTCGTACTGGAGTGTCTGGAAGATGATGATCATTCTAAAATCCTCCACCGGTTTTCGTATTGGGAGCACGCCGCTGCATGCCTCTCAACTGCAGTTCCTTGCTGTGTTGGTTGGGGTGAAACCTTTCAGGGCACAGCTGAACTGTAGGACGCGCCGCTGTTGTGAGAAGCGGTGGGTTTCAGGTTGGGTGAGTACTGTTTGCTGGCAGGCTCCACTTGTCTGTTAGTGCTATGGGGGCTAATTGACAATGTTTATGAAAACCGGCCCCAGGCTAGGGTCCTTTGTTCAGCCTCTTAGGCGACAGAAGACCTTGGTCTGAAGCCCATTATAGTTTTAACTAGTGGGCTGCGACCATTAACACTGGTGATCCCTGTGTTTTCTGGACGAGTGGATATCTCTTCTGTCACCGTGTAGCCCCTTCTTTCATATCCAAATGAGAGTATTCCTTCACGAGGAGATATGGGCATAGATGTTCGATAGCGGAAGATCTATGTTCAAGTCAGCTACACAGGCCAGTTTGGGTATTGTGCTGGCTCCGTCGGGTGTTGGTAAAATCACCGTTGTAAAGCTGGGTTGACATCTTGTTTCTGTTTTCTCTTAAAAAGTGAGGAGGGTTTCAGAACGGCGGCCTGTCTGGGTGAGTGTTATATCATTGTGTACAAGTTCAGGTGATAGCTGCTTAGCTTACGGTTAGCCAGTCAGCTGTTAGCTGCGGCGTTAGCCTGCTGTGATCACTGCGTGGCCTACATATGTTGGGCCTACTGTTAGCCAGTCAGCTGTTAGCTGCGGCGCTAGCTTGCTGTGATCACTAGGAAACGTTAGCTTGCTGCTATCGGCCAAGGCCCAGCGCGGGGTAGCTCCGGCTCCTCGCGCGCCGCCGCAAGCTCCCCTCTGGTCGCGTGCGCCGTTCGCTCGGCGTCTCGCGGGCAGGGGCAGTAGCGACCGACGGTTGGAGCGGCCATTAGCTTAATGCTACTCTGTTGAACGTGCTTTGATTATAACATGTTTTAAACACTCTTGACTACGACGTCATCTTTGACAGAGGATGTTCGTCGAACCTGCCCTGGGCCAGGACGGAAAAGCCTGCGTCAACAAAGGGGACCGTAGCGACGGGTTGGAGCGGCGACGCTGCCCAGGTCGAACAACACAGGACGGCTGTGTTTTCTACGGGGCCTTGAGACTGCACTTCGTTGATCTACGCTCCGGGTAGGACAAGGTTTGGCCAGACCTTATACACGTCTTCTGGCTTTACCTTCTACATGTTTTGTAAATAACGCTGTTTTCCAAAAACGTGTGTTGCTGCAATACATTTAGGATACGACGCAAGTTTTGTGTGAATTGTCTTGTCACTGGTAATTAGCTTCTCCGTGCAAATCGGGTTGTTGTTACAGATGTGAAAATGATCTGGTTGTTGTGTGAGAAACATCATGTGTGTTTATATGTACCGTGTACTCACAACTAAGGGAACTAACCTATGAAGCTATGCTTAGTGACAAATGAGTAAAGAATATTCTTTTCTCAGCCTGTGATGACAATTAACAGTGTGTTCACATATTAACAGGTTTTCCTGTTTTAACTGGCCGTATTAAGGGTAAAGTAGGAGGATTGTGTTTTCCCCACGGTTCCCTGGGGACTTCTTCATCCTCCTATCAGACATGTTGTTGCACTACATTGTGTCTTTGTGTGGTAGGGATGCGATGTAACCCTTAGCTTGATTGCTGAGGTTGTGCTAAGACTGCTGGAGAAACTTTATTTTCCTAAAAGAAAAGATTGTTTGGTTGCTTTCGTGTGTGCTTAGCAAGGCCTGTGGCCGATACTAATCGAGAATTATGTATTCTCTCATTATGAAAAACGGCGTTCCTCTGTAGAGTGTTTTTGCCATTTTTTGTAGGTGATGATGGGTTGTGTGTGTCATGTGACCTACAACTGGGTTGGACTGGCCACAGAAGCACATGTGTAAGTTTGGACCGGGGCTCTTAGAGAGCCCTCTCTATTCTGTGTTTTTTCCTTAGTAAAAATCAGATTAGCTCATGCGCTGTGTGAAGCTGTCAAACGCTTCATAGAGCTGACTATGACTGTGTCATACTCTCTTTTTGTCATTACATCGTATCATGGGTGTGGGGTCATAAAGGGGTGAACTGGTAACCTTTCCTCTCCCCCTTTTTTCTGTTGGTCAGGGGTACACCCCCTGTCCTTCAAGGTTCCTGTCACGTTGCGGTTCGGCACGTTACGGGGTGAGGGGGGGGGGGAGGGAGTTTCCTGGTCCCACGGCCTGGAATATTGGGCGTGTGCACCGCAGAAATTCCCCCGCCATAGGGACGTCACCGTGCGCGTCTCTGTTGGTAGGACTTCCGTGTGCTGTTCAGGTCCATGTGATGGATCTGTTTTCGGGGGGTGGTCAGGGCTCCTCCTCACCAAGCGCCTGTTCGGGCCTTCTGTGAGTTCGGACTCCTCCTTCCATGTGAGGGAGCCTCCTTCAGAGTACAGAGCCTCCTCCTCAGATTGTCAAGGTGAGTGGACCCTCTAGAAGGTGTCCTATTCTATTGTGTATGTATTCGATTCAATTCGATTATTGAGTGTGTATGGGTTCAGTGCCTCTTCCCCGGAGAGCCCTAAAACCAATTTTTTACATGGCTCAAGGTGCAATATATTCTTTTCAATCTGTACAGCTCGCGTGGGAAGTCTCTCTGGGGATTCCCGTCTCCTTCCTATGGGAGGGTGGTGGGATGTAAAAATGTGAAAATGTTTTACCCCCGGCTGTGTAGACTGGGATACATACTGTTGGTGCTTCCTTCTTTTCTATTAAAAAAGAGTTGGAGTTGGGAAGTGTCACACCCCTCTTGTCGTTCCCCTGGGCGCCTTGGGGATTCAATGACAGGTCTAAATAGCCTGTTCATTGCTGTGGGTGTGTCCCGACGCACGTATAGTGCTAGCTCGCTGTAAACAGGCGACTGACTGGCACGCCTTGGTTGCTTGAGGTTAAAACGGCGTTTTTTTAAAGCAACTGGGATGGAGGTTTTTCCTCTTCCGACGACCACATCCCACGACCTGGGTTGGTTATCGACGGATTCTCGTTCATGTCTGGGGGATGATGACGGAATGGATCTGAACATATGTAGAGGGGTCTCACGCCCTGGGGGTGGGCCACCGGGCGCGGTTCGCCCGAACGTCTGGGTGGCGCCTTCTTTTCATGTTAAGATCAACACGCATATCTGCCCTTTCTCCTGGAGTAGGCATGTCGGCGTGGTTAGGGCACGGGACTGGTTCTGGTCACGCTGGTCCGGATCAGTTGAACCCGTTGTCCGCCGGGGATGCAGATCTGCTGTTCTGGTACCCTGAGGGACTTGGGCTTTTTTCAGGGGGAAAAATGCCAGGTTGGTCCGGGTGTCACAGGGTTAAGCACTATGGAGACCCTGGTTGGGTAAGTTTTTTACTCAGCACTGTCGTAATGGCTTACGGCCATGCCAACCTGTACACGCTCGATCTCGTCAGATCTCGGCCGCTACACAGGTTGGCCCTGGTTAGTACTTGGTTGGGAGACCGCCTGGGAATACCAAGTACGGTGTGCTTAGGGGCGGGTTCTCCATTCTTTTTCGCTCCTCTCTCATGCATGGCGAAGAGGGGCCTGTTGGGGTGGTCTTTGACCTCCTCTGGTGACCCTGTGCTTCCCGTATCGCCAGGCCCGGTCCGAAGTAATGTTTCGTCGACCCGTAGGCCTGGGTTAACCATTTTTTGAAAACTGAAACACTTGTACTGCGGTATAGCCGGTGTATACCCGCAGGTGTGTTTTGGAGTTTTTTCTTGAGGGGTTATAGGAACAACCACCGCATTGGGTAACACCAAGGTGGTTGATTCCCTGGTGTGTTGGAGCAGTGTCAACTCCCGGGTTCACCGGTTGAGGGTGCCCCTGCACGTTCATGACGTCTGCCAATCGTGTCAGCCTTCTCTGCCTCTGGGTGGGGGTTTTTAAATGGAGGCTTGGTCATGCAACAGCGCCAGCATCAGCCCCTTCCGCCAGGGCGGCTGTGTTCAGCTGTCCCCTCTGGCGCCTGTCTCGTCCGCAGTCTCCAGGCTAGGGTTAACAGCCTGTTGCCTGGTTTTTCCCCGGTGCGCTGCCTGCTTCCGTTGGTTAACCTTTTTTGTGTGCTTACGGCCATGCTGACTGCCTGTTCTGCAGGGTCAGTGTGCCAGGCGGGGTACTATTGGGGGGACAGGGCCCGCTCGGCTGAGGGGCCTTTGTCCGAATACGCTGGCGATGTGGGGGGCGGGGTCACTAAGTGCCCACCTGGTGGGGTCTTGATGCTGGCATCATGGACTTCTCCGGGCCCCCGTTCCAGGGGGTCCAGTCCCTTTGGTGGGTCTGGGTCTTCCTTCGCGCTCCGTTGCTACGGCCTTGCCACGGGGTTGGGTTTGCCCTTGACCCCGTGATTCTGGGGGCAGTAACGAGGTTGTTTCCTCCGTTCGTTCCCGGGTGGCATGCGGGTTGTGCGTGTGTGTAGTCGTGGGGTCAAGCCACGGTCTGCTCACCCTGTGCGTTGAGTTGCTTGAGTGCCTTTTCGCACGGTCGGGTCCGTCGCCCTCCCGTGAAGCCACCAATAGGGGGGGTGCCCTCCATTAGGGTGGGTCGGGGGGGCTCGGCCCTCCCTGATCTGATGGCTGTGGGGGGCCTCAGCGGGGTGTATTTGTCGAGCTTCTAGCTCCCGCTCAGCTCCTATTATGCAATAGAGACGCAGAGCGGGAGCTAGAGTGATACAGAACGTTAGGTTATGAATATAACCAAGTTCTGTTAACACTAGTGGACGCTCTGCGTCGAGACGCCGCTGCGGCCCTTGATTTTTCATTGTGGTGAAATTTGTTGGGAAGGAGATGAGTGTGTGGCACCACCCCTGCTTATATAGGTAAGCGGATGGGGGTGTGGCCAGATGAATGCTGGCATTAAAGGTACATTTTGAAATGTATTCAGTGTATATATGCTGAAGCGAGATATATGCAATAGAGACGCAGAGCGTCCACTAGTGTTAACAGAACTTGGTTATATTCATAACCTAACGTTATGGGTTAAGTGTCTTGCTCAAGGACACTTTGACACACTGCCAAGAGGAGCCGGAATTTAACTGGGAACCTTCAGATTACCAAGCAACCGCTCTACCTCCTGAGCAACTGTCACTGCCGGTTATTAATTAAATAAATAAATAACTGAGCTAAAGCTGTGAACATAACAGTTTTGCCCTCGAGAACAGATGCAGCAGCAAAACCTACTTTAACACTTTAACTGCCGAAAACGCCGGAACTCGTCATTCCCCGCCATGCTCAAGTTGCAGAGGACTCCGTAACTCGTCTTTGATATCAATATTTCAAAAATCTGTGATCGAAATCATATTTCCCCTCCGCAGCCTTGACACACAGTGCTGATCTCCTCTCAACCCTCTAGCGGTTCAAGAGCGCCATCTGGTGGCCGATCGGCAGATCGAAACCGGATGTCAACCTTTGAACCGGCAGGACTCACTCCATATGGGGTCCGGGCACTCGCTAATGTTAGAGAGACTCTGTCTTCACACAGTGAACATCGATCGGTGGAAATAACTCGAAAAAACAACATGATTTGGACGTATATACTATTATACAACCTGGAAATAGATCGGGCATTTCAACATCCCATAATTGAAAACTGTCTACTCCACGCTGATCACCCAATGGCCCGAGGAGACTGGGGTGAGTTTTAGCGTGTAGTATTACCGTGTTCGATATAAACTGCTATGATGAACATATGACCCACATTAGATGAATGGTATAACGTTGCCCACGGAATTATAAACGCCCCCTCGCCCATCCGGTCAACATCAGATGACGTGTAGTAAATTCTAGAAGTACGTCCAGTTGACATTTTTTATCTCGCACAGATTCCTACCAAACTGTATTTGATCATCAATATAATAACATTTGGGGCTATAAATCACGTTCTGGAGAAAGCTGCAGAAAGAGATGAAAACATACTTATACTTTAGACCATATTTTAGTATGAATATGTGAATGAAAAAGTTTAACGTTGCTACACCATGAACAATACATATAGGACATTGAATGGGCCCTAATAATGGCAATCTAGCAATAGAATTTAAAAAGTTATAGCCCTGCAAAGAAGGGGAACTTCTCCATGTTAAATAGAGCTGGTAAGGGATGGTATATCATGAATTTAACCATGGCAATCAAAGTGTTAACAGGGGGCATGGTGAATTTTCATATTTAAAATGTAAAGTAGGCATCAACAATGCAACAATGTGTGTCTCTTCAGGAAAACTCCACCAAATGTCTTTAAACGCCAATCTTAAAGGAACACGCCAACATTTTGGGAAATTATTACATGACAGCAGACACTCTCACTGGCTCTTTCTCCAGACAGGAATGTAAAAAATAATTTAAGTCAGGTCTTTCTGCTCTTTTTCGTAGTGTGATGTATAAAAGAGCATGGGATCGTAAATCTGCCTGATTGCTGATTGATAATGTTCTCTGAGATTATATAACATTGGTTGAACGGAATGAGGTAACAGTGATACCAGACAGAGATCTCTATTATTATCTTTTTTCCTGCAAGCACCTCCCCTCCCCCATCCTGCTATGACACATACATTCCCCCAAGGGGATTAATAAAGGAACACTTGACTTCACTTGGATATTGTGATGCATGGGTTTCCATGGGGTGGATATTTATTTCATAAGAACGCCTTGCTTGAGCAAAAAGGTGGCTCACAGCAGAGACTAGGAGCATCACTTTTCAAACGTAAGCATTTATTTACTACTAGCGGGTGTTTAGTTGTTTTTAACTTGGACGTTTCGCTAAAAAGCAGTTGATTACATTTGTCATGGTGTCGTCAACATTTAATCACACAGGGATTATTTCTACCTACCTCAACCTATAGTCTACCCATGTAACACTGTATGATAGCCCTGTACAATAATACTGTATATACCATGTGCATAAATCCCTGTTTACATACTGTACCTGTATACTGCCTTGCAGAAGCTAACTGCAGTAACTAGTTATTTTTCGAAATTGAGTTCTAAGTAAAATTGTACTTCTCAATATTTGTTTTATCTTGTGTCTAGAGTTCAATCTTGCTCTGTTTTAGAGACAATGGGTATAAATAATTGCTGTACCTACAAAATCACTGGATAGTCAAATAATTTTAAAGCAATTTTTCTCTGTTTCACTGTTTGCATAGTTACTGAGATTATTCTGCATGGCAGTGCACTGTACACACTGTATATATACTATATCTATCTGTATATATCCCATACCTACTCTTATTAGTTATACCACTGTCCAGCATGGCTTACTACCATAGTATATTTATACTTATTACATGGCGTTTTCACATTCGCCGAAATGCTTGCTTGTGATTGGTCAATAGCCCCCCGACTGCGGTCATTATTTTTCAATAATGACCGCAGATTTTTCAATAATGACCGCAGAGCGCAGCTGTTCGCAATCAAGCCCACTGACACACTGTTTCAGTGCAATTAGACACTGCCGTGCCGGCGATGACAGGGGGCGGAGCGACGAACACAGCGGAGCCAGAACACAGAGGCTGCCCGCGATAATAATAATCACTTTATTTGGGCTGACAGAGCCACAGAACAACTGCGATTTGTCAAATGAATTAGGTATATTGTTAGTAAGTTAGCCATGTAATAAGCGGGATAATGTATAGCCTACTCGGTCATTGTCGCAAAATAATTGACCTTCACTACGTTTAAAACACCTCGGCGCGGCGCCTCGGTATTTTAAACTCCGTGTCGGTCAATTATTTTGCGACAATGACCTCGTAGGGCATACATTATCCCTTACTTGTATCACTGTACATAATAAAAGTGTATACATCATATTAGCATATTTAGATGCCGACTTATTTTCATTGTACTGTACTTGTGCTGTACGATTAGAATACATTTAATTGTATTTTATTTTAATTTTTTTTACTTTCTCTTTTTCAGTTTTTCTCCCATCCCAATGTTAGTCGTTATGCCAATCCCCAATCCCCTACCTGGTCGTTGCGTGCTCTGCCCCCTACCGTCGGTCTGGGAGGGCGGAGACTATCACATGCTTCCTCCAACACATGTGTAGCCAATCCCCACTTCTTTTCACCTGGCAGTGCGGACTCTCACTGAGGGAGTGTAACGTGTGGAGAACACTACCTCCCCCAGGATCCGACCTCGCTGTGCAGGCGCCCCGACCAAACTGTAGGAGTCGCTGTTAACAACGACCAGGACCCACCCTCGCCGGGTTTCCCACCCTCTAACACTGCCAATTGTGTTAGTATGGACTTCTTTGGCTGGGATTGAACTCTAAAAGTCTCGAAAACCCTCCCAGTATCAAGTGAGTGAGTGAGTGAGTGAGTGAGTGAGTGAGTGAGTATATATGTGTGTGTGTGTGTGTGTGTGTGTGTGTGTGTGTGTGTGTGTGTGTGTGTGTGTGTGTGTGTGTGTGTGTGTGTGTGTGTGTGTGTGTGTGCGTGCGTGCGTGCGTGCATATGAGTATCTCTCACCTCTACAGCAGCCTTTGCTTTAACAAACTCCTCCTCGAGGGAATGATTTCCGGCCATGAGAGAACGGGTTCGCCTGCGGTCTTTGCCCACACAGCAGTCCTGGTAAAAAAAACAGATGGCAACACACAAACAAACACCCACAGAGATGCACACACACACACACACCAACAAGGTCAGCCAACACACATCACCTCTGAGTGTGTGAGTGGAGGCTTCCACCTCCTCTACAAGCCAACGGGAAGTAACACCCTGGGAAGCTGTACAACCTTCACAGACCTATCCTTTTAAGGACCATGCCAGTCTCATTTGGACTTCTAGAACATTAGCAGAGATTGTGTCTTCAACAAATGGCGTGTACATACATGTATACAGTCTATGCTTTAGTAGATCTCAGCCTACATTTTTTAAACGTCATTCATGTCAGATATTAAAGTTGAAATGGTGTGGGGAAAAGACTCCACAAGACATTTGAGAGTGACTATTGACAACTATTCATACATTACTATTGCACATTGATCATCTCTGTGTCCCACGTCAGAAGCAGTTTCTGGGTCCACTTGTTATTCATTTCCTGGTGCTCCCAGTTCATGTAAGTGGCCCAGGTGGAGCTAGCCACTAATATAAAGTTCAACAGGTTCTCATTTATGAGAAAATAACAAGCACCCTCTGTTTCTAGTTTTGGTGCAAGGAACACGTTTCTTTGGCTGCATCCCGTTGTCATCTCTGGCTGACTTTGATTGGACTTTTTAACCAGGAAGAGGAAAAGATAAACAAAGGTAGTAAGAGAAACACTACTCAGAAAACTTTACGAGTATGAATATGATCATTAATTTTATGGTGCGACTGTTGAGCTCTATTAATATAAGCCTCAATATACCGGAGAAATGGTTGAAGGAATTGGCAAGCAGCCAATGTTTGCAAATTTCAGGATCGTTGTCTCTTTCCATGGGAAAAACTCCAGGGACATTCAGGATGAAAGCATGCGACTAGGTGAAGATAACCACGGACAGGTCATCGGACATCACACGGTTTCATCCAGACTATCCCTGAAGACTTCCAGAGCCAGAATATCATCATCTTTTACAAACAGTAAAACCAGGTGACAGACAAGCACACCATTTATTTTTAATTGTCAACTTCTTTTTGATTAGTTTGACCCCCGTTTAGCTGATTTCCATTATTTTGTTGTCATTTTCCTTTTGTACTTACTCTCGGGGCCATTCACGTATACGTTATTGGGCACCAACGGTCCTGTTCAATGTCAGGGACCTGTATGTTGCCGTTAAAAGGCATACTGGGACTCCGAAGGTGCAGTACCGGCCAGATCCTGCTAGTAGGCAGTATTGAGAGTGCAGTAAACCCTGTTCCAGACCGGGTGTAACACTCAAATGTCTCCGGACGGACTTTTCTAGTAATGGGAAACCTATGGCTTCACTCGATCGCATTGAATCGTTTTCGGGACCCCCGATCCATATGTTGTGGTGGGTTATGTCATGGACCAGATGGCGATCAAATAATTGGAATATTATTTTTGGAATACCACCGACCACAGGTAAGGACAATCTGACGTCAATTTCAGCTTGATCGTGCATGGTTTTCATACCCATCCCCAGTGGAGGTTTCTCTATGACAACACGTGAAACACAAATTCACTCATAATTCATAATTATTACTAATTTACATATATATATATATTTTTTTTTATTATTATTTTTTTTTTTACTTCATCTAAGCACGGACTGTGCAGTTAAACTCTTGCCATTGAATGGAGGATTGAATGATTGACAGCCTTGACAATCCAATAATACACGGAGGATGAATGATTGGCAGCCTTTGAAATCCAATCAGAGTCTGCCTGGTAAAATACATGCAGAACTGCAGCTGGACTGGCGTCAGTGTTCTAGTCAAAGTTGTGTTCCATCATCTCATGTGTGCATTTTGCCTGAAGAAGAACATTAATTTGCCTAATATAATCATTCATATTTTAAGATCTTTATTCACTTGTTCACTTATTGTTGTGCACTGGATGATATATATATTTTTTTATCTCAGTTGAAGACTAGTGTAGTTGTAGTTGACGTGAACGTGCCATCTTGGACTGTGAAGGCAAGCTAACTTGTAGCTAGTAGTTTACAGTACAGCTGTAACAACACACAGTAGGCTAAATTAAACTTTGCGCCAACATTAGGACCGAAGTATAAACCAGCAACTGAGCAACATGAAGAAGTGGACTTATGCACCTGGATCAGAAAAAAGTAAGTTGTAGTGTTTGTAAAAGTTTAGAGAACAATACTTGTAGTAGACTTGATTAAGGGATTGAAACGTTGTTAACCTGGCTATGTCACACATAAACACAATGTAATGTATCACGTTGGCTGCTGGCTGCTAATGCAGCCTGCAGATAATATTTGCATGTGCACTGTGTTAGTGTAAATTAATGAATGTTGCCGCTAGCTTGTGGCTAGGCTAGCGTTCTTTGCTAATGGCTAACGTTAGCTAGCCGAACTGTTTAGAGACTTAAGGGATTGAAACGTTGTTAACTTGGCTATGTCACATATAAACACAATGTAATGTATCACGTTGGCTGCTGGCTGCTAATGCAGCCTGCAGATAATATTTGCATGTGCACTGTGTTAGTGGTGCTGCCTAAATGAATGAACGTTTGCCGCTAGCTTGTGGCTAGGCTAGCGTACGTTGCCGATGCACGGCTGATCTAGTGCCTCTGTGGAAGAGGAAGTAAACATTGCCAGGCATTCTGGTCATTGTAGTTCTCCCTCTTTTCACCCACAGTTAAAGGAGACATGACATGCTGGTTTGATGAAATGTATAGTGTAAATGAAATGAATAGTGTATGTATATTCAATAGTAGTATTGATAGTATATTAGCCACTGTATACTGTACATGGTCTGCTTGGTTTGATCGGGCCGCCGAGCCATGGTCTGCTTGGTTTGATCGGGCCGCCGAGCCATGGTCTGCTTGGTTTGATCGGGCCGCCGAGCCATGGTCTGCTTGGTTTGATTTAGGGGAGTGGTCTGCCCTGCGGGGGGGGCCCGACATATTGCGCAACGCCACTGCATACCATTGACTCAGAAAGGTCTGTTTTATTGAAATCGTCACAGCAGTATAGTTTGTTTATACTTCAGAAGGATGATATTTAAACATGGTCCCAAAAATGAATGGAAGCGAATGAGGAGCCTGACACCTGGGAGAAATGGGGGTGTTGCAGCGTTGGGGATGTTTAAAAAATATAATTTAATATATAATATAATAATTTGTGCTTCACCTAAAAATTTGGTCAGCAGCCTCCACTGCATCCCCCTGACCGGCGTGTGTTGTGGTAATAACAAATGCCGTTATTGGCAATCAATTAATCAGAAACGCCCCCCCCCCCCCCTTTTCATGCATTCATGATGAAATATAATACCTATCATATGCATTTTATTTGAAAATAATAGCATGTCCAGGGACAAAACGCCAATGGTTTTAGTAGAATTCACGTTGCGCCCTATTGCCAGCCTCCCAGGAATTAGCCCGGATCATTCCGAAATTATACTCATATTCACCACGGGATAACGCGTGAACGTATTCATTGCATCTTGAACGGAAGATAGTTACTGTCAAATGACCATGGTATTGTATCCATAGCTATAATATAAAATATAGATTTAGCTCTACAAACAACGTGACGCACAGTGAAACTATATAATGAAAACCTGGCCGTGCTATAGCTAGATGGGGAAATCGAATGGCCCCGAAAGTGTTAAAGGAAAACTCCAACATTTTGGGAAATTAGCTTATTTAACATCTTCCCTGGAGTTAGACAAGAAGATACATACCTTTTTTGTCTCTGTGCGTGCATTTAGCTTTGGGAACAGTCGCTCCGTTAGCGTAGCTTAGCTTCATCACTGGAAGTGGGGGAGATCTGGAGCTTCATCACTGGAAGTGGGGGAGATCCGGAGCCTGACGTTCCCTTACACTGTATACAGTCACGAAATACACTCCAAATACAACTCCAAAACATTCATGTAAACATGTTGTAACCTGTGTATTCACCACGTGGAGAAATAAAAAATAATTGAATTAGACAATTACGTTTTATAAGCAAATATACTCTGAAATTTTTTTTGCCTAACGACTCCTCTCTGAGCACAGTCAGTGATTTCAACGTGTCGTCGTGATTGTTGACATTCTCATTCATTCAAAGGATCCGAACCGATTGAAGTTTATGGATACCATGACTTAAAATCCTCTTACCTTGACGATTAAAAGCCTCCCCAATTTAGAAAACAATAATCCAATGGCTGGTATTGATATACTGCACGCTAACGGAGCTAACCAGCAACCGGACACTCAAGCAGATAACGAGAGCAATGACTTCCTTTCTGGGGGTTTCAAAATAAAAGAGCGACGTCTATAGCAGCGGAATATGTTTATTTTGTACATTATCTAACGTTAACACGAACCTAAACTAACTTAAGGTTAGTTGTAATGTTAGTTTAGGTTTGTGTTAACGTTAGATAATGTACAAAATAAACGTATTCCGCTGCTATAGACGTCGCTCTTTTATTTTGAAACCCCCCAGAAAGGAAGTCATTATATTAGCTTTAGTGTCCGGTTAGCTTTAGTGTCCGGTTAGCTCCGTTAGCGTGCAGTATATTAATACCAGCCATTGGATTACTGTTTTCTAAATTGGGGAGGCTTTTAATCGTCAAGGTAAGAGGATTTTAAGTCATGGTATCCATAAACTTCAATGGGTTCGGATCCTTTGAATGAATGAGAATGTCAACAATCACGACGACACGTTGAAATCACTGACTGCGCTCAGAGAGGAGTGGTTAGGCAAAAAATTGTTCAGAGTATATTTGCTTATAAAACGTAATTGTCTAATTCAATTATTTTTTATTTCTCCACGTGGTGAATACAGAGGTCACAACATGTTTACATGAACGTTTTGGAGTTGTATCTGGAGTGTATTTCGTGACTGTATACAGTGTAAGGGAACGTCAGGCTCCGGATCTCCACCACTTCCAGTGATGAAGCTAAGCTACGCTAACGGAGCGACTGTTCCCAAAGCTAAATGCACGCACAGAGACAAAAAAGGTATGTATCTTCTTGTCTAACTCCAGGGAAGATGTTAAATAAGCTAATTTCCCAAAATGTTGGAGTTTTCCTTTAAGGTTGGGGGAGATCAGTCATAGAGGAACTCCATTAACCTGTGTTGAAGATTTGAAATCAATGTCATCAACGCTGTGAATCTCGAAGGAGTTCTTGGTGGAAGGATCCGTTTTAAACTCTGCAGACCTTGAGAGATAGAGAAAGAGATATATTTATAAATTATATCTTGACTGTTATACATTTGCTGTATATCATTGATATTAGTTTACATCATCTGGTCTATACTACTATGCACTCAGAGTGCAGCAGTCAACTTCGACACAGCGATTTCAGTTTCAGTGTCTTAATAACGCTCTTCTTTACCACAGCAGTTCACTGGAGGAGTGGTGTGACGTGCACTTCTTCTCATATCTCCTCTTCCTGTTGCTGTTCAAGGCACTCTCTGGGTGAAGGTTAAATTCCTCCCACTTCTCCAATGGAGAAGGCAGACTGACTGTAAAACCAAAGGCAGGAGTAGAGCTGTTATAACACCAGTGCTGAGTATGACCTACAGACAGTACACACACAGTACCAGCACTGTCAATAATGAAGTCAGTGATTAAAAACAGTGGATTATCCTCGTCATGGTCGGAATGGGGATTCAAATCAAAGGAGCATGCCAACATTCTCCCGAGTCGTCCATTCATTTGTGCTAATTAGGGTTGTGCATACGGTTATTCATTAACAGCTATGATGAATTGAAAATGGGGGACCCTGGTGGAAACAAGACGAAAGTCTTTCTCTGGTCTGCATCCCCTTAACAATTGTATGTATTGAGATGTACTGTACTGTACCCATTCTGCAATCTGTTAATAAACTTTTCAATCAATTCAATCAATCAATCAAACACATTCAGGGCCAACCACGGACATGTCCGTGTTTCGGATCCAACGCTTGAGGGCCAACCACGGATATGTCCGTGGCAAGGTTGTTTTGGCTTTTATTCCATTGTAATATCCTACTCAATGTCACCCTGCGGCACTGCAGATTTACCCTACTCTTGGAATTCGGAAAAGTGCATTACTGGCCAGATCCTCATAGGGGCGCTGTCTTGATAATGCAGTGTTCCCTGTTAGAGACCGTTTAAAAAAAAAAATGTATCCTGAGTGGGTTTTTCTGTTAGCCTACAGATATGCGTGTAGCCGATCACCTAGAATAGTTTTTGGGACGCTGAATTCAGTGTGCAGTAAAGGAATATAGCATCAGCCAATGGACATATGGATCTACCAGATGACGATCGATAACTGGGAAATCCTTTTTGCAGTCCAACCGGCCACAGGTAAGAGCTTTTTCACGTAAATTACATGATGATCAGGCCTTGTTATCATACTTAACCAGCCGATCAGCGAATAAGGCTACTGAGGCTAATGCCGTTATTGGTAATCAATAATCAGAAACGACGTCCCCCGCCCCCCCCCCTTTCATGCATTCATGGTGGACCATGATACCGACAATATGCATTTAAAGTTTTAGCTCTAGCTGGTCTATAGCCGAAACGCCATTCGATTTAACGTTATTAGCTTAGCGCCCTATAACTCGCATTCCAGGAAATATACCAGAACATTCCGGTATATAGTTCATATTCACGACGCTATAAAATGGGAACGTATTGATGAAAAATGTTTTTGTATAAGGCATATTGAAGGGACGGTTTATAGTGTCAATTGACAATGAGAATGGACAGATAGAAATAATATAAAGTATAGATTTAGCTCTACAAACAGCCTCACGCACAATGAAAGTTTATTATGAAATGCTGGCCGTATAGAGTGGGATTAGACAGATCCCAATGGCCATGAATGTGTTAACTGGATGAAAACCGGATAGCCATGTTTCTTTTTTCTCCAAGTGGTCTGCCGTGCGCACAATCTGCCCATTTCACGTTCTAATCATCTCTCTCTTTCTCAACACATCAATACAGATCGATCTAACATTACCAGACGACATCCATACAAGGTGTTATGTGTACTTTCTTTTTTTTTTACTTTATTTTTTAGCGTTTATCGCTTTTCTGGTCAAGCATGACCGACAGAAACAGGTTGAAATGGGATGTAGAGCAGGGGAAGACATTCTGAGAAATGACGGCGGGTCCGGGAATCGAACTTGTGTCCCCCAGATCCGTGACGAGCACGGTTTTCCCCGACGCAGAAATAGCGCCGAGATATGCGGTGAGCTACGGGAGCTCCCCTTTATGTGTACTTTCACATGCATGGTGGAGGGTATACTTACTGTCTGTGGTGTATATTCACATTGTGGTTTAAGTGTGGTGTCACTAATTGGTGAGGTGTGATTGACACACTGTTGTTTTTCTTGTAATTAACATGGCTGCTCTTGTAATTGATCACAGGTGTGGTGACGAGGCTCCACACCCTACAAACAGACCAGGAGCTCGTCACTGCAGTTATATTATCGTACTTGGCCGTCGCGTCCCGCTCTTTAAGCCTATCGAGATATACCTCATCTCATGTACCTATTGTACTTCATCAACGAAAAAACAAGTACACCTACACCTGCCGGGTCCCGCCCCTATGGAGGCGTAGCCTATAAGACAGTGGGCCTGGTCACCAAACACTCTTCCTCTATTTTCGTTTCCATCATAACGGATGCAGTGCACCTTATGTTAACTAGTTGTTATGAAAAGATTAGAGAAATTGCGTAATGTTGAAAGCTTACCTGAGGTTTGCTTACCCCTGGCATCTTCGAGGCATGTTTCAGCGACACGTCGGGCCTGTGTTGATGTTTCCTCGTCTGACGGCAGCAGACCAAGGGGCAGCGTACAAGATTTGGCTATCGAGCCGGCTTGTACAAAGGTAGGCCCTGTGTCATCAGGCATCAATGTTGGTATTGGTAATGCTGTGGAGTATGTTTCGCCGCCAGGGCCGGGGTGGCTTGGTGAACGTTCCACTGCAGTGGACGTTTTCCTGGCGATCCTGGAGCACGCTGCTAACGCTAATGCTACTAATGCTACTACTGCTAATGCTAATGTTGACGCTGAAATGGGTCGTTGTTCTAATAATCCCCGCCGCGGGACATTGCCGCTTTTCCCTCCTCTTGCCCGCTTCATTGATGAAGGTCAGTCGGTTGCTAATGTGGGGGGTTTCGCTGAGTCCTATTTACCTTTTTTACGGGTAAACGGGCTAACAACAGGGTGCAGGCCGGGTGTACCGTGGCTACGTAGCCAGGTAGCTTTGTTCCTGTGCCCCGGCGGGGATGAACGATGTCCCACCCGGCCGATGCTTGAGAGCGAATCGGCTCGGAGGGTGGCAGTATGGACGGATGAGTGGTATACTGCTGCAGGATGGTTTGTAGCGGCGGCCAGTGTTATGGCTCAGCTGGCTAGTTTCCTATCCACATTGGCGTCGGGTAGTAGGGCTATGGGTCCAGCCGACATTGTAAACATGTTGCATGTTTGTGGTGTTATAGAGATCTTGACTCAGTCGCAAGCTATAACTGCGGGGAGGATTAGGATGCTATCAACGTTTGTTGTTAGGCATGTTTGGTTGGAGCACTCTCCTCTTGGGGAAGAGGATAGGTTTTCTCTCCTCACGACTCCTTTTTCCACGGAAAGTCTTTTTGGTCGTTCTGTGGAGGCGCAGGCGGTTGTTGATCTGGGTCCTACACCGCCTCACGCTGTGCAGCCAGAGGTGGGAGCACGGTCTCGTCAACGACTGTGGCGAGATCCTCGACAGGCGGCCATGTTTCCCCCGCCAGTGGTGCCCTGGGCGGAGAGTCAACAGGGTTCCACAAGGCCGACAGCCTTGGCGGCGAGGGATCGGCCATTTTGGGTGAATTCGGCTTGGATAAAACACAACGTTGTGTGATGGATGAGCCTGGTGTTACAGCTGCCACTAGCTACGGTGGTCAGCAGGGGGACTCGAGGCCTCTTCTGTTGAATGCACAGCAAGGGTTACCCCGGCCTCGCCTTCGCCAGGCGGGGTATCGCACTGATGCCTCCCACTCCCGTGAGAGCGGCAGTGGTCTGCAAAGAAGAGGCGAGCGTGATTTGGGTGGTAGCAATGGGTGGCTTCGGCGTGTAGGAGCCCATGGGGTCCTCATGCCTTGCGTGTCTAGCTGCGGAACAACTCCTCAGCATGCGCTAGATGGGTGTTCAGGGGGGGGGGGGTGTGTCAACCAGTTTGATGACAGCTTCTCCCGTATCAAACCGGCCCTTTCTGTCGGGGACCGGGCCAACTATCTACTGTTCCTTGCGGCCCAGCGTCAGTTGACGGCGGGTGCGCTGTGGGATTATTTTCACATATGGCGACAAGAATGCCGTTTGGAGGGGTGGATAGAGAGAACGTTGAGGGAGGGGCTTGTTTTGCAGTTCGCACAACCCCACCCTCCATTCTCAGGTTTGGTGCCGACCCTATTGTCAGGGTCAGAAGCAGTGACAGCCCTGGCCGACGAGATCCAATCTCTGTTGGCGAAGCAGGCCGTCGTCGTGGTTCCGAGAGAGGGCGCGATGTCAGGCGTCTACTCCCGTTATTTTCTGGTACCCAAGAAAACAGGGGGGGGTCAGACCTATACTGGATCTGTCCGCGTTCAATTGGTTGATTGTAGCGAGACCGTTCAGAATGTTGACCGTCAAACTCCTTCTGCTTGCTGTCAGAAGGGGAGACTGGTTCACCTCCATAGACCTGAAGGATGCGTATTTTCACATCCCGATTTTCCCTCCTCACAGGCAGTTCCTACGGTTCCTGTTTCAGGGCGTAGCGTACGAGTACCAGAGGTTGCCGTTCGGCTATTCTCTGGCTCCCCGCACATTCACCAAGTGCGTGGCGACTGCGCTGGAGCCTCTACGTCGTCGGGGGATACGAGTTCTATTCTATCTCGACGACATTCTACTCCTCAGTCAATCGGAGGAGGTTGCCAGGTCTCATACCAGGCTGGTGGTGGAATTCCTCACCAGGCTGGGTTTTGCTGTGAATTGGAAGAAGAGTACACCTCTTCCCAGTCAACAAGTGGAGTACTTGGGCTTGACGTTGAGGTCGAGGCCCATGATTGTAACCCTCTCGGAGCAGCGCCAGGTGTCTATCCTTCGCGCGCTCGGGGGTTTCCGTCTGGGAGGGACGGTCACGGCGCTGCAAGTGATGCGTCTGCTCGGTATGATGGCATCTGCTCACACGGTGGTTCCTCTTGGCCTCCTCTTCATGAGGTGGTTTTTCTCTATGAGAATAGATCCGGTGAGGGACAAATGGAAATGGTTGACGGTTCCTTTGTCGATATGGGGAGATCTCGCCCATTGGAAGAGGCTGGGTATCCTCACCATTGGGGTCCCCATGGGCAGCAGGCGCTCACACGTCACGGTCTTCACCGACGCCTCTCTCACGGGTTGGGAAGGGACGTGTCGGACCCACGCAGTGGGGGGCAGCTGGACGGAGGTTCATGCTGGCCCATCTACCCCGCACATCAATGTGTTGGAATTGAAGGCGGTCCTCCTGGTCCTCAAACGGTTCGACCACCTGGTGGTAGGCAAGCACGTTTTGGTCAGGACAGACAGTATGACGGCAGCGGCGTATATCAACAGGCAGGGTGGGACTCGTTCCATCCGCCTGCTCCGGGCGGCGGTCGAACTTTGGCTATGGGCATCTCGCAGGCTGCACAGTCTGAGGGCGCTCCACATTCCTGGTACAAAGAATATGGGCGCGGATATGATGTCTCCGCCCCGATATAGTCAGACAGATCTGGGATCGGTTCGGGGAGGCCTCGGTAGATCTGTTTGCGTGCCGACGCTCTCACAAGTGCCCCTTGTGGTTCTCGGTCAGTCGAGCAGATCATCCCCCCTTGGGGGTGGATGCCTTCTCGACCTTTCCATGGCCGCCCGGTCTTCTGTACGCCTTTCCTCCTGTACAGCTGTTGGGTCAGCTGTTGGAGCGGATATGGAGGGAGCGCAGGACGGTGATCCTGGTCGCGCCGGACCGGGGCACGGCAGTGTGGTTCCCGGTCTTGATCCAGCTTCTGGTCGCTCCTCCTTGGGTCATTCCTTGGTCGGCGACGGCCCTCTCACATCACAACGGGTCACTGTTCCAGTACCCGATGTTGGGCCAACGCCTGTTGGTGTGGCTGGTGGGAGGGTGAGTCTGGAGAGGATGGACCCTTCTGTGGTTGATACCATCCGGAATGCACATGCTCCCTCCACTGTCACGCTTTACGCGGGCAGATGGCGTATGTTTCAAGAGTGGTGTAAGGCGGGGGGCCGGGACCCAGTCTCCTGCCCCCTGGATGCTGTCCTGAGTTATCTCCAGTCTCTCCTTTGTAGACTGTCGGCTTCGATGGTGAGGGTATATGCTGCGGCTATATCCTCCTATCATGAGGGGTTTGAGGGGAATGTCTTGTTCAGCCACCCTCTTGTGGAGCGTTTCCTGCTTGGCGCTCAACGCGTTAAGCCGGTGCAACGCTCTTTGGCTCCGACTTGGGATCTTCAATTGGTCCTCGGTCGGTTGTCCTTGGCCCCGTTTGAGCCGCTCGAGCAGGCGCCGTTGGGACAGCTGTCTTTCAAGACCGCGTTCCTGCTGGCTGTCACCTCCGCTAAACGCGTGAGTGAGCTCTGTGCTCTTTCGGTACGTCCAGAGTGCCTGTCTTTTCGGGCCGATTGCGGTGCCACTCTGCGACCTAATCCTGCTTTCATGCCTAAGAATATCCGGAGTTCCTTCCGCTCCCGGGATATTGTGGTTCAGGCGTTTCGTCCTCCTCCTCACACTAGTGAGTTAGATGCGGGCCTTCACCTGTCATGTCCGGTCCGTGCTTTGGGAATTTACCTCAGCCGTACTCAGGACCTCATGGTTACCGATCAGCTTTTTGTCTGTCACGGTGGTTCTCGTGCCGGTAAGGCACTGTCGAAACAGCGCCTGTCCCATTGGTTGTGCGAGGGCATTGCCCTCTGCTACACGTTGGCTGGGTGGGATCCCCCTGGGGGCATCAGGGCGCACTCCACTCGTGGGGTGGCTGCCTCTGCCGCTCTCCTGGGTGGGGCCTCAGTGGAGGACATCTGCGCTGCAGCTTCATGGTCCTCCCGGGCCCCTTTGTAAGGTTTTACCTCATGGACATGACTGGGGGTTCTGTCTCCCAGGCGGTTCTGGGGTCTGTGGCCTTTCCTGCTTCCCGTCCTTTGGTAGGGTAGCAGGAGTGTGTGGGTATGGGCCACAGTGTGTAGGTCACACGTGGTTCCGCCTATGCTGTGTGTTCAAGGGGTTCTAGTTCCCTCTTGCTCGCACTCGGATGGAGTTGACTGCGCCCCCCCCTTCATTAGGAAGGATGGGGTGACGGGGCTCCCCAAACCCCTTGATGTGGGCTTACGGGTCCTCAGGGGGTGCATCTGTCGGGCCTCACGTCCGCTCTAACCCATATCTCGATAGGCTTAAAGAGCGGGACGTGATGGCCAAGTACGATAATATAACGTAAGGTTATGTATATAACCTAGTTATATGAGTACTGGCTAAGCGTCCCACTCTTAAGCGGCCCTGAGTTCCCTTTTGAGGGATCTTTTACTGGAAACGGGATTTTTGGCGAGGAAGTGTGTTTGGTGACCAGGCCCACTGTCTTATAGGCTACGTCTCCATAGGGGCGGGACCCGGCAGGTGTAGGTGTACTTGTTTTTTCGTTGATGAAGTACAATAGGTACATGAGATGAGGTATATCTCGATAGGCTTAAAGAGCGGGATGCTTAGCCAGTACTCATATAACTAGGTTATATACATAACCTTAAATTGTCGCTCGTCACAGTCTCTCACCAGAGTGCTCTCAGAAGTGCTCTTTCACCTGTACCCTCACTATTCTCTTTTTATTTTTTTATTGATCTTTTTCCCCCTCCATTTTTCCTCAGATTTTCTCCCATCCCAATGTTAGTCGTATGCCAATTCCCAATCCCCTTCCTGGTCGCTGCGCACTTACCCCCCACAGTCAGATCATCTGGGAGAGTGGAGGCTATCACGTGCTTCCTCCGACACACGTCCAGCCAATCAACCGCTTCTTTTCACCTGGCAGCGCGGATCCTCCCTGAGAGGGCGTAGCGTGTGGGAGGATCACACTATCCCCCTCAAGTCCTATCCGCGCTTAGCAGGCGCGCCGACCGAACTGTAGGAGTCGCTGTTTACAACGACCCGGACCCACCCCGCCAGCTTCTCCCACCCTCTAATACAGCCAATTGTATTAGTGTGAACGGCCAGCCAAGCTGGTGACAACCCCGGAGCTGTGAGCTGGATTCGAACAGGCGAATCCAGCTCACAGCTCCGGGGTTGGTGACGAACGCAATCTCCGCTACGCCACCTAACCGCCCCTGCCCTCACTATTCTTGACCATTTTGCTCTTTATTCTATTTGCTATATTTTTGTCCATGTGCTTTCTCTTTGTTATATCCTGAACCATGGAGGTTGGAGCACCCAGCTCTCCACTTTTTGTACCTTTAGACTAGCTGTTTTTTGGTAAAACGTGTCCGACTTCCTTGCTGTCCACCATGCTACAATCCAGGCCTACCGGGGAAACTAGTCATATTACCTGTGACTGTGAAGGCCTTAGGGAAAGTCACTTATACTTGATTGTAATACAAGGCTACACACAGTCCATGAGTTAACAATGCTTGCTAATGCATCATTTTAGCTAACTACAAAGCCTTCATGACGACTGTAATTTACTTATCATTAGTAGCAACACTTGTAAAACTGACTGTAAAACTCTACAGTACAGACTCCAGGTGGAGGCGGAGATTGTGAAAACTATGATGCAGCTATTCTCTCTTCCAAAACAAAAGCCATGTGCAGAGCTTATTGCGCATATATCCTTATTGCGCTTGATCATCAATACTACTCAGAGAATGGCAATAAAAAGTGTGCATACCATTTTGTAAATTTGTCCAAAACAGCCATCAGTCTGTTTCTTCTTCATAACGTTATTCCCAAGGTCTTTCTTGGGCATTACAGACCTGTTCGCTGTATACAAACATACCGTGTTCCAGCCAATCAGCAATACCAACTGAGTCACGTGACTAAGTTGCCCCCTACCTGCGCGAGCTGCTGCGCTGGAGAAACCATGGCACTCCCCTGACTAAAAGTTGTTTCAAATGAAAGCGGCTGGATGTCATTTTATTTAGCCAAATCAGCATTAAAGAGTCTTTCACCTTTTTACATATCTAGCCTTGGCATGGATTGATTGTTTAGCTCGCTAGCATGGCTAACAAATGCAAATATATTGTAGTCTGCCCCATTGTTCTGACCAGGATTATGTTCCTTTTGCCCCCTTGATGCGCTCGCACACCGAGGCTGACGTGGACAGCGAACAGGTCTATTATATGCCCTTTGATAATCCATGACCAACCAGTCCTTTGATAATTGCCAGCCTGCTGAGTCTTCTGATTTTGGCTTGCAAATGACTCATTTGAAAAACTAAACAAATTATAAAAGAAAAAATCACCAGTTTTCCACCTACTTCACGCAGTTTACAGTAGGCTAACGCTACCTCACGTGCGCTCAATTAACCTCCCCGTTGACAGTTTAATACACAGGCACACGCTGTCAGAACTCAACTCAAGTACACGCATGCCCAGTGTAGTGAAAGGTCTTGAGATTATGTGTTTTCAGGAGAGCTAGTAGATGGAAGTCTTTTCTGAAGACGGCGGTAAAAATGCTTGTTTTTTCTGAAGACTGCGTTTCTACTGAACACACAGAGAGTAAATTGGTATCCATCTTCTTCTCCGACTCAGACTCTCATAATGTTGGTGTGTTCCTTTAACTCATTGGGGGCCAAACACGTAATATTACGTGTTTCACCGTCAACGCTTGAGCGCCAAACACGTAATAATACGTTTTTAGATCCTTTGATATTTTCCCTTTGATCCCCGTTCTAAACGATCATCCGGATCACTCTAGCCGTCCCTGGCTCATTTGCCTAATTTGGAATTGCAATGCCGATCGAATCTCACCAGGTGGCAGTATCGCCTACCTTTTGAACTCTGATAGAAAGGGATCAGTATAGACAATGAATGAACTGGACTATCAAGAATCACTCTGAGGGGGAGGAGCTCTTGCAAAGCAATCGCTAGCAGATCTGCTCTCCTCAAAACCTATAGTTTCCCGTAAACATGTAAACAATATCTATAACTCAGCAACTATTCCAAATGATTTCCTAAAATCAATGTTCATTCCGATCCCAAAGACCGGAAGAGCCACAGAATGCAACAATTACAGGACTTATCAGTTTGATATCTCATGCATCAAAAGCTCTCGGATAGCCAAATGGGTTTTCGCAAAGGAAAAGGAACAAGAGATGCAATCTGCCAACTCAGAATCATTGGTGAAAAATCGATAGACCAACAGAAGAAGCTGTATATTTGCTTCATCAATTTCACGAAGGCCTTCGACAGAGTTGAACATACAACATTGATGAGAACAATGGAAGAATTCAAAATACCAGTTTCTGACCGAAGAATAATTGCCAACTTATACTGGAGGCAGAAGGCTAATGTTAGAATAGGAAAGGAGAGGGCGGTCAGGTGGCGTAGCGGAGATTGTGTTCGTCACCAACACCGGAGACGCTGGATTCGCCTGTTCGAATCCAGCTCACAGCTCCGGCGTTGTCACCAGCTTGGCTGGCCGTTCACACTAATACAATTGGCTGTATTAGAGGGTGGGAAAGCTGGCGGGGTGGGTCCGGGTCGACTCCTACAGTTCGGTCGGGGGGCCTGCTCAGCGCGGATAGGATCTAAGGGGGGTAGTGTGATCCTTCCACACGTTACACCCTCTCAGTGAGAGTCCGCGCTGCCAGGTGAAAAGAAGCGGTTGATTGGCTAGACGTGTGTCGGAGGAAGCACGTGATAGCCTCCACTCTCCCAGACCGACTGTGGGGGGTAAGTGCGCAGCGACCAGGAAGGGGATTGGGAATTGGCATAACGACTAACATTGGGATGGGAGAAAATCGGAGGAAAAAGGAGGGGGAAAAAGATCAATAAAAAAAAGAATAGGAAAGGAGAAATCAAGAGACTTCCCGGTGGAGAAGGGTGTAAGACAAGGATGCATGTTGTCCCCTGTACTCTTTAATATGTACAGTGAATCACTGATGAAAAAAGGTCTGAGAGGAGGGAAAGGAGTAAAACTTGGCGAAGAGAACATCACCAATATAAGATACGCGGATGACACTGCTATAGTCTGTAACTGTCAAGAAGATCTACAGGACATGATGAATAAGCTGAATGTTGAATGCAAAAACTATGGAATGTCGCTAAACACAAAGAAAACTAAAGTAATGATCATTGAAAAAACACCAGGAACTGTTTGTAAAATACAGGTGGATGGAGAAAAACTTGAACAAGTGAAGGAGTACATGTACCTTGGAAGCTGGATCAGTGAAGGTGGAAGAGCTAACATGGACATTAAGAGAAGAACCGGAATTGCAAAGGGCGCATTCTGGAACCATAAAGAATTATTGAGAAGAAACATAAGTTGAAAAACGAAGACCAGGGCCCTCATTCATCAACGTGGCGTAGAAAATTTTCTATTTCCACAGAATTTAGAATCAGTGCACGCACAAAAAAAACGGGATTTACCACACGTGCGTACGCAGGTTCTACGCACACCTGTCATGATAAATATCACCTTGGCCCTGCGCCGAGGCTCGTGCACACTTTCACGTATTTGCATACCAAAACCGCCCGATTAACCATATACGGTAATGGGCACCCCCATGAAATGTGGAAGAATGGACTAAACCGAGGGAAGCGTGTTATGAGACAGGCTGACAGACGTGTACACGTACGGTGATGTCGGATATGATATCTATTAACCATTGCTGCCTGGGCAGCGCAAACACTAATAAAGACCGTGCTGGAATATGACTGCCTTTTTCCGTTTTGTTTGATTAATACCCAGGGATTAAAGTTCTCCTCAATTTTATTCCAAATCGCGACGGATTTTCCGTCAATTTTCTACCTGCTGCATATGATTTCTAGAGTCATACAATCTATTTTGATGTCAGTATTGGGTAGCCTATATAAACAATAATACGAGAGCATATACAAGAACAATGAATCTCACTGCCAATGATGTAGCCTATACGCCATGTGTAGCCTGCCTATATGTGATCAATACAAACTTGAACTTGAATTCCATCATGTCTGTGTGCGGGTCACTGCGGGAACTCACAAGGCTATTGTCACAATGTAAATAAGAACGTGCACTGAAAAGTTACAGTATGTAGTTGGTTGATTATTTGTATGACAGTCAGTAAACCCTTGCAAAAAGTATCCGTTTTATTTAATGAATTGAAAACATTCAGCATCGCCTTCCTCCCGGCATGCAGCAACAACATGTATCAGGCAAATGCGCATCGCAACATTGACTTAGTGGAATCCCTTTCTATTCACATAACTGCATTTGTGATGGAGCTTTGACAGCTACAGTAACAGTCTATTGCTCGATCCATCTCCAATATCACGATGGACCGTGCCGGTGGCAAAGACCCGAGGGTGGAGAGGATCTTGAATGAATTCCATCATCATATTTATATGTTGTGTGTCTGTCCACTATGTCTGTTACTTTGTTATTCCCCCCCCCCCCCTATCTATGTAAAGCGACCTTGGGTCTCTTGAAAGGCGCTATATAAAATGAAGCTATTATTATTATTGTTATTATTATCACATCTGAGCAGGAGCTCACAAATAGACTGTTAGTCTCAGTGAAGTTTCAACGGAGGTCATCTATTCTAACCAACAAATTGAAGTAGAAAGCATTTCGTGACCAATCTTATTTTGGAAACATGAAACACAAAATAATTCGCTTTTTATTTGAAACAATATTTAATCGCGTTTTGAGGTTGGTGTTTTGCGTCTGCCCCCCCGTGCCAAACAAGCAGGCCAACCTCTTGTTCGCGTGTGAGCCCGTTATAATTACACTACTGTCGCTATTTTATAATGAACTATAATGAATTACGGGTCATACAGAAGTTGAACACTAATGCACGGAAGCTTATTTCCGCCTTGAAACTAATGCAGAACTGAGGAGCGCTTATGCCGTAGTAACGATGTTCTACCACTGGGCGTCAGCTAAGTGTGCTCCGAGCTGTGCGTACACATAAGCACGAAGTCAAGTTCAAGTTGAAATTGATGAATCCCACTCTTTGCTTAGAAATGGTCGTACGCACAGGTTAAGCACATATCTGTGCGTAAGTCAGGTTGATGAATGAGGGCCCAGGATTTTGGAAACGTATGTTATGTCAGTCTTTTCATACGGAGCAGAAGCATGGACGCTGAATGAAGAGGCAAAGAGGATGATAGACTCTTTTGAAATGTGGATGCTGAGGAAGATGCTGAAGATAACATGGAACGATAAGATCAAGATTGAGGAGGTACTGAGAAGAGCGGATATGCAAGGAGGACAGCTGCTGGAGAGGTTGAAAAAGAGAAAGATGGAGTTGTGCGGGCATGTTCTGAGAGGATCCAGCGGGGAGATGTTCAAGAAGGTGGTGATGGGGAAGGTGGATGGAAAGAGAGGAAGTGGAAGACCAAGAAGAGGCTGGGTAGACGACGTCTGTGATTGGAGCGGAGTGAGAGGCGGAGTCACGGAGTTGGAGAGAAGAAGTGGGGACAGAATGGGTTGGAGAGTGATAGGCGATCTATGGAAAAAGACTGGACTATTTCGGAAATGGGCGATGTTTAGCGTGTAATAAACTACAAACTAAACTGTGTATAAACAAACTCTTTTTTACATGTTGGACGAGAAATAGTGTCTGTCAAATGAGCCATACTATTGTCTCCATAGCTATAATATAGAATATACAATAGCTCTGCAAAGATCGTGAAATATCGTGAAAATGGTCAAGAAAAGCTGGCGCTAGACAGTGAAGGATGGGGGAAGCTTATGGCGCTCAATTAATTAAGATAAGGCTTTTCTGCCTCTTCATAGAATTGCTCCGGGGTAACTTGGAGTAACTTGTGTGTGGATTCCTTGCTTGTGTGTGGAGTCTTTACTAATGGGAACCTATGCATCTGCTGTCAATTATCACTGCAAATTATTGAGTTGGTCACGTGTTGGTTCCATTTCTTCTAAACACGTTTGTTTCCTCTGCCTCTTCTCCTTGTATCTCTTCCTCATTTCCCTGTGATGTTTCACAGAGGAATCAAGGATGAACCTTTGGAATGGCCCCCAGTTTGAAAAGAACTGTAATTATCTGATAAGGCCCCCCCAACAACCTCCACTGGCTCCCG
Organism: Notolepis coatsorum; assembly: GCF_963971535.1. Classification (NCBI taxonomy): domain Eukaryota; kingdom Metazoa; phylum Chordata; class Actinopteri; order Aulopiformes; family Paralepididae; genus Notolepis; species Notolepis coatsorum. The sequence goes on along the minus strand of NC_140177.1, from coordinate 114,352,363 downwards.
GTCAAGTCCCTCCATGCCCTTGCCCCCCAGTACCTATCTGACCTCCTCCACCCCTCCACCCCCTCCCAGAAGCTGTGATCAGACATGGATCTGCTCTGCATCCCCTACACTGGCCTACAAATCTTTGGGGACGAAGCCTTCAACGTGGTGGCCCCCACCCTCTGGAACTCTCTCCCAACTCGAGCTCCGTCACACCCTTGGACTCTTTTAAGACGGCCCTGAAAACATGCCTGCTCACAAAGGCCTATGCTATGGCCTCCTCTCCCTGTCCACCATTTCTACTATTATTTCTTCTGCTTATGTTTTATTAGTCTTTTTGTTGCTTTGTAATGCTTCCTTGGGTCTCACGAAAGGCGTTTTCAAAATCCAAGCTATTATTATAAATAAAACGGTAGGAAAAGGTACAAACACACTCTCCTTCTGATATACCTGCGCTTGGTGATCCTCTCTCAGGTGTGCAGACGCTGGGGTGCTCCACTTCCACCTGGATGAGTTCAGTCTCCTCTGACCTCTTGCGGCAGGGACTGGCTTTGCAGCTGCCCTTCCTGGGGCCCGAGGGGCCCCGCCGGTCCTTCCTGCTGCCGCCGCTGCTGCTGCTCTCCCCTGGCTCGCTCAGGTCCACCAGGTCCAGAGCTGTGGACAGAACTGCAAGAGAGACGATAAATGGTAAATGGCTGCATTTATATAGTGCTTTTATCCAAAGTGCTTTACAATTTGTTCCTCACATTTGACCTGTTCACTCACACGTTCACACACCGACGGCGGAGGCGACCATGCAAGGTGCCAACCTGCTCATCGGGAGCAGTTAGGGGTTAAGTGTCTTGCTCAAGGAGGAGTGGGAATCGAACCGGGAACCTCCGCATTACCAGACGACTGCTCTACCTCCCGAGCCACTGTCGCCCCGAAACGGTCCAGTAAGACTGCCATTCGGACACCTGGGCCTGTATCTATTGAGCATCTTAAAGTAGGACAGCAGATCTCAGACCACGTCACAGTGAGGTGTATATGGTCATGTGACCTGAACATCGATCCTAGATTAGTACGGAGTTGAGATAAAAACAACACAAATATACAAAAATATAATACCATAGGCATACAATACAACACACGACAGAACAACTTGGTCATCGGGTTTTCATCGGTCATTGAAGTCATCAATCATTAAGAGCGCTCCTGTCGCCATACTACGCAGAGTGGAAATATATACTTTATTTATATTTGATGTAATCTGCTGTAGTCAGCCATACCTCTGGCTTTCACGTACCTTCTCGTCAAAGAGTGTGAGCAGATTCATGTCAGCAAACGCCAGGGTAACCGTACCAACACTAGAGCTGATTCAGTAACAATTTGATTGGTTCCAACTTAAAAAGCTTGTAGAATACACACACACACTTTTGGCTTGTTTTTCTGAAATGCTCCATCCAAGTAAATTATTTTTATTTTTTTTAAGTTTGACTCTGTGACAACGCCCCTGAGTATCTCAACCTCTTTCCAACCTCATCTCTTGACAGTAACTTCCCTAGACTCCTTGGCAAGATGCCAGCAATGTGGCTGTGTTGAGACTCTGACAAACATACCCATACAGAAATGAACTGTAGTAAAAACTATAGTATTCCTGTTTCTTATTGGTTACTACAGAAATACTAGAATTACAGTACTATGGTGAACCATATACTTAGTATTTCTATAGTAAATCTCTTTGGTGTTTATGAAAGACTATACAATACAATAGTGATTCACCATACATGTCAATTACTATGTATACTATTATCGATAGAATATACTGCCATTCTATTATTATTATAATTATTATTATTAATATCATGTTATATTCTATTATTATTTGTATATTCTATTGTATTTTCATATTCTATATTATTATTATTTATATTTGTATTGTTCTCTTTTTTCCTGTCTACCTCCCCTTCCCCGTTCTGCTATGATACCTGTATTTCCCCAAGGGGAACAATAAAGGAACGCTCGACTTGACTTAATATTCCACTATAGATATGCTATGGTGAATCTCTACATATGAAAAACCTGCAGGAACACTATGACCCATTGCAGTATTGCTGCGGTACATCTCTATAATTTTCATTTGAAAGCATTCCATCAACAGAGACCGTGCACAGCAGCATCAGCTGTTTGCTGGACCCTGGAGTGTATGGGGGGGGGGGGGGGGGGTCAGTGTCTTGCTCAAGGACACCTCAACAGGGATGAACACATCAAATGTCCCAGAGGGATTGAACCTGTGACCTTCCAGCTACAGGAATCGGTATCCATCTTCTTGTCTGAATCTGAAGAAGTGCATTTCCCATCATGTTGTCGTATTAAACACCACAGGGATTTATAATTAATAATGGAAATGCGTTCTGGATCGTTTTTTTTTTTTTTTTATATCTTGTTCATGCATATACTTCTAGTCTTCTTTGGAGCCAATGTCTGAATACCCATTTTTAGGGACATAAAATAATTTAATTAATTCAATATCAACCTCTTCGACCTTACAACTAAATCCATACAGAATGATGAATCTGCCAACCACACACTAGAAAATGTATTACTACCATTACTAACCCGGCCAAACGCACATGCATAACCAACACCACTGCCTGGCAATTTGATTTGATTTTTTTGTTATTCTTATTCGTGACCTGTTCTGTCTAATTGTTTAAATGTTTAAATGTTGCGCGATTTGCAGTGTCAAATTTCCCTCTGGATTCAGCACCTTATTGAGATCAAGCGTATTAAATATCTAAAGGTTTTTGTAGATACAGTACTGAATTTTGCCATCCGGACGGTTCACAAAAAGGTAAAGAAACAATATATGTTGTATTTTATGACAATAACGTTGAGGTTTGTTCAACCCGTGAGATATAAACACGAAATTCATGTAAATATTTGTAATATCACAGCGTTTGTCTGCGGCTGGTGTGAGCTAGGTATGTAGTTTTATGAAATGTAGACGTCCATCGAAAGCCCTATGTCTCCTCTTTCTTAGGACTACAACGATTTCATGACGGATTCCTGTCCTCGTGTCTAAATCGTCAGTCTTCCGGTGCAATGCGCAGAGATTTTTATAAGCTCATATTTCACTAAGAACACTTAAAATCATTGGTAAACAAACGTAGTGCTGAAAATATACACTTAACTGCTGTTTTGAGTTAGGGTCTTTTTTTTTTTTTAAGAAACACAACATCACTTAATACGAACAGTATGGATCTATTTGTGACGTGAAATAAATCTTGGCCCGGTACGCCTTAACACATTCAGTGCCAGACCCGAGATAAGTCGGGTTAACTCGCCATCGCTTGAGCGCCAAACCCGAGAAAAGTCGGGTTTTAATCGTTTAATTGCAGCATATTTAATATTTTTGTATCCTCTTTTTCAATTTTTTTCTCCCATCCCAATTACCCGCTGTGCCAATTCTCCCCTCCCCTGTCTTGAACGTTGCTCGCATATGCCCCCCACTGGCCGGTTGTAGGGAGGATAGAAGCCTTGCATCACGTGTCCCCTCCGATACACGAGGAGGCGGCCTGTCACATCTTTTCACCTGCCAGCGCGGACTCTCATTGGCGAGGTGTAACGTGTGGGAGGCTCACACTACCCCCGCCATTTCCTGTCTCTGCTGTGCAGGCGTCCCTAACCGACCTGTAGGAGTCGCTGTCCACAACGTCCAGATTACCACCCATCGACTTCCACCCGCTAACTCTGCCAATTGAGTTAGTATGACGACTGACCCAAGCCGGAGGCAACACCGACAGCTGGAGTCGAACCCGGTGTCTCTTGCGTTGGTGACGAGCGCAATGTCCGCTGTGCCACCCAGCCGCACCATATTTAAAAAAATAATTATATTCAAATATATTTAGTTTTTAAGAATTGTAAAGGATAGGCACAAATAAGCATGTGCTTCAGCCTAGCTTACTTTGAATATGTACATTTGTGATTTCCTTTTAATTTCTTTAAAAAAAATTGTAAGTCCACACAAGTGTGTTTTTGATTAGTCTGTAAACAAATACAGAAAATAAACTATTCATTCATTCATTCATTCAACTATTCATTCATTCATTTATCAGCTTATAATACTCATACAGCAAGTGGACCGTGCTTCTGCGTTCCCCAGAGGACAGTGGCTGGGCAGGTACGTTAGTGAGAAAGTTTGGCTACATTCCAGTTTGGCCAAATAGCGAACATTGGAAATAACATTACTTCACATATACAACAACACTGCTTAAACCCAGCATGAATTACTCTTTTACATTGTAAGGAGAATAACCAGCATTCCAAATTCCCCAACAGTCACTTAGAGAAGCTGGCTGTGGGGTGCCTAGAGCTACACAGACAACGCAAGAAATTAGTACTTGGCCAAGAGGAGAAGAGAGGAGTGGAAGAGAGGAGAATGGGAGAGAAGAGAAGAGAAGAGAGAAGAGAAGAGAAGAGAAGAGAAGAGAAGAGAAGAGAAGAGAAGAGAAGAGAAGAGAAGAGAAGAGAAGAGAAGAGAAGAGAAGAGAAGAGAAGAGAAGAGAAGAGAAGAGAAGAGAAGAGAAGAGAAGAGAAGAGAAGAGAAGAGAAGAGAAGAGAAGAGAAGAGAAGAGAAGAGAAGAGAAGAGAAGAGAAGAGAAGAGAAGAAGAGAAGAGAAGAGAAGAGAAGAGAAGAGAAGAGAAGAGAAGAGAAGAAGAGAAGAGAAGAGAAGAGAAGAGAAGAGAAGAGAAGAGAAGAGAAGAGAAGAGAAGAGAAGAAGAGAAACAGGTGAGTGTGATAATTAGTGGGGTACCTGCTGTGTTGGAGGTGACCGGCCGGACGGGGCCGTCGATGCAGCTCTCCGATAGGAAGTCATCGATGGAGGGGCTCAGCAGCGGGCGGCTCTCTAGCTGCTCACCCACCAGCTGTGGAAGATGTAGAGATACTCAGGTCTGGTCATGTAATCAATGTGTATTATAAAAAACGAACAAAGTGTGTCCAGGTAAATGCAAGACTCAAGTTACTTTGGCTCCAGTCTAAACATTTGATGCAGAATGCTTGAGAATGTGAGCGTAGTAATCCACTTTTAATTACTCGGATGCCTTGTAATCAGATGTCTTTAACCCTTTCAGGTGTATGATCACACCGGTGTGATTAGAATTTTACATTCTAACGATGATGTCAAAATGGCTACTGGCCATGAAAGCATAGATATATATAACTAGATGGTGCAAGGCGGAGTCTCCAGCAGGGACGTGCACAGGACTTTAGAGGGGCAGGTGCTCAAAGGCTGAAAAGGGCACTACACTTGTGTGTATATATCAACCGAGCGCGCGTAGCGCGCAAGCCCGATTTTTAAGGGCCCTTTTCGGGCGGGGGGCCCCCTTTTTATGCTTTTTTGGGGGGTTTTGGTGATCAAATATTGAATATTGAACTATAATAATCAGTGCAGGAGCTCACTTATCCTTGAAATACACTTTTATCACTGACTTAAAAGGCCCATACATCTCCATAAATGTTCAGGGGGGAGGGAATAAGTGCTTACCCTACAGACCCCAAGAAGTGCTGTATATTCTGTATTGTTTAATATAAATGCATTTTTTATTCCAATCCCGATTTGTATTTGAGATTCCCAAATCCCATCGGACTTGACTTCTTCGTGTCCCTCAATGAGTGTAATACCAGCATTCAACTGTATGCGCCACAGCGGTTTCTATCATCATCATCATCACCACCCACGCTATGCATAAAATATATAGGTCCGCGGAGAGGCACGGTGAGGAGGCCGTGCAAACTGCAATGGAATATGGGGCATCTCTCTCTCTTTACCTAATATTTTGATTCTATCCTGACATTTTTCAGTTGGAAGGGCAGTCTATAGGCTATGCGTAACGGTAAATCTTTTTATTTATTTATTTTTTTTCAAAAAGGGCACTTTTTTGATGAGGCTCAAAAAGGCAGGTGCTCAAGCACCCCTTGGCCTCTATGTGTGCACGTGCCTGGTCTCCAGCATAGTTCACTGGCGGCCATCTTGTCACAGGCAGCATGCATGAATGTCTATGGTGCATGTACTATTGAAATAACCATACTGTAGCTTGCTCAATTTTCAACCGATTCACAAACGGTTTGGTTTATTACAAACGGTATTAACGTGGCTATATGCAGGATGCTATTTTCATATGAAAGTCCATTATATAAGTATGCAGTATGATAACTAGATCTCTGACGTTTATAACAAACCAAACCGTTTGAAAATCGGTTGAAAATTTAGCAAGCTATGGTTATTTTCAATAGTACATGCACCATATACATTCATGTTATGAGTGGGTGTGCTGCCTGTGGCAATATGGCCGCCATGTGGCAACGTCGGTCTCCATTGGCCAGCAGCGCAGGTGAGTCATCTAGCCTTTATATACGTCTATGATTGAAAGCTATAAAGTTTTCAAATGTTTAAATTAGAGCTGGGCCGTTAACGGCGTTAACGTGCTGCGTTATCGCGAGACTAGTATCGCGCGATAATATAATTGACGCCGTTAATCTTTTTCTCAACGTTGGGTCTGTATTGTCCTTAAATACTTGCCGTAGTTCCCAGCTGTGGTACCAGGAAGTGATTGCACTACCGGAGCTGTAGTCAGAATAATGTGTTAAACTAAAGTAGTGGTCCGGTAATCATTGTTATACAGGTGAGGTTAAGAAGTCCTCAGGATATAACACAATTCGGCGATGAGGACGTCTGAATCTGCGCAATGCAAGAAAAAAGAAGTCCGTTGCAAGCTTTGTTTACATTATTAACAACGCGAGTTAGCATGTTAGCTCACGTTGATACGGGCGGCACTGGGAAACATCTACAAGAGGAGGAAATCCACTTTACACACTAAAGGAAGGATCGACTGGACTATCGTGAGTGTTTACAACAGAAATGGCTTGGGTTATTGGAAATATTGGACCGTTTGATGACAATGTAGCCCCTTTCGTGACTGTGATGCACGGAGTGAATCCACAGTCACTTGCTCCTCAATAGGAAACCAACCTAGATTTACCATGAAGGACTGGTTCTGGCTGAACCGTTCGTTATACAAGAATCACAGAGACGTTTCAAAGGTGCTCACAGTTGCACGAGGGTTTCGGACAGAGATACGGGATGGTTTGAAAGCTCTGCGTTGCTAATAAACATTTTAAATAATTTTTATAAACTGCTCAAAACGGCATTATTTCCGCCGTTGGGTGATCACAGCGCATGCGCACCATCCCTTATCTCTGTCCGAAATCCTCGTGCAACTGTGAGTACCTTTGTAATTTCTCTGTGATTCTTGTATAACGAACAGTTCGGCCAGAACCAGTCCTTCATGGTAAATCTAGGTTGGTTTCCTATTGAGGAGCAAGTGACTGTGGATTCACTCAGTGTATCACAGTCACGAAAGGGGCTAATGACAATGTGGAGCAAATAAATGAAAATGGGGGACCCTGATGTAAACAAGACAAACGTCTTTCTCTGGTCTGCATCCCCTTAACAATTGTATGTATTGAGCCGTACTGTATTGTACCCATTCTGCAATCTGTTAAATAACGTTTTCATTCATTCATTCATTCATTCATTCATGGAACTGTTACACTGAGCTTGCACTGAATTTGTTGAGAAACCTGCTTCTGCAGCAGTCTGTGTGTGAGCAACCAGTCAGCAGCATTGTGAATTTAGAGATTCACTAAAAGACACATTGAGAGACAGGTTTGTGTGTGGATTAAGAAATGAAGGTTCACAGAAGAAACTACTGACAGAGTGATTTGACACTGGAGAGAGCTGTCAATATCAGTGTAACAATGTTAATGGCATCAAAGGAAGGGCACAGAAAATTACGATAAATCTGGTTTTAAAAGAAACACAGGAAATTACAAAAATAAGAGACATGTTCATGCTGTTGAACAAGGAGATAGAACACCTAGTGACTCCTCAGATGAAGAGGAGAGGATAAATCTCCTCCTCTGGTCATTATTTGGGTAGAACACACCTATTTTGAACACCTTCGGCAGACTTATTTTTTTTTTGAGCCATTTTAATCTAGATTAATCTAGATTAATTCCAGGATTGCAGGTAGATTTATCTAGATTAAAAAAATTAATCTATGCCCAGCTCTAGTTTACAGTAAATAGAATTCTGAGAAAATTTTCCAAAAAACATACACCTGAAAGGGGTTTAAGCCCAAACATTATCTCAACTGAGGAAGGAAAAACTGTTTGGAGAGAAAGTTGGGTCTGGCATTAACCGAAATGAATGAAACATAACCTGTGATGTATTATTTCTAGGGCTGTCAGTTTATCGCGTTAATTAGATTAATTAATTACACAGCAAATAATCGCGTTATGAAAATTAACTCAAAATTAATTACAAAAAAATTTTTTTTTTTTTTTTTTTTTTTATAATTTTTTTTTTTTTTAATATGGTCCATTTGCATGTTCTTGGTATCTGATTCTAGGGACATCTATGAATCTCAGGGAATGTATTCCCAGTGTCAGAAATACTGTGGGCTAGATCCACAAAGAATGGATTGTACGGTGCAAGTTGCACCCTTACTTACAATTCATTATGAATTGAAAATGGGGGACCCTGATGTAAACAAGACGAAAGTCTTTCTCTGGTCTGCTGTGTATTGAGCCGTACTGTATTGTACCCATTCTGCAATCTGTTAATAACATTTTCATTCAATCAATCAATCTGCGCGGTGATTGATTGAATGAAAATTTTATTTTGAGTAAATTGTAATGAACCAAATGAGAATATCAATACATTTTTTTTTATCTTTGACTGTGAATAACACCATGCTCAAATTGACCAGACCTGAAAAATCTAAGCAAATTAATAGATGGAAGATGATTAAACAGAAGGTTTTGTAGATACAGTACTGAATTCTGCCATCCGGACACATGCAATTTGAAATATGATTATAGAATAAAGAATATGAGGCATAAAATGGTAATGCGATTAAAATGCGATTAATTAGATTAATTAATTACAAATCCTGTAATTAATTAGATTAATTTTTTTAATCGCCTGACAGCACTAATTATTTCTTATTTAAAAAAGAACTGTGTGAATAACAGTAGAGCAAAAAACATAAATACTAACATATTCCTAACTGGTAATGCAACATGACAACAAGGATTCACAGGATCACCCTGGAGAAAAATTAGGGAAGGAAAGAGAGACTTTCAACCAAAAATCCACAATGTGTAATCCCACTATAGTGCAATGAAATAATACAAGGAAAGATGCAAGAGATTCTCATAATGACTCACTGACCCTGAATCAGATCAAAGTGTAATAATCACCCTATTCTAGGAGGAGAGGAGAGGATAATAATACAAAGAAAGACACAAGAGATTCTCATTGTGACAGGGTCAGAAACTCGTTGACCCAGAATCAGAGCAGAGTGTAATAATCACTGTATTTTTAAGGCTTTATGATGGCTTAATCCTTTGTTGTAAAACCACTGGCAGTATCACAGGCAATCTGTTCATTGATGGCTAGTTGCTGAGCAACTCCCTAATCCTAATCCATGCTGCAGTTCTACCACCCACTGAAATGAACTGAAATGGACAGTACATGTGTTTCTATCTTATGAAACAGCCGACAGCAAGATACGCAGATGATTCTACCAGTAGAGCGAGTCAAATGAACCTATCTATTTGGGGGGAAGAAAGTTTGAGTGCAGAAGCATGATGAATGGGAACAAACTTCACACACGCGCACACACACACACACACACATAATCGCTGCCAACCAAAATAATTCAGCTTGGATTGGTATTTAATTCCAAATGTAATCCAATGCAATGACAAACCTAAGCAGACCTAAGCATCTTATAGGTTTGGTTTGGAAAGATGCAGTTAATTTGTGACTCAGCACCATCTAGCCTGCCTTGTGAAGGAGCTCACGATTTCTCAGGAAATGGCAAAATGCAGCGTAATTCCCCTTTAGCCCCTTCCTAACCAACCGTGTAGTGTGATGAACTGCTGTGCCTCTGGGATTGTCAGAAATAGGTCGAAATTGAGATATCGGCAATTTTGAGTGCTTTGAAATCTTCTCTGTCTGTCTCCTTATTTACAAAACATAATCCGACTTGTAAATATGTTAATTATTGTTAGATAGTCCGGCTGTATTATTTCCCACGCCGTGTGAAAAAACTACAGTTTTGTCGGAGGGGAGTGGCTAAGTACTTTCGGTCTCAAGTTTCGATGACAGAGACGGGCAGAAATGACAGCTGGCACCAAATCCATTCTGAACAAGAGACAACGGACATGGACCCAGTACTTTGTTGACGGTGTGAAAATATGCCAAGAAACATTAAATATCTTTGGAACAGTTTGTGTTCAATTGTATCTGAATGGGTAGATTTAGATTATCTTCTCTCCGTCAAAATTGAAAGTGTATCTCTCCGCCACATAAAGACTGGCTGGCAGTGTGCATAGAATAAGGCATATATTATTGAAATTAGTTTTCTCTAACGAATGCATCTATTTATATATTTCCTATAATTTCTCCATCTACTCCAGTGCACTCCGCAGACAGATGCGCTGCTCGTGCGTAACGGAGGATAGACAGAGGCGCTTGTGGAGAGAGCTAAATCGTAAGGTTGCATTGACGACAGACAGCTGGACTGCCCTGAACACCGAAAGCTATGTTACCGTCACTTGCCACTACATCACAGAGGACTGGCGAGTCACCACTGCGGTGTTGCTAACTAGAAGTTTGCCAGGTCAGCATATGGCAGACCACCTCGCATAACAGTTAAAAGAGGCCATTCCCCATCCCTGGATAAAAATCCGACTGACTGATGGAAAGTCAATGCAAAGGCTGGCAAAGCTGGCATGCCAAACCAATACCTCTGTATACCCGCAACATCGGTACCATCCAAGCAAGTGTTTTTGGACTGATTGTGAACAGGCTGCATGTTCTCCCGTCTGACACCCGACCATGTCGATATGCTGATTTTCCTCAACAAGAACAAATAAATCAGCGGCTTGGTGGTGCAGCGGACATTGCGCTCGTCACTAACGCATGATACACCGGGTTCGACTCCGGCTGTGGGCATTGCCTCCGGCTTGGGCCAGCCATCATACTAACTCAATTGGCAGAGTTAGCAGGTGGAAGTTGATGGGTGGAAATCTGGACGTTGTGGACAGCGACTCCTACAGGTCGGTGGGGGACGCCTGCACAGCAGAGACAGGAAATGGCGGGGGTAGTGTGAGCCTCCCACACGTTACACCTCGCCAATGAGAGTCCGCGCTGGCAGGTGAAAAGATGTGACAGGCTGCCTCCTCGTGTATCGGAGGGGACACGTGATGCAAGGCTCCTATCCTCCATACAACCGGCCAGTGGGGGGCATATGCGAGCAACGTTCAAGACAGGGGAGGGGAGAATTGGCACAACGGAATTGGGATGAGAGAAAAAATAGAAAAAGTGGATAAAAAAAATAAACTAATAAATCACACAATCAGCACAATGAATTGGCCAGGTTGGCTATTTTTCAAAGGTTATACGTTCAGTGGTAAGGTTTAAAGATATAATATGTAACATTCTCACATTAAAATGTCAAAAAATTATGAGTTGTGTACTTTAGTTGTAAACATTATCCAAATGTTTCCAACAATGTTCAAACCCTGTTCAACCAAGAACACAGAGCATGCTCTCTGTGGTTTTCTTCCTCTTCTTTTACTTTCCGGCAGTATCCTGTGGTCTCCTGTCAATGGCATCATATCCCCTTTAGCCCCTTCCTAACCAACCGTGTAGCGTGATGAACTGCTGTGCCTCTGGGATTGGCAGATCATGCTTGATTGACAGCTCCCTTTTAGCAGAAGTAGCTTCTTTAAAAAGAAAAATTGGAAGTGGCTATATTTATTTTCATTCAAAAACGAAAACATTATGCTATAAACTACCATATCTATGAATGAATGAATGAATGAAAACTTTATTAACAGATTGCAGAATGGGTACAGTGCAGTACAGCTCAATACATACAATTGTTAAGGGGATGCAGACCAGAGAAAGACTTTCGTCTTGTTTCCACCAGGGTCCCCCATTTCCAATTCATCGTAACATATATGACATACATGACATACAGATAGACAGTACTGCTACATCTATACATTTATGACATACCAGATTTGCAATTACAGTACTGTATTTGTGATACAAAAAGAGTCCAGAAAGAACAGAGTATATACATTAGGCGTAGAAACTGTACATTGGATTGGGTAGGTGGGGGTGGGACTGTACATTGGAGGTGGTTGGGGGGGGGGGGGGGTAGGAGTGGGGGGGGGGGGGGGGGGGGGGTTGGGTAGGAGTGGGGGGGGGGGGGGGTTGGGTAATGGACCCTACTGGTTAGAAAGATCCACCTGATATTCCATACAGAATATGTGTTGGATAAGGAGCAAATAGTGGTGGGGGAAAATTGTATTCAAGGCGGAACGCAGAAATCAGAAGTGCAGGGCCCACCCAGACAGTATGGATTACATAACAGAAAACAGCTGTGAATATGTATGCAAGTGTATGGAAGCAGTTTGGCTTTTATGAAGTTGAATGGGAAAAGGAGCTGGACAAGAGCAGGTTAGGGGTGTAACGGATCGTAGTTCATCCGCACGGGTCTCCCCCCATGGTTCAGCGCGCATGTGAACCGCAGATTATTTGCAAATTTGTAACCATCATAGTGAGCTATATCATATAATATATTAGTTTTAAGTCTGGCATGTTACAGATTTAGTTTCGTCTATCATAGAGCCTTAATGCTATTGTTTATAGCGAAAGAGAATTATGCAGTCCAATGCAGTCGCGGGTCATTTGTCATTTCGGTGCACAACGTTGAGCCACAGCGTTAATATCTCCTTTCATAGTCACTTCAGCAACAAGGTCATTTCCAAACGTGAACAGACACGAAGCAGAATTCTCCAACACGTCCATTATAGGCGACACTACTAGGTCTAGACAGAGGGATAGAACTCCAGAGCAAAGTCCACAACTCTTTCATTACACCCAAGTTACAGACACGCCCCCTTATGAGAGCCACCTAGAATTAACAAATATATTGATAATAAACTATAGTGTGTGTTCCTCATGCCTTCAGCTAATATGCATAAAAGTTATTGAATAAAACAATTGATCACAAAAAAAGATGCATCAATGCATCAAGATCACCCCAGTTTCACCCTCACCATAGACAACTCCATGGTTTCCCCCTCCCCTCAGGTTAAGATGGGTGTCGTCCTCGACAGCACCATATCATTCCATTCCCACATCAACAACACCATCCGGTCCGCCTACTTCCACCTTCGCAACAGCAACCGCCTCCGCCCTTCACTCACTCCCAACAGCGCCGCAATCCTGGTCCACTCCCTCGTCACTTCCCGCTTGGATTACTGCAACTCCCTTCTCTTTGGTCTCCCCCACAAACTCCTCCATAAGCTCCAACTGGTCCAGAACGCTGCTGCCCGTATAATCACCAGAACCCCTGTCATCAGTCACATCACCCCCGTCCTACGCCAACTCCACATCAACATTCCCACCCGGTCCCTCAGGACTGCCTCCTCCATCAACCTGACCATCCACCATGGGGTCAAGTGCCTTCAGCCTCTCTGCCCCTCACCTCTGGAACTCCCTCCCCCCCGACATCAGGAACATTGACTCCATTATCACATTTAAAACCCACCTCAAAACCCACCTGTTTAGGCAGGCGTATGTCTGATTTGATTGTAATTTGATATTGTAAATAAACTGTTTTTAATTGTTGTACGGCAACCTTGAGTGCCTTGAAAGGCGCCTTATAAATACAATGTATTATTATTATTAAGATGCACCAACAAATCATTTTATCATCGCATTGTACTAGGGCTGACCTTCGATTTATTTTTTTGAATTCGAAGCTTCGGGGCCGAGATTCGATTTTAATTTGAAGCTTCGGGGGGGGAAAATGTATTACTTTTTTATTTTTATTATTATGTTGTGGGACTTGTACAGCACTTTGTTCAACTTTGTCAGTGCTGTAAAGTGTAAACCTTTTTAAATCTTAGACAAACTAAACTGTAACTGAGGGGTACAATTCCCTGACTGTATTAATAAGTATGGTATCATTAAACCACTACTGTCTTATGTACATTACTACTGGCCATACAGTACACAGGTATCTTATGATGAACACTTCCCACAATGACTCGGTTCCACACAAAACTGGGTTTAAGTATTTATTAGCAGCAATGATAGTACATAATATACTTTACTTTGGATGCGCTTATAAGGCAAAGGAATGTGCGTAGGCAAATCAATAACGTATGTCCATTCTCATATTACGCAGGAGATAATAATACAACCTGAATCTTAGGAATTATATCTATGGTACTCTGGTAAGATAGCGGGAGCTACTGGTAGGGTCCCTCCGGTCGTAAGCCAGCAAGGGGAGAGGATTTGTCGGTAGTAGAGTCTGGGTCAACGATGATAAAGAGACTCCAAGTACAGGAGACGGTGCAATAATCTCTTGATCCGCAGACGAATACAGCTGTTCTCCGTAGCATGCAGCTCCGCATGGAAGAAAGCTAGCCGGCCTCAGGCTTCTGAGAGGCGGGCTCGACGTGGCTCCTCACAGGGTAAATCCCACACAATTGTGGGTGTAGGCGATTCTCCGCTCCATCAATTACAGGACCAAAAGCAAATATAATCCAGCCGAAAAGGGCTATGCAGTCGTCGGTAGGTTATCCAGTGTACATGATCCACACGGTCCTCGTCTAGGGCTCCTCGGGTGAAAGCGCCAGGGTAAGCAGCCCAGCCTGGATAAGCACACTAGCTGGTACGAGGAAACGTTGGTGATGCTGGTCACTGTAGAACGGTAGCCGCACGATACACTATACATAAATAGACTATTACTGAATTAATAGAATAGGTCGAACTTGACGGTACAGCGTTAAACTCTGATACTTCAGTTATTAATTCGCACGCGGTCTCAATGCTCTATTTGGGGCCAAACAGGCCATACTTCACCGCACGTTGTATCGTGGGTGAGGCTTCAACTTATTGGGTAACTCTACTTCTGTATTCACCTGTGCCGTATTTATACGTTAGGTGAACAAACTAGTACCAGCTTTATTCCTGTCTCATATCCTTGCGCAGAACCGTTCATGTCCAGGCAAGTCTTTGGCGGTGACTTTGAACCAGACCTTGGAGGTATGGCAATGGCGCCTAAGGGACCGCTGTCCAATAGGAGAACGAAATATTATGGTCTGTACTAGGCTAAAGGGATATTCTGTGTATATGTACAAGGAATACACAAGGGATATCAAACGATATACAAATATTATGCAATATATATCAATCAATAAATATATATATATATTCTGTTTAATCTGAACCTTCGTAACATAAACACTTTGCTTTCATGAAATATTGTAAGCCGTCATTTGAGGCTTTATAAAGGCAGCACAATGAACACAAATATGTCAGTGCCGAGTCCGACCTCATCTTAAATAACAAACAGCATTGCTTGTTGTAATTAACAGAGAGGCAGAGTTGATTTAGCAAAAAAAAATATATATATATATATATATATATATATAATTTTTTTTTTAACATAATCGAATTTTATTTTCATATTCGAATCACATGCCCATCGAACGTATTTTAAAGTATTTAAGACAGCCCTACATTGTACCCCTCTGAATCGTAATTTAATTGAACCATGAGGCGGCCATAGATTCCCACCCCTAGTAACGAGGCGCATGTTGACTATAAAATAGCATGGGGCTACCGGTGTGTTTTCACATTGACTATAAAATAGCATGGGGCTATATGTTTTCACATTGACTATAAAATATCATGAGGCTATATGTTTTCACGTTGACTATAAAATAGCATGAGGCTACATGTTTATGTTGACTATAAAACAACACAGGCCTACATGTTTTCACGTTGACTATCTAAAATAGCATGAGGCTATGTATTTTCATGCTGAATATAAAATAGCATGAGGCTATGTGTTTTCATGTTAGAAAATGTAAAGCTTTAAGCTACTGCTTGTGCTACATGCATACGTGCAGCCAGCAAACTCCCAAGCAGATACAAAATCCTGTGCTAATTAGATACTAGCGACTCCAAACCCCCAAGAAAGGCATATGATGGACATCTGCTCCTTAGCAGATCATTTATCCAGAACTGGCTCCTTAGCAGATTATTTATCCAGAACTGGCGCCTTAGCAGATCATTTATCCACAACTGGCTAGCAGATCATTTATCCACAACTGGCTCCTTAGCAGATAATTTATCCAGAACTGGCTCTTTAGCAGATCATTTATCCAGAACTGGCTCCTTAGCAGATCATTTATCCAGAACTGGCTCAGTAACAGGACTCCATGTAACCTGCTTGGGGGTGATTATACCATCTAATTAGGGTCCACGGAGGACGCCATAGCCCATGTGCTGCACACAGCAGCATCACACCTGGACAAGAGGAAGGGGAACTATGTGAGAATGCTATTCATCGACTACAGCTCGGCATTCAATACCATAGTCCCCTCCAAACTCATAGCCAAGCTCAGGGACCTGGGCTTGAACTATGACCTCTGCCAGTGGGTCTTGGACTTCCTGATGGGCAGACCCCAGGTGGTGAGAGCAGGCAACTGCACCTCCTCATCCATCACCCTCAACATAGGGGCCCCCCAGGGCTGTGTTCTGAGTCCCCTCCTCTACTCCCTGTACACACACGACTGTGTGGCTCAGCGGAGTAACAACACAATCATCAAATTTGCTGACGACACCGTAGTGGTGGGCCTGATCTCTGCAAACAACGAGAGGGCCTACCTGGATTGATTGATTGATTTATTAAAAGTTTATTAACAGATTGCAGAATGGGTACAGTACAGTACAGCTCAATACATACAATTGTTAAGGGGATGCAGACCAGAGAAAGACTTTGGTCTTGTTTACATCAGGGTCCCCCATTTTCAATTCATCATAACATATATGACATACATGACATAATACAGATAGACAGTACTGCTACATCTATACATTTATGACATATCAGATTTGCAAATACAGTACCGTTTGTGATACAAAAGTGTCCAGAAAAAGTGTATATACATTTGACGTAGAAACTGTACATTGGAGGAGGTTGGGTGGGTGGGGTGGGGTTGGGTGGGTGGGTGGGGGCTGTACATTGGGGGTGGGGGGGGGGTTGGGTAGGGGACACACACATTTTACACTGTACATTGGAATACTGACAAAGCCTTACTTGGTAATTTACTGTACAACTAGGTTAGGACATTTGTAGGGGCCAGTTTCGAATTGCAGTCTCACGTAGGTGTTTTTTGAGTGTTTTTGAAAGTGGGTAGTGATTCACATTCCTTTACAGCTTTGGGTAGGGCGTTCCACATTGATGTGGCATAATTGCGAAACGTGTTTAGTCCCTTGTTTGAGCCAAATCTGGGTTTTACATGATTTGTGGAGCTCCCTCTGGTGTTGTGATCATGGTATTCACTGACCTTTGGGAAGTATTTTGACATGTACATGGGTACCTTGGTCGCGTAGTGTATCTTGTAGACCAGGCCCATTGCAAGTTGCTGTACTCTGTCGTCTACTCTAAGCCATCCTAGGTTGTCAAAGTGGGCAGGGGTGAGGTGGGTTCTAGAAGTCAGGTCAAGCAGTAGTCTGACTAGCTTGTTTTGAGATGTTTGTAATTTGTTTTTTAGTGCCTTTGAGGTGCTTTGGTACCATGAGGTGCAAGCATAGTCGTAGTACCCTTGAATGAGTGCTCCTGCTAGAGTCTTCAGGGTATTCTTGTTTACCAGAGAGGAGATCCGTTGGTTGACTTTTTTTATTACATTTGATGCCATTTTGTCACAGGAAAGATTAGCCTCTAGGATGGAACCCAGGTAGGTAATTTCATCTTTCCTTGTGACAATATTGTCACCCACTGTAACCGAGAAGCCGTCGGTCTTGCTGAGTTTGTTATTTGAACCGAAGAGAATGGACTCTGTTTTGCCCATGTGTAATGATAGTTTGTTGTCGGCGAGCCATATGCAAATTTTGCCTAGTTCCGAGCTGAGGGCTTTTTCAACCTGTAACTTGTTCTTGTCAGAGACCAGCAGGGCTGAGTCGTCCGCAAACAGGAACAAGTTGCAGTCACAAGCTGACGACATGTCATTTGCATAAATTAGGAATAGTAGCGGTCCTAGTATGCTTCCTTGTGGAACACCACAGCTCACTGTGAGGGGGGGGGGGGGGGATAGGGTACCGTGGAAGAGGTCAAGGTCCTGGCGGGATGGTGCCAGGAGAACAGCCTCTCCCTGAACATCAGCAAAACAAAGGAGATGATTGTGGACTTTAGGAGTTCGGGGGTCAAGGACTACAGCCCCCTCAGCATCGACGGGGCACCGGTTGAGAGAGTGAACAGTTTTAAGTACCTCGGAGCCCACATATCCGAGGACTTGACATGGACCACACACATTGACAGTGTTGTGAAGAAGGCACGACAACGCCTCTACTTCCTCAGGCGCCTAAGGAAGTTCCAAGTCAGTCAGAAGATCCTTAAGAACTTCTACTCATGTACAATAGAGAGCATCCTGACTGGCAACATCACCTCCTGGTTTGGGAATAGCACTGCACAAGACCGAAGCAGACTACAAAGAGTGACACGTTCAGCCGAACGCACAATTGGAGGGGGGCTTCCCACCCTCCAGAACATTTACAACAAGCGGTGCAGGGGTAAGGCTAAGAGAATCATCAAGGACTCCAGCCACCCGAACAACTGCCTCTTTGAACTGCTGCGGTCAGGCAAGCGATACCGGAGTCTCAAGGCGAGCACAGAAAGACTCAGAAGAAGCTTCTATCCCCAGGCCATCAGGCTGCTCAACGAACAATAAACACTATGCAACAACCATCAAATGCACACAGCACACACATCCACACGCACACACTCACTTTAAACAAACAACACACTGCAGCACCCACTCTCCACACTTTAGATCACCTAAACACACTTTATATTTATTGGTAAAGGATTTACACTACAACTCGTACACCTTACTGTAAATTGTACCTAAATTGTACCTCATCCCATTTCTGCTTTGCACTATATAGTATTGTATATTAGTAGTACATTGCATAGTATATTGTATGGTAACTCAGTTACTTCTATTCTGCATCGAACATTGTACATATGTCTATACTGAACACTGTGACCTCTATTTTTACTTCTATTTTACATGCTATACTATTTTATTTCATACTTATCTTGTCTAGCACAGTCTCTGGAGCGTAACAGTAAGAAGCATTTTGTATAAAAGTATTCTGTACTTCTGTATGACAACTATTAAAGAAACTTGAAACTTGAAACTTACTTGAGTACTGGCCGCTTCAACTGAACCCGAGTGGTTTTTGAGGGAACTACATTTGTATCTATTTATTTGTTATTTGTTATTGTTTTTGCCACTGAAACAGAAATATAGCTCTGAAATCCCACAAGGCGTGAGTTGGAAGTGGAACAGTGGAAGCCTGAGAAAGTTGGAGAGGAGTAACATTACCGCGAAAAGTGTTGGAATACAGCTAGCTAATACAGATGAATACAACGGTTCGTGTTTGTGCATTTCCAAATTGTGCCAATAACATTTTGCGTACACTTTGCGTAGCATTCACAGACTATTGATACAGACACTGAAGTTGTGGCTAGCTAACTGTTAATTTTAGTTGTGCTACATGGACCCAAACACTGCTACTACTGCTAGACAAAGAGAACTGATCCTATACCAAAAATCTGTGTTTCCATGAGTGGAGAGACCTGCAGACAGTCGAGGTAATGTAATTATTACAAATGGTAACTGATCGTTTTGACTGACAATAAGTATTACGCATTGCTGTGCATTGTGATTGCTGCCATGCTCTTTATGCATTCTAAAAATAGATTTGCATGAATGAGTACTCTGGCTGTACTACTGTCTAATAAGCAAAGCCATCCAAATGAAATACAGTGCAGTGTTTTTGTAGACCAAACAAACCAGGAAATGTGTTGACCACTTCCTGTCAGTGGTCGTCATGCCCACCTTGGTTGTCACAGTGAGGAGGGGGTTTCCTTCTGATGCCTTTTTACCTGGAAGCTCCTTCAGCACCATGGCAACCGCCCTCTCCCCTTTCCCCTACAACAGTGAGATCAACAATGATTTGAGTCAGTGGCAACAAATTGGTTCCCATATCCTCCAAATATTTAGTTTTGTGAACGATGCTTCTTGAATGGATGTGGGTATCTAAATCATTCCACACATTCAAGTCAAGTATCCTCTTCAGATATATGATACATATCTGGTTAAAGGGATAGTTTGTTTATTTTTTACTTAGGTGGCATTTAAATACTTGCCAGTGGTCTAATCAATGTACTGTATAAACACAAACTTACAGAGTCCCGTGGAGTGCTGGCCGGGTTCCAAGTGAACTGGGAAGCTTCAGACAAGCAACAAACCATCCACAATGGAAAACAGCCATCCATTTCAATTTCCTATGCTTCAGGCCAACATGATGTCTTGCTAGTCCCAGTGTTACGTTACTACATGTTCTGGTGTGGATTCAAACTTTTCTGTTTTGAGGCCCCATTTGTTGCCAGTATGAAGCCTCCCGTCCCGGTTTGCTCGGAACCTGACCAGAACCTAGACCATGGGACTCTGTAAGTAAGCTAATGTTTAACCTGTTAAACCCTAGCCATATTTTCAGAAGATTTGCCTAAAAGTACATACCCAGGTAAATTGCTCTACAACTACAAGGTCCATTTTACATGTTCTTGGTATCTAGGGACATCTATGGACCTCAGGGACTGTATTCCCAGTGTCATATATAGGGATGTCCGATATTATCGGCCTACCGATATTATCGGCCGATATTGGCATACAAATTTGATATTAGAAATTATCGGTATCAGTTAAAAAACAAATTTACATTTATTTAACCTTTATTTACCCAGGCAAGCAAGTAAGAGCTAATTATTATTTTATTTATTGTCAAAGTATGCATAATGTTGTGGTAATTACATGACAAGAGATATGTAATGTTAATTACCTGAAATTATTCAGTTTTTGGGGGGGGGGGGGGACCCTGCATATATCGGTATCGGTTGATATCGGTTGATATCGGTATCGGAAATTAAGAGTTGGACAATATCGGTATAGGTAAAAAAGCCAATATCGAGCATCCCTAGTCATATATATTGTCTGTTACTATGCTTGACTAAATTGTAATGAACCAAAGGAGAATATAAATTATTATTCAGTTTTTTTCTTCCATCTTTGACTGTGAATAACACCATGCTACCAACGATCGAAAGCAAAAAGATGCCACTGAGCTCATTCGGCTACTTCTTGAGAACAAGTATAGCAAAAGGCTAAGCAGATGAACAAAGGGCATATCATTTACAGGGGTTTTTGTAGATACAGTACTGACTTTCGCCATCCGGCGAATAGAATCGAATATAAAATGTGGTGGCACTCTGATCACATTAAAGGACTATAAAAAGACAAGTTCTCTGTTTCTCTGTGTGTTACCAAGGCAAAGGGTGTGCACACAGGGGCTTTTATATTGAAGTTTAGCTCCATGCACGCAAGTATTGTTTACAGTGGCGAGAGCTGTTGGCTAGTGGTACAGAGAAATGGAGAAATCAGCCTGGTCCCACACTTTATTCTTATTATAGTGCCATGAATTCATTCGGGGATAAGAGACAAGACATCAACACATCACCATGGTAAGTCAAATTGACTTTATTGACAACCATTTTCACCGGGAGGGTATTTGTTTACTTCTCAGTGTGCCCTTCTCAGACCCAATGGAGAGCTAGCTTGCATAGCGTGAGATAGTGACCAACCAAAATGGTTATTCTAATAACTAATTCTAAGCTAATTTCTAAACTAAAAAGGTGCCCTCAGTAGAGCGCAAATCTTGACCAGGTGGCACATCGGACACACAGACAGACAACCAAACACAGAAAAACACTAGCCACTCTCCTTATAGGGAATAGCATTGGCATTGCAGATGTAGCACACAGATCTGTCAACTATTCTACCGTTGGCAATATGCAGCGCTTCAAGGTCCTGGTGTTCGCCTACAGAGCCCTCCATGGGCAAGCCACCCCCCCCCCCCCATCAGCAAGCTCATCCACCCACTTTCTTCTAGTCCAGAGGTTCCCAAACTTTTTTGAACCAAGGCACAACTGAATCTTTCCTCCTTCTCCAAGGCACCCCAACTCTTCAAAGAGTTAAAACATTAACAGACCTTATACAAAAAATAAATCATGATGAATAATATTATGAATAGGTATGTTATTTTGTTTTGATTGAAACATTGATCTTTCAATAAATATAGTGGGAGCAAGTTTAACAGTTTGCAGACTCTTATTATTTTTGATGCTGATCTTCTGTTTGTCCTGCACCTGTCACCAGAGTGACATTGAAATGTGATATCATGTCATGAATTGAATAACTATCATCTTGTGCTTCTTACTCACTGCAGGTCAGACAGTCCAGGGCACTGTGCAAATTATGGCACCAACTCTCTTATAGAGCAGTGGTTCCCAAAGTCGGGGTCGCGACCCAAAGGTGGGCCGCGAGCAGACGATAAAAAAAAAAATAAAAAAAAAAAAACTATTTTTTATTTTATTTTATTTTTATTATTTTATTTTATTTTTATTTTTTTTGTCAGGCCACTGAACTTAGAAGCAGGCCAGGACAGTGTTTCTAGTTGTATTCTAAAATTCTATTCTATTGTATTCTAAAATGTGACTATATGGTTTTATATTAACTTAATAAATAAACAAAAACGAAAAATCTACTTATTTCAACGAACATTTCAAACTAAATAACAGATTATGCACATAAAACGCTGAAAACAACCGAAGCAACAATAGTATTTTAATGAGGCTATGATTATTATCATTATTATTTTGCAACAAGTTAGCCCTCTCATAAATAGCACATATAAATGAATAACTAACTTGAACTAACTTAATAGGATTGAAGTGATATTTGGCTTAAAAAATCGGTCGCCTGGCAAAAAAAAAAAAAAAAAAAGGCAGACGATGTGCATTGGGCCGCGGCTCTCTGACGCCTTATTTTCTGGGCCCTGGCCTGAAAAGTTTGGGAACCCCTGTTATAGAGGACCGGCTGAATAGAATTGTAGACCTTCAGCTTGTGCAGGTCAGTCATAAATCATTACACACTTTCTGCTCTTGATTCATGCCTGGGCCCTATTCCCCGTACCTGGCTAACTGAGTTAGCCGGATAATTTTCAGCATAGCTTGACTTAAGCCAGACATTTCCGTTCCCCGACGTCGGATTGTCTAAATCGCCATGGTAACAGATCAGAAAGTTTGAACCTGCTCCAGAGCAGGGTTAAGTTCAGTTAGCTGGATGAACCATGGCCACACCCTCGCAAAGAAATGCCAGCTCCCTTCCTGAAATAATTCTCACAGTCTAGATCCCATTATACCATTCTGAATTATGTTTTTGTGCTTCGTTTTCCTAGAGGGGGCTTTTGAAATGTAAAATAATAGACCTAAAATGCTGATACTAAATCATATTCAGCCTATGAATTTACTTTGTCCTAAATAATGCACGTCATATTTATACGGATACGGCGCTCGCGACACACAGTTATTTTAATAACGGACTAAACGGATCATTGCAAATGTGAATCCTGCGGGAATATCTTTAATGAATGAAATGAAATGAATGAAATCGGGTGTTTGGCTCTGATTAGTTTAATATTATTCGCTGTGGATGTATCTGCGGCGGAGCGCCCAAATTGTGTTTCATTCAAGCATATGAAGCGTCTATGTGCGGACTGTGGATATGAATTATGAGGAATCTGAATCGTTGTTGTTGTATCACTGTCACTGTGACAGTGTCACACGTTATTGTGATATTGTAACTGGGTTTAAAATATATGAGGAGATGCGCTGTTTGATGGATTTGATGACGTGACTTGATAAATTGAATGAGCCTTTGATGTTTTTGATGAATGAATTTGAGAAAATGCATTTATCTGTTCAAGCACTGTTATCTGATGATGAACATGAGGTGTCACTGGTATAAACCAAAGGTTAATCAATTCAATGGATGGATGGATGATGTCCGAAACAGATTAGAACCTGATTAATAGTGAAACTGTAGCCTCCCTCCAAGCCTCTCTTTGGGAACCATGTATTTATATAGTACATAATACAGTACAGATATCCTCATAATATAATTCGTATCAATTAGATATACTATTTGGGCTTGTTTTTATCCTTATTCTGAAAGAGTTGAACTAATTATTTTCGCTAGCAAGATCTCATTTGATTATTCATTCCATTAAGCCTACTGCCAGCAGGCACATTTAAAGAAATATAATCTGATTGATTGGGGTAATGAGGGACTTAACATTAGCCTATAGATTATGCATTTAACTTGTCTGCGAGGCTATTGAGCCGTACTGTATTGTACCCATTCTGCAATCTTGTTAATAAAGTTTTAAATCAATCAATCAATCAATGCCGTTAGAAAATCAGGATTTCTGCGATCGACACCTGCTGTCTTTTCTGGTGAGGCGGCCGCGCGCAATTATCCTGAGTATCAAGTCTGGTTCGAAGTAACGAGACTGAATCAGGGTTCGAGGAACAGGGAAAGCCTGGATTCTAGGGCTGGATTTGGATGGTCGACTAGGATTGGCAAAAAATGTCCGTTAGTCGACTATTGGTCGACTTATAATTTTTTTTTTTTTTTTTTTATCATTCCATTTGGGCTGTGGAGGGTGCTTAATGTCTGAAGGAGTCGACTGAAGGCTTCTTGTCCTCTGCAAAAGCATGCAATTGGTCCACTTAACATTAGCGGAGCTACCGCGGGCTAGCGGTAGCTCCGCTCTGCCGCGGAGCCGCGGCATTATGCAGCCGTAATCCCCCCTCTTTTAACATCGACGGTTAGCTCAACTCGTTCGCCGCCTTGCTGTGGAACCTGTGGTGCGTTGGTGACAAGTTCGAATCCCTTCAATTATTTTTTTTTAACGTGCATTCTTTCGCCGGTTAAGTTTAGGCATTGTTTTGGAGTTGGTTAAGGTTAGGGTTAAGTTTAGGCATTGTTTCGGAGTTGGTTAAGGTTAGGGTTAAGTTTAGGCATTGTTTCGGAGTTGGTTAATGTTAGGGTTAAGTTTAGGCATTGTTTCGGAGTTGGTTAATGTTAGGGTTAAGTTTAGGCATTGTTTCGGAGTTGGTTAAGGTTAGGGTTAAGTTTAGGCATTGTTTCAGAGTTGGTTAAGGTTAGGGTTAAGTTTAGGCATTGTTTCAGAGTTGGTTAAGGTTAGGGTTAAGTTTAGGCATTGTTTCGGAGTTGGTTAAGGTTAGAGTTTGTCGCAGAGCATGGCAATAGAATGCAGCCTATTTCCGCACTGCCGCTGTCTCGCGCTGCCGCGGTCACATCAGAGAAACGCTGAACACAAGTTGGTTGCCTAAAATGTTGACGCGTCCCCAACATCCAAAAGGTATGTTACATGCACACACAAATAAGAAGTTGGATGCCCTGTCCAGAGAATGGAACTGCGAGACTGTGAAGCTCTGGACGCCGTCCAGTGTTAATCACCTCTGCTACTGCTTCAACTCCCAGTGCCAATGCAGAGATCATAGAGGGGAAGCCTGGTCAACCACATCCAGGATATTCATGAGCATGACACCCCTGCGTTCCCTGTCTGCCAGCATGAGTCATTGAAGGTAGAGGACAGAGAAGGAGTGGCTTGAGCCAGGTAAGTATCTAGTAAGATAAGATAAGATATTCCTTTATTGATCAGGCATCATAGCAGCATGGGGGATGGGTACAGGTAGTCAAAACAACACAAGCAGTGTAAACAAATAAGTCAATATAATTTACTATCTAACTAACTGAAAAAATACAGTATTCACAGTGTCACATAAGGTGCAGTATGCATAAGGTAGTGTTATAATTTACTATCTAACTAACTGAAATATACAGTATTCACAGTATTCACATACAGATGGAGCACTGGAAAATATAACCTCTACCGCCGGCACCAAGCTTGGTGACGCCTATGTGAGGCGAGTTGACGGGAGGTGACGCAGCACTGCCTGGTTCAACCAGTAGGGGGAGGCGAGTTACAGGGTGGAGAGAGGGAACTATCGTTCTATGTGTGTGTGCACACACTACAGACATGGACATATTATTTTGCAATGTAATGCTTTTCTGTTGATTATTTGACTGTCATTGGTACAGTAATGGTGTGGTATTTTCGATTAACGTGCGTTTTTGATGGATAATCATGTGAGATGTACAGTATTATTCTTTACGTTGAGACAACCCAACATGCTAGCCCCGAAGACCCGCCCCTACTCTGCCTCTGATTCGCAGACTGTGGCTGTAGTTAGGCTCTGGTGATTATTGTGATCAGGCTGTCCTGTGGATTTCAGCTGTCGCTGTACTGAATTTACTGGTAAGTTAACTTAGGTTTAACGTTAGTTTGTTTACTGCAGTTATGTCAGAACGACAATCAACTAAGGTAACGTTACAGTAGCAACTGCTCAAATAAAGCTGTATCCACATTGCTGTCAAGTTAACGTTATGGTCCCTCGAAAATTGTATGCGACCTCAACGCTTTTCAACACTGGCCGCGTAACATTAGCTAACGTTCATTTAGCAGGATGTAATGTGTAACGTTTAATCAACGTGAAATGGCCCTGAATACATCAAATAATGTATTTCCCAGCTGCTAAATATTGTAAGTGTATGACCAAAAATATATATCACTATGAATTGAAAATGGGGGACCCTAATGTAAACAAGACGAAAGTCTTTCTCTGGTCTGCATCCCCTTAACAATTGTGTGTATTGAGCTGTACTGTATTGTACCCATTCTGCAATCTGTTAATGACATTTACATATCTGTAGAACTATATCTCCATCAGCAAGGGAATCATGTGTGCTTACAGACTTGGATCAAACATGGATCATATAGTGCATAGGTGTCAAACTCATGGCCCGCGGGCCAAATGCGGCCCGCCACGTCATTTGATGTGGCCCCCAAGAGCTATGAAAAAAAAAAATTAAACATTAATCTTGGATTAAAAAATAGCGGTGTTAAAATAATTGTGGGTTAATGCGTTAATAAAGATTTAACTTTGACAGCCTTAGTTATTACACATTCTTACACGTATGTTGAATATCTGAGGTATGGATGAAGTAACAAAGGAAAAAAGCCAAAAGCACTTACTACTCAGACATTCTTTGACAATTTTACAGCCCAAAATACAAAAAAGATCCAGGCGGAATAGGTAACAAAGGGTTGAAGAAATATTGTCTGAACTGTCAGATGCAAACTGGCTGTGTGACATAACCGAGCATCTCGCTCAATTGAATAAGAAGCTGTAGGGACGCAAACAAGTCCCACCCAAAACTTGACCAATATAGTTGTGAACTGAGACAACCCTTATTTTGTTATTTTTGAGTAGTTACAGTTGTGTGTTCATGCAGACACATAATAGCGATTTCATTACAAATTGAAAATGGGGGACCCTGATGTAAACAAGTCGAAAGTCTTTCTCTGGTCTGCATCCCCTTAACAATTGTGTGTATTGAGCTGTACTGTACTGTACCCATTCTGCAATCTGTTAATTAAAGTTAATTAAACTATCTTCCATTAGTTGGATCATGGATGTATGGCCTCTGCAAGGTTGTGTGCAGCCATTTGTTTTTGTAACATCTGCTACATCTGTCCCACATGTTCTTTGCAGCTCACAGTTGTTAGTTCTGCCCCTCTTGACTGTGACAAAAAGGTTTTGAACAAACTTAATGTCATAGCTTGTATTTGATGATATTCTTCTTTGTTATTTACTTGAATGGTTTGATCATTGATTGATGGAGTAATATGGGGTTCTGATAAACTAAAATTATTTGTTAAAATAACATAAGCTAACATATATTTTTACATCTATGCAAATGCATATGCAATATGTATAACTTGAATAAGTAATAAATACAGAAACAACATGTTTAACAATATGTAAATGAGTAGCTACATTTATTTTACATTACATTAACATTTATACAGTCTTTGGCCCTTTGAGGGCAACCATAATGCTGATGTGGCCCTCTGTGAAATGAGTTTGACACCCCTGATATAGTGGAATTAGTTTTACAAAGTCTGATAGAAATACAAATAATAACAATATTTTTAGTTGCCTTAACTGAGATGTTATTTTATTTGTCACATATAAGGTACATGTACATTACAGTGAATTAATGAAAACGTATACTATACATGACTATACATACATGTCTATCTGTATGTCATTATGTTATGATGAATTGAAAATGGGGGACCCTGATGTAAACAAGACGAAAGTCTTTCTCTGGTCTACATCCCCTTAACAATTGTGTGTATTGAGCTGTACTGTATTGTACCCATTCTGCAATCTGTTAATGACATTTACATATCTGTAGATTCTATATCTATATCTGTACATCCCTTACCTACTCACTAGTTACGCTGCTGGCCAGTATGACCACTACCATAGTGTCTTTATACCTGTATCACTGTACATAATAATACTACAACTCTGTACACTACATACATCTGATTAGCATTATTACTCAGTAGTACTGATTTATAAATATATTTTAAATATAATGAATTAAAGTTTTGTTTTATTTGTCACATATAAGGTACATGTACATTACAGTGAAACACTTGGTTCTGTATGAGCTTCCTGAGATTGTGCTTAATACATTTTACAATTTTTCTTTTTTGCAGGCATGATGACTGACGACACCACCATGGTGGGCTGCATCTCAAAAGGCGACGAGACCGCGTACCGCAATGAAGTAGAGCAGCTGTCAGCCCTGTGCAAAAATAACAACCTGCAGCTGAATACAGTAAGCTAAAGACCCAGGAGATGATCGTGGACTACAGGAGGAAGAAGACAAGACCTGCTTGTGTCTTTTTACCGCTGCTCCGTGGAAAGCATCCTCACCTACTGCATCAACGTGTGGTTCCTCAGCTGCACAGCCGCAGAGAGGAAGGCGCTCCAGAGGGTCGTCAACTCGGCCCAGAAAATTATCGGCTGCCCTCTCCCCTCACTGGAAGGACTATACAACTCCTGCTGCCTTAAAAAAGCAGTAAAAATACTGAAAGACCCACACCACCCGGGCAACAAACACCACGTACGGCTGCGCTCGGGCAGGCGTTTCAGCGTCATGCCCACCCGGACTAACAGACTGAAGTTTAGCTTTTATCCTAGGGCCATATGTGCACTAAACTCAGCAAAAATTTAAAACAACAGTCTCCATTGCACACCCCCCCACACAACATTAAGGGATAGTGCAATTATCTTTTACACCCCCCTGTTTATGTTAATGTTATTTATGCCTTACTCCTGTTTTTATATTTAATACTGTGTTTAGGACTGTGTTTTTATATTTTTACTAGCACCTAGGGCTGCATTTTTTATTTTGTTGTAACAACTGTAACAATGACAATAAAGATCTATTCTATTCTATTCTGACAGCGGCCTGCTCGTGGCTCTCCAGATGGGATCGTGTCTGATGACTGCATAATTGAAATAAAATGTCCCTATAGGCCGTAAAGTGAAGGCTGTATCGTTTCACCCCGTTCCCACCTCGGCGGACTACACAATTTTCACTCTGGGTGAAAGATATATTGGTGTTAGGGATGCTCGATATTGGCTTTTTTACCGATACCGATATACCGATATTGTCCAACTCTTAATTTCCGATACCAATATCAACCGATACCGATATATGCAGGGTCCTTAACATTACATATCTCTTGTTGTGGAATTAACACAACATTATGCATACGTTTGACAATAAATAAAATCTGAATTTGTTCTTACTTGCTTGCCTGGGTAAATAAAGGTTATAGAAATGTAAAAAAAAAAAAAAAATTGTGTGACCAGTGTGACCTCTCCTATTCTGTCCTGCCTGCTGTCTCATCCAGGACCGACACGGAATCAGCATTGGGTCATCTCCATCAGCAAGGGATTCATGTGTGCTTACAGACTTGGATTAAACATGGATCATATAGTGGAATTAGTTTTACAAAGTCTGATAGAAATACAAAAAATAACAATATTTGAGTTGCCTTAACTGAGATGTTATTTTATTTGTCACATATAAAGTACATTACAGTGAATGAATGAAAACATATACTATACATACATGTCTATCTGTATGTCATATATGTTATGATGAATTGAAAATGGGGGACCCTGATGTAAACAAGACAAAAGTCTTTCTCTGGTCTACATCCCCATAACAATTGTGTGTATTGAGCTGTACTGTACTGTACCCATTCTGCAATCTGAAGAGAAGTACAAAATCACTGTTTCCACGTAATTATTTCTTATGTTTGTACCACAGCTGTGTTCTAAGCTTTGCATATAATTTCCCCTCCACTCTGTGTCACTGATCTCTTCACACAATGCCAACCCCCCAACTGTATACACGGAGGTGTTATATTTTGGGGGTTGGGAAGTGAGTCAAGTCTGCCTGAATGTTCAGGGAGACTTATCCTCCATACACGCATACAGTATGTTTCAGACAAGGCTGAGGCGAGTGGGTTAAACTTGAAATCACAATAATTTATCCCAAGGCTCCAGATCCACTCCATGGTGATCTGTAGGATTCAACAACAATTAATGTACAGTAGTCATACTTGTTAGCATCTGCAACAAAGTTATTCAACTCTTGACTAGTGCTGGCCCTTCATTAACTGAAAATACCAAAGGGTTGGCATTGTGTGGAGAGATCAGTGACACAGAGTGGAGGGGAAATTATATGCAAAGCTTAGAACACAGCTGTGGTACAAACATAAGAAATAATTACGTGGAAACAGTGATTTTGTACTTTTCTTCAGATTGCAGAATGGGTACAATACAGTACAGCTCAATATACACAATTGTTATGGGGATGTAGACCAGAGAAAGACTTTCGTCTTGTTTACATCAGGGTCCCCCATTTTCAATTCATCATAACATTGTGTGACCAGTGTGACCTCTCCTATTCTGTCCTGCCTGCTGTCTCATCCAGGACCGACACGGAATCAGGTGCTGGAGCAGTAGAGTGTGGTTTTATTCTGTATACAATTTGGAACACACAGCTTGTAAGGTACAAGACAGCATTGGGTAATCTCCATCAGCAAGGGATTCATGTGTGCTTACAGACTTGGATCAAACATGGATCATATAGTGGAATTAGTTTTACAAAGTCTGATAGAAATACAAATAATAACAATAAAACATTTACTTATAAAATACATGTAACTTCAAATAAGAAAATACAGTACACAACATTACAAAATATCATAATAACCTCTTCCCTCTAAAGCCCCATTTTTCATATAACAAAATTTATATATTTTTTGAAAACCGATACCGATATTTTCCAATATCACATTTTAATGCCGATATCAGCCTCGTCTGAAACATACTGTATGGAGGATAAGGCTGCGGTTACACCTTCGTTTCGTTTTCAGATGAGTTTCGCTTTTCCAGGTCGCAACTTAGCGGTAGCCGAGTGAGACATACGTTTTGCAACCTGAGCACAGTGATGTAGTACACTGCCAAAGCAGTAGGTGGCAGTAGGTGGCGAACATGAAGGCCAATCAGAACTTGAATGTGCCAATACACTTCCTGCAAAGAAAATGTCAACAAGGCGCCGCCATCTTTAACACTTTGGGTGCCGGGACACGTCTTCTCACGTCTTTGCTGGCCATGCTAAAGTTGCCGGGGGATGCTGTACAGCGTCCTTATATCAATATTTCAAAAATCTGCGATCGGATTCATAATGTCCCTCCGCTGGCCTGAGATCCACCAGCAGGACCCACTGAGCTCTCTGGCGGTTCAGGAGCGCCATCTGGTGGCCGATCGGCGCAACCGCTTAACAGGAAGCGCAGTAGAGGTTTTGCTAGACGTCCGTATTGCTTCCGGCCACTCGGTACATGTCCCGTGACTCTAGCTCGTCACACTACATAGCGATCGATTGCCAATAACTCGATAAACAACATGATTTGGACGTATATACCATTATACAAGCTGGAGATGGACCGGGTAATAATATATCCCATAATGATAACATTTCTACTCGACGATGATCGCCCAACGGCGCGCGGAGACTGGGGTGAGTTTCAGCGTGTAACGTTACCGTCTTCGATAATAACTGATATTATCAACATTTGACCCACATTAGATGATTGGTATAACGCTGCCCACGGAATTATAAACGCCCCCTCGCCCATCCGGTCAACATCAGATGACGTGTAGTAACTTCTAGAAGTACGTCTAGTTGGAATTTTTTATATCGCGCTGATTGCCATCAAACTGTATTTCATCATCAATATAATGCATTTGGGGCTATATATCACGTTCTGGAGAAAGCTGCAGAAAGAGATGAAAACATACTTATACATTAGACCATACTTTACTATGAATATGTGAATGAAAAAGTTTAACGTTGCTACACAATGAACAATACATATAGGACTTTGAATGGGCCCTAATAATGGCAATGTAGCAATAGAATTTAAAAAGTTATAGCCCTGCAAAGAAGGGGACTTTCTCCATAGACAAATAGCGCTGGCAATCTATGGTATATCATTAATTTAACCTTAGGCAACCAAAGTGTTAAATGCCTATTTACCCAATGCAGCACTTAGGCCTGCCGCGATAAGCAATAAATCGATTAATTGCCGCGATAATTAAAATGAATGCAATGATTTTGACGGGCGCGATTAATTGCTATTTGCGCGTTTGTTTTAATGAGGCGGAACCAGTGCCCCTTGCAGTCTCTCTCCGTGTGGGTTGGCCGCTGGCGTTACTACAGAGCACAGCACGGGAGCTCCGTGGGGCAGTAGCAACGCCACATATAGCTTAACTACATTTCTCAATAGTGTTGCTCCTTTTAACCAAGTAGCGTTATTTGTAGTGTAACGTTAGAATAACACAGAATAACGTTAATACAATTACATGCATCATTGTTTACAATGAACGGGTGGGGCTAGTCAAAGCACTGGAGACGGGGACAAGTTAAACATGAATTAATTTATTATAACGGGTCGTTTTCGAGTCGTGCTGCAGTGCCTACGCACCACAGCTATTCTATTATATACTGCTTTGACGCTTCCTCCTCATCGTTGATTGCCTGTAGTAGCTGCATCTAACGTTAGTAGCTAACGTTAAAACTAAAAAACACAACCGGACGAGACAAGTTGTCGGCTAGGATAATCACAACAATACTTCCGGTCCGGTCGGTGGGCTTCAAAATAAAAGTCTTAAACCGGAAAAGACGGAGCGGTGGGCTTCAAAATAAAAGTTTTGGAAAATAAATTTCTCAAAAAAATTCTCTAACCGGTCGCAATAATATCGCTTATCGCGATATTTTCGGGGGCAATTAATCGTCCAGCAAAATGTATTATCGTGGCAGGCCTAGCAGCACTTATTTTTCAGCAAAGTGTAATAAAAGTGCAATAAACAAAACGGATACATTCACTGTGTGTTCTGCCTCTCATTTGTTGATGAAACAAAACTAACATCAACACAAGTGACCACCAAGAGCGGATAGTTTAGTCTCAAAAAGGATCGGCGATGTTGTTAGCTACATTGTTAGCTACATGCTAACGTGAATGGAATACGCTAGCTCACGCTAACCAGCCAGCACCAAACTGATGATAGCGGGAGCTATCAGTAGCTAGATAACATTAGAGACAACGCTGTGTGTATTAAACAAAGGTGAATAGATGACTGGGCCATTTTGTTTAATGCTTGTTAAGATTGAAAGAGGAGCTTGAGTTAACAGGGTCTGATAGCTAACGCTAGCTCACGTTAGCCAGCTGCAGTGCTCATGCAATCGGTAATGCTAGCAGAATGAATGGATGTAAACTTTATTTAACATATTGCATAATGGGTACAATACAATACGGCTCAATACAAACAATTGTTAAGGGAATGCAGACTGTTGTAGCTTGGACTGGGGTCCTTATAACAATACCTTGACAACACATGGTAGCTGCAGCTATTTGGGACAGCTCTGTTGTCACCGGAAGGGCACGCAGATGGTATCTACTGCGCATGGGCGTTGAGCAACAACAGCTCCGCGCAGATTACACGACATGTTGTCGGCGAGTTTTTGGCGCTATTCCAAAACGGAAACACAATTTAGCGTTTTCAGTAGGGCCACAACGTTTTCTGCCAAAACGGCATTTCTATCTAATAGGGACAGCAAACGTATTCAAAACAACCACAAAAACACTAGTCTAACCATGGCCTAAAGCAGGGATCGGCAATAGGCGGCCCGCGGGCCGACATTGGCCCGCCAGCAATAATTTCTGGCCCGTCAGATTATTTTGAGAATATGATATTTATGTGACGCGGGGGATATATTCACTCGGGACGCCAGGGTGTCTTTTATTGTGAAGCTGTATCCATCTACCGGTAGTCATCATGTCTGTCACTATAGCCAATTGAAATGCTAGAAATGGTCACGTGGACTGGGAGAACCAATGGAATAGTCCCACCGGGCCTGTGTATATTTCCCGAACGCACGTTCACTTCCGCGTTCGAGATGCGAGCGAGTTAAAAAGAAAACGGGGAAATATAACGCTTCTTTTAATAAACAGGAGCAATACTTAAAATAGGGGTTTATCGCAACAGGTCGGTGATTCTTGCGTGCCGAGCCGACGTCCTCTCTGCATAATATGTGGCGACAACAACAACAACAACAACGAGGCAATGATGACAACTGTGTTCAAGTTGGCAGATAAAGTTCAGATAAAGCATTCAACGCCAATCTGGAATTGGAGGGCGGCGAGTGGATATGACATGTTTCAAACATTAGCAGGGATTTTGGAGGACTTAACAACAAACAAGGTATGGTGAGTCGTGTTTTCATGCATTTTGATCTGTGTTCATCACACGCCGCTGTGATCTGCAACAGCTGATCTGCTGTTCATGATGAATGAATGAATGAATGAAAACTTTATTTAACAGATTGCAGAATGGGTACAATACAGTACGGCGCAATACACACAATTGTTAAGGGGATGCAGACCAGAGAAAAACGTTTGTCTTTTTTCAATATCAGTATATTAAATTAGCCATTGTTTTTGATCCTGGCCCGCCAAGCAACGGCTTGGGGAAAATCTGGCCCGCGGCCAAAACTAATTGGCGACCCCTGGCCTAAAGCCATGGTTAGACTAGTGTATTCCTGGCGTTTTTTTATACGTTTTTGACGACGTTTGATGTCCCTATTACACAGAAATGCGTTTTTTGGCGTTTTTTTGTGGATACGGCTGAAACGCAAAATTGTGTTTGCGTTTGGAGATACGCAAAAAAAACGAATCGACAACAGCGTGTAGTCAGCACGCTAGCCGTTGTTGCGAAAACGCCCATGCGCAGTAGATACCATCTGCGTGCCCTTCCGGTGACAACAGTGTGTGTGTTTGGGACATACAGTAGCTCCGTGTCCCAAATAGCTTCAGCTACCATGTGTTGTCAAGTTATTGTTATAAGGACCCCAGTCCAAGCTACAAGTCTGCATTCCCTTAACAATTGTTTGTATTGAGCCGTATTGTATTGTACCCATATGCAATATGTTAAATAAAGTTTACATCCATTCATTCTGCTAGCATTACCGATTGCATGAGCAGCTGGCTAACGTGAGCTATCAGGATTCAGACCCTGTTAGCTCAGAGCTCCTCTTTCAACTTAACAAGCATTAAACAAAATGGCCCAGTCATCTATTCACCTTTGTTTAATACACACAGCGTTGTCTCTAATGTTATCTAACTACTGATAGCTCGCGATATCATCAGTTTTGGTGCTGGCTAAAAAGTAGCGTGAGCTAACGTTAGCTTCTAGCCACAATGCTATATTGTTATAATGGCATACTCCATTGACGTTAGCATGCAGCTAACAATGCTACCGATCGTTTTTTAGACTAAACTATCTGCTCTTGGTGGTCACTTGTGTTGATGTTAGTTTTGTTTCATCAACAAATGACAGGCAGAACACAGTGAATGTATCCGTTTTGTTTATTGCACTTTTATTAGGCTTTGCTGAAAAAGAATTGCTGCATTGAGTAAATAGGCAAGATGGTGGCGCGGCATAGGCGCCTGCCTTATTGACATTTTCTTTGCTGGAGCTTCCAGGAAGTGTATTGGCACATTCGTTCTGATTGGTTGAAATTGCCTTCATGTTTGCCACCTACTGCCACCTACTGCTTTGGCAGTGTACTACATCAGTGTGCTCGGGTGACAAAAACGAAAAAAAAACGAAAGTGTGACTCGAGGCGCACAACGTCGCAGCGATACGCATATGAAAACAATACGAAGATGATACGAAAGGTGTAACCGCCGCCTAAGTCTCCCTGAACATTCAGGCAGACTTGACTCACTTCCCAACCCCCAAATAATAACACCTCAGAGTATACAGTAGGGGGGTGGGGGGTTGGCATTGTGTGGAGAGATCAGTGACACAGAGTGGAGGGGAAATTATATGCAAAGCTTCGAACACAGCTGTGGTACAAACATAAGAAATAATTACGTGGAAACAGTGATTTTGTACTTTTCTTCAGATTGCAGAATGGGTACAATACAGTACAGCTCAATACACACAATTGTTATGGGGATGTAGACCAGAGAAAGACTTTCGTCTTGTTTACACCAGGGTCCCCCATTTTCAATTCATCATAACATATATGACATACATGACATACAGATAGACATGTATGTATAGTCATGTATAGTATACGTTTTCGGTTGATATCGGTATCGGAAATTAAGAGTTGGACAATATCGGTATATCGGTATCGGTAAAAAAGCCAATATCGAGCATCCCTAACACCAATATATCTTTCACCCAGAGTGAAAATTGTGTAGTCCGCCGAGGTGGGAACGGGGTGAAACGATACAGCCTTCACTTTACGGCCTATAGGGACATTTTATTTCAATGATGCAGTCATCAGACACCATCCCATCTGGAGAGCCACGAGCAGGCCGCTGTCAGAATAGAATAGAATAGATCTTTATTGTCATTGTTACAACGAAATTTAAAATGCAGCCCTAGGTGCTAGTAAAAATATAAAAACACAGTCCTAAACACAGTAGTAAATATAAAAACAGGAGTAAGGCATAAATAACATTAACACTTTGATTGCCACTCACGGCTAATCTCGTGTTTACGATAGTTACGTTGAAAGCCACTCACGAGATTTCTCTGAATTTTTTTTATTTAATTTTTTTAGCGATCTGAAATCATATTGCATCACGCGAGCCTACGCTAGCCTACCCAAGGGCCGCCGGCGATCAGATGTGAAAAAAGCGCCCCCTATCGTCTCCCAGATGACATCAGGGATTTTGGAATGGACTCAATGAAAATGGATGGGGGGAAAAAAATATTCCAGTCCACATTTTCCAGTCCACTGATGCAGCCGGGGTTACCAGAGTTCATTCTGGAGACTCTGAGCCGCGGCAAGCATGAGTTCTACTGTATACACGTTAGATCTATACACTTATCGATTTTTTCGAATGGTGATCAGGAATTGGAATATACCAGTTGGATACCATCTGATGTCAGGTAAGGAATCTATGTTATCAGTGTTAGGATAATCAGACTCGTTTTGATGAAGATATAAGCTTTTTTCTGATATGTGCTCCAGCGGTTTCACTGTAAAATCCATGAGGAAATGAAAACGGCTATTATCAGCGCGCGCCTCGAATGTGCGTGTGGGCACGTATACTATTGATCATCTAGCGTTTATTTGAAAACGATTCATAAATAGGCCGACAAATATCAACGTTCTGGAATATTCCAGTAAAAGGCGATTATCACAGAATGGGCTGTTTTTTTACCTCAAAACGGGTGCTTTTCAAAATGCTCTCAAACGGAAATGAAGCGATAAAAAACCAATCTGCCTCGACAGCACTGACTGGAAAATGATTATTTGATAAGCGACGGGCAGATTAGACACATAGCCATAATTTAAAACATAGATTAGGCGATATTAACGTTAACATTGGCGCCGATGGTGGCATTCAAGCACTAAGTTGTGCGCCCCCTGGTGGCACTGAAAGTGTTAACATAAACAGGGGGGTATAAAAGATAATTGCACTATCCCTTAATGTTGTGTGTGCGTGGGGGGGCGGGTGCAAGGGAGACTTGTTTTAAATTTTTGCTGAGTTTAGTGCACATATGGCCCTAGGATAAAAGCTAAACTTCAGTCTGTTAGTCCGGGTGGGCATGACGCTGAAACTCCTGCCTGAGCGCAGCCGTACGAGGTGTTTGTTGCCCGGGTGGTGTGGGTCTTTCAGTATTTTTACTGCTTTTTTAAGGCAGCGGGAGTTGTATAGTCCTTCCAGTGAGGGGAGAGGGCAGCCGATAATTTTCTGGGCCGAGTTGACGACCCTCTGGAGCGCCTTCCTCTCTGCGGCTGTGCAGCTGAGGAACCACACGTTGATGCAGTAGGTGAGGATGCTTTCCACGAAACAGCGGTAAAAAGACACAAGCAGGTCTTGTCTTCTTCCTCCTGTAGTCCACGATCATCTTCTGGGTCTTTAGCTTACTGTATTCAGCTGCAGGTTGTTATTTTTGCACAGGGCTGACAGCTGCTCTACTTCATCGCGGTATGCGGTCTCGTCGCCTTTTGAGATGCAGCCCACCATGGTGGTGTCGTCAGTCATCATGCCTGCAAAAAAGAAAAATTGTAAAATGTATTAAGCACAATCTCAGGAAGCTCATACAGAACCAAGTGTTTCACTGTAATGTACTTATATGTGACAAATAAAACAAAACTTTAATTCATTATATTGTTTAAAATATATTTATAAATCAGTACTACTGAGTAATAATGCTAATCAGATGTATGTAGTGTACAGAGTTGTAGTATTATTATGTACAGTGATACAGGTATAAAGACACTATGGTAGTGGTCATACTGGCCAGCAGCGTAACTAGTAAGAGTAGGTAAGGGATGTACAGATATAGATATAGTACTACAGATATGTAAATGTCATTAACAGATTGCAGAATGGGTACAATACAGTACAGCTCAATACACACAATTGTTAAGGGGATGTAGACCAGAGAAATACTTTCGTCTTGTTTACATCAGGGTCCCCCATTTTCAATTCATCATAACATATATGACATACATGACATACAGATAGACATGTATGTATAGTTATGTATAGTATACGTTTTCATTCATTCACTGTAAAGTACATGTACCTTATATGTGACAAATAAAATAACATCTCAGTTAAGGCAACTCAAATATTGTTATTATTTGTATTTCTATCTGACTTTGTAAAACTAATTCCACTATATGATCCATGTTTGATCCAAGTCTGTAAGCACACATGAATCCCTTGCTGATGGAGATATAGTATCTACAGATATGTAAATGTCATTAACAGATTGCAGAATGGGTACAATACAGTACAGCTAAATACACACAATTGTTAAGGGGATGCAGACCAGAGAAAGACTTTCGTCTTGTTTACATCAGGGTCCCCCATTTTCAATTCATAGTGATATATATTTTTGGTCATACACTTACAATATTTAGCAGCTGGGAAATACATTATTTGATGTATTCAGGGCCATTTCACGTTGATTAAACGTTACACATTACATCCTGCTAAATGAATGTTAGCTAATGTTACGCGGCCAGTGTTGAAAAGCCTTGAGGTCGCATTACATTTTCGAGGGACCATAACGTTAACTTGACAGCAATGTGGATACAGCTTTATTTGAGCAGTTGCTACTGTAACGTTACCTTAGTTGATTGTCGTTCTGACATAACTGCAGTAAACAAACTAACGTTAAACCTAAGTTAACTTACCAGTAAATTCAGTACAACGACAGCTGAAATCCACAGGACAGCCTGATCACAATAATCGACGGTCCAGTTACATTTCCCCCAACCAGAGCCTAACTAGAGCCACAGTCTGCGAATCAGAGGCAGAGTAGGGGCGGGTCTTCGGGGCTAGCATGTTGGGTTGTCTCAACGTAAAGAATAATACTGTACATCTCACCTGATTATCCATCAAAAACGCACGTTAATCGAAAATACCACACCATTACTGTACCAATGACAGTCAAATAATCAACAGAAAAGCATTACATTGCAAAATAATATGTCCATGTCTGTAGTGTGTGCACACACACACACACAGGTGCGCTGGATGGATATAATTCCAACTTGACTTTGCGCCTCCTGGCGGCACAAAACAGAAGCCGCACCCACCCTAATAAAATCATTTGACGAGGGCGTTAACGGGGCGGTAGAGGCCGTTGGAATGACGGTAGAAGGGATCTTCATTTCCAATGCTGGATCTGTAAGGTGCAGTATGCATACGGTACGGTAGTGTTATTGTCCTCCTTGGGTTCCTATTAGTTCTAGTTGGATGTCTGGCCGCAGTCCCTGCCCACTGTTGTGGAGCCTGATGGCCGCTGGTATGAAGGACTGTCCGAGGCAGTTAGTTGAGTGTCGGGGGGGTATGAGTCTGTGGCTGAACGTGCTTCTCACCTTGACTAGCTCGTCATAGAGGGGGTGGGACGGATTCTCCAGGATGGCAGCCAACTTCCTTCTCATCCCCCTCTCTGCCATCACCTCTAGTCTGACCAGCTCGACTCCCACCACGGAGCTAGCCTTCCTCACCAGCTTGTTTAGCTTGTTGGTGTCCCTCAAGTTGGTGTAGCCCCCCCAGCATGCCACAGCATAGAAGAGGACGCTGGCCACTACAGACTGGTAAAATGACTGCAGCAGTCTATTGCAAACATTGAAGGACCGGAGTCTCCTCAGGAAGAACAGCCTGCTCTGTCCCTTCCTGTAGAGAGGGCCTCTGTGTTGTCCGACCAGTCCAGTTTATTGTTCAGGTGTACCCCAAGGAATTTATATGACTCCACCACCTCCACCTCCTCCCCTCGGATGGTGATGGGAATCGGGGGGGGGGGCCTCTTCTTGCCCCTCCGGAAGTCCACCACCAGCTTCTTGGTCTTACTGGTGTTGAATTGGAGGTGGTTGCTGTCACTCCACCCCACAAAGCTCTCCACCAGGGCTCTATACTCGTCCTCATAATCGTCGGTGATGTAGCTTACAATGGAGGAGTCGTCAGAGAACTTCTGCAGGTGGCACCCGCAAGTTGTGGCAGAAGTCTGAGGTATAGAGGGTGAAGAGGAAGGGTGACAGCACAGTTCCTTGGGGGGCGCCGATGTTGCTCACCAGTATGTCAGACTGACTGTCCTTTAGTCTGACGTACTGCGGTCTCTCAGTGAGGTAGTCCTTGATCCAGGCCACCAAGCCGTGCTCCAGCTGCATCACAGAGAGTACAGTATATGTTAGGGATGTGCAAGTCTGAATGAAAGGATATGGACCAAATTTACCACAAGTCTCCCATTTTCCAAGCTTCCTTCCTCACAATTCTTGTCTCCCTTCTGCTTTCAGTGTGTTGCCATTTTCATGTGTGCAATAGACTGCTGTGGTTGTTTTACTGGGGGCTACATCAACTCAAGGCACACCAACAAATTGAACACGCTGGTCAAACTAGAGGTGGTGGCAGAGAAGAGGATGAGAAGGAAGCTGGTCACTATCCTGGAGAACCTCCCACCCCCTCTTTGAGGAGCTAGCCAAGATGAGGAGCACGTTCAGCCACAGACTCGTACCCCCTAGAACTATTAGGAATGTAGGAATGTCTGATCACTAAATGTGTCTGACTCTTACCACCTAACCAGCATGGGCATGGACTACAACATATAATGTATGACGTATACTGCACCTAAGTGTTGTATTGCCCACATTTACTGTAACGTATAATATAACTAATAGGGCATACAGACCCTCATCTGCACCTGTTTACTTGCTCACATTCTTATATTCAAAGTTATTCATATTGTTTACACTGCTTATTTTTTATCTTTACAGTAATTATATTGCCTATATTTATGTCTTCTACCATGGCAAACCTGTACCCCCCCCCCCCCCCCCCCCTTCTCCATGCTGCTATGATACCCAAATTTCCCCAAGGGGACCAATAAAGGAATGTCTTATCTTATTTAAAAAGAGCCATGTTACATGTCTTTTTCAGCACATGCACACCAGCAAGTTCTTTTTAAATCTTCACTTCACAAGCATCTCATTTGATTAACATAATATAACTCCTTGAAAGGACTGACTTTATTGTCGACCATGAAGCAACGATTGATCATTGTTGTCTGTTGTTAAAACCGAAATTCTCATATGCCTGAAAACCTGCTGTACGCTGGCGTAGTTTTGAGGGATCTCCGATAGGCAAACCCATCATCCTATTGATTTACCCGACGCAAAGACAGGTAACAGTGAAAAGGGTAAGGTTACAGCAACCCTATAAATGGCTTGCTCCATGCTGACATTTCGCCCTGCTAAGTTGATGACGACCTTTCAGCATGTCATTGCTGCCGTCTCTTTTTCTTCCCCTGTCTGCTGTTGACTTGGTAAAGTACTCTGTACTCAGCACTCTGGACAAGTATATTATAAGTGCTCACTTTGAGAGTTATCTTTGCGAAGTGAAGACGATTCAAATACTGTTTGCAAAAATGGTTGAGAAAGGCAAGGTAATGTTTTTCTCTTCACCAGCTAGATGGAGATTGAGGGGCGCCCATACACAAACACACTAGTGTTGTCAAAAATATCGATTTTTCGATACATATCGATTCTGAATATTTAAAACGGTTTCAATACTCATTTCCC
Source organism: Notolepis coatsorum (assembly GCF_963971535.1). Lineage (NCBI taxonomy): Eukaryota > Metazoa > Chordata > Actinopteri > Aulopiformes > Paralepididae > Notolepis > Notolepis coatsorum. Next base: position 114,309,621 of record NC_140177.1, on the reverse strand, counting down.
GCAATATCGATATTTAATTATTCATTAAAAAAAATTATAAGGAAGTTGCATTGTTCATTTCAATACCTGTAATAGTACAGTAGTCCACACACACACACACACATGCAGGGGGTGAATTTAGAGCCCGCCACCCGCCATTGGCGCTCAGTTTTTACGTTTGGCGCCTCCCACTGAGAAGTCTGCCTGCCGTGTGGCGTGTAATCAATCAATCAAGTTCATAACGATACTCTTATTTTGAAAATCTGTGCGGGTCTCATTGCCGCCCCAAGCGCATCTCCAGTCATAATATCGATGGCTCCGGCAGTTAGCAACATTCGGTTCGTATGATACTCTTATTTTGAAAAAAAACGTGGCAACGAGTCATATCCGCCCAGCCCTGCAGCGGGATACTATTGGCTAAGGGCTTCTGCTCGTATCAACACAGAGGCAGTCTGCTCTAGTCTAGAAGAGCGGACCTCCATGAGCTACCGTTACTGTTTAAACAATGACCCAGTCAACTATTCACTTTTAGTTTAATACATGATGAGGCATTGTCTAACGGTATCTAGCTGGCTAGCTACTGATGGCTGCTGATATCAACAAATGCTCCAGCAATAGTCGACTCGAGTGCATAATACCTCCGTTCCCTCGTTAGCTAGCTCATGTTAGCTAGCTCACGTTAGCTAGTTCACGTTAGATCTATATGTCCCAGTAAACTAAATTGTCTTAACGTTATCTAGCGGGCTAGCAGTAGCTACAGATAGCTCCTGATATCAATGTCTTATAACATTGATTCAATGCGTATTCTAGATGAGGGCATGTTGAATGTGATTTGACCAAAGAACCGTAACATTATACCAATAGGGTCCAGCTGCATCGCCGGAGAATCCTTGCATGCTGAATGTAGGGTCTAGCTGAATATAGGGTCTAGCTGCAGTGCCGGAAAATCCTTGCTGGAGCTGGAGGCTACTCAAGTATAAACACAGACAGTGGAGCTGTTTGCAGATAGCGAGTATTTTGACTTATTGAGTGGTGGCGATGTCTCGCAGATAATACAACTACAAGTATGATTATATAATATATATTTTATTTAAAAAAATTTTTTTATATAAAATATATATATATATTTTTTAATCAAAAAAAATTGGCAGGTAAGAAATATGCTTGGCGGGTAGATTCTTCCCATCTACCCGCCACTGGCTGGTGAAAAGTTAATTTCGCTCCCTGCACACATGTGCATTCAGTTAAGTTGGAATATGACTGTAGGAATATGACTAATACAAACAGTTCAGTTTGTCAGGTACCGACTACATGCCAGCTGGACCAGCTACCCTCCCCACTCCTCCAGACCATAGCACCGGACATCCTCCCATTCCTAACTGCAACCATCAACTCCTCACTCAACTCGGGGGTGGTCCCCACCTCCCTAAAACAAGCCAGAGTCACGCCCCTCATAAAAAAACCAACCCTGAACCCCACCGTCATAGCCAACTATCGTCCTGTCTCTCTTCTCTCCTTCCTTTCTAAAACACTTGAACGTGCTGTATCCAACCAACTTACTGCTTATCTCTTACAGAATGACCTCCTAGACCCCAATCAGTCTGGCTTCCGGACTGGCCACTCCACAGAAACGGCCCTCATTGCGGTCACAGAGGCACTTCACTTAGCAAAAGCGAAAGGCCTCTCCTCTGTCCTGATTCTCCTAGATCTATCTGCAGCCTTCGACACAGTCAACCATCAGATCCTCCTCGCAGCCCTCGCAGGAATGGGAGTGGCTGGATCTGCGCTGACATGGCTGACATCATACCTCAATGACCGCTCCTACCAAGTGTCATGGAGAGGGACTCTGTCTGCCACCCGCCCCCTCCGGACGGGTGTCCCCCAGGGCTCGGTCCTAGGACCCCTTCTCTTCTCCCTCTACATTAAATCACTGGGTAACATTATCACATCTCATGGCTTCTCATATCATTGTTATGCCGATGATACTCAACTCTTCCTCTCCTTCCCTCCCTCAGATATCCACGTCTCTGAGCGGATCTCGGCCTGTCTGTCCGACATCTCCGCCTGGATGACGACCAACCACCTCAAACTGAACCTAAGCAAAACAGAATTGCTCCACCTGCCGGCCAAATCCTCCCCCCTGACCGACCTCTCCATCACAGTCGAGAATGCAGCTGTGACCGCGTCCCCGACCGCCAAGAACCTTGGTGTTGTCCTCGACGACCAGTTGAACTTCTCTGCTCACATCGCAGCGACAACCAGAACCTGCAGATTCCTCCTGAGCAACGTCAGAAGGATACGCCCATTCCTGACAAAAGAAGCCACCCAACTCCTCGTCCAATCAACAGTCATCTCCCGCCTCGACTACTGCAACGCACTGCTAGCTGGCCTCCCGGCCACTGCCACCAAGCCTCTTCAACTCATTCAAAACGCAGCGGCCCGCCTGATCTCAAACCTACCGAAGTCGGCCCATGTCACCCCACTTCTTAGGGACCTGCACTGGCTCCCCATTGCTGCACGTATCCGCTTCAAGGCCCTCGACCTAGCATACCGTGCGGCAAAGGGAACCGCTCCCGCCTACCTCCGGTCAATGGTCTCTAACTACACACCCTCAAGACCCCTACGCTCTGCATCTTCTGGCCGCCTCAGATCTACTCCTATCCAAGCTCCCGGAGGGTCATCAAAGAGAAGCCGCCTATTCTCAGTCCTTGCCCCACAATGGTGGAATGAACTACCCATCCCAGTTAGGACAGCCGAATCCCGTCCAATCTTTCGCCGTCGACTAAAGACTCACTTCTTCAACCATTATCTGAAATGATAAAAAAAATAAAAATAAAATAAAAATCTAACCCTGACTAACCTGTCATGCACTTGTCCTAATAAACTAACCTACACTGTAACACGCAACACTTTGATGAACATTGTTACTCAGCTGATAGAGTTATACCCTTCTTGCTGTCTTGTCGCACAGAACTTGTAAGTCGCTTTGGATAAAAGCGTCAGCTAAATGACTAAATGTAAATGTAAATGTACATGCAACATAGATTACAGTGTTTGCATCGGTCTGCTTGAGAAAATACCATGTTCTGCAATAAAAATGATTGAAGTGAGATGAACAGACTGAACTTTATTTTATTAGATAAAACATGTTGACAGTTTTACTTTGCAGTTGAAAAAAGGTAATAAATTAAATTTGATAAAAGAAAATAAAAAAAAATTCATATTATGTTATGATGAATTGAAAATGGGGGACCCTGATGTAAACAAGTCAAAAGTCTTTCTCTGGTCTGCATCCCCTTAAAAATTGTGTGTATTGAGCTGTACTGTATTGTACCCATTCTGCAATCTGTTAATACAATTAGCAATCAATCAATCTGTTATGCTTAACACGCAGTACTATTAACTTTACTTAATTTCTAAGATTATATCATTTACCGTAATTTTCTGACAATAAGGCGCACCTGAATATAAGCCGCAGCAGCTAAATTGAATGATATGTACATATATAAGCCGCACTGGACTATAAGCTGCAAGTGTTTTAATGTTTAATTACCATATGTAAGGGTTCGTGCACAGAGGGGATTGTCGGGAAAGAGATGGCTGTTTGAGGAAGCCATATCACTGAAGAAGGACATTGTCCGAAACATGTCTGCTATTTATTCAGGCTGCCATTAAAAAACATTGAACCTGTGAGTGCTGGTCCGGCTACCCTGCTTTTTGATATACTGAACTTTATGGGATTGCAGCACCCAGTGTGAGAACTTGTGAGCGCGGTCTTGTTTGAGGAAGCTCCCATTTATTAATATTTGTTTAAACAGTAACAGTAGCTAATTACCAACGCCAGCTCACAGAACGATAGCCAGCGCCAGCTCACAGAACGATAGCCACGTTAGTTAGCCAGTGCCAGCTAGGTACCAACACTAGCTCACAGAACGATAGCCACGTTAGTTAGCCAGCGCCAGCTAGGTACCAAAGCTAGCTCACAGAACGATAGCCACGTTAGTTAGCCAGCGCCAGCTAGGTACCAACGCCAGCTCACAGAACGATAGCCAGTTAGCCAGCACCAGCCAGGTACTAACGCTAGCTCACAGAACGATAGCCAGTTAGTCAGCACCAGCCAGGTACCAACGCTAGCTCACAGAATGATAGCCACGTTAGTTAGCCAGCGCCAGCCAGGTACTAACGCCAGCTCACAGAACGATAACCAGTTAGCCAGCACCAGTCAGGTACCAACGCCAGCTCACAGAACGATAGCCAGTTAGTTAGCCAGCCAGGTACCAACACTAGCTCACAGAACGATAGCCACATTAGTTAGCCAGCCAGGTACTAACGCTAGCGCACAGAATAGCCACGTTAGTTAGCCAGCCAGGTACCAACGCTAGCTCACAGAACGATAGCCACGTTAGATAAGATAAATTTGACCATATTGTTATACACGTCGGAAATAATGACTGTAGGATGAAAGTCTCTGAGGTCACAAAGATCAACATAGTTAAGCTTTCTGACCTCGCCAGAAAGATGAGTCGGCATCGAGTAATCTTCTCTGGCCCCCTGCCTGTAAACCGGCATGATGATGAGTTCATGAGTAGGACAGCTTCTCTACACCGATGGCTGGAAAAATACTGTAAAGAACAGGGCTTAGGGTTCGTGGATAACTGGTCCTCTTTCTGGGGGCGCCCTGGCTTGCTGAGAAAGGACGGCGTGCATCCTAACATGCTAGGCGCCTCTCTCTTATCTAGCAATATAGACAAGATTATAGCTTCGGGCTGACAGTCACCCCACAAGCATGCCAGGGTGCAGGCTCTTAGCGAGCCTGCTAGTCATGCTAAACCGATGGAGCCTGCCAATCCTTATACCTTTCCTAACCATGCTGGGTCCCTCCTCCACCAGGCTCCCCACTCCTCTCTTTCTATCTCTATCCTTAAACCGGTATATCCAATCAAAACTAGAATATCTCGTTACGCTCCGCTTTACCCAGCTCGTCCTTGTGCGATAAACCATGCCAACTTAATTGCGATTAAACATACCCGCATGGCTGAAAATCGCGCTGTTAAGTATACAGAGTGCGTGAAGGTTGGCCTTATCAACATCCGCTCTCTGCCAACCAAAGCTCTTTTGGTAAATTAACTGATAACAGACCATAGTCTCCTATTGGGCCTCACTGAGACATGGCTTAAACTAATGACTTTCTGCCCTTAAACGAGGCTTCACCCCCTAATTTTAGTAGCTCCCATATCGCACGCACCTCCAAGAAAGGAGGCGGAGTTGCTCTAATTTACGACTCTAAGCACAACTTTACATCCGACGAAACTGTAAGTTTTCCTCGTTTGAGGTGCTCCTGTTGCGTCCCTCTCCACCCAACAGAAAGTGTGGCGGTCTGATTCCTACCGCCACTGCATCCTTTGTAATGGCTGTCCTTTACCGCCCCCCAGGCCCTTACACCCTCTTCCTAGATGAGTTTTCAACTTTCATCTCTGAGCTTGTTACGCGCTCAGATAACATTTTAATTGTTGGTGATTTTAACATTCATTCCAACAAAACTCTAGATCCCCTAAATAAGGCTTTTACCAACATCATTGACTCGGTCTCATTCAAATCGTTGACCAACCCACTCACAGTGGTGGGAACCACCCTTGACCTAGTCCTAGCCCGCGGTCTCACTGTGTCAAATTTGACCGTTTCCCCCTATGTTCCTGCTCTCTCAGACCACTACCTCATCAAATTTCAAATTGATCTGACGGTTTCTCGACCAGACAGTGTAGAATCCTACATGAGCCGTCGTATTAACGCCTCAACTGTCCCAACTCTAGTTAACTGCCTACCAGACACCCTCTCTCCCTTCCTCTCTTACTCTGGCCCCCTTGATCTCTTTACAGACAAACTTAACGCCGCCCTTCGTAGCACGCTCGACATCGCTCCCCTTGAGCCTAAAATTAAACGCGCTCCGCAAAAACAAACTCCCTGGTTTACGGAGGAAACGCGCTCCTTTAAAAAGGCTTGTCGCAAACTTGAACATAAATGGCGTTCGACCAAACTCGAAGTATTCCGCCTTGCCTGGAATGATAGTTTACGTAACTACAAAAAGGCACTCTCACTTGCCAAAACCTCATATTTTTCCAGGCTCATTAATGAAAACAAAAACAACTCAAAGTTTCTGTTTGACACAGTTGCAAAACTTACTCAGAAACAACCAAGTGCCCTAAACCATGCGTTCTCGGCTAACAAATTCATGAAATTCTTTACCAAGAAAATTGACCTTGTCGTGGAAATATATTATCATACCATTGTGGTATTGTATGAGAGGGCGCTGTCATCAGATATCAACGTAGGATGTGCGTTTCTCTTTAAGAGAAGCACACATTAGCCAGTCAAAACAATTTGGTTATGATCTATGTTGATCCTTGCTATAAGGCCATAAGTGACATTGTTATGGGATCCGCTCTGTTTTCCTTGTAAAGCAGCCATAATAGTCATTTCAGCCAATCCTCAGAGTGATGTTCCAGTTCCTTCCACGTCATATGTATATATTAATTTTGTATTAACGGTCTTGGGGAACGAGAGATCGTTCTCACTTGGTGATCGGACATTTGTTTACATGGTCTGATCTTCAACTGTGCATTCCTTATCAATTGATCTATGTGAGGAATTAAATCTATTTTCTATTTCCGTATTTCAGCTTTTGGACTCAGAACAAGTTATTGCTCATTATTATATTATTAATCTCCCACAACAGATGGCGACGAGGATTTACAGTTACATTAGGGTGTCAAGATAGACCAGACAGCGGGAGTTCAGAGTGGTGCATTGCCGACGAGCAATCCAGGGGAATACTAAATTATCCCCTGCCCTAAGCCTCCGGGGAAAGGATTCAGGAGAAGGGGGGACACCTGGACACCGACTGTTTTGTCATCTCTGGCAGGTAAACCCATATGGATGCGTGCGGGAGTTGGAAGTTATTTTGAGATTCTGAGTCCAGATGTTGTCTAGGGCTGGAACATAGTATTGTTTTTTTTGGGGTACTTTTTTTTTTTATGGTTTTCCTCTGGACACTTTAAATTAAGAGGTATGTTCCGATAATTAGGCGTGAATTACATTTGTATCCGATATTGTAGGCGTGTGCAGAATGTACTGTGGAGTATAGTGGAAAGGATTTTAGGCACTGATTCTGGGTTTTTTGGTTGTTTTCCTAACAAGGAGGCGGGAAGTTGGACCGTGCGTGGGATGCCAAAAGATAGGGGGTCAGGGGGTCGTGTGATTGGTTTCCACTGTCTTATCTGGTCATACTGCAGTTTTTTCTGAAAGGAAATAAGATAGGGGCATTGTATCCGATAATTAGGCGTGATACGCTACTCCACAGAGCTTTTTTCTCGAAAGTGTTCAGAGGAAACGATTTGTTGCCACATATTTTATTGTGGGTTTTTATTTTTATTTTTATTTTTTTTTAACTTTTATTTTCTGTTTGGTTTTGTTTTGTTTGGTTTGTTTTTGTTATATTTGTTATCTTTATTTTATTTGCGCTATGGGAAGAAGCAGGAGCAAGTTGGCGGGGCCACAGGGTGAGGAAAGTGGAAGAGTGAAGTATATGAGAAGCACTTATGGTTTAGATTCTGTGGCATACGTCGACAAGTGGGTAAAGGAAAACAATTTTCCGATAGGGGGTTCTTTCTCATTGACTAAGTTGAAAGAGTTGGAGGAAGCATTGAGGGAAGTGAGGAGTCGGTTGAGGAAAAAGAAGCGTGTTAAAATAGAAGTTATGGAGGATTTAGAGAAGCAAGAGGCTTGTTTAGGTCTATGGAAGAGGGAGGCAGAGAGGAGAGAGGGAAAAAGAACGATGAAGCTTTTGCCTGCAGACGATGTAGAGGATAACATTTTGCTGTCTGTCTCTTCCCCCACGGCGGTGGAGTCGCTGCTTTGTCTGGACCCTGACCTCGATGCCCTTCCGTGTGTGAGGCCTCTCCTACGTCAACCACCTGGACTACGGGCGGCGGCTACTGGATCTCCCCTACGTCAACCACCTGGACTACCGGCGGCGGCTACTGGATCTCCCCTGCGTCAGTCACCTGGACTACCGGCGACTGAGCCTCCCCTGTGGCAACCACCTGGACTACCGGCGCCTCTCCTGCCACACTTTGATTCCTCCTGCCCTGGAGAGCTACCTCCCCCTCCGCCAGTGCCGTGGCAGCCTCCGACGCCACCTAAGCCGAACACGCCAAAGGCTGGATTGACAACAACGGATGACCTTTTCCACATTTCCAAACAGCTGAGGGAGCTCCAGCTGTCCGTGGAACGAAATACACGGGCTACGTCAAAAGTCATAATGGGGGCGAGGTCCACATCAGGGGACCCTTCCTCGTTGGTGTTGTCTTCGGATGAGACTCCACAAAAGAGGAGCAGGGGGGGAAATATGAGGGAACAGGAGAGAATTGACTATAGTGACCAGATGATGAAACATGCCATGGCCCCTTCTGAGGTAGATCCGCTACTCGTCAGTAACCAATTTCCTATGGTTCAGGTAGCGGGGCCTGATGGGGTGATTCTCGTTCACCGCCCGTGGAATTATGAGGACGGAGAAAAGGCTATGGGGCATTTACCGGACATAACTGCATCAGGCCAGCGTTTTGCGGACCAGCTGTTGAGTTTCTGCCAGGAATTCATGCCCACTAACACAGAACTGCGGCGGCTGCTAATGAGGAGGCTGGGACCAACTCATTACGCAAAGATTAAGTCAGCTCTGGGTGACGGAGATGTGAGAATGGGCCACAGGGATTGGACGCATGATAGCAATGGACCTTATACTCTTGTCATACAGGCAGTAAGGGACAGAATAATTGAGGCTTTCCCACTCAGAGTGGACATGAAAAAAATCACAGCTTGCAAACAGATTGTAAGTGAAAGCACAGAGGACTATTACACTAGACTGTATGGGGTTTTCACTGTCAACAGCGGATTACAGGAAGCACGTGATGCGCTGGTCGAGGCTGATGTGTGGGAAAGTCACATGAGCAGAGCATTTCTAGATGGGCTGATTCCAACTATCGCAGGAAAAGTGAAGGACTCTTGTGTGTGTGTCGCGGATGCCAGGCTGGCAGATGTGAGAAAACATGCAAGGCACGCTGAGCAAAGATACAGAGAAGACCTGGAGGAGAAAGGGAAAAAGGCCAGCAAGTTACATGAGGAATCACAGTTGACTTTGGTGAGAGCTGTCACACAACTTTCGAGGGAGGATGGAGCTGGCCAGACAGTGCCGAGAGGATATCAGAGGGGAAAGGCCTATAAAAAACAGGGGCAACGCCCAGGGGGGTGCTTCATTTGTGGCGAAAACGATCATTGGCACAAAGATTGCGATCAAAAGGATCAATGGGAGAGGAAAAAGGAGCAGTGGCGTGCTGAGGTTCATCAACAGCGCCGGAAAGGAGGACGAGGTAGAACGGGAGAGAGAGGGGGAGAGGAACATGGAGTGGAGCCATCGCATTGACTAGGAGGGGGGTCGCAGCGGATGGGTGTCGAGGCGAGGAGGGCCGGGCAGAGCAGCGACCGCAGGCAGAGTATAAACACACACTACACACACACTCTCAACCGACTTCGCACACATGCAATGTGCAATGAAAAACAAAGTGAAGGAATGCACACACTGATAGCGGAAGCCATTTCACATATTGAGAGTAGAGTGCCTGTTTTAGCTGTAGAAACATATTTAAAGTTTGAAAATACAGCTTACTTAAAGATGCCAGTTATGACTTTGTATATTTCAAATGCACCGGTGACATTCATTGTTGACTCAGGAGCAACACATAGCGTGCTTACGGTAAAAAGTTGTCCAGGGGCAAAAATAAGCGGGCGCTATGCATTTTCCAGGGGGGCATCAGGGGCTGTAATCAGAGAAAACTATACATTGCCGATGTCTTGTGTCATTCAGGATGGAGGAAAGGCGGACTTGAGTTTTAAACATGCATTTTTATATTCATCTGCTTGTCCGTTTAATCTCTTGGGGAGGGATTTAATGATTTTGCTGGGTATCCAATTAATATCAACGCCGAGCGGGGTGGAAGTGACAAAGTCAGAGAACACACTTTTGAAATCATATTTCCCTTTTTCATTTTTGTACCAATGGTGGGCAGAAATGGAGATGGCGTCTCAATTAATTGGGATGGCTCGCTCAGTTGTTCCGCCAGACGCGGATTTTATGGGGGCACACCAGATACATATGACGGCGCAGGTATCACAAGACCCGGACCCTGAATTTAGTGATCTTTTCTTTTCCAAGATAGATGATGAAATCCTTTGTTCTGCTCTGTATTGGGATAATCAGAGATGTATAATGGGGGTGGAGCTGAATCGGGAACAGGGGGAAATCTATAGCATGCCAGACTCAAGGCCTCACATGTGCTTGTCAAAACATGTGACGGACAGATGGGAGGACTTGAGCTCTTTAGCCGCAAGGTGTAATGACGTGTCTGATTGGGGGCCGACTGAGCGACCCGGGGTGATGTATTCTGCCTTGCAGGGCATTTACAAAATGTCGATGGCACCGTTTATTTGCAAAGCGATAAGAAGTGTGTACATGCTCCCTGACTCGGAGGACACTCAAGGGGGGCAACAGTACAGTGATGAGTTGTGGGTAGATACAGGGGTGCCTAATGAGCTTGTGGGAGTGAACCCTGTTCTATGGGCATGTGGCAAGTATGACGTGGGGCTCATTAAAAATGCAGAGCCTGTTGTCATAGTGCCTAAAAGTGACTATAGGCCTGTAAGAAAGCAGTATCCGTTGAAAAAAGAGGCTGTGGAGGGGATCCGACCGGTGTTCGAATCTTTACTTGAGAAAGGAGTAATAGTGCCATGTTCAAATTCATCAGTCAGAACGCCTATATTCCCAGTTAAGAAAGTGAGAGGAGAAGGCCAGGCTAGAGAATGGAGATTTGTTCAGGATCTCAAGGCCGTCAATCAGGCTGTCCAGAGTAGGGCCCCGGATGTGCCAAATCCGCACACCATAATGAGCCAGATCCCAGCCAATGCTAATTGGTTTTCAGTGGTAGATTTATCTAATGCATTTTTTAGTGTTCCGGTACACAAAGACAGTCAGTTTTGGTTCGCTTTCATGTTCAATGATAAATCATACACATTTACTAGACTTTGTCAGGGGTTTTGTGATAGTCCAACCATTTACCATCAAGCGCTAAGGCTGAGTTTAGACCCTTTGATTCTTACGGAGGGAACGGCTCTTTTGCAATATTGTGATGATTTATTGATAGCAGCTCCTACTAAGGAGCAGTGCAGAGAGGACACTATCACTCTACTGAATCACTTGGCAGAGGAGGGTCACAAAGCTAGTCTAACGAAGCTACAGTTTGTCAAACAGCGTGTCACCTTTCTGGATCATATTCTTACTCCAGAGGGAAAGGAGCTATCACCTAACAGAATTGAGGCAATTGTCAGACTACCGAGACCAATAACAAAAAAGCAGGTCATGTGTTTTTTGGGCACCTGTGGGTTTTGCAGATCGTTCATTCCAAATTATTCAGAGTTGGCGAGCCCTCTAGGCGATATGATTCATGGAAAGGGTCTGATATCGACCGGCAAGGTCACGTGGACGTCAGAGGGAGAGGCGGCGTTTATAACATTAAAAAAAGCGTTACAGACCACTCCTTCTCTGGGAATCCCAGATCCTACACAGCCTTTCACACAGACAGTAGATGAAAAAAACGGTCATATGACGTCTGTCCTCTTGCAGGCACATGGAGACAGGCTCCGCCCTGTAGCATACTACTCAAGCAGGCTCGACCCAGTAGGGGCGGGACTCCCTCCTTGCCTGAGAGCCGTGGCAGCAGCTGAGAAGGCTGTCACAGCCTCACGTGATATAGTGGGCTACAGTGACCTCACTCTTTTGGTACCCCATTCAGTCGCTCACATTTTGTTAGAGTATAAGACGAGTCACTTGTCAGCGGCTCGGTATCTCAGATATCATACAACATTGCTTGATTTGCCCAATATTACTGTGAAACGATGCACAGTACTTAATCCAGCAACTCTGCTGCCATCTCCTGGCGATGGAGAGCCACACCACTGTGTGGCAGAGTTAAATGAGATTTGCACACCCAGGCCTGACCTGTCGTCCGTCCCACAAAGTAATCCTGATTTTGTTTTCTATACAGATGGGTCGGCCTCTAGGGATCCAGAGACAGGCAGGGCCAGGGCAGGCTATGCTGTAGTATCTGACTATGAAACAGTGATATCTGGTCCTCTCCCCTCACACTACTCCGCGCAGGTTGCTGAACTTGTTGCACTGACTCAGGCATGCATAAGTGGGAGGGGCAAGGTGATAACAATCTGGACAGACTCAAGGTACGCGTTCGGGGTAATTCATGACTACGGGGCGTTGTGGAGGCACAGGAAGTTTCTCACATCCTCTGGGAAGTTGATTATGCATCATGAAAAAATTCTGGCTCTCTTAGACAGCATTTTATTACCCGCAGCAGTTTCAGTGTGCAAATGCACAGCGCATAGGAACACACGGGACCCGGTGGCGTTGGGAAATAGCAGAGCAGATGCTGCGGCAAAACAAGCAGCAACTCTACCTTTTGTATCGGAGGGGGACCCCCATATTCTAGTTTTAGACCCCTCCCCTTCCCCATTGGTTGAGGTACAGGATGCCTCCACTTCAGAGGAGAGAGCAGCATGGCATAAAGCGGGGGCAGTATTTGAGGGCGGAATTTGGGTGGGGTCAAATGGTAATCCATGTCTTCCGTCCGCACTGTTTCCAGCGTATGCAAAACTGACGCACGGCCTAGACCATGTGTCGAAGGGAGGTATGCAGGCATTGATTGACACAGAGTGGTACACGAGGGGTTTCTCAGCGTATGCCCAGAAATATTGTCAGGCTTGTGTTATTTGTGTCACCCACAATGTAGGGAGGGGCACAAACGTTCCACCTGCAGCACATCCGCCCCCCACTAGAGCATTTGAACATGTGATGATGGATTTCATTGAATTGACTCCATCAGAGGGAAAAAAATTTTGTTTGGTGATGGTAGACATGTGGTCAAAGTGGATTGAAGTGTTCCCCTCTTCTAAGGCGACCTCTGCTACAGTAGCGAAGGCACTACTCACTGAGGTCGTCCCCCGGTGGGGGTGCCCCCGCTTTCTCAGCGGGGACAACGGGCGGCACTTTTATAATGAGGCTATACGACAGGTTAGCGCGTTTCTTGGGATCAGTTTACGGTTTCACTGTAGTTATCACCCGCAGAGTGGGGGGGCGATAGAGAGGGAGAACGGAACCCTCAAAAACAAATTAGCGAAAATATGTGCACAGACTAATTTGCCATGGACGAAAGCATTACCTATAGCGCTGATGTACATGCGGATGCGACAGAGATCAAGAACTGGGCTTTCTCCTTATGAGATACTGTTTGCCACGCCCCCATGTGTGGGAAGTAGTAACCCAAGGGAACCTCTTCCTTCAACAGCATTGTGTGAAGACGCGTTACTAACGTATTGTATGTCTTTATCACAGGCATTGGAGAAAATCAGGCAGAGGGTGAAAGCAGCGCTCCCGGTTCCAGCCTCTCAACCCCTCCACAAAATACGACCAGGGGACTTTGTGGTCATTAAAGATTTTAGGAAGAAGAACTGGCAATCCAAACGGTGGTTAGGTCCGTTTCAAGTTCTTTTAACCACCCATACGGCTATCCGTGTGGCAGAGAGACCATCCTGGGTTCACGCAGCCCACTGTAAAATCTGTCCGAGCCACACAGAGGCCTCCGATAACGCTGAGGGAACAAATTAATTGGCAGTTAACGTGACTTGTAATCTTAGCAGGATGGGGTGCTCAGCCACACTGACTGTGCGTGTTACAAAGGTCACCTGTTTTTATTTCTCATTTCTTACACACATCATACTTTTGTCACTCATGACATGCAGGAGGGCAATAGCTGGCCTCAGAGTAGGGCCTGTGTTTTTCCCCTTAGTGATCATGTGTATTTTCTCAATTTCAAGCACGACCACGGCCACTCTTCCGGTAGTGACCTTAATCGAGGGGGAGACGGCCACGTTTAGCTTACCATTGGGGGACATGCCGGTGGATATGCGAGATTTTCTTGATGAGAGGAGTAGGGAGGATGCGTCCTCTGAGGATATATTTGGCAAATACATTTGCATAAGCCCTTGCTCCACTAGATCTCACATAATCGCTCACTCCTTACTGGCTCGGTATTTTAATGTTGACACTCCTTTTGGTGCTAGGTGGACCATTTCTGACTCTGACATGATCAGTGATAAGGAGGTTCCCGACTGCCATTCTTCGAGCGGGAGAGGCTCATGTATTAGCCTGGCTATAACAGTAAGATCTGTGGAGAAAATAGATGACGGTTATTGGGTATTAGGCATAGAACGTGCTGGCAAAGATATCATGGTTGTTTTCAGAGTCCTAGTGGCAGGGGGATCAAACACCCTAGACCAACGTCAGAGGACCACCCCACTTCCCCCAACCCCACTTCCCCCCCAACCAGGCGACCACCCCACTCCCCATGGTAGTGATATGCAGGGACCGGAGTTATTATTAATCTCCCACAACAACCTCATTAGAGATTAGAGCTAGCCATCAACACTGAAGAAGGAACATTACAGTTCCGAAACATGTTTGTTTCAGGCTGCGATTAAATCTACCAAAATCTGAGAGTGCTGGTCCAAGCGTATTGCTTTCTTTCTATTATACTCGACGGGATTTCAGCACCCAGTGTTATAATTTGTGAGCGCAGTCTATCTTGACACCTCATTAGAGATGAAATTGTTGCTTTACTCAACAATCAGAGTCCCTCCCAACCTCTGATGGGCCTTCCCCCTGACTTTGATTCCAGCCATACGCTATGCTGCCTTGAAAACGTCTCACTTAGTGCCCTCTCTAAATTGGTTGGCGCGGCAAAACCCTCAACCTGTCTGTTTGATCCTCTTCCAGCAACTCTCATCAAAAAACTCTTCCCAACTCTAGGCCCTGTCCTACTCAATATCTTCAACACCTCCTTGTCTACTGGCGTGGTGCCCCTGGCCTTTAAATCAGCAGTCATTAAACCACTAGTTAAAAAACCGAACCTCGACCCTCTTTATCTTGAAAAATTACAGACCCATCTCCAATCTTCCGTTCCTATCCAAAGTGTTAGAACGGATCGTCGCAACGCAACTTACTGACCATTTATCAAACAATAATCTTAATGAATCTTTTCAATCTGGCTTTAGAGCCTTACACTCCACCGAAACGGCGGTTACCAAAGTCACAAATGACTTACTGCTCTCTCTTGACTCAAACCTCACTTCTGTGCTCTTATTGCTTGATCTCAGTGCAGCCTTTGACACTATCGATCACTCGATTCTTCTAGGTCGGCTTGAGAATCATGTTGGCATTCGGGGTCTCGCACTAGCTTGGTTTAAATCCTATTTTACTGATAGAACACACTGCGTGGTCTATAATGATTTAACATCCGAGACCCTCCCAGTGCAATGTGGTGTCCCACAAGGCTCTGTCCTGGGCCCTTTGCTATTTTCGATTTACATGCTACCCCACGGCAATATCATACGCAAATTTGGCATAAACTTTCATTTTTACGCTGATGACACCCAATTATATATACCTATTAAGCCAAATGATTCCTCCCAACTACAAAACCTTGAGGCCTGCTTGCTTGCCGTCAAAAAGTGGATGTCGCAAAACTTTCTACTCCTTAATGCAGATACAACTGAGATGTTAATTGTTGGCCCCCCAAACCACAGAGGCCTGTTTCAGGACATCTCCCTCAACTTTGATACTTGTCATGTATCCCAGAGCTCCACCATAAAAAACCTCTGAGTAATTTTTTATTCCTCCCTCTCATTTAATGCACATATAAAAAAAATTCACCAAAATTGCATTCTTCCATCTTCGTAATATGCCAAAAATTCTCCCCATCTCAACTCTGGCTGATGCTGAAACCCTGATTCATGCTTTTGTCTCATCACGTTTGGACTACTGTAATGCACTTTTTTCAGGCCTACCTAATTCAAGCATCAAAAATCTTCAACTCGTGCAAAATGCGGCTGCACGGATACTAACTAGAACTAGAAAATTTGATCACATCACACCAGTTTTGTCCGCCCTACACTGGCTTCCTATTCAAGCCCGATCTGACTTTAAAGTGCTACTCCTCACCTACAAAATGTTTAATGGGCTTGCACCACTCTATCTATCCGATCTCATCTCCCGATAGTCGCCCGCTCGTGCTCTGCGCTCACAAAATGCGGGGCTTCTATCGATTCCTAGCGTTAAAAAGAAATCAGCCGGCCACAGAGCCTTTGTCTACCGCGCTCCCTACCTGTGGAACAAATTACCTGCCGTCATCAGGGGCGCCTGCTCTGTCGAAGCTTTTAAATCCCTGATTAAGACCCATCTTTTCTCTCTCTCCTTCAACCTACCCTGATCTCATCTGGTCGGGGACTGACCTTTAGATTAATCTGTCTTGTGTAGTTAGGATGTCTATTTTCCCCCCATGTCTGCTTTTTTGCAGCACCACAAACATGGGAACTCTCTAACCGCCCCCCCCCCCCCCCCCCCCCCATCTCTGAGTGCCTGTCTCCTAGTGCTGACTAAGGTGATGGATGTCTCGGGGTCTTGGCCAAGATTGCAGTGACTGCTCTACATGCACCACCGAGGCCATGGATCAGCTACTTACCGTCGTCTGTCCGTAGTCTTGTCAACTGGCCTGTCAGCGCGGTTTCATTGCTGGGTTAAGTACTTCTATTCTATTCACATAATATGCTTACTTCATATATCTACTCTATTCACATATATGCTTACCACTTGTATCTATTGCTATGTCCGCCCACTACAATGACGCGAGCTGTCTAACGCCTGTCCCGTCTCCCTGTCTCCCTGTGAGTTGCTGTCCTGGAGTGCTGACCGAGTGTCGGACGTCCCGTGATGAAGGCTGGGAGGATGCGACCCTCTCTGCGTGCCCTCCAGTCTCCCTGTCTCCGGCGGCCTCGTAGTGGTGACCGGAGTGCTGGACGTCCCGCGATGATGTCGGGGAGGTTGCGACCCTCTCTGCGCCGCCCCCTATCTCCCTGTCTCCGGCTGTCTCGGAGCAATGACCGGAGTGTTGAATGTCCCGTGATTAGGACGGGGAGGACGCGACCCTCTTTGCGCCGCCCCTGTGCCTCAAATAGATTCGCTATCAGCTCTATCTTTAATCTTTCAAAATGTTCAGTTGCTATCAGCTCTATCTTTAATCTTTCAAAATGTTCAGTTGCTATTGCATGCACTCATCTGTGTTTCACTACACACTTGAGTGCATGCTTACCAACTGTTAGTCTGCAACACTACTAGACATCTAAGAAGGGAGATCCCCCCTTGAATGGCCCTTCTAAGGTTTCTCTCCTCCACACTGCCTGTGGAGAATTTTTTCCCTATTGTTAGGTTTTAGTGAGTTTTTCCTTACCTTCGCATGGGGTATGTCTGGGAGTGCTTGCATTCTTTCATTTATTTGCATTTATTTTAAATTTGTTGGACCTTATGGTGTTCTTGTTCTGTTCTTGACTTATTGTTATGTTTCTTCTTGACTTGTTTAAAGAAGACGTGTACGGCCCATGGGGACATTAACGTGTGTTGTCGGGCGTTACAAATAAATTTGATTTGATTTGATTTAGTTAGCCAGCGCCAGCCAGGTACCAACGCTAGCTCACAGAACGATAGCCACGTTAGTTAGCCAGCGCCAGCCAGGTACCAACGCCAGCTCACAGAACGATAGCCAGTTAGCCAGCACCAGCCAGGTACTAACGCTAGCTCACAGAACGATAGCCAGTTAGTTAGCCAGCACCAGCCAGGTACCAACGCTAGCTCACAGAACGATAGCCAGTTAGCCAGCAGTGCACCAGCCAGGTACCAACGCCAGCTCACAGAACGATAGCCAGTTAGTTAGCCAGCGCCAGCCAGGTACTAACGCCAGCTCACAGAACGATAGCCAGTTAGCCAGCCAGGTACTAACTAGGGATGGGTACCTTTCACATTTGAACCGATACGGTACCGGTACCTGTGAATCAATACCGGTACCCAACGGTACCTTTTTTCGGTACTTTAGTCTCAAGAAATTTAATTTACCTACCTCAGTCGCGAAAAAAAAAATCCAAACTTCAAATAACTACAATTTCGACAGTTTTCGGCTTGCCATTGCTCCGACTGCTTTGTTGTTGAATCAAGTCAAATCCGGTAAGCATATATTGTGCGTGTGAACGTTGACATGAAAAGAAAAAAGGTAAAAAAAGGAGAGAAAAAAGTAAAAAAATAAAAATAAAATCAGTATCTCACTTGAATCGATACTCTGTAGTACCGACGTGTTTCGGTTCGGTACCTCAAAAGTACAGAATTCTGTACCCATCCCTAGTACTAACGCCAGCTCACAGAACGATAGCCACGTTAGTTAGCCAGTGCCAGCCAGGTACTAACGCCAGCTCACAGAACGATAGCCACGTTAGTTAGTCAGCGCCAGCTAGGTACTAACGCCAGCTCACAGAACGATAGCCAGTTAGCCAGCCAGGTACTAACGCCAGCTCACAGAACGATAGCCAGTTAGCCAGCACCTGCGAAATCGAATGCCAAACTGATGATATCAGGAGCCATCAGTAGATAGATAACATTAGACAACGCCTCATGCATTAATAAACTAAAGTGAATAGTTCGTTGACTGGGTCATTTTGTTTAATGCTTCAGTTATGTTGAAAGAGGAGCTCTGAGCTGCTCATACACTAGACTCTTGCCATAATGGTTTGTTGACGTGGGTCTGTGAGGGGGAGGAGGAGGGGCAAGGCGTGCACTGCTGCAGCAGATTTAAGAGTCTGATCTGACGGTCACAGAGCTGAGGGAGCGCACCCAGTTAGCTGTAAAAATCCATAGATTAGCCGCACCGTTATATAAGCCACAGGGTCGAAAAATGGGGGGAAAAGCCGCGGCTTATAGTCAGAGAATTACGGTAGTTATTTGTATACCTATGTGTAACTGAGGGGTACAATTCCCTGACTGTATTGAATAAGTATGGTATCATTAAACCACTACTGACTTATGTACATTACTACTGGCCATACAGTACACAGGTATATGAGATGAACACATCCACAATAACACGGTTTCACACAAATACTCGTTTAGAAGAATATTTATTAGCAGCACGAAGATTATCTTACATTACTTTACTTATCAAGATTGAGAATTGCGCTTGTAAGGCGAAGAATGTGCATGAATAGGTCAAGAGCGTAAGTCCATGAGCATATTACGCAGGAGATAATTAATACCACCTGTATCATAAGAATTATATATATGGTACACTAGTAGGGCAGCTGGAGATACTAATAGGGTCCCTCCGGTTGTAGGCCAGCAGGGGAGAGGATTTGTCGGTAACGAAAGTCTGGGTCAACGAGGAATAAGGAGACTCCATGTACAGGAGTGCAATAATCTCTTGATCCGCAGACGAACAACAGCTATTCTCCGGTATGCAGTGCCGCATGGAAGAAAGCTAGCCAGCCTCAGGCGTCCTAGAGGCGGGCTCGACGTTGCTCCTCACAGGGTAAATCCCACACAATTGTGGGTGTAGACGATTCTCCGCTCCATCAGCCACAGGACCAAAGCAAATATAATCCAGCCGAAAAGGGCTCTGTAGTCGCCGGTGTAGGTTATCCAGTGTACATATCCACACGGTTCTCGTCTAGGGCTCCTCGGATGACGGCACCAGGTTAAGCCGCCCAGCCTGGATAAGCACACTAGCTCGGTACGAGGAAGCGTTGGTAATGCTGGTCACTGTAGAACGGTAGCCGCACGATACACTATACATAATAGACTATTACTTAATAATAGAATAGGTCGAACTCGACGATACAGCGTTAAACTCTGACACTTCAGCTATCAATTCGCACGCGGTCTCAAGGCTCTATTTTGGGGCAAAACGGGCCCACTTCACAGCACGTTGTATCGTGGTGTGAGGCTTCAACTTATTGGGGTAACATAACTGCTGTATTCACCTGCGACGTATTTATACGTAAGGTGAACAATCTAGTACCAGCCTTATTTCTGTCTCGTATTCCTGCGCAGAACCGGGCATGTCCAGGCATGTCTCAGCGGTGACTTTGAACTAGACATTGGGGGTATGGCCGTGGCGCCTAGGGGATCGCTGTCCAATAGGAGAACGAAATATTATGGTCTGTACTAGGTAAAGGGATATTCCGTGTATATGTACAAAGAATATACAAGGGATATCAAACGATATACAAATATTATACATGGGATCTCAGGCAATAAATATATATATTCGGTTTAATCTGACCCTTTGTAACACTATGTGTGATCTAAAGATAAACAAAGGGTTTTAAAAGTGTTATATTTATCTTCTCTTATAGTACCAGAGAGAAGCTGAGGAGAATCAACCAGCAACAAAAGCAAAATGTATTAAAAAAAATATATATATATATTTATCTTTTTTTTCTTCTTTTTTTTATCAACTTTTTCTCCCTATTTTCTATTTTTCTCCCTTCCCCAATTTCGTATTGTCCAATTCTACCCTCCCCTGTCTCGAATGCTGTTGGCCATGCCTCCCACAAGCCGGCTGCAATGTGGACGAAGCCTTGCATCACATGTCCCCTCCGGTACTCGAGGAGGCAGCTGTCGCATCTTTTCACCTGCACAGCGCGATCTCTCAGTGGCGAGGGTCTGCGTTTGTGGCGAGCGCCTTGCCCACTGTGCCACCTAGCCGCACTTTTTTTTTTACATTTTTTTTGTATTTTATTTTTTTATTATTTTTTAAACAAACATAATAAACAAAACATGACAACACTCGATAAGATATACAAGCATTATTAACAGTGCACATCCAATAAAATCACCATATAGTTAAATGTCTTATACAGGATATACCCCCAATACCTGCTATCTAATACCCTACACACATATGCTCTAGCTCGTACCCCCCCCCCTCCCGGACCCCCCATTGGATAATCCATCCATTATCCCTCGCTCCTAACCAGACATTACCATTATATGCTAGCTTTTATTTTCTCCACCACTTCTAACCACAATGTCATTTTGGATTCCTTAGACCCAAAATTCTTGCTGTAGATATTTCTTGATAAATCACATCGAGATATGTAATAATCCAGACCTTTCGGCAAATTTTTTCCGGTTGGAACCATCGTGATGCCATCAGCTTTTTAGCCACTATGATACCCGATAAAACCAATCTCTTTAGCTGTGGGTGTACTGCACACTCAAAAACATCATTCAGCAGTAATACAGAGGGGTGTACAGGTATATCCAGAGTTAAGAGATTTGATAATTGCTGGGTCACCTCTTTCCAGAATATCTTAACTGGTGGGCAGTCCCAGTACATGTGCATAAATGTCCCCTCGTCCCCATTTGTACATAAGGAGCATTTGGAGTCTTGTTTAAGACCAATTTTTTTCAGTCTTATAGGAGTCAAGTATGTCCTGTGAATATAGTTAAGATTTATTTGTTGATGGTCTGGGTTCCTTGATGTGAGTCGAACATTTGCCCAGGCTTCTTGCCAATCAAAATCACTTTCCAGGTCTGGTATATCCCTCCTCCAGACGGAGTCTAGGTGGAGTAGGGCTGGGCGATATGACGATATTATATAAATATCGGGTACAGTTCATTAACGATACACTTTTTTAACGTATCGTGGATATCGTGATGTTTTGCCCAAGAGGATTGTGTCGCGTCAATCTGGTCCACCCCGTTCAAACTTTTGAACAACGCCGCTCCCACACACGCACTACTGCATCAACGTTAGTACGTATGATTAACAAAGGCATTCGTTTTGTGGCATCAACATTATATAGTTACACGTTATATAGTTACACATCAGCGTATTTACCCAAACATAGCAACGTCCAATGACGACATAGATAGCAAGCGTTACTGTTCATATCTCAGTCCGTGCCGAGTTGTGCGTGCCCATTCTGCGGTCTGTTAATAAAGTTTTCAATCAGACAGATGTATGGAAAGGCTTTTATTATAACATTTGTTGCAGTAAAATCATTATGCCTCGTTGTCATGCTGCGGTGCGCTAGTAATCACTCGTCGGCTGCGGTGAGCTGTTGTTGTTGTCGTTGAGCTGAGCTCTCGTTAAAATCAAGGAGGGCATTCAGGAAGTAAAAAAATAATAGCGCTGCTTGCCGATTGGTGCTAAGAACAGCAGGGCGGGTACAAGCGGTGTGATGTAATTGGCAGACTCGACTGTCAATCAAAATTATTATGTTGCCGGCTGAATGATTGAACGAATGAACGTTATTAACGATTGCAGAATGGGTACAAACAATACAGTACAGCTCAATACAACAACAGTGGACTGACTGGAGGATGAAGACCAGAAAAAGACTTTCGGCTTTTTTACATAAGGGTCCTCCATTTTCAATTCATCAAAACATTTAGAGACATACAATTGTTAAGGGGATGCAGACCAGCGAAAGACTTTCGTCTTGTTTACATCAGGGTCCCCCATTTTTGATTCATCATATTTCATATCTAAATTATATAATATCTCATTGCTAAATATATGCAATATATAATCTAATAATCCAATAATCTAAATCTAATATATAATATAAAAATGCTAAATGCATGGGTATTTTATTTTGTCTTTAATGTTAGCTTGCAAACTCAAATACTGTCTTGGTAAGCCTCATAATGAATTGTTTGGGGAAAAAAAGAAAAACATCGTGATGCGTATCGTGTATCGCCGAAAGGTCAGAAAATATCGTGATATCATATTTAGGCCATATCGCCCAGCCCTAAGGTGGAGGGTTTCATACGAGGACGTTAGTAATTGATGATAAAAATCTGAAACAAAACCTCTCGATGTCTCTCTTTCATAGAAGAATTTGTGGTATCTGTGGTGTTCAATTGGTATCTTTAATGGAACACCGTGAGACTTCAAACATAACAATAACTGTATGTAAAAAAGATGTGTGGACTTGGTGAGATTACATTTTTTGCGTATTTCTTCATAACTACAAAAACCCTGTTTGTTAAAAACATCCCCTAATGAGTGTATGCCTTGCTTTTCCCATATAGGGAATCTTATAGGTCGTTTTCCAATCAAGAGTGCATTGTTATTGAATAAGGGAGTATGATTATGCCATTTATGTGAGTTAGGATATTTTTTTTGTGTTTCACGCCATATCCGGATCGCATGAGTAATTATGGGGCCAAATTTCCGTTCGCATTGCTTAATTGATAGTTTAGTGTATGCTATGTCCTTCAGTCTATGTGGGGCTACTATATTTTCTTCTAATTTTCTCCAGGATACTAATGCTTGGGGATCAAACCATGTTGTCAATGGTCTTAAAGTGTACGCCTTAAAATAGTGGAAAAAATCTGGAAATGCCATACCACCATCTGCTTTATTTCTCTGTGCGGTGGATCTTTTTATACGTGGTGGTTTGTTATTCCAAATAAATTTGTATGTGGAGGAGTGTAATTTTTTCCAGTAACCCTCTGGAGGGGGTAACGGTAGCATTGAGCTGAAGAAGTTGATTCTGGGTAGTACGTCCATCTTAACTATTGATATCCGTGCCTGTACTGAGTTTTTAAGTTTTGCCCACCTATCAAGGTCGTCTTTGATTTTGTTTTGGATTTTTGTGTAATTGTGCTTCACCGTTTGTCTTATGGTGGGGAATATTTCCACTCCCAAACATCTAAAGTGTTTTACCATAGGTATCTCTTCTGGGAGGGTTATATCTTTTTTTGCAGGGGCATTAAGTGGAAGGAAAGCCGACTTCGGCCAATTTATCTTAAATCCTGATAAATCTCCAAAGTTCTCAATCAACTTGAGCAGATGAGGCAATGTGGTGTTGGGGTTTTGCATGAACAGTATTACGTCGTCCGCATATAAACTAATTTTATGTTGTGTGCCCTTGATTACGATTGGTTCTATGGATTGGGATTGTCTTATATATTGTGCTAAAGGCTCTAACGATAGATCGAATAGTCTGGGACTAAGAGGGCAACCCTGTCTAGCTGAGCGTGATACCGGAAAGATTCCGGAGGTGATTATACCTGTTGTAATCATGGCCGATGGGTCTTTGTATACTACTTTAATCATATCAATGAAACCTTTACCTAACCCCATCCTCTCTAATACTGCCCATAGATACGCCCATTCCAGCCTGTCAAAAGCTTTCATTGCATCCAGGGACAGCATCGCCTTAGGTATGTTGTCGTCCTTGTCAGCATCTAGTACGTGCAGTAATCGTCTTATGTTATCAGTGATCAAGCGGCCTCTTATGAAGCCAGTTTGGTCCGGATGAACTAAAGACGTCATATGCTTTTGTAATCTGATGGCTAATACCTTAGAGTACAGTTTGATATCGGTTCCGAGGAGGCTTAAGGGTCTGTAACTACCGCACTCGGTGGGGTCTTTGTCTTTTTTAAGGAGGACTGTTATGAGTGCAATATTGTCGTTCTTATGAAAGTTCCCCTCCTTGACTGAGTATAAAATCATATTTAGTAATAGGGGTCCAATTATGTCCCAACAAGAGAGGTACATTTCTGGTGGGATACAGTCTCTTCCAGGAGCCTTACCACTTTGCATTTCGGATATGGCCTTCTTGAGTTCCTCTAGTGTGATCGGTGTTTCTAACTGTTTAGCGTCATCCTCTGAAAGTTTAGGGAGATTAATTTGATTAAGATATGTGTCCATTTTGTTTTGATCGAAGGTCGTTTCTGATTTATATAAGTTGGAGTAGAATTCTTTGAATGTCGCGTTTATTTTTTCAGGGTCTGTAACAGATAAGATAAGATAAGATATTCCTTTATTGATCCCCTTGGGGAAATTCAGGCATCATAGCAGCATGGGGGGAGGGGGGGGTACAGGTAGTAAAACAACACAGTGTACAGGTAGTAAAAAACAACACAGGCAGTGTAAACAATTTGATCAATATGGTCAATATAATTTACTATCTGACTAGCTGAGGAAATATTCACATTATTCACAGTGTCACATAAGGTGCAGTATGCATAAGGTAGTGTTATAATTTACTATCTACTGAGTATACATTATTCACAGTATCACGGTATCCACTGAAATATACATTATTCACAGTATGTACTTGTAATTAGAGCTGCCGCGGTATTGATGTTTTCCTTACCGCACACATTTGCAAAATATTTCCTACCGCCGCGGTAATAACCGCACACACACACAAAAAAAAAAAAGTTTGAATGCATTTTTTTTGTAGTCTACTCTTTATAGCATATAGCCTGCCTCTAGTCTAAATGTCTATCTTTAGAGGATGACTTTGCAGCATGAATATTGTTTGGGATTCGGCATGCACGCATTCGTTATTAAAAGTGAAACACGGATTCGAAGTCTCCCCTACGGTGTCGCGAGCAGGGGTGGTAGCGGCGCGCCCGCCGGTTACCCCCCCGACCCTTTCTTCTTCTTATTATTATAACGTTACTACTTATGATTACAAAGGCATTCGATTTGTGGCATTAACGTTAGTATAGTTACACGTTCGTATTTACCAGACCATAGCAAGGCAAGCGTTACTCAATTAATATCTAAGTTCCTTTCTTTGCTCAGAGCGTGCCGAGTTGTACCCATTCTGCGGTCTGTTAATAAAGTTTTCAATCAGACAAGTGTATAGAACGAAGGGCTTTTATTATAACATTTCGTTGCAGTAAAATCATTATCATTACGTCGGTAATCCACTCCGGTCTCCGGTGGGAGCTAACGTACTATTAGCCGTGTTGTGACGGCTGAGATTCAGGAAGTAAAAGCGCTGCAAGATGCTCCAAGCATGTGACGCGTATCTCTTCTGACCAATCAGTGGTCTGCAGTGTTTCATGTGACTTTTCTGGTACCCAATAGGGTCGCTTGGAATCTCAACAGAGAAGTAGGGTATATCTGCAGAGCCGCAAGCCCAACGAGAGCGTAATAATAATAATAATATATTAAAAAACAGCGGTGATGCCGGTATTCAGCCCAACGCTGCGGTGGGCATGATGTAACAGCGATACCGCGGTAATACCGATACCGCGGCAGCTCTACTTGTAATACAGTAAGTACTTGTTGTGCTCTAATGGTAGTTATATCTGCACATTTTGCATTAATTCTTAATCGCATGGCTAATACTAATAGGTGACTTGGTTTAGAACCTTGAGAGTACTGATGTTGTCTTGTGCTACGTATTTGTATTTCCGATTGTTGTCTGTATATGGCATTGATCTCTTTTTTAGTACATTAACTTGATTTTCCAGTCGAATTGAGTTGTAGTATTGTAAAGAATTAAATAACGTTGAGTAAAGCGTTTCCAGTTCAGCCAGTTTTGAGTATCGATTCTTGCGCATTTTGGAGGAAAAGCTATCAGTGAAATCCTTGATCGTTCCCTTTACCGACATCCATATTATTCTGGGGTCCTGCACCGAGTTTGCATTCTCCCGTAGGAATACTGTAAGAGCTTCTTTGAGTTGTGTAATGAATTCCTTGTTATTAAGCAGCATCGAGTTAAATCGCCATCTTGGGGCTCGGGAAGATAGTATACCAAATGTTCCTTTTAGGAGTAAATAACAGTGATCTGATAATGCATTGGGTATCATTTCCACATCATATTTATCAAATAGTCTCGGGGATGCAAAAACATAATCTATTCTGGATAATGTGTTATGTCTCGTAGATCGACAAGAGTACTTCCGGGTCGTGGGGTTAAGTGATCACCATAAGTCATTTACACCTGTAATCTTCGACCAATCCTTTAATGCATTAGATGATTTTTTTTGTTCGTTGGAAAAGGAGGGGTAAGATTTGTCCATCCTTGGATTCCAAATGGCATTAAAATCTGCACCAATTATAAATGAGTAATCGGGAAGGTCTAACATTGCTTTGGTAAGTGTAGTGAAGAAACCAACTTCTTACAGATTTGTGGCGTATACCGCTACCAACGCTATTTTCCTGTTCTTGTGTACAATCTTAGCTATAGTTATCCGACCATCTGCATCAGACCATACTCCCTTCAATTCAATATTCAACTTCCGTCTAACGACTATGGCTACTCCCCTAGTTCTTGTTCCAAAGGAAGAGTGACTAATGTTATGATATGTGTTGTCCGCTAACGTAGCTGTGTCTTTCTCTAAAATGTGCGTTTCGCTTAGCAGAGCCACGTCCACCCGTTCTTTTTTCATCAGTGTGAGCACGCTTTTGCGTTTGTGTTGATTATTTATTCACCCAGTGTTCCAGATCATTATATTCAAACTAGCCATAATCTATACATGTTGTTTTATAGTCGTTGGTAATGCTTCTGGAGTGCGAAGCAGCAATAGATATACATCCAACTATTGAGGTCCCGTTGAGAGCAGAGCTTAAAAACATACATACATGTGACTCGACGTGACCAAACCCGATTTGATTCGCAAGGGGGAGGTGCTCTGAAATGAAGAAAATGTCTTGCTGTTCAGAAAATCCAAAAAATCGAAATCTTGATTTTTTTTTACATATTTGAACTTTCATTAATGTGTTCCCTTATTTGCCCTTATTTGCAAACTTAAATACAACTTGTAAATGAGGTAATTATTGTTATAATAGTTCCACAAGGATTAGGAGAAAAACTACACGCGCGGGCTGTGCGGCCTGTCCGGGTAGCAAGTACTGGCACTTAAGAGGTGTTAACACACAGACACATTATTTAGCTCTCCTTTCTCAGAGAGAGAATAACAATGTTAATACACTATCTTAATGTTATAAATTATAAGCAACGTAACGCAGTGTCTAAATAAAAAAGATTAAAAAAAGAGGCATTGACGGCCGTTATAAAACGCGTGTTTTAACTTAATTAAAAACCATTAAAACAGTTAGAATTTTATGAGCAAACGAATTTCGTTATGGTGCATTTTTTCCAACCTAATGGCTAAATACATCTAAATAACACTGTTGACAGCTGGGCTGTGTTGACGTTACAATGTACGGGGCATGCTGCTGGTGCTGCTGCTGCTTGGTGCTTGGTGGTGCAGCTCGAGGCAGGAGAGATGAGGCGCGCGTTAACCCTTTCACTGCCACACTACAGAAGGTTAACCTTTCACTACCACACTACAGAAGGTTAACCCTTTCACTACCACACTACTGAAGGTTAACCTTTCACTACCACACTACAGAAGGTTAACCTTTCACTACCACACTACACAAGGTTAACCTTTCACTACCACACTACAGAAGGTTAACCTTTCACTACCACACTACAGAAGGTTAACCCTTTCACTACCACACTACAGAAGGTTAACCTTTCACTACAATACCACAGAAGGTTAACCTTTCACTACCACACTACAGAAGGTTAACCTTTCACTACCACACTACAGAAGGTTAACCTTTCACTACCACACTACAGAAGGTTAACCTTTCACTACCACACTACAGAAGGTTAACCCTTTCACTACCACACTACAGAAGGTTAACCTTTCACTACAATACCACAGAAGGTTAACCTTTCACTACCACACTACAGAAGTTTAACCTTTCCTTATAATACAGTCAATTAGCTTTTAGACTTACAAGGCTTTTAGACTTACACTTCAACTGCCACAACAACTTGCCACAAGACAGAGTCATTGCCATAACAAAAGAGCCTGATGCAAGGTGTTAATGTACCCAGAGAGAGGGGGGCCATGGAATACAATGCATTCTGGGTAGGGTTGTAGTTGATTAAATCACAGGTGTGAACCTCTCCACAAGTTCGAAGACCATTCATCTCTGAATGCGTTTACTGATATCACCATGATTTATAGGATGTAGCTTGCAAAATATCCCACCAAAATGTTCAAGTGATGGCTTATTTTTAAGGTATGAATCTGTACTTTCACATGTAAAAAAAAAAAAAAAAAAATTGGACCTTACCTCAACAAGTCCCGCGCCCCCATGCCCAGTCACATATACAAATAAAAATCCCCTAATCCCCCCTCCCACCGAGAGTCGTACAGGACTGTGTTCCATAGACACATCCTACATGTATGACTCCCTCCCTTAAGCCACCAGGTTGCCCAAAATGAGCTTTGTAACCCTAATCTTCCTATGCTAATTGCCATAGGATCTACAACTTTCATTCTAATTCAATAGAATGTCGCTTTTTGGTCTTGCGCCTTCCCATTAATGTAAAAACAATAGTGTGAAAAATGAAAAATATACCTTCAATGATATATTCATTTGAACCTTCTACTAACTTATGATGGAACCATCAGAAAGAGGAAAAGAGTGGAGAAAAATATCAACACCATCAAGAAAATAAGATAAAATAAAAAAAATTAAAAACAGAGTGAGAATTAAAATAAAACTCATCAGAGAAAAAAGAAAATGAAATAAAAATTAATAAAGAGAAAAAAAAATAGAGACTTTTAGAGCTACATTATGCAAATCAATAAATCAATGGAGTAATTATTTAAAATATTAGAATAACCTTGTCACGCTTGTACCTTTTGATGTGGCTGATGTTTTTTTTATTTTTTTTAAAGCCTTATTAAACTTACGTCAATGGTATGCTTATACATACCGGATGCTAATGTTAAAGTTACAGGCCTTCGTTGTAGGAGTGCATTATATTCTAGAAGGTTGTAGAATACCCTTGTGAATTCGTAAACACTGCTGTTATGTTCCAGAATGATCTTCCTACCCAGGAGTCATGACCTCATATTATTTTCCGGAATATTCCATTGTGCCCCTGAGCAGTCGAGAGAGGAGTCCAGAATATTCCAGAATGTTCCCAATGTCAATATTGGATTATTGTCTCCTCAGAGACCAGAAGTCTATAAATATAATGTCTTACGAACCGTATTAAACACCTTGTGCCTTGGTGTTGGCAGCATGCATGTCATCTGTTGCTTTTGTTGAGCCGTGGTAAAGTCATTCTAATAAACATATTAAAATACTAAGAGGTGGAAAGAAAAAAAAAATGAGAAAAAGAGAAAGGTGAGTAGGCTTATCTGATTCGAGCCTATATCGCGTCCGGCCCCGGGGGACCAGATCCATGTTGATTCATGTAATCCTCTGCGTCTTTAGGCGTGCGTAATCCTTGCCTAATACAGTCTTTCCCCAAGATCGATAGTAGTGCCGGGTACTTAAGGCTTGGTTTAAGACCTCTCTTAAACAATCTCTGCATCACATCCTTGAAGGGGACACGCTGAGCAATGGCCTCCTTGCATAGATCTTCGTAGATGGATATTGGATTCTCACCATATTTCAGTTTCCCCCTTTGATTGCGCGCCCCTCTGATGATGGCATCTCTTATTACTGTCTTGCGCAGAGTAGCAATGATAACCCTCGGACCGTTGCCTCTTTGGTCTCGTGTACCGATTCTGTAACATTGGTCCACTATCGGCGCTGTGGGTAGGGTGTGGTTACCTAGGATATCTACTAACACAGTTGGAAAACTGTCGTCTGTGCAATTGACTGATCCATCCAGTCCCACAATACGGATATTATTTCTCCGGTAGTAATGTTGGATCTCGAGCCGCCTCTCCATTGATTCCTTTTCGATGTCTTGTATTTTCTTCAGTAACACTTCTTCCACCCTGTTGTGAAGGATCAGATTAAACCGAATATATATATTTATTTATATATATATATTTAAATAGTGTTTGTATATCGTTTGATACCCCCTGTATATTCCTTGTACAATATGCACTGAATATCCCTTTAGTCTACTAAACAGCCCATAATAGTTTCATTCTACCATTGGACGAGAACCTGGCGCCAGGTTGCCATACCCCTAGGTTCAAGTTCAATCGTGCCGCCCAACATGTCGTGGCAAGCCCCGGTTCCACGCAGGAATACGTCTGGCGAAATACGAATGGTACTATTTGTTCATAGCGCATATATATATGGCGCAAGTAAAGTAGAACTTTTTTTAGTCCAGTTCTTTACCCTCCAACAGAGTGACAGACGCGAAGCCTCACCCACGACGCACGTGTGGTGTAGTAAGGCCTACTTGGCCTCAGAATAGGCATTGAGATATCGTGTGGATTAATAGTTGAATAGTCATAGTTTGGCACTATACCGTCGAGTTGGACGTATTCTATTAAGCTAATAATAGTCTATTTATGTATGGTGCATCGTTCGGTTAGAGTTATAAAGTTATCAGTACCCCCATCGTTCCTGACGTTATCTGGACGCTTAACCAGGCTGGGCAGACCCCTAGTGGTGCTTGCATCCGAGGAGCTCCGGGCCAGGGCGACTGGACCTGTATATTGGATTACTCTACCCGGACGACGGCGAGCCTTCCACGGCTTGGATTATGCTTTGGGTGCTTTGATTATTCCATGGATAACGGCCAACACTGCGGAGTGTTGGAACTACCCCCCGGAGAGGACTCCAGGTGAGACGGCGCTCTACACCAGTGAGGTCGCCTCACGTCTCTCCGTTGTGGACCGGCAGCTACCGTCCACCAGAGGGTCCAGCTGTATTCGTCTGCGGACCGAGGTTCTGTGGGCACCGTGTTCAAGACATTGAATTCTCCCAAGAAATCGTCGGCCAGATGGGATACCGCCAGCGGCTTCTCTAACCCCCCCCCTCCTACTGTCTTACAACCAGCGGGACCCCCCCCCCCTTAGTGTATCCAGCTATAATCATTTAAGTACCATCGCTATAGTTTCCTAAATATCCAGGTTGTATACTTACTCCCTGCGTAACCAGAGATTGGACATTCAATGTTGATTTACCTACGAATACTCATTTGCCATACAAGTGCATATTTCAAATCATAAGTGTAAACAAGTGAACGTTGTATATACCTTTTGCTATATTAAATATTCGATTTGTACATTTGTGTGGACTCGTTTCATCAGGTGGGAAAGTGTTCATCATACTTATATCATGTACTGGATGGCCAGAAGTTAAAGTACAAGAGGTAGTGGTATTAAATACCATATCTAACAATACAGTCAGGGAATTGTACCCCTCAGTTACAATTGGTCCTTCGAGCCGGAGGGTAACTAGTGTAATATTAATATAGTGTTATTAATATTGAAATGGCCTATGATGAACACTCCACGAAACGGTCCTCCTAACCTAGAACGCCCGCGGCGCAGACGACAGCCACCTCAGTATTTAGAGGATTACACTGTCAGTCAACTACCTAGCCTTCGACAAACGGTAAACGCGGTAAAAGTAGAAAGTAAAATTATGTCTGACCTTAACGACCAGGTTTCCCCGACCACAGAGGCCCTAGTAGGTCCTAATGTAACTGACCAAGCTCACGGTGGGGACCAGGAGGGAGCGGACATGCCTTTACCCCCCGCCACTACAGAAGAAGTAGTTCCCGACCACCCCCGGGAGGAAGACAACCCTACAGAGAGAGAACTCTGCACGGAAGAAGAGGAGGAGAGCGCAGAGGAAATAGAGCTCCAGGACTCCCCAACGAGTACCCCCAGGAGCGGCTCACGCAGGAGCGGCTCACCTCCACAACCGCCTTCCCCCAGCGAAGCGGAGAGGATGCTACAACAGGCGTTCCTCGTCAGCCTGACAGCCTCTACCGAACGCGATCGACTTCAGGGTGAACGCGATCGTCTCCAAGCACAGGCGCTTAGCGAGCGCGAACAACTCCAAGCACAGGCGCTTAGGGAGCGCGAACGCCTCCAAGCGCAGCAACGGAGCGAAGAAGAGCGCACACGCCTGGAGATGAGACGCCTTCAGACGGAAATTAATATGGTAAGAGACCGGGCCGCAGCAGAGCGCGCCGCCGCAGCAGAGCGCGCCGCCGCCGAAGCCCAGCGCGCCGCTGACGGTGCCCAAAGACAAGCAGAGCGCGCCGCCGCCGAAGCCCAGCGCGTCGCTGACTATGCCCAAAGAGAAGCAGAGCGCGCCGCCGCCGAAGCCCAGCGCGCCGCTGACTATGCCCAAAGAGAAGCAGAGCGCAACACAGATCTCATCCAACGACAAGCCGAGCGCGACAAGTTACGTGCGCGGCTAATGGAGCGGCTGATCCCCAGGGCAACACCCTCTCCCTCCGCCAGGGGTTCAAGGAACTCGTCGAGACAACAGTCAAGGGCAGCGCCTCCTAAACGAGCAAGCGACCCTGAACTTGACCAACAGACCAAGCCTATACCCCCCGCAGACCCCCTTCCCAGACCGGTCCAAGCGAGACCCAGCTACAAGGAAGGAGCGGCATACACTGCGGAGAAGCTAAATAAACGATTACAGGATCTGGAAGATCTGATAGAGGAAGAAGAGGGAGAGGAGGAGAACCAAGCCCGACGACAGCACAGTACTCCACCGGACCAGGAGGTCCAGTACAGCCCAGGCTATACCCCCGCGGCGCTGCGCTACAGACCCCCCGACTCTATTCGCGGGTGAGCACGACGCACGACCAGCCCCGAGGAATAGCACCTGGACCAGCGGGCCATGGTACCCTGTCAGTACCAGCCCACAGCGAGGCGCAAGAGGGGACTCGCCCAGGAGGTCTCTCCCCCAACGCTCGCCGATGTATCAGCCATCCACGGCATCATACATTGCCACGCCGTCATTTCCAGACTTCGCCTATGCGAGTCGAGCACAGTACACGGAGCTCCGGATGTGCTTAGAGACAATGATGGTGGATGTCGCTGATGAACGCCACAAGTATGCAATATTACTGAAGCACCTGAAAGTACCGCGAGCGCACAATATAGCGCTAGCCTATGCCACCTCTTCGACACCATACACAGCGGCCCTAGCGGCGCTGGACCAGAGATATGGACGTATATGGGATTACGTAATCCAAGAGATAAGGTATATTGATCGCCTACCCCCAGCCACAGACAATCGCTCATTAGACGACCTGTCAATCAAAGTGCAGTCCCTGGTAGGGATGCTGGGAGCGCAACGGGAAAAGGGCATGCATGAGCTATACGCCAACTCTAACGTCGAGAGGATTTTGGAGAAGCTGCCACCCGCAAGACAGGAGCGTTTTAGGCGGCAGAGAGACTACCGGGATCCCAACGGCCCTGAGCCATCCCTCCTTGATCTAGCCGACTTCCTGGCGAGAGAAGTCAGCAGCTTACGACTGGATACATTCGGGCGGAGCACGCCAAGCTCCAGAGAGGGACCCAGGAGAATAAATGATGGAAGAAGATCGGTGACTGTCATGCACCAATCAGAGTCAGTACCGAGCAGTAAGAGTCACAGCACCCCCTCGAGAAAAGAGAAGTGGAAGACAGCGTGTCCCTACTGTGAGAAAGAACACTGGCTGTCACAATGTGACCTACTCACAAAGATGAATGCAGAAGAAGTGAGTCAATGGATAAAGTCCAACAGGCGCTGTTACCGATGTGCGCGGCCACACATGGCAGCCGAATGCCGCCTAAAGAAAAGGTGCAGTCGGTGCGACGGAGCCCATCTAGATATACTACACGAAAGTAACAGAAGACGGCCTCCACCTGCACCATCGAGCGGCACCAAGGCAAGTGTCATGTACATTGACCCCGCCAGCAGCAGCGGCGCCCAAGTGCTCTTAAAGGTAGTCCGTGTGACATTGAGCTACCAAGATAAAGTCATGGACACTTACGCCGTCCTTGATGACGGGTCAGAGAAGACCCTTCTGCTCGCGTCCGCTGCGGCCCAGCTGGGACTGCGGGGGAGCAAGAACGAAATGACGATTCGGACAATAAGAAGAGATTTAAAGACGATAAAGGGCGAGAATGTCTCCTTCACTATCGCAGCAAACGGGCAGCCAGAGCGACGGTACAAGATTACAAATGCTTTCACCAGCCAAGAAATAGGACTATCGCAGTACACCTACCCTGTCGCCAAGTTGATGGATAAATATGTGCACCTGCGCCAATTACCTATCCCGCTCATAGACGGCGCTACCCCGACCCTGCTGATAGGCTCCGACCATGCAGAACTCATAGTCCCGATTGACCGGGTCCATACAGGACCCCGAGGCTGTCCTGCAGCAGTCGAGACCCGCCTAGGGTGGACCCTACAAGGCCCCCTCGCTAAATCTCTCAACCGAACAGCAGCCACTAGCTGCCTCCACTCCAGAACGACAGAAGAAGACACCACTCTCCTGCAGCATGTCGAGAGGCTATGGACACTAGAGACAATGCCCTTTAAGAACGAAAAGAAAGATATTCGTTCTAAAGAAGACATTTACGCCATCAACCTACTCGA
Organism: Notolepis coatsorum; assembly: GCF_963971535.1. Classification (NCBI taxonomy): domain Eukaryota; kingdom Metazoa; phylum Chordata; class Actinopteri; order Aulopiformes; family Paralepididae; genus Notolepis; species Notolepis coatsorum. Next base: position 114,274,495 of record NC_140177.1, on the reverse strand, counting down.
GCAGGGGACAAAGAGAGTCACAGTCGGCGGAGTGATGAGATACGCAACTCCACTCCTGAGGCGAGAGGGAATGCCCACCTTTCACGCAAAGAAAGACGCCACGGAGCGCTATCTATTGAACACGGAGCGGCGCCTAGCCAAAGACCCCGCTCAAGAGAGCGTGTACCGCGCTGAGATTGAGAAGCTAATCACAGCGGGACACGTAACAAAGATTGACATTAAAGAGGCCGATCAGACGACCGAATCATGGTACGTGCCGCATCACAAGGTCCATCACAACGGCAAGGATCGCATTGTGTTTAACTGCAGCTACCAGATCGGATCCCAAAATCTGAACAAAGAGCTCTTGCCCGGCCCCACACTCGGCCCCTCCCTACTAGGCGTGCTACTGCGCTTCCGCCAGGACAAGGTGGCTATCAGCGGGGATATCAAAGGGATGTTCTTACAGGTGAGACTAGTAGAGGAGGACAAGCCCCTGCTGCGGTTCCTATGGAGAGAGAGGATCGGAGATGAGAACCCAGCCATCTACCAGTGGGAAGTACTCCCCTTCGGAACCACATGCAGCCCGTGCTGTGCTACATTTGCACTACAGAAACACGTCGCAGAGGACCCAACAGCAGATGAAGAGGTCCAACACAGTGTGAAGAACAGTTTCTACGTGGACAACTGTTCACAAAGCGTTTCGACTCAAGAAGAAGCCGAGGCTCTCCTAATCAAGCTACGCGCCTCCCTGATCAAAGGCGGCTTTGATCTCAGGCAGTGGGCCAGCAGTGACCCGCACGTATTGCGCAGCCTCTCCCCCGCGGACAAGGCTGCCAGCAGCGAGACCTGGATGGCGACCATCCCAGGAGAAGCCCAAGAAATGACACTAGGACTAGTCTGGCGCTTCAAAACAGACTCGCTCCACTATACACAAACCCTTGGCTCCAGAGCAGGGACGGTCGACGGCGATACCGACCACCAGACGGAGTGTGTACAGAACACTCGCCAGACAATATGACCCGTTGGGATGTATTCTACCTTACACCACCAGGGCAAAGATGATTGTACGAGCACTATGGGACAAGGACCAGGGCTGGGACGACCCAATACCCGCACACCTTGCCTCAACATGGAGAGAGTGGGAGACGGAAATCCGCTCACTCCCAGGCGTCAATATACGCCGCAGCTACTTCCCATCCACAGTGAGGCCAGAGACATGCGAGATTGATCTACACGTCTTCAGCGACGCCTCCGAAGTAGCCTATGGATCGGTGGCCTACTTGCGTGCCCAAGAGAAGGGAGGAAAGATACACACTGCTTTCATCCTGGCCCGCTCAAGAATAGCCCCACGTAAGCAACAATCTATCCCACGTCTAGAGCTCTGCGCAGCCCTAGCAGGAGCGCATCTAGCCACGTTAATCCAACGTGAACTCACCATTCCGGTGCACAGAACAATCTTGTGGTCAGATTCCACGACAGTACTCACATGGATCAAGTCTGATTCATGCAGATACAAAGTCTTCGTGGGAGTCAGAGTCACCGAGGTTCAAGAGCTAACAGAAGCAGCGAGCTGGCGGTATGTGGACACCAAACACAACCCAGCTGACGTCATCACCCGGGGAATGTCTCTGGATGACCTAACCCGTCGCAACATCTACAGTGACGGACCAGAATTCCTCAAGCTCCCGGAAGGAGAGTGGCCTACGCCCACCCCACGGGAAGCAAGTAACGAGGAGGCTGAGAACAAGAAACCTATGTTCTGTGGACTGAGCACAGTCGCCTCCACAGACCCCAACATAGATGACTGCATTACCCTAGCGAGTGCGCAGCAAAAAACATTCCTGCGGCACCACCCAGAGATTCAGTCCACCACTGACATGTCAGCAGCTGACTACGAAGAAGCAGAACTTCTTCTACTACAACGAGCCCAGAGAGACTCGTTCCCCGATGAGCTAGACTGTCTACAGGGAGGAAACCCCGTCCCATCAGACAGCAGACTGCTCCACCTGGCACCAGAGAGTGACGCCCATAATCTCATCAGAGTGGGTGGTCGCCTGCGGAGAGCCCCCGATCTACCGGATGATATTAAGTACCCGATAGTCTTGAACAGTCGACACAAGGTCACAGAGCTGATCATAAAGAAATACGTCTCCAGTGATGTAGCAGATGTCGACCCAGTCACCCCCAACACACTCCTAATGGGGCGGCTGGACCCCGCGCTACCCCAGACAATGTACAGGCCTGAAGAAGCGAACGGCCGAAGAATGTGGAGGTACAGTCAAGTACTAGCTGACAAGTTTTGGAGCAGCTTCCTACTCCACTACCTACCGTCTCTACAGACCCGCCAGAAGTGGGTAAAAGAGAGAGACAATTTGACAGAAGGAACAGTCGTCATGATTATCGACCAGTCACTACCCAGAGCTATGTGGCCGGCTGGCCGCGTAAGCAAAGTGATCACCGGTGCTGATGGCAAGGTCCGAGCAGCTGAAGTACTCGTCCAAGGGCGCACTTACACACGACCCGTGGCGAGGCTCATAGAACTGCCCCGACTCCCAGATACTATCGATGATGACCATGACCCCATGACTTTGTGAGTTGACTGACCCTTACAGCGGACCTTGAGTGGTAGACAGTGCGGTTAATCTGTCTCTGCTTAGCTAATTAGGTGGGACTAATTAGGGGGCGGCTGTTGTGAAGGATCAGATTAAACCGAATATATATATTTATTTATATATATATATTTAAATAGTGTTTGTATATCGTTTGATACCCCCTGTATATTCCTTGTACAATATGCACTGAATATCCCTTTAGTCTACTAAACAGCCCATAATAGTTTCATTCTACCATTGGACGAGAACCTGGCGCCAGGTTGCCATACCCCTAGGTTCAAGTTCAATCGTGCCGCCCAACATGTCATGGCAAGCCCCGGTTCCGCGCAGGAATACGTCTGGCGAAATACGAATGGTACTATTTGTTCATAGCGCATATATATATGGCGCAAGTAAAGTAGAACTTTTTTTTAGTCCAGTTCTTTACCCTCCAACAGAGTGACAGACGCACGTGTGGTGTAGTAAGGCCTACTTGGCCTCAGAATAGGCATCGAGATATCGTGTGGATTAATAGTTGAATAGTCATAGTTTGGCACTATACCGTCGAGTTGGACGTATTCTATTAAGCTAATAATAGTCTATTTATGTATGGTGCATCGTTCGGTTAGAGTTATAAAGTTATCAGTACCCCCATCGTTCCTGACGTTATCTGGACGCTTAACCAGGCTGGGCAGACCCCTAGTGGTGCTTGCATCCGAGGAGCTCCGGGCCAGGGCGACTGGACCTGTATATTGGATTACTCTACCCGGACGACGGCGAGCCTTCCACGGCTTGGATTATGCTTTGGGTGCTTTGATTATTCCATGGATAACGGCCACACTGCGGAGTGTTGGAACTACCCCCCGGAGAGGACTCCAGGTGAGACGGCGCTCTACACCAGTGAGGTCGCCTCACGTCTCTCCGTTGTGGACCGGCAGCTACCGTCCACCAGAGGGTCCAGCTGTATTCGTCTGCGGACCGAGGTTCTGTGGGCACCGTGTTCAAGACTTTGAATTCTCCCAAGAAATCGTCGGCCAGATGGGATACCGCCAGCGGCTTCTCTAACCCCCCCCCTCCTACTGTCTTACAACCAGCGGGACCCCCCCCCCCCCCCTTAGTGTATCCAGCTATAATCATTTAAGTACCATCGCTATAGTTTCCTAAATATCCAGGTTGTATACTTACTCCCTGCGTAACCAGAGATTGGACATTCAATGTTGATTTACCTACGAATACTCATTTGCCATACAAGTGCATATTTCAAATCATAAGTGTAAACAAGTGAACGTTGTATATACCTTTTGCTATATTAAATATTCGATTTGTACATTTGTGTGGACTCGTTTCATCAGGTGGGAAAGTGTTCATCATACTTATATCATGTACTGGATGGCCAGAAGTTAAAGTACAAGAGGTAGTGGTATTAAATACCATATCTAACAATACAGTCAGGGAATTGTACCCCTCAGTTACACACCCGTTTTATCTCATTCGTTAACTCTGTAAATCCCTCGTTAACGGTCTTCTCGTTGTCTTGGACCACCAGTGTAATTTCTAGCACCGTCTTCTCCACATCAGTGATTCGCTCGGCCTGTACAGCGGCCGCTTTTATAACCTCTTCGAATTTAGCATCGATGTGTGCTTTGAATTCATCTTTGAGTTCATCGATGTGTAATTTGAAAGCGACCATCTGATCCTTCCCTACTTGTATCTGATCTTTTATCAGGATAGTCAGAGAGTTGAAGTCGGGTTGTGTAATCTCACTGCTTGTATCAGTTGACGTTGTGGGTGCGTTTGGGTACACGATGGGTTTGATGGACATTTTCTTCTCAAGTTCCTCTGCTTTTTCCCACAGTGTTTTTCCCCGCCGTTACCGTTATGTTGTCGTCTGCTGTCACCCTCTCGGGGCCTGTCGTCGTTGGTCCCGGTGAATTCTCCGATGTTGTCTCCCCGATGGGGCCAGTCAACAACGGTATTGTTGTATCCTTCGAACGTGTCAAAATCGGCGCCGTTGGGATGCCGGCTCCGGTTCTCTTTCCAATCTTTTTCTTATCCTTATGATCCATGTTGAGTCTTTTTGTCTTTTGATATAGTTAGTAGAAGGTCTTATCTAATATATACGATGTGATTTATTCTCATCAGTGTTGTTAAAATAAGGTTTTTAAACGAAATTAACGTCGACGGGAGCGGAGCAATAACAAAACGCGTCGCTACATGATGCTGTCAAACCGGAAGTCCTTTTTTTACATTTTAAGATTGAACCTTTTTCCCCGTGATATCGAAAATGGTATTGAATATCGAATTTAGTCAACCAGGTACTGTAATGAGTAGGACTGTAGGGCTGTTGTAGGGCTATGACTGTAAGGCTGTTAGTGTTGTCACGATACCAACATTTTGATAAAGGGCAGATGATTTACAGGTTTTTTTGTAGATACAGTACTTTGCCATCCAGACACATGCAATTTGAAATATGAATATAGAATATAGAATATCAGGCCTATAAATTACCTTATTATGGCCAAGTCATACATCTATGGATCAGGACAAATCTCCTCTTTCCAATGGCAGAGTTAAATCTGGATTTAATATCACCAGGCGCCCCTGACAGGGCAGCAAAGACTGAAAACTACTGTTTCTATAATGTCCATAGCTCCGCCATTTTCCACCAGATTGAGGCAAGTTTTTTTTGTAGACGTTCACAGAAAGGTAAAGAAACAATATACGTTGTATTTTATGGCAATAACGTTCAGGCTTGTTCGACCTGTGAGATATAATCACAAAAATAACATTGACAGAGGCTGGTGTGAGCTGGGTAGTGAAGTTTCGTGAAATGTCCATCGAAAGTCCTGGGTCTCCTCTTTCTTAGGACTACAAAGATGAATGATGGCGTAATTTCCTCACGTCTATATCTGACGGTTTCCGATGCAATGCACAGAGAATTCTATAAACTCATATTTAGCTAATAACACTTAAAATCATTGGTAAACAAACATAGTGCTGAAAATATACACTTTGATAGGGTTTGGGTCTTTACTCTTGGCTACATTTGAAAAAAAAACTTTAATACGGACTGTATTGATCTATTTATGGCATGAAATTAGTCTCGGCCCAGTACCGGGCCCGTTGGGCTTAATGGGTTAAATACCATGATTTACGTGTCTTACGCCTAATCGGCATTCGGCCAAAAGCAATGGGAGCCGTAAAAGGCCATGTGAAGGTACACCAAGGGCACCAGTAGGTAAAGAGACACCTCTCTCCTCTATCGCTCTATCGCTCTCTCTCTCCCTCTCTCTCTCTCTCTCTCTCTCTCCCTCTCTCTCTCCAGCCAACGCCCCACTGGATGTGTCAGGTGTGTAGTTGACCGATGGGTTGACTGGAATAGTTGACCCAAAGTTTTTTTTATGTATTTATATCCACCAATGATCTGACAGTGTGCTCTTTATAATTAATCTTGTATGAGAGCAACCCCCCTGTGGTTATCTCTACAGTCTCCCAGACTGTAGGTACTGTATGGATGCCCTAGAGGAGCCTGGAGAGGACATTTGTCTCAGTTTCACAAACTTTCCATTGGGACCAGAGCTTAACATTAACACCCACCACCTGCCAAATTGGGTAGAATTGGGCAGTGGCATGTACTGTAACTCTGTCACTCTTACTAGCCACTTTGGCAGGTGACATTTTGGCACCCATCAGTGCTGAAGAACTTCCTGTGATGGCATCTTAAAACAGACACCACCATCGTGTTTGCCGTCGAAAACTAGCTATAGGACTATGGCTGCTCGATTATCACAATTATTTAGGTCAATATTGAAATCATGATTATTTAACACGATTACTCAGTGGATTTCCTTGAACTTTAAATATAATTCAACTGAAAAACAAAAACATGACCTGGCTCAAAGGTTTGACCTGGCTTAAAAACATGACCTGGCTCAAAGGTTTGACCTGGCTTAAAAACATGACCTGGACCTGTTGATTATCTTGTTTTCATAATCGTTGGAAGCCAAAATGGTCATTGAAAATGTGATCAATTGCCCAGGCCAGAACCCAGAACTGTCAACACACCGTCAACAGTAGGCCAGAACCCATGCATACACACACATTGTGAACAGTAACCAGAACCCATTCACACACATCGTCAACAGTAGACCATTATTTATTATTTATAACTTTTTGGGGCAGAGGATTTTGTCTGGTGAATATGCCGAGTGGCTATAATGACTTTGGAAAATGACTATAGCCACAGCTCTGATTGGGACCCATCTAGCTATGCGCTTAAATGCAATATATGATTAATTTTGATTAATTAATCAAAGCGCATGCAATTAGATAAAAAAAATGTATTGCTTGACAGCCCTAGATCTTTTTTGTTTATTATAGTTTATAATCACAGAGACCTGTGTGTGACATTGAAATAAATTATTTTGCTAATACGGTTAACCTCTTGCTCATCCATAATGTACAGTAAGCGAATTAGTAATAACAATGCACTAGTTGCTCATCCGCATCAGCAATTTCATTAAACAGGATCAACTGTATGTGCCATTTCTAGTCTTGACGGCCTGGCAATTAGCCTAATGGACTGAAACCCACCACGGTTCAAATCCCAGACGGCCCACTCCACTGTTATGGAATTTCACATTCCCCTCCACACAGCCATTATATAGATATATAAGAATATATAGAGCTGCGAGAAATGGAGTAAAAAAAATACTGTCTTTGGACCACCGGAAATATTTTAATCATCTTTGGAAAGCAGTGCATCGAAAGAAAAGGGAGGGGAAAAGAAAAATGCACAAGGAGTTCAAAAAGGATCCAGTGTTTTCTTTCCATATCTCAAGATAGCTATAGTGAAGCGTGAGAGTTGCGAAGCCACCCTGGGTCCAGAACCCATTCATAAACACACTGTCAAACAGTAGACCAAAACCCATTCATAAACACACTGTCAATAGTAAACCAGAACCCATTCATAAACACACCGTCAACTGTAGACCAGAACCCATTCATAACTGTGTCAACCAGAACCCATTCATAAACACACTGTCAACAGTAAACCAGAACCCATTCACACACACCGTCAACAGTAGACCAGAACTCATTCATAAACACACTGTCAACAATAGACCAGGAACCCATTCACACAGTCAACAGTAGACCAAAACCCATTCATAAACACACCGTCAACAATAGACCAGAACCCATTCGTCACATAATAATAACTTTATTTGTATAGCACCTAGGGGATTGCAGTTCAAAGTGCTTTACATCAGTAAGAAATAAGACATACAATCAGTGTAAAACAAGTAGGGATGCACGATAATTATCGGGCCGATATCAGCAATTATGACGTCATCCCGATAAACCCGATAATGTTATTGATAGCTCCGATAATATATAATACATTTTTTGGTTAAAAGAAATCCGGTGTGGGTGGATTTGGATGAAGGGCGCTTGTTTTTATTATAGCCTCCTCCCGTTTTGCCAGTACTGTGGTACGACTGACAGCGTGTGGTTTAGGAACAGGGAGTTAACAAATCCAGCGCTCCCTTTCTTGGCTGTGACGTAGTCACGTTACATTCGGAGGCAGACAGTCGATCAGCCAATTACGTCCCACCGCTTGCACCCACCTCTTCTTCTTACCACCAATCAGAAGCTCTCGTTCGTTTATTTACCTCCGGATTGTCGGCCATTATTCTACTCGGAGCTCAGGCTAATAACGTTAGCTCCCCGCCAGCCACATTGACAAGTACCAGCGCTTATACATTACTGGCAAATGTCTTGTTGCAACGAGCGTTGTCAGCATCGACTTTAGTAAAATAGACCCAGACTTTTGAACGTTTCGTTCTGTCCGCCATGATGAGAGCAGAGCTGTCTGTACTCGGCAGCACCCGTGTGTGTGTGAGTGAGTGTGTGTGTGTGTGTGTGTGTGAGCACAGTAGGCTTGGGCGGTATGACGGTATTACAATATACCGGGGTATTTAGAAATACCGACGGTATTAATACCGTCGTCACCGTCAAAATCACAGATGCGCTTCAGCTTCTATTACAGAAACTGAGTTTTGAGTGTAGTGCACACACTGAGTGTAGTGCACACACGCGCCAGCAGAGGGCGAGACCAGTCTAGTGGAGCGAGTGGGTCACAACGGTGTTCACGTTTTACGGTAATGTTGCGACAGTGCTGTGAAAATACCGTAAAGCGTTGTGACGAGAGTTGATGTGTGTTGTTGTGGAGTGGTGCGCTGGTGGAGCAAGCAAATACTCCGTCTCTTATTATATGTGAACTAAAGAGTACAAGGTTGACACAACAGCCCCCACCCGCCTTTTCATTGTATTTGTATCGTCCTGTACTATCCGCTGTCAGCTGTTTATCTCTCTCTGTGAGATACTGAGCTTGATTAGATAGCGTTAGCTCACGCTAACTAGCGTTAGCTCTGCGGCTAATCTTAGATTACCCTGAACTAAATCAATGACTAGGTTATAAAGCATTCGAGTCGTTTTCACTGCACATAGAAGTAGCCAAACAACGGGAGCATTTCGGGAGCATATGACCAAAACTCATGCAATTTCGAGCCCTTAACGAATCAAATAGTCTGCCAAGGCTAGATGCTAACGCAGTAACGCTAACGGTGCGGGCTTCTGACTACCAATCTGAGAGATGACAATGATTTGTTTACTTGGTAACACGCGTTGCCACCCCCCCCCCCGCTGATTAAAATGAAAGTCATACCGTCAAATACCGTGCACCGGGGTATGATGTGATAATGGTATAACGGTGTGAAAAAAAGGATACCGCCCAAGCCTAACACAGCCCCCTCCTCGCGCAGGCAGAGACACCGAGGCAGGAGAGATATAGAAAACGGCCAACAAGATTAGTTTGCGACGTTTAAATTCCTCAAAAAAAAAACTCCATAATTTCTCGAGTACCGATAGCAGTACCGATGATGTCGGCGCTTATAAATACTAAAAAAAAAATTAAAAAAAAAATTATAAATGAGACACACACGAGAACTATTGAAAATGTCTATATTATGACAATTTACAATAAGAAAGTTTTGATTTCAGAGTAAGAAATGGAGAATAAGAAAATGATGGGCAAATATGTATAATTTTAACATGTACACAGTAGAGTAAGTAGCCTGTAGATCCTTATCACAGCCTGGTTGGAGAGTTTAATCAAAATCACTGAGATTCCAACATTCTCTCCACATTCCCGCTAACCGTTTTGACCAATTGAAGATAGATCGGTATACTGTCACAAGTGTCTCACTTCCTGTTAAAGCAAATGACAGGGCTGTTCTGTATGTGAAAGTATCAGGTACAAGATAAGCTTACTTGGGAGAAATTATATTTTAGGATGGGTGGACAGGAAGTGATCACAGCACTGCAACACACACACACACACACACACACACACACACACACACACACACACACACACACGACAAGAATAATTTCCTTGGTGGAGGTCATTAAGCCTGTCTGCCTTTTGACTTTACCAAAACGCTGTACTGTCATCATATAGCAGGCCTGTACACTGCGATGATATGATCGCGAATTGCCCCTTTAATTGGCCGTTGCGATTGGTAAATATTATCTGGGGGCGGGCTTGCGAGTAGTGCTTTCAAGCCTTGTATTCGCATTTCACTCCTAAATTATCCAAGGCGTGTGATGACGCCACTCACGCGAGCTGTCAGTGCGACACAATGTCGTGGTGCTATGAAAGAATCTGTCGGCAATGAATGAACTTACTGCGATCACCGATAGCCTGAGTTAAAAAAAAGATTTGCGTGTGGAGTGAATCTAGGTCACGCTATATACTTGGTACTTGTAGTCTATCGTGCGATTAAAGACCATGTCCCTATCTGCGTAGTCTATACATCCAACACCAATAATTCCTAGCAAAACGAAACTGAATGTGGCCTCTCTTCCGTTCAATATGGACTATTGCATCGCCAAAGAAGCACCTCATTTCAATACATTTAAGATACAAATTTTGCTCTGCAAGAACAACGGAGTGGATATCAGTCCATCTTATGACAACCACGTCCGATGTGGAGAGATGATAAGATGATTGACGTTAGGGGTGGACGGTATGGTCTAAAATTTATATCACGGTATAATTTGAAGCATAGACGGTAAGGGTATATATCACGGTATCAGTGTTTCTGTTAGAATAATTTTTTTTGCCTGATAGGCAGGCTATATAAAGAATGACATCCTCAAGGCATGTAGATTTATAATATTTTAACTTAAAACTAGGCTACTTTTGCGTATAAAGTCATTATATTCCAAATAAAATAAGTCCCGAGTCGAGACTCCTGCTCCCATTGCAAACAGCGGGGCTGGATTTTGCTAGAAGCATATGTAGCTGCAGAGCCGCAGAGCGAGTTGAATTGAATAAGAATCGAGACAAAGGTGCCACTCATCCTCAGCTTTAAGAATTGACAATTGTGTCAACAAATTGACACATGTGTCAACAAATTGACACATGTGTCAACAAATTGACACACAAAATGCTTAGAGACGATGGGGGTCAGAACGGCGCAAGGGTGGGGGGGCGCTGTTTGACGGGCCTGTGACCAGACCTGAAAGAGCCACTGGCTCTGCGGCTCTGCAGCTGCATGCTATTCGCAAATCCACTGCTGCACGCCTTCCTCCCGGCTCCCGCTGCTGCCGTCGTTATCATAACACTACACACATATCGTAATGTTTACAGCAAACTGTAGTTGATCACCAGGTATGTTTTATTAACGTAGAATAATTCATATAAGAAAAACGATAGGGAAATATCTTACCTTTCTCCACTGGTTAAAAATGCCAGGAACTGAAATTGAAACTTGCTGTGCGCCGCGGTGATATGTGTTTATTATGAAATGACAATTGCGTGTTGACACGCCCACTGCGCGAAGCCTCCTAAATAACTTTTTCCAGTTTGCACATATCTATTATCTATGACTAATTCTATCTATTTTTAGGGGCAAATGCGATTGAAATAGTCGCACTGTGGTTACATGACGTCATTGCTATTTTAGAGCTGCTCTACCGGTTAAACGGTATAGTCAAAATCCATACCGTAGAGCAAATTAATACCGTTTATACCGTATACCGTTTATACCGTCCACCCCTAATTGACGTGATGATGTGATGATTGATTGACGGGGACACGGACACTTCTAACGTTCAGGTTCAGCCATGCATTAGGTGAGTAGTAGCCCACTATTAGGACGTGAAATACTGTCTACTTAAATTTATAAAATATCAACCTATCTATCTATCTAATAATGAGACAATATGCAAATAAGATAATACTAATAATTGTCACGGTGTCCCCGCATATGAAATGAAAGTGGCTTGCAACTTTACTGGCTGTCACAAACTGTTTATTTCTCGTTTAGCATAGTATTACATTCCACTTCTATAACCAATCAAAGTCCTACCGTAAGAGCCTCATACGGGTCAATTAAACCTTTTTGATTAGTCTTTCCTTCGAGCTAAGTTGGACTGAACATTTCACTGTCAAAAGCGCAAATGTAAATAAGGTTGCGTCGCAACACGGTTTTCAAAATAAAGGTCACATATACAAATACCTCTCAATTCTTACTAAAAAAAAGTCCCGGATATACATAAACATTAATTGGCATAGATCTCTATAAACGGCCCAACACATTGATCACTTTAGGCACACACTGAAACCAGTAACATCACAAATATGAAGCAGGTAATTACCCATACAAATAATAAACCTTTCATGGGGTTATTTACAATAATAATTCATTTGATTTCTAAAGCACTTTTCATTGTGAAACAAATGTATGCAGAGTTTCTTGTCCTCCTGATTAATGCAATGGTGTGTGTGTGTTGTGGTGATCTCATTCAAGGAGCACTACACAAGCGCGCGCACACACACACACAGTTTGTTGTTTTTGTTCTATTAGTGATTTACACACTTTCTCGGTTGGTTCATTATAAAAGATACAAACCTGAAAACAAACGCACTTAAATGTTAAATAAAAGGACCACAGTAATGAGGCAGGAGGAACATATTTTTTTAATAATGGTAAAATTGTTATTTAAAAATTTGCCCCTAACTAGTGTGCCCCTAGTGAAAAAGCTTAGCGTACAGCCCTGTATAGGCTCATAATTATAGTGTCATCATATATATTATAGGCTCAGAGTTCATGAAAACAATCCCTACTGATCTCTGATCAGTTTCAGATCTGACGTATTTGCTATGTTATGTGTGTATAGTATAATGTAAATAAAACATAAATTAGACCTATGCATTATATATAACGTTGCACATATATACGGCTTGATTTAATATGGCTTGGATTTGGACATTTAATGTGGAGAAATCGCAACAATGTTGCCCAAAAATGTATTAATAAATTACATAGTAAAATGTTTTATTATAATTTGAATAAAAAAAATGTTTAAGCATGACATTCTAATGGGATTATAGAGGAAGATTGACAGACCTAATCCAAATTGACCCTGTTCTTAGTTCTGTGTGGTGGCAATGAGCCAAAACGCAACATTAGTGTAAAGCCTGTTTATCATCCAGCCCCAAACATGATATTCCAGTGAGTGATGCTTAGATAACGTTAAGCCAAAAATGCAATTCCCGTCATTATAGGCTTAGGCATAGTGCATGAAACAATCCCCACTAATCTCTGAGAGAATAAAGTAAAGTAGCAGCAGTGGTATCTACATTCATTCAGCGGTGGTGGATCACCACAACATTACCACCACAGCTAGTTAAAATTCGAAGGGAATTAACAAACATTATAATCTAGCTCAATATGCTCAAAAAGCATTAAACGATCACATAACCAGTGCTTGTGAGTACTGTTTTAACCTGTTAAACCCTGTCCATATTTTCAGAAAATTCGCCTAAAAGTACATACCCAAGTAAATGAAGAATTGCTTCACAACTACAAGGTCTACTACAGTAATTGTGTCCTTGTTAGTGCAAGTCGGGTTAATGGGAAAATTGTGTTTCACCAAAGGATTTAACATTTTATTAACGTTCCAATATTTAAAAGCCAAATCGCTGGTGACGTCAAGTGACGTGATATGCAATGCTAAGCACATTTTTGGCTAGCGATTTGTACTTTTTTTCTTTTTTTAATTTATTTTTAAACTGTCGCAATTCAAAATCCACTGCCTTATCAGAGAGAGAAATGTATATTCGAAGGATTTGTTCAGGGGACCACAGCTGCATGAACCACAGACGAAGCTATAGGAGCGATCTATTAATAGTCCATTCATTTTCCTATAGCTGCAGCAAAGACTGAAGACTCTGGAGCATCCAGAAAATACATCACCTGTTCTACGTACAGTAGAAGAGATTTATTTGCACTTACATTCTTGATCTACGTTCTGTTAATCAACTCACTGTACTTGCTAACAATGAAGCGGCTCCCTAACTTGACAAGAGTCAAAGTCAAGCTTATGGGCTTATTTCGCACCGGTGTGAGTGTTTGAAGGACGTGAATGTGGTTTCTTACACCACCATGAAGATTTTATATTACAAAAAGAAAGGCAAAGGAAGAAGGGGGAATTAGAGTGAAATTGACAAAAGCTTAAAGGAACACGCCAAACATTGTGGGAAACAGTGTTAATTTCGTCAGCAATTTTTAGTTTTAGTCATGTGTCAAATGCTCTTTTTCCTTTTCATCGTATTTAGTCACCTTTATCTATTTCTTTGTTTTGTCAAGTTTTTGTCAACTACAGGTCTGAGCATTTTAGTCTCGATTTAGTATTCGTTTAGTCTCGCCACTCACTCAGTTAGAGGTTTTAGTTTACAGAAGAAAAAATAAAAATAAAAAATCCATTTCTGCCATCCACCTCCGTGCGTTTTGAAGTCTGAGTCACAACTAATTTTCACTCGTCAACTTTCACCTACTTACTATATTCGCACTCCGCCACGTAGAGTATCGTTGGAAGCGGACACTCTTTGGCTACAACGCTGACCAATAATCTTCGCCATCGCAAAGTGCCGCAACGTGTGTGCACTGTGCAAGGGTATGACGGTCGTGGTAAGAGGTTAATTAAACTGAACTGTGGTTAACCGTGTTGTTTGTGCTACTGAATGAACTACTCGTATTAAACTACATCAGTAGTACTGATGTAGTTTAATATTCAGTACTGTATTAAAACTACAAATATATGTGCAAATGCAGAACAGACTATAAGTCCTTAATTAGCATGGTGGATAAAATCATATCCCAGTGTGCAGTGCCACAGGGATAAATCTCTCCTAATTCACCCCCTTGAGAAAAGCCATTTTGCACTCAGGCCTTCTGTCCCCCTCATTCATTCTCGACACCAAGGTCAGATATGCCCTTTCACCATCCACACACATGGCTCATCAGAAATCCACACCGGAGTATCAGCTGAAATTGAAAACCCTGTCCACAGAGGACAGACGGATGTTTTCATTCATTCAAAAGCGAATTAGGTACTCCAGGGTTGTGCTGTTATTTGTGGCCACTTCACTTTGAAGGACACGCAAGTCATAAGCCTACAGTTCTTGAATCAACCCCCGGAATGGACTTTATGGCCCCTTCAGGGTCCTACTAATCACCCCAAAGTACCAGAAAATACCCCAAAATATTAGAGTTGTTCCGATACCAGTATCGGAAATGCCGCCGATACTGCCTAAAATGCTGGTATCGGCGAGTACCCTCTAATGTTGCGCTCCGATACCATATGACGTAATTTATCAACAACACTGCGGACGTTGGGCTCTGTAGATATACCCTACTCGCTGAGTGAGCATTATAAAACAAACTTGTGCTTAATCGACCGTGAATTAAAGTGTCAATTGCCATTTGTCATTTTAACATTTCTTAAAATGCCATCGTCCCGGCAGAGCGCTATTGACGGGGAGCTCTGATGTTATTAGCATTAGCTGAACAGCTAACCGAAAGCTAGCATTAACTAACGTTAAAGGTTTAGCCATAACGTTACCTTGGCTAA
The DNA here is from genome assembly GCF_963971535.1 of Notolepis coatsorum. Lineage (NCBI taxonomy): Eukaryota > Metazoa > Chordata > Actinopteri > Aulopiformes > Paralepididae > Notolepis > Notolepis coatsorum. Next base: position 114,258,938 of record NC_140177.1, on the reverse strand, counting down.
AGTTGGGGCTATTCATAATCCAGCAATAATGGCTGCAGACCTGCAAGCAAGGTACAGCAAGTTGGCAAAGGAGTATTCCAAGTTAAATCACAATGTCACCAGTAACTAGAGTTGTTCCGATACCGATACTAGTATCGGAAATGCCGCCGATACTGCCTAAAATGCTAGTATCGGTATCGGCGAGTACACGCAAATTCTAGCCTCCGATCCCATGATGTAATTTATCTCCTGCCGAGTCCTGCGGAGAGTGAGGATTATAAAATGAACATGTTTTAAAGTGTGATGCTGTGTCATTTTAACAGCAGATACACTTTCTTAAATTCCATTGTCCCCGACAGTGCGGTGTGACGGGGAGCTCGGACGGGAATCGGGATGTGTTTGGCTGGTGTTATGATAGCATTAGCTGGAAAGATAGCTAGTTGGAACAACATCCGCTTTTAACGTTACATCAAATCAGATGATCGCCTGTCCTTTCTCCAGGACCTAACACTGTCCGTGACCGTCTATCAACAATAATGCACCCACGGTGAATTGTATTTAAGTTAAGTAGCTACGGACTAGCGTTAGCTGACTATTACTAACGTTATCTTAATGTCGATGCGGGAAGGCGAGCTAGGTCAGTTAGCTTAGCTTGATAACGTTACCGTGTCTAAAGTTGGTGCTATTCACATAATCCAGCAATAATGGCTGCAGACCTGCAAGCAAAGTACAGCAAGTGCCAAAGGATAAGAGTCTGAGGCGGAGTTTCAAAAGAGAATGTTGAATATTTATTTTGCATCAAAAATCACAACATGAACGTCTGCCACTAGCTTACAGACTGAATAGGGTATATCTGCAGAGCCACTGAGTAGCGAGTGCAACACCGTTTAATGTCCGTGTGGATCATTGGAGTAGGGTATATCTGCAGTGCTGCAGCCCATACTCATTGATTAATGATACTAATACAAATCTATACAATCACCTGTTGTTGAATAAATACCATACGTTCTAGTTATTACTAAAAAACAGTATAACAGTATCTGAAAAAAAAAAAAAAAAGTATAATTTATATACATTTAAAAAAAAAAATGTTATGCACTGGTATCGGATAAATATCGGTATCGGCCGATACCCAAAGCTTAGGTATCGGAATCGGATCGGAAAGGGAAAAATGGTATCGGAACATCTCTACCAGTAACGTTAGTCTTTCCATATACCGGTAGCTCATGCTAGCTAACCTAGCTCACGGTAACGTCGTCATTGCACAATTGCACGTCGCGTACACAATTAAGGACATGTTGCAGACAGCCATATCGGCGACAATGTTTAGCTTTTAGTGCCAAATGATAAGAGTCTGAGGCGGAGTCTCAAAAGAGAATGTTGAATATTTATTGTGCAAAAATCACAACAACAGAGCCTCTGCTACTAAACGGAGCCTTCTTGTGGAAGCAAGTGCAGCAACGAATAATGTCCGTGTGGAACTAATGTGCCAACAACCTTTCCGTGGGTGAACTCATTGAGATAGTTTTCAATTACTGATACTAATACTAATCTATACAATCACCTGTTGTTGAATAAATACCATTACTTTATAGTTATTACTAAAAAACAGTATATATAAAACAGTAGCTGTATTAAAAAAATAAATAAAAGTTTTATAATTTATATAATATTTATTTAATTTTTTTATTTTTTTAATGTATGCACTGGTATCCAAGTTTCAAGTTTCAAGTTTCTTTAATAGTTGTCATACAGAAGTACAGAATACTTTTATACAAAATGCTTCTTACTGTTACGCTCCAGAGACTGTGCAAGACAAGATAAGTATGAAATAAAATAACATAGTAAAATTAGAAGTAAAAAAATGAGGTCACAGTGTTCAGTTTAGACATATGTACAATGTTCGATGCAGAATATACGTAACTGAGTTACCATACAATATACAATACTGTGCAGTGTACTAATATACAATACTATATAGTGCAAGGCAGAAATGGGACGAGGTGCAATTTAGGTACAATTCACAGTAGGTGTACGAGTTGTAGTGCAAATCCTTTATCAATAAATATAAAGTGTAAAGTGTGTTTGTGTGATCTAAAGTGTGGAGAGTGGGTGCTGCAGTGTGTCGTTTGTTTGAGTGAGTGTGTGCGTGTGGGTGTGTGTGCATTTGATGGTTGTTGCATAGTGTTTATTGTTCGTTTAGCAGCCTGATGGCCTGGGGATAGAAGCTTCTTCTGAGTCTTTCTGTGCTCGCCTTAAGACTCCGGTATCGCTTGCCTGACCGCAGCAGTTCAAAGAGGCAGTTGTTCGGGTGGCTCGAGTCCTTAATAATTCTCTTAGCCTTCCCCTTGCACCGCTTGTTGTAAATGTTCTGGAGGGTGGGAAGCCCCCCTCCAATTGTGCGTTCGGCTGAACGTGTCACTCTTTGTAGTCTGCTACGGTCTTGTGCAGTGCTATTCCCAAACCAGGAGGTGATGTTGCCGGTCAGGATGCTCTCTATTGTACATGAGTAGAAGTTCCTAAGGATCTTCTGACTGACTTGGAACTTCCTCAGGCGCCTGAGGAAGTAGAGGCGTTGTCGTGCCTTCTTCACAACACTGTCAATGTGTGTGGTCCATGTCAAGTCCTCGGATATGTGGGCTCCGAGGTACTTGAAACTGTTCACTCTCTCAACCGGTGCCCCGTCGATGCTGAGGGGGCTGTAGTCCTTGACCCCCGACCTCCTGAAGTCCACAATCATCTCTTTTGTTTTGCTGACGTTCAGGGAGAGGCAGTTCTCCTGACACCACTGTGACAGGTTCTCTACCTCTTCCAGGTAGGCCCTTTCGTCGTTGGCAGAGATCAGGCCCACCACTACTGTGTCATCAGCAAATTTGATGATGGTGTTGTTGTTCCGCTGTGCTACGCAGTCATGTGTGTACAGGGAGTAGAGGAGGGGGCTCAGAACACAGCCCTGGGGGGCCCCTATGTTGAGCGTGATGGATGAGGAGGTGCAGTTGCCGGCTCTTACCACCTGGGGTCTGCCCGTCAGGAAGTCCAAGACCCACTGGCAGAGGTCATAGTTCAAGCCCAGGTCCCTGAGCTTGGCTATGAGTTTGGAGGGGACTATGGTATTGAATGCTGAGCTGTAGTCGATGAACAGCATTCTCACATAGTTCCCCTGCCTCTTGTCCAGGTGTGATGCTGCTGTGTGCAGCACATGGGCTATGGCGTCCTCCGTGGACCTGTTGGGGCGATATGCAAATTGCAGAGGGTCCAGGTTGATGGGGAGGGAGGAACAGATGTAGCCCTTCACTAGCTTCTCAAAGCACTTCATGGCTATGGAGGTGAGGGCTACAGGGCGATAGTCGTTGAGGCAAGCGGGCGTAGATTTTTTGGGTACAGGGATGATGGTGGACTTCTTCAGACAGGTGGGGATGGATGGGTATCGGATAAGTATCGGTATCGGCCGATACCCAAAGCTTAGGTATCGGAATCGGATCAGAAAGGAAAAAATTGTATCGGAACATCTCTACAAAGTATACCCCAAAATACCCCAAAGTATACCCCAAAATACCAGAAAATACCCCAAAATACCCCAAAGTATACCCCAAAATACCAGAAAATACCCCAAAGTACCAGAAAATACCCCAAAGTATACCCCAAAGTACCAGAAAATACCCCAAAATACCCTAAAATACCCCAAAGTATACCCCAAAGTACCAGAAAATACCCCAAAGTATACCCCAAAATACCAGAAAATACCCCAAAATACCCCCAAAGTACCAGAAAATACCCCCAGAAAATACCCCAAAGTATACCCCAAAATACCCCCAAAGTACCAGAAAATACCCCAAAATACCCCAAAGTACCCCAAAAGACCCCAAAGTACCAGAAAATACCCCAAAATACAGCAAAGTATACCCCAAATAGAGCTGCCGCGATTACCGCATTACCGCGGTATCGCGGTTACATCACGCCCACCGCAAGAGTAGGCTGAATACCGCATCACCGCTGTTTTTTTATAATAATAATAAAGTACCCTCCTCTCGTTGGGCTTGCGGCTCTGCAGATATACCCTACTCCTCTATCGAGGTTCCAAGCGACCCTATTGGGTACCAGAAAAGTCACGTGAAACATTGCAGACCACTGATTGGTCAGAAGAGACGCGTCACACGTTGGATCAGAGCTCATCACAACACGGCTAATAACGTTAGCTTTAGCTCCCCGCCGGAGTGGACTACCATCGCTCCTCAGGAGTACTAAACGAGACATAATGATTTTACTGTCTGCAACGAATGTTATAATAAAAGCCCTTCGTTCTATACACTTGTCTGATTGAAAACTTTATTAACAGACCGCAGAATGGGACAACTCAGCACGCTCTGAGCAAAGAAAGGAACTGAGATATGAATTGAGTATTTCTTGCCTTGCTATGGTCCGGTAAATACGCTGATGTTATTGAACGTGTAACTATATAACGTTAATGCCACAAAACGAATGCCTTTATTATAAAGTAGTAACTTCATAATAATAATAATAAGAAAGGGTCGGGGGGGTAACCACCCCTGCCCGCGACACCGAGTGAACGGCGCACGACCAGAGGGGAAACTTCGAATCCGTGTTTCACTTTCAATAACGAATGCGTGCTTGCCGAATCCCAAACAATATTCATGCTGCAAAGTCATCCTCTAAAGATAGACATTTAGACTAGAGGCAGGCTATATGCTATAAAGAGTAGACCACTAAAAAAAATGCATTCAAACTTTTTTTTTTAATTTTTTTTGTGTGCGTGCGGTAATAATCGCAGCGGTAGGAAATATTTCGCAAATTTGTGCGGTAAGGAAAACATCAATACCGCGGCAGCTCTAACCCCAAAGTACCAGAAAATACCAGAAAATACCCCAAAATACCATAAAATACACCAAAGTACCAGAAAATACCCCCAAATACCCCAAAGTAAGTATAAAGTATAAATACCCCAAAGTATAAAGTATCTGGTATTTTGGGGTATACTTTGGGGTATTTTCTGGTACTTTGGGGTATACTTTGGGGTATTTTGGGGGTATTTTCTGGTATTTTGGGGTATTTTGGGGTATTTTCTGGTATTTTGGGGTATTTTCTGGTATTTTGGGGTATATTTTGGGGTATATTTTGGGGTATTTTAGGGTATTCTGGGGTATTTTCTGGTACTTTTTTTTGAAAATTGCTTTTCATTCATCTATTTATTTAACTGTATTAAACAATATAAAACGAATTGGCCATAATTCACTGAGCAAACTAATGCTTACTGCTGTAACCTACTAATAACACTGAAGATCTGAAGATTATTATATAGCAGATGCCTTGGAGGATAAGTCGACAAGTCGTGGACAACTGTAGCGTGTGCTTGTTTATACATAGCCCCTTTCATGACTGTGATGCTTGAATACAGGGGCAGGGCTTGCATCACAGTCACGAAAGGGGCTAGTTTATAGCTGGTGGTATGACTTGCTGGCTGAAATACGGACGAGAGGGAACTAGGTAGCGGGGCTCTATTACTTTTAACATGTGCTTAAACCCAGTGTTCTCGACAGCTGAGTATGGTCGGTCGCAGATCTGCTGCTATAAAAACACATATAGCGGTTGTTATTGCTTTGGCCCGGTCTGGATTAATAGCGAGATGCTAACGGGGAGCTGGGTTTGCACTAGGGTCCGTTGCTTCCTTGTACCAGTGATATTCACATTCGGGTGATGCCGTTTCAAATGCGTGATAACGTTCGCAATAAAGTTGAACAATGACATAGCTCTGGCTTGTCAGTTAGTATTAGCTGCGCGCTGCGTGCTGCGTGGAATGAACAAACAACATCCAGTTAGTTGTGCACGTTATATTAGGGCCGGGGGGATTTAAGTTCTGCAAAAAAAGGTTCCGCACCGTTGCAATCGTTCGGTGCACAGCGCATACTGTACCGGAGGACCACATTGACGCGGTACAGTACGTATCCGCGTACCGTTACACCCCTACAATATATTGCTGTATCGATTTCTCCCCACCCCTACAGAAGGCCTTGCCCACTTTCTCAGTATTCTACCCCCCCCCCCCCCCTCCACTCAGAATAGGCTCACTGAATTTGAGTGTGTGAGTGTGTGAGTGAGTGAGTGAGTGAGTGAGTGAAAATGTGTTTAACAAGTTGGCTGATATTATGAATTTGCAACTAAATCCTGCTACATCACCATGGTAAGCGATGCTCTTTACAAATTTCATTACGACGTAATAGCACCCAGCCACCCCCATCCCCACACCACCATGCCAACCCAGATCAGAATTAATCCCCCGGAGATTCATGGCATTGAGAGTGCAAACCTAATGATATGGTATCTGGTGTAAGCAGATGTTATGGTAGATTCATGCCAAGTGCATGGTGGCTGCCTCAGGAACAATGGGCACCAAAAACCACAATGTGTGACTTATTGAATCTAAAGTATATATATTAAAAAGTATACAAATACAGACACCTGGAACCCTGCACGCAAATGGTAGGGGTTGGATAGCAGGCAAGCAAACAAGAGTGCTGCTACAGGGCCCTCTGACAGACAAATAAATATAAGCCCAAGCATGGATTTCAAAGCAAGCAAACCTATTCCTACATCCCTATATGTAGCCATGGTTCTCAAAGTGGGGTCCTTGGGCGGCATCCAAAAAACATGGAATTTGACTAATTGTTTCCTTACTAGAAGATAGCTAAATTAAATACTGTATAAATCATATCTAACAACAAAGGTTGTACCTTTCCTAACTATTTAGGAGCAGTGGGCAGTCATACAGTGTGGTGCCAGGGACCAACTCCAGTACCTTGGTCAAGGGCAACGGCCAGAAACCTAGCATGCATGTCTTTTGGTGAAGCCCAATCTTCTCAGATGGGGGTCCCTGGGACAAGATCTGAAGGGTCCCTGGCCTATTATGTATCAATGTAAGGGTCCTTGGCATGAAAAATGTTTGAGCATCATATAGCGTAATGTAAGAATAATTGATGGGAAAAGGTCAGTGGAACAGAGTACCTGCCTTCGGCTTTATCGGTCACCTAAACCATATTTTATGAATTCTACTTGTTCATTGCCTGGTTTGGGCCTGCATGTGAGCATACATTAGGCTGGCTGTAAGGCGGAGACTTGTGTGGTTCATTCAATTATCTTGAGGTGAGAAGTCAGGGGACCCCTTTGAATATGGCCATGTCCAATCCATGGCATTTTCCGCTGATCAAATTGAAGGTAGCTTAAAGTAGGGCTGGGCAATATGGTCTCTAAATTATATTGCAATATTTTTTGGCTATATCACGATACACAATATATATTAGGGATGGCACGATACCACTTTTTCATGTCTGATACTGATACCGATATCACAGCCTTGAGTATCGGCCGATACCGATCAGATACCCGATCCTACCCCCCCCCCCCCCTAGCCATCTATAAAACATCATGCTAAAACGGTCACGTTCCTAGGCCCGGTCCTGGCTGGACTGGGCAGGATGGTAACATTGGGCAGTGCCCTCCACCTAACATTGGGCAGTGCCCTCCACCCAACAGTGGCTCTCTACCTAACATTGGCTCTCTGCCTAACATTGGTCTCCTACCCTCTGGTGGCCATCCGCAGACGGTGCGGTCCAGTACACTGGACATCCTGACTACTGTTTTAACCTTAATTAATAGTGTGATCAATGTGGTGTCCTGGTGTGTGCTGTCATTGACTTTCCCTTCCCTGGTGTGATGTGGTGCACTGTTTTGGGTTGTTATGAGTTGCTTTTGTGTTTAGTTGTGTTTAGTTGTCATTGCTTATTGTCTAGGTTGTGTTGTGATTCTGTGTTGGCCAGGTGTTCTTGATTGTTAACACTTTGGTTGCCTTGGGTTAAATTCATGATATACCATAGGTTGCCGGCTCTATTTGTCTATGGAGAAGTACCCCTTCTTTGCATGGCTATAACTTTTTAAATTCTATTGCTACATTGCCATTATTAGGGCCCATTCAAAGTCCTATATGTATTGTTCATTGTGTAGCAACGTTAAACTTTTTCATTCACATATTCATAGTAAAGTATGGTCTAATGTATAAGTATGTTTTCATCTCTTTCTGCAGCTTTCTCCAGAACGTGATCTATAGCCCCAAATGCATTATATTGATGATGCAATACAGTTTTATGGCAATCAGCGCGATATAAAAAATTCCAACTAGACGTACTTCTAGAAGTTACTACACGTCATCTGATGTTGACCGGATGGGCTAGGGGGCGTTTATAATTCCGTGGGCAGCGTTATACCAATCATCTAATGTGGGTCAAATGTTAATAGCAGTTAGTATCGAAGACGGTAACGTTACACGCTGAAACTCACCCCAGTCTCCGCGCGCCGTTGGGCGATCATCGTAGAGTAGAAATCTTATCATTATGGGATGTAAATTTACCCGGTCCATCTCCAGCTTGTATAATGGTATATACGTCCAAATCATGTTGTTTATCGAGTTATTGGCAATCGATCACTGTGTAGCGTGACGAGCCAGAGTCCCGGGACCTATAGCGAGTGCCCGGAAGTACTACGGACATCTAGCACAACCTCTATGGCACATCCTGTTAAGCGATTGCGCCGATCGGCCACCAGATGGCGCTCCTGAACCGCCAGAGAGCTCAGTGGGTCCTGCTGGTGGATCTCAGGCCAGCGGAGGGGACATATGAATCCGATCGCAGATTTTTGAAATATTGATATAACAGGGTATCTGCAGGTTTAGCCCAGTCAGATTTAAGGCTTTTTAAGACTTTTTTAATGCCACTCAGAATTAAATTTAATACCAATTTCACAATAACAAAATGGCAAAAATCATGCAACGACACCAATTAGTTTAAGTTTAGGGACACGTTGGTCCAAAGATGTTTATTAAAAAATAACTTGGAAACTTAAAAATCTTGAACTTAAAGGAGTAACTGGATTGGATGAATTTCAACAAAGGGGTGACCAAACATAAATAGCAAATATAGCTATACAAAATATACCAGGGGCCAAGCAGCAAGTGCAACAGCCACATTTCCGTCAGAACACATACTACCATAGGACTGATACCTGTAAGAACACATGATTATCACCATAGGACTGATACCTGTCAGAACACATAACTATTACCACCCTCCCCAGGGTATCAAAAAAGTCAACCAACAAACTAGATTCTTGTGCCGGATCTCCTCTCTGGTAAACAAGAATACCCTGAAGACTCTAACAGGAGCACTCATTCAAGGGTACTACGACTATGCTTGCACCTCATGGTACCAAAGCACCTCAAAGGCCCTAAAAACAAGATTACAAACATCACAAAACAAACTGGTCAGACTACTGCTTAACCTCAATCCTAAAACCCACTTTACCCCTGCCCACATTCAAAACCGCTCTTAAAGAGCACCTTACGGGAGGCTGCAATTAGAAACTGGGCACCGTAAATGTCCAATGCCCCCCCCCCCCCCCCCCCCCCCCCCCCTAATGTACAGTCTCCTCCCCATCATATGTATATATTTTCTGTTAGGATCTCTGGGTAACAGTACTGTATATTTGCATATGTCACAAATGTAACAGTACAGTTACTATGAATTGAAAATGGGGGACCCTGATGTAAACAAGACGAAAGTCTCTCTGGTCTGCATCCCCTTAACAATTGTGTGTATTGATCTGTTATCTGTTAATAAAGTTTTTCATTTATTCATCCAGTCGTTTTGTTTTTGTGGTTTGGTTGAATGAATGAAAACTTTGTTTAACAGATTGCAGAATGGGTACAATACAGTACGGCTCAATACACACAATTGTTAAGATGATGCAGACCAGAGAAAGACTTTAGTCTTGTTTACATCAGGGTCCCCCATTTTCAATTCATAGTGACATTTATGACACTCAACATACATGACATTTATGGCATAGGGACATACAGGTATATAGTACTGTTACATTTGTGACATATAAGATATGCAAATATACAGTACTGTTACCCATAGATCCTAACATACATATGATGGGAGGATACTGTACATTAGGAGGGGGTGGGTGGGAGGAAAAAATACATAGTGGGTGACTCTCATCGAACATAAACACAAACGTGTCCTTGTTTACATCCGTGAATAGATTATTTTCAAGTTAAGACCTCAGCCTCATGGTACCAAAGCACCTCAAAGGCGCTAAAAACAAAATTACAAACATCTCAAAACAAACTGGTCAGACTACTGCTTGACCTTACTCCTAGAACCCACCTCACCCCTGCCCACTTTGACAACCTAGGATGGCTTAGAGTAGACGACAGAGTACAACAACTTGCAATGGGCCTGGTCTACAAGATACACTACACGACCAAGGTACCCATGTACATGTCAAAATACTTCCCAAAGGTCAGTGAATACCACGATCACAACACCAGAGGGAGCTCCACAAATCATGTTAAACCCAGATTCGGCTCAAACAAGGGACTAAACACGTTTCGCAATTATGCCACATCAATGTGGAACGCCCTACCCAAAGCTGTAAAGGAATGTGGATCACTACCCACTTTCAAAACCTCTCTCAAGGGACACCTACGGGAGACTGCAATTCAACACTGGCCCCTGTAAATATCCTAACCCAACCCCCTCCAATGTACAGTCATTTACCTAGTATGGTTGTCAATAGTTCAATGTACAATTGTGTTTGTTTGTACAGTGTCTCCTCCCCCCCCCCCCCTCAATGTACAGTGTTACTTGTTTATACAGTGTGCCCCCCGGCCCCCCCCCCCAACCACCTCCAATGTAAATTACCCAGTATGGTTGTCAATATCTCAATGTACCCAACCCCCCCCACCCAACCTCCTCCAATGTACAGTTTCTACGTCAAATGTATATACTCCCTTTTCTTGACTCCTTCTGTATCACAAACAGTACTGTATTTGCAAATCTGGTATGTCATAAATGTATAGATGTAGCAGTACTGACTATCTGTATGTCATGTATGTCATATATGTCTATATGAATTGAAAATGGGGGACCCTGATGGAAACAAGACAAACGTCTTTCTCAGGTCTGCATCCCCTTAACAATTGTATGTATTGAGCCGTACTGTATTGTACCCATTCTGCAATCTGTTAAATAAAGTTTTCATTCATTCATTCATTCATTCAGCTTCAAGTGTTGGCGTGGAGCCGCATGTTATCCAGACTTCTGTTGGTGCAGATGTTATAGTCCTACCTGAGATGGCGGGGCCGAAAAGAAATTCGAAATAGTAGTTTGCAGGCGCCGTTTTTGCAGAGGTACGCTTAGCGCTGCTCAGCATGTGCGACTCGACTGCTCTTTTTTTGTTGTTGCAGCAGGCCTCGTAATGGTCTTTGACTGGGACCAACCATGGCGCAAACAGTGGATTGTCGAGCCAGTTCTCGTTAAATTGGCACTTTCCCATATTAACGAGTGCAAATGCTAAACTAAACGTAACGTTATCGCTTCCGCTTCGCCTTGCTAACGTTAGCTAGACTCCACTGAAATTGTTCCCGGCCAACATAAGGACCCGTGTTGGTTCCGCCCCATTCCGGTCTGCGTGATGCTACAACGCGGTCAATAAAAACTCCCGACTTTATCTCCCGTTAACCGTACTTCCCCAGATTTCATAATAAAACATGACATGGCATTTTATCTTTCCTTTCTATGGCATTTTTAAGACCTCTGAAAATGGATTTAAGACATTTTAAGACAAACTAAGGCCTTAATTATTGATAAACCAATTTAAGACTTTTTAAGACTTTTTAAGGATCCGCGGACACCCTGTATAAGGACGACGTAAAGCGTCCTCCGGCAACTTGAGCATGGCCGGGAATGACGTCTAAAGACGTTTCCCGGCATAGAAAGTGTTAATTAGTTGGGGTATTTAGGTGTCCGTCTGTCCTCCCTTCCTTGTGGCGACATTCCTCCTGTCTCCCTCCCCGTTTCCTGTCCACGCCGTATTGTGCCGTCATCCTCTAGTAAGTGTTAGTGTTTGTTGTTTTGTTTTGAGAAGTATGTTAAGTAGTTTCTGTATGTTCTTTGTATTGCCCTTGGTTCTACAGTAAACTCCCTTCTCCAAGCTTCAATCCTCGTCTCTGCCTCCTCCATTCCGTTCCCTTTCTGCAAACTGTGTTCTAACCTACCCCATCGTAACAGAATGTCGCCACCAGTAACAAATGGCAGCAGGAAGGGCAAACGATACCATTCGGGTCGTCCAGAGCCTGATGATTCAAGATTCAAGATTCAAGATTCAAGAGTTTTAATTGTCACGGCATACAGGTATACAATGAAATGCGGCTGGTCTTGCCCGCGACGATGTGCAATACAGTGGTACAACATATAATAGAATCCAATAAAAATACAGTGGTACAACATATTAATAGAATCCAATAAAACAGTGCAATAAACAGGTACATGGTGTGCCATCTCGGTATCTGTACATTAGTATTTACAGAGCATATAGGACATGCTAGTTAGCTAGCATGTCCTGTGACATGAAGCGTTACTCACCGGCCAAATGGGTGTTCCTGCTCCAGAAGATCGACCAGGTCGCCACGGAGAATCCGACACTGGAGCCAGCGATGTGGGAGATGGCTGAACGTATTACTGCCCTCATGGAGGAGTATAAGCCGGAGGCTAGGGTAGCTAGCCTGCAGACTGTTCTCAGGGTCACGGCCAGCCTAGAGCCCCCCACAGCCGTTGAGGCTGTTCAGATGTCCATCGCTGTTCAGACGTCCACAGCTAACACAGACCCGCCCGTTAGCTCTGTGCCTATAGCTAACCGGCCGTCCCCAGTTAGCACAGCTCCACCCATTAGCTCCGCCCATACAGCTAACCAGACGTGCACAGTTAACACAGCTCCGCCCGTTAGCTCCGTCCCTATAGCTAACTGGCCGTCCCCAGCTAACACAGCTCCACCAGTTAGCTCCGTCCCTATAGCTAACCGGCCGTCCTCAGTTAGCACAGCTCCGCCTGTTAGCTCTGCCACTATAGATGGCCAGACGTCTCCAGTTGGCACAGCTCCGGCCGTTAGCTCCGCTCATACAGCTAACCAGACGTCCACAGCTAACACAGCTCCGCCCGTTAGCTCTGTCCCTATAGCTAACCGGCTGTCCCCTGTTAGCACAGCTCCGCATGTTAGCCCCGCTACTATAGCTAACCAGACGCCCACTGCTAACCTAGGCTCCAGGTTCACGGTGAGTCTGGTACCTGAGACGGACCAGATGTCCCCAGCTAGCACAGTCTCCACTGCTAAACTAGGCTCCAGGTTCAGGGTGAGCCTAGTAACTGAGACGGACCAGATGTCCCAAGCTAGCATTGTCCCTGCAGCTAGTCAGGTCTCTTCAGCTAGCAGGCCTAGGAGGGCTATCAGGACAGGAGCTGCTAGGCTCTCCCCGACTGTTAGCTTAGCCTCGGCAGCTAGCCAGGCCTCCCAGCTAGCACAGTTCCCACAGTGAGTCCAGGGCCCACAGTTAGCCTAGCCCCTGAGGCTAGTATGGCTAACAAGGCCTCCACAGCTGGTCCAGCTTCCACGCCCAGTCCAGCCTCTCCTCTGGGTCCTGACTCCTCATCCCCGGATCCTACACCACGCCTCGCCGCCGAGACAGGTCCGGTCTCCACGCCCTGCCCGGCCTCTACACCTGGTCCGGCTGCTGTGCCGGCTCCCGGCTCCTCGACGGATCCTGGCTCCCGGTCTGGTCCAGCTCTGCGCCGTGATCGGCGTCCTGGTCCTCGCCGTGGTCTTCGCCGTGGCCTGCGTGGGATCCTGCTCCGGGGGTCGTCGCCGCCGCACCTCCGTTCCGGCTCTCCCAAACCGGCCCCTAGTCCGGCGGCTGGAGGGCCTCTCGTCCGGGATCCGGCTCCGGGGTCCAGCTCCCCTTCCCAGGCTTCTACACCTGTTCCCAGGTCCAGTCCCCCTCGTCGGGCCTTGGTTCCCAGGTCCAGTCCCCCTCCCCGGGTCTCGGTGCCCATCCCCACCCCCCCTCGTCGGCCCTCTGTTCCCAGGTCCTGCCCCCCTCCCCGGGTATCGGCGCCCGTTCCCATCCACGCTCGTCGGGCCTCTGCTCCCAGCTCCGGCTTCCCTCTCCAGCTCCCTGTTTCTTTACCCGCCTCCCCTCTCCGGGCCTCTGTTCCCGTTTTCAACCCCCCTGGCTGCTATGCCCCTCCTGGGGTTTTCGCTCGGCCTCCCGGTCCCTGGTCTTCGGGTCATCTCCCTGGGTCCTCTCTGGGGTTCCGGCTTCCTCCCTCACCTGCTTATGGACGTTGTTTTCGGGGGTCTGGAAGCCCCCCGTTGAGGGGGGGGTACTGTCACGTTCCTAGGCCCGGTCCTGGCTGGACTGGGCAGGATGGTAACATTGGGCGGTGCCTTCCACCTAACAGTGGCTCTCTACCTAACATTGGCTCTCTGCCTAACATTGGTCTCCTACCCTCTGGTGGCCATCCGCAGACGGTGCGGTCCAGTACACTGGACATCCTGACTACCGTTTTAACCTTAATTAATAGTGTGATCAATGTGGTGTCCTGGTGTGTGCTGTCATTGACTTTCCCTTCCCTGGGCCCTATTCCCCGTACCTGGTTCAACTAAGTCGATCAAGAGTCCCATTATCCAGATTCAATTAACCCGATGTTTGAAGCCGGGATTTTCCTGTTCCTCGAAGGTGGATTCAGTCTCGTTAACTCGAACCAGACTTGATACTCAGGATCAGTGCGCGCGCGCGCGCGCGCCTCAGCTGAGAAGACAGAGCTATTTTTGCGGATTTTTCTGGAATCACTAGAAATCTTCAAAACTATACTCTTATTCAAAACGGTATAAAACGGAAATGTACTGATGAAAAAACAATCCGTTTAGTACATGTTGACTGCAAGCAAGTCATTGATAAGCGACAGGTGTATTAGACACAGCTATAATTTAAGATATAGTTTATGCGTTCGCAAATATCCCTGTCCTCTCATTGACTAAAGTGCTGGTACTCAAGCGATAAATCGTGCACCCCCTGCTGGCAACCAATGTGTTAAGGCACAACGTGGAGGTGAAGAACCACCCAACGCACAGCTGAGCCTCTATGAACGTTGTAGCGCGTTTGTATGGGAGTAAGTGTTTCCGAGGTATAACTGTGTGTGCGAATGGTTATAAGTCGTATTCGTTTAATGTAGTAAATCAGTGCCGATCAATGTCTATCTTTGGCCTCCATCCATTGATTGTTTTATGTTATGTGTGATGTGTGTGATGTGTTGTCCCTATGTGTATCGGTCTCCTCTGTGAGTTTCGTGTGTGTCTGAGTTTCCATAGTTATATGGTTGATATGGGGATGGTGCTATGGGGTTTTCATTGAATAAGCGTGAGGTGCAAATATGGACCCATAGCGGTTAGTGTTGTCACGATACTGGAATTTCGACTTCGATACGATACCTTGAAAAGTATCGATATTTGATACCATTTTCGATACCAAAAAAATTATAATAAAAACAAATATGTATATATATATATATTTATTTTTTAACAAATTTTGCTTTTGTTGCTGGTTGATTCTCCTCAGCTTCTCTCTGGTACTATAAGAGAAGATAAATATAACACCTTTAAAACCCTTTGTTTATCTTTAGATCAGACATTTAAAAATAACTAAATTATCTAATCTAAATCAAACCCCTCTTAAAAACAAAAACCTGTTTAACCTAGCCATCTATAAAACATCATGCTAAAACTGTGAAACAAACTCCCCTAAAGAAAGAAATACAGAGCAAACATGACTCAGTTATGCAATAGTGCTGCTGCTTTTTATTTGGTTAAAACAACAACTACAACAATTTTCATGACGGCGAGAGAGAGAGAGAGAGAGAGAGAGAGAGAGAGAGAGAGAGAGAGAGAGAGAGAGAGAGAGAGAGAGAACACTGCGAGCAAGCCAGCTGGTATCGATACTGCAGAAAGTATCGATATTTCGGGAAATGAGTATTGAAACCGTTTTAAATATTCAGAATCGATATGCATCGATTTTTCGATATTTTTGACAACACTAATAGCGGTACGTTATTTAAATAATTGGTCCAAATGGGTCGCTGGCCCGTGGAAGGTTGTTATTTTTTTTATCTAAAGCTAAAACGTTTATTTTGTTCCCCGTTTTTCAGCATTTAGTCAAGTCAAGTCAAGTCAGTTTTATTTGTATAGCACATTTCCAGGCAGCGGCAGCTGACACCAAAGTGCTTCACAAGCAAGTTGATAAAAACAAATTAGTGTGAGGCAAGGTATAAGATTAAAAGAAAGAAAAAAAAACATAGCAAAGCAATGAAAGCAACAAAAACAAACAATATGGTGCAAGATATAGGATTAAAAACATAATAAAGCAATGAAAGTAATAAAAACTGGTAGGACACAGTAAAACAAAGAGGATAGAAACAGGGTATCTGCAGGTTTAGCCTAGTCAGATTTAAGGCTTTTTAAGACTTTTTAATGCCACTCAGAATTAAATTTAATACCAATTTCACAATAACAAAATGGCAAAAATCATGCAACGACACCAATTAGTTTAAGTTTAGGGACACGTTGGTCCAAAGATGTTTATTAAAAAATAACTTGGAAACTTAAAAATCTTGAACTTAAAGGAGTAACTGGATTGGATGAATTTCAACAAAGGGGTGACCAAACATACATAGCAAATATAGCTATACAAAATATACCAGGGGCCAAGCAGCAAGTGCAACAGCCACATTTCCGTCAGAACACATACTACCATAGGACTGATACCTGTAAGAACACATGATTATCACCAATGGGACTGATACCTGTCAGAACACATAACTATTACCACCCTCCCCAGGGTATCAAAAAAGTCAACCAACAAACTAGATTCTTGTGCCGGATCTCCTCTCTGGTAAACAAGAATACCCTGAAGACTCTAACAGGAGCACTCATTCAAGGGTACTACGACTATGCTTGCACCTCATGGTACCAAAGCACCTCAAAGGCCCTAAAAACAAGATTACAAACATCACAAAACAAACTGGTCAGACTACTGCTTAACCTCACTCCTAAAACCCACTTTACCCCTGCCCACATTCAAAACCGCTCTTAAAGAGCACCTACGGGAGGCTGCAATTAGAAACTGGGCACCGTAAATGTCCAACGCCCCCCCCCCCCCCCCCTAATGTACAGTCTCCTCCCCATCATATGTATATATTTTCTGTTAGGATCTCTGGGTAACAGTACTGTATATTTGCATATGTCACAAATGTAACAGTACAGTTACTATGAATTGAAAATGGGGGACCCTGATGTAAACAAGACGAAAGTCTCTCTGGTCTGCATCCCCTTAACAATTGTGTGTATTGATCTGTTATCTGTTAATAAAGTTTTTCATTTATTCATCCAGTCGTTTTGTTTTTGTGGTTTGGTTGAATGAATGAAAACTTTGTTTAACAGATTGCAGAATGGGTACAATACAGTACGGCTCAATACACACAATTGTTAAGATGATGCAGACCAGAGAAAGAATTTAGTCTTGTTTACATCAGGGTCCCCCATTTTCAATTCATAGTGACATTTATGACACTCAACATACATGACATTTATGGCATAGGGACATACAGGTATATAGTACCGTTACATTTGTGACATATAAGATATGCAAATATACAGTACTGTTACCCATAGATCCTAACATACATATGATGGGAGGATACTGTACATTAGGAGGGGGTGGGTGGGAGGAAAAAATACATAGTGGGTGACTCTCATTGAACATAAACACAAACGTGTCCTTGTTTACATCCGTGAATAGATTATTTTCAAGTTAAGACCTCAGCTTCAAGCTTTGGCGTGGAGCCGCATGTTATCCAGACTTCTGTTGGTGCAGATGTTATAGTCCTACCTGAGATGGCGGGGCCGAAAAGAAATTCGAAATAGTAGTTTGCAGGCGCCGTTTTTGCAGAGGTACGCTTAGCGCTGCTCAGCATGTGCGACTCGACTGCTCTTTTTTTGTTGTTGCAGCAGGCCTGGTAATGGTCTTTGACTGGGACCAACCATGGCGCAAACAGTGGATTGTCGAGCCAGTTCTCGTTAAATTGGCACTTTCCCATATTAACGAGTGCAAATGCTAAACTAAACGTAACGTTATCGCTTCCGCTTCGCCTTGCTAACGTTAGCTAGACTCCACTGAAATTGTTCCCGGCCAACATAAGGACCCGTGTTGGTTCCGCCCCATTCCGGTCTGCGTGATGCTACAACGCGGTCAATAAAAACTCCCGACTTTATCTCCCGTTAACCGTACTTCCCCAGATTTCATAATAAAACATGACATGGCATTTTATCTTTCCTTTCTATGGCATTTTTAAGACCTCTGAAAATGGATTTAAGACATTTAAAGACAAACTAAGGCCTTAATTATTGATAAACCAATTTAAGACTTTTTAAGACTTTTTAAGGATCCGCGGACACCCTGTAGAAAGCAGGGCCAGGGGTCTAGTGGTGGTTAAGTAGGGGGGAAGGCCAAGGAGAACAGGTAGGTTTTCAAGAGTGATTTAAAAGCCTGTATGGTCTGGGCAGTCCGTATGCTGAGGGGGAGGCTGTTCCACAGTCTAGGCGCTGCGGTGGAGAAAGCTGTCTCCCCTAGTTTTGAGCCTGGTTCTGGGTACCACCAATAGCATCTGGTCAGCTGATCTGAGGGATCGTGGGGGGTGTGGCGGTGCAGGAGCTCGGACAGATAGGAGGGAGCCGTGCCATTTAATGATTTAAAAACATTTAGTGCTAATTTAAAATCGATCCTGAAGCTAATAGGCAGCCAGTGGAGCGAGGCCAAAACTGGGCTGATGTGTTCGTATTTTCTTGTTTTGGTGAGGAGGCGCGCGGCTGCGTTCTGCACCAGTTGTAGGCGGCGGAGGAGGGACTTGTCAATGCCCGTATACAGAGCATTGCAGTAGTCGAGGCGGGTGGTGACAAAGGCATGTATCACCGTCTCTAGGTTACTTTGGGAAAGGTATGCCTTTGTCTTCGCCAGGAGTCTAAGGTGGTAAAAGCTGTTTTTCACTACAGCGCTGACCTGTCTATCGAATTTAAAATTACTGTCGAAGATGACCCCGAGGTTCCTGACAGAGGTGGAGAGGTTTGGGCCCAGGGGACCAAGTGCGTCAATGAGGGGGGGCGGGGGGGCACTATTAAAAACAATGACCTCGGTTTTCCCTTCGTTCAATGTCAGGGAGTTTTCGGACATCCAGCACTTGATTTCTGCCAGGCAGTCAAGCAGTGGTTCTATTGATGTCTTCCCTTTGGTGGGCTTTAAGACACTTGGACACTTGGACTAATGCATTCAGTCATTTGGACAGAGTTGTTAAAACACTTAAATCAAATTTAAAGTGACGTGGCTGGGATAAATGTTGCCAGTCAGTTCAGCCAAAACTAATTCCTGGACCAAGGTCGAACCAGGGAGTAGGGCTAGGCGATATGGCCTAAAAATAAAATCCCAGATTTTTTTTAAAATCAGAGTTACAATTTTAATCGATTTTCTTTCTCTTGAGCTAAAAAAAAATGTAAATTAATTATTTGACTGTTACGTAACAGGCTGTTTGCCACTGTCTCCTGTGTTGCAGCAATCAGATGCTAATTGGGAAGCTGCCTGTCTGGGCTAAAAAGGCCCTCCCCCGCCCCACACAGTCTGAGATTGCTACCAGGAAGACACTGTTGGAACAAGTGTCTCCCTATCTTCCACCACTTTGATCTTTAGTTTGTGCTAGCTATCATAATTAGTATAGTCTTTTGGTTTAAACACAGACCATTGGTGTCTGTGTGCTCTTATGTTGCTTCCCTCTGAGCCAGGGTCGTAACAATTGGGCGCTCGTCCGGGAGTGAATTTGGAAAACAGATACCCCTAGATTGGTTTGGTTAGGCAATTGCCTTTGGTAAAAAAAAAAAAGAAAAAAAATTGATTCTTGTACCGGATCTCCTCTCTGGTAAACAAGAATACCCTGAAGACTCTGGCAGGAGCACGCATTCAGGGGTACTACGACTATGCTTGCACCTCATGGTACCAAAGCACCTCAAAGGCGCTAAAAACAAAATTACAAACATCTCAAAACAAACTGGTCAGACTACTGCTTGACCTTACTCCTAGAACCCACCTCACCCCTGCCCACTTTGACAACCTAGGATGGCTTAGAGTAGACGACAGAGTACAGCAACTTGCAATGGGCCTGGTCTACAAGATACACTACACGACCAAGGTACCCATGTACATGTCAAAATACTTCCCAAAGGTCAGTGAATACCACGATCACAACACCAGAGGGAGCTCCACAAATCATGTTAAACCCAGATTCGGCTCAAATAAGGGACTAAACACGTTTCGCAATTATGCCACATCAATGTGGAACGCCCTACCCAAAGCTGTAAAGGAATGTGGATCACTACCCACTTTCAAAACCTCTCTCAAGGGACACCTACGGGAGACTGCAATTCAACACTGGCCCCTGTAAATATCCTAACCCAACCCCCTCCAATGTACAGTAATTTACCTAGTATGGTTTTGTCAATAGTCCAATGTACAATTTTGTTTGTTTGTACAGTGTCTCCCCCCCCCCCCCCCCCCCTCAATGTACAGTTTTGCTTGTTTATACAGTGTGCCCCCCCCCCCAACCACCTCCAATGTAGATTACCCAGTATGGTTGTCAATATCCCAGTGTACCCAACCCCCCCCACCCAACCTCCTCCAATGTACAGTTTCTACGTCAAATGTATATACTCCCTTTTCCTGACTCCTTCTGTAGCACAAACAGTACTGTATTTGCAAATCTGGTATGTCATAAATGTATAGATGTAGCAGTACTGACTATCTGTATGTCATGTATGTCATATATGTCCTGATGAATTGAAAATGGGGGACCCTGATGTAAACAAGACGAAAGTCTTTCTCTGGTCTGCATCCCCTTAACAATTGTGTGTATTGAGCTGTACTGTATTGTACCCATTCTGCAATCTGTTAATAAAGTTTTCAATCAATCAATCAATCAATCAGCTAGTGCTAGAGCAAAATAGAGATGTCTCCTTGTCGTCCCTTTTTGAAGTGGCTGCATTTAACCGTGAGATGGCGTGGCGTAGTTTAAGTAATGCAGGTGCAGGTGTTGTTGAAGATTTTGCAATGCACACTATGAATGTACCTCTGCATAGTGTTTTTCTTGATTGTGCCCTAGTGTCAGGCCCGGTGGTGAAACCGGATGTGACTTGTGTGCCAGATACTCGGGTGGCGAGAGATGGTCTGGCAGAGCAGTATCTCGAGGTCTTCCCAGCCTGTACGGTGGCTGAGGCCACGGACAAATTGGAGGAGGAGAATGAGGAGGATGAGAGTGGGAAGGATGCTATGAGGGATGTTGCTAATTCATGTGGCACCATTTCTGTTGGTGTTTCTGATGTTTCATGTGGCACCGTTCTGGTTAAAGAGGCTACAAGGCCAGAATTAGGCTGCCAGCCTTCCTACAGTAGCTCTAACGTTCATGATGTCTCACTTGTCGGCGGTGATGATCCCAGTGTGTCAGTTATTGATTCACGTGACCTCACTGACTCTCTGCCAGGCACTGGGTATGCTGGGTGTGCTAGTCAACCTAGTTACCTGTGTCCTGCACAGCAGGAGCAGTCTTCACAGCCTAGTCTAATGAGTGGCAACCATTTTGATCATGACGAAGTGGATGTGTGTGCCACCATTTTGTGTCATGACGATGTTACTGTGTGTGCCACCATTTTGGCTCGTGACGGTACAAATATTTCGGACACTATTTTGTTTCATGTCAAGGTTGATGTGTGTGCCGCCATTTTGTGTCATGACGATGTTACTGTGTGTGCCACCATTTTGGCTTGTGACGGTACTAATTTGACTGACGCCATTTTGGATGGTATTCCAGATGCTTTTGTGACTGATGTATGGCCATGTTCCAGGGACGGTGAGGCCGTACCTGAGGCGGTGCATCCTACTCTGGATGTTCACGATTTGCACTCTCCTGAACTGCCAGTGCCAGGAGGAATGGATAGGGGCGCTGTGGTGGTATCAGAGACTTTTGATTTTTGTTTTCCCGTGTTCTGTCCTGCTGAGCGCAGTGAGCTTAGCTCTCCTATTGGTTTTGGTTTGCAGTCTCTTTTTGACAGGTCGGTATCTGTGGAGAGGCCTATTGAAATGGAGCTTATATGTGATAAGGTCTTGGTTTGTCGATGGGGTCCTAGGCCTTACGCATCAGTGGAGGATGGGCCTGCCCCACTCCAGCCATATACCGCAGTGGAGGAACCTTTTGTGAGGTCTCGCTTGCCCGAGAGTCAGGACAGTGTTGTTTTTTGTTTTAAACAGCATTGTCGAATGTTCCACAGTGGGGAGCATTCGACGAGGTTGAAGGTCGTGTTCGACAGGGGCCGGTCCGTTATCACTGTTGTGGTTGTGGCCCTGACAATTAATTGGTCACAATATTTTGTGTTTCAGATGCTATGTTTTATGGTGGTTGCCTCCTGGGCAACCATTTTAAGGGTGGGGATGTTACGTAAACAGGCTGTTTGCCAGTGTCTCCTGTGTTGCAGCAATCATCTGCTAATTGGGAAGCTGTTTGTCTGGGCTAAAAAGGCCCTCCCCCGCCCCACACAGTCTGAGATTGCTACCAGGAAGACACTGTTGGAACAAGTGTCTCCCTATCTTCCACCACTTTGATCTTTAGTTTGTGCTAGCTATCATAATTAGTATAGTCTTTTGGTTTAAACACAGACCATTGGTGTCTGTGTGCCCTTATGTTGCTTCCCTCTGAGCCAGGGTCGTAAACATTGACACAAAAAGATTATCAAACCAAGATGAATGTCCCTATTGAGATTGAAGTGCAAACCTAACTTTCACCAATCTTCACTTAAAAAAATTATAATAATATATATATATATATAATGTAAAAGGTTACTCTTGATCAAACAAAGATGAATGTCCCTATTGGGATTAATAGTGCAATAACTTGCTTTTTCACCAAACTTCACTTAAAACAAAAATAAAATGTGCCTCTTGATCATCAAACAAGAATGAATTTCCCTATTGGGATTAATAAAGTGCAAATCTAACTTTCACCAAACATCACTTTTTGTAAAATAAAAGGTGACTCTTAACCCATTCTCCGCCAATCACGTGTTAAGGCGGGTTTCTCCGCCATGCGTTGTCTGCCAATAACTCCGTAAGGCGTTTGAGATCAATATTTCATATTTTCGTCATGTATTCATATTTCACCAACAGAGTCTTGGGTGATTCTGTCTGAGCCATCACAACTCTGCAACCAGGGAGCGAAATTAACTTTTTGACTCACCGGCCAGTGGCGGGTAGATGGGAAGAATCTACCCGCCAAGCAGATTGCTTACCTGCCAACTTTTTTTTGATAAAAAAAAAAAACTATTATTATTTTATATAAAAAAGAATTGTTTAATAAAATATATATATTATATAATCATACTTGTAGTTGTATTATCTGCGAGACATCGCCACCTCGCTGTCTGCAAACAGCTCCACTGTCTGTGTGTATACTCTAGTGGCCTCCAGCTCCAGCAAGGATTCTCCGGCGCTACAGCTGGACCCTAAACTCTTACATTCAGCATGAAAGGATTCTCCTACCCTGCACCTGGACCCTAGTCAGCAGCGCTGCAGCCTCGTAACTGGACACTTGCAGTTGTTTATGTCGGGAGCTATCAGAAGCTAGCCAGCTGGATAACGTTACACAATGCCTCATGTATTAAACTAAAAGTGAATAGTTGACTGGGTCATTTTGTAACAGTAGCTAACATCAGCTCACGGAGGTCTCTCTGACTAGAGTAGACTAACATCAGTCACGGTGACTGTGTGTTTACATGCAGCATACAGAAACAGGTAGGGGAGGTTTAGGAGCAGCAATGCGCTCAGACAGCGAGTGAGAACTCCGCTCAGAATTGGATCATGATTTTCGGTTTTCACATGACCATTTGATTGGCCGCCACACGGCGGTCAGTCCTCTAAGTGGGAGGCGCCAAACGTAAAAACTGCCCGCAAATGGCGGGCGGCGCTCTCTAGTTTCGGTCCCTGTCTGCAACGCTTCAATACCGCCACCGGGTGGCCGATCGGCGAGTTGCCAAACCGGAAGTGCCCATTGTAGATCGGTCCGTCCCCTATTTTCGTCCGGCCACTCGCTTATCGTCCCGGGGCTCAATACAGACACCGTCGATATGGATCTTTGCCATAACTCAATAATCAACATGATTTGGATGTGTATTAGTAATATACAAACCGGAAATGAATCACATCGATCAACATCCCATAATTGGGATCTGTTTGCTCCACTCTCATCGCCCAACGCTACGAGGAGACTGGGGTGAGTTTCAGCGTTTTTCTTTACCATTTTCGATACAAACTGCTCTGATCAATATATCACCCATACTACATAAATCATTTAATGTCGGTCATTGAATTATAAATGACCCCCCCCCCCCCCCCCCCTCCGTTCACCCGCAGATGACCAGTCATGACGTTTAGGACCATGTACAGTTGAAATTTTTAATATAACGTTGATCGGTATCAAACTGCATTTGATCATTTAATATATGCATTTATGCCTATATCTCACGTTCTATGAAATACTGCAGAAAACGATAAAAACATATTTATACTCTAGACGGTATTTTAGTATGAATGTGTGAATGAAAAAGTAAAACGTTCCTACATCCTGAACGATAGATAATTGATGTTGAATGGGCCATAGTAATGTCAATTTAGCAATACAATTTAAAAAGTTATAGCCCTGCAAAGAAGGTGAACATCTCCATAGACTTATAGCGCTGGCAGAGAGGGTACAATGATGGGTACAATGCCCGGCAGAGAATGGGTTAAAAAAAAATTAAAATCTTCCTAAATCATTCATTCGAATTAATCGAAATATCGATTAATCGCCCAGCCCTACCAGGGAGCTGCTGGAGTCGAAGGCCCTCTGGGAGATAAGAGATGCAAGTGGCTCCCTCACCCCCAATCCCAATACCCAATCCCCCCTCCCACGTGTACGCCTGGCGCCTATGCTGGAGGGGTGCCAAAGTGACTGTCTCATCGCCAAAATCCCACCCCCTATGACGGCAACAGTAGTCATCTCCCAGCACCTCCCCCTACGGTCCTAGCTGACGGCAACTGTAGTCAGAGTCTAGTCCGGAAATCCATTTGTAACGCGACGTGCAAAGCAGGGAAGGGTAATACAAGCAACTTGAGGAAACACTTGGTCAAACACAGCATCTTTTTGAAAGCTGAAGATTGTAGCATCTTTGATGCAAATAAATGCAAGCCTAATGAGCCTCTCTCTTTGGGTGTTTGCAATTCATGGGGACTGGGGAGTATATGTCTCTGATATCTTGGTAGTGGGCAGGTTGTTAGAAAGTGTAGCTCAGTTTCCACATCTGCGCTGTCTGACATGGCTGTTAGCCTAGCCACAGAGCGTCTTTAGAGAGGAGATTGAATCCGGGACACTGGCTCTGTTCATGGTCACGAATGGATTCCAGCTTCATTTATTTACTACAGATGACAAACGTGTTGCTTCTGTTTTTCTTTTTTACATACTTGCGCCACACGGAACAACTGATCACTACAGCCCAGCATAGGGCTGGGCGATATAACGATAAATATCGCAATATATTTTAATAATCGATATCGAATATCGAAATTAAAAAAAACGAGACAGTGGACAGACTTGTCTTTCTTGCCTGCAACTTAAAGTAATGGCTTTGCTTGTCCAAATGACAATACTGACCAAATTGAGATTTATTTTTCTCTTGTCCATTTATTTTGTTTGCCTTATAATTTAAAATACAGTTTGAAACAGTCTGTACACAGTAGGCTATGTGTGCTAGCAGAGCTAGACTCGTCACGAGTCACGGTGCACATGTGCGGTGGTTTGTCCACCAAAAAAGCGCCAAAAGATCGAAAATAAACTAGCAGAGCCAGAACTGTTCCAACTCCCCTGGAGCCACAGCCAGCAGAGAAGCCGGTTTACTTTCGCTTTTAAACCAGCTGCAGCCTGAGAACTGGAGTGTGAGGGGATGTAACACTAAAGATGGCGGCAATGACAAAGAATTGCTGCAAAATAAACATACATCTGTTGTTAAATTTTTTTTTTTTTTATATACTTATAACAATTCGATAATTATCGATATCGAGAAATAAAATAAAATTATCATATCGTTATCGCGATATGATTTTTTTCCATATCGCCCAGCCCTACGATAACGATATGATAATAGGCTAAATCTGCATATGGCTCGCTGATAACAAACTATCATTACACATGGGCAAAAGAGTCCATTCTCTTCGGGTCAAATAACAAACTCAGCAAGACCGACGGCTTCTCAGTTACAGTTGGTGACAATATTGTCACAAGGAAAGAAGAAATTACCTACCTGGGTTCCATCCTAGAGGCAAATCTTTCCTGTGACAAAATGGCATCCAATGTAATAAAAAAAGTCAACCAACGAACTAGATTCTTGTACCGGATCTCCTCACTGGTAAACAAGAATACCCTGAAGACTCTGGCAGGAGCACTCATTCAAGGGTACTACAACTATGCTTGCACCTCATGGTACCAAAGCACCTCAAAAGCGCTAAAAACAAAATTACAAACATCTCAAAACAAACTGGTCAGACTACTGCTTGACCTTACTCCTAGAACCCACCTCACCCCTGCCCACTTTGACAACCTAGGATGGCTTAGAGTAGACGACAGAGTACAGCAACTTGCAATGGGCCTGGTCTACAAGATACACTACACAACCAAGGTACCCATACATGTCAAAATACTTCCCAAAGGTCAGTGAATACCACGATCACAACACCAGAGGGAGCTCCACAAATCATGTTAAACCCAGATTCGGCTCAAACAAGGGACTAAACACGTTTAGCAATTATGCCACATCAATGTGGAACACCCTACCCAAAGCTGTAAAGGAATGTGAATCACTACCCACTTTCAAAACCACTCTCAAAGAACACCTACGGGAGACTGCAATTCGAAACTGGCCCCTGTAAATGTCCTAACCCAACCCCCTCCAATGTACAGTAAATGACCAAGTATGGTTGTCAATATTCCAATGTACAGTTTTGCTTGTACAGTTGTGTCCCCCACAGGCCAGATGCAAGCCGCATTTTACAATAAACCTCTGTGGGGCTGCTTATTTATTTTAATTTACATTTTTTTGTAATCGCAAATTTAATCGCAATCGCAATATCTGTCAGAAATTAGAATTAGATTATTTCCCAAAATCGTGCTCACTACTGGAAATGCTGGACTGAATGCACCCCCTGTAATCTGTGTGACCGATAACCACTCTCTGTTCGATGCGCTCAAGTCCACAAAACAAGTCACAGAGAAGAGACTCAGGTTGGAAATCAGTAGCATTAAGGAGCTCATACAGAGCCAGAGGATCAAGCAGGTGCGTTGGTCAGACACAAAATCTCAGCTCGCTGACTGTCTCACAAAAAAAGGAGCTTCGGCTCTTGTGCTCTTAAGAGCACTCGGTGAAGGACAATGGGATCTGGGTTAAAGTGTCTGTTGAAATGGAACATTGAAAACACCTTTGTTTATGTATTTGTTTCTAAAATGTTTCCCTAATTTATGTTGACTACTCAGGGAATTTAAACATTTTTGTTTTAAGTCACTGTATGATTGTTTTATGATTCATGCAAGGTAATGTTATTTTGTTTTGTTTATCTCTTTAAAAAGATAGAATGAGGGGGCAGCTACGTGGCGCACTGGGCAAGGCGCTCGCAACGAATGCTGGAGACTGGGCTCGAACAGGATGCCTCCTGTTCGAGCCCCGCTCTCCACATTGCTTTCAGTTTAGCTGGTCGTCCACAGTAATACACATTGGCCGTATTATGGGGAGGGAAACTGAAGGGTGGGGATCGGGCGTTGTGGACAGCGACTCCTACAGGTCGGTTGGTGCGCCTGCGCAGTAGAATCAAGAAGCGACGGGGGCGGGGCCCCTCCAAAGCCCAGACCCCCGACGCTGAAAGATCGAGCCGCGCAGGTGAAAAGATGCGACGGCTGTTACCTCGAGTATCGGAGGGGACTCGTGCTATGTATGACTTAGTCCACATTGCAGCCGGCTTGTGGGAGGCAAGAAACAACGTTCGAAGACAGGGGAGGGTTGAATTGGACGATATGAAAATTGGGATGGGAGAAAAATAGAAAAATGGGAGAAAAAAGTGCATCAAAAAAATTAAAAGATAGAGATCTCATTCTTTGCGTCTATACTACTGGCCATATGGTAGTCTAGGTTGCCCTCTTGAGGCTGTGAAACACATGCGCAGTTAGTCTGTGTCGACCACGAGGAAGAGGTCCACTGTTCATGAATGGCTCTGTATTGGTGTTATGCAAGTTGATTGAATAAACCAAGTTAACAGAAGATAAACGTTGAGTTTATTTATAGTAGACTAACAACATTGATCCCTACCGTTACCTCCGGGCGTGGCGCTGCTGGCTGCGGCGGACGAGGCACTCCCTCCACTCCTGGCCTTCTTCGCCGAAGGTACAGTAGCGGCGGCGGTGGTGGTGGCGGAGGCAAAGGTTGCGGTCCTCTGCCGGCGTTGCTTTTTCCGGACATCACCGGTGGCATCTGGTCGGGGGAAATGGGGTTGGAGCACAGAGCGTTCCTCCTTCATCTCTCTGTAGGCTGCCGTCATCTGCTGCATGGCCGACCCGAATAGCATCGGAGAGGGGGGCCGTGAGCAGTGGAATCATCTTCTGCTCAGGCACCCGCGCCTGCTCCAGCCAAAGGTGGCGCTGGGATAGAGTGGCCAGGGCGTGCTCCTTCCCCGCGGCTATCGCCTGCAGCTGGGTTAGGTGCAGGATGGCTCCAGCCGCCTGGGCGTGAAGATATTGCTGATGGTCATCCAATACCGACCGCCATCATCCCCGACATGTAGCATGCTAGCTGCGCGATGTTGGAAGTCGCAGCTAGGCTCTGAGTCACGGCGATGTACACCTGGTCACTCCAATTAGCCATCTGCCTAGCCGATTTCCCTTGGGGAACCGGCTTTCGCAACGGCTCCCACACCATTTCGGGACAGGCGGTTAGGTGGCCGAGCGGAGATTGCGTTCGTCACCAGCCCCGGAGCTGTGAGCTGGATTCGCCTGTTCGAATCCAGCTCACAGCTCCGGGGTTGTCACCAGCTTGGCTGGCCGTCTGCACTAATACAATTGGCTGTATTAGAGGGTGGGAGAAGCTGGCGGGGTGGGTCCGGGTCGTTGTAAACAGCGACTCCTACAGTTCGGTCGGGGCGCCTGCTAAGCGCGGATAGGACTCGAGGGGGATAGTGTGGTCCTCCCACACGCTACGCCCTCTCGATGAGAATCCGCGCTGCCAGGTGAAAAGAAGCGGTGATTGGCTGGACGTGTGTCGGAGGAAGCACGTGGTAGCCTCCACTCTCCCAGATGATCTGACTGTGGGGGGTAAGTGCGCAGCGACCAGGAAGGGACTGGGAATTGGCATACGACTAACATTGGGATGGGAGAAAATCGGAGGAAAATGGAGAGAAAAAAAAAAAAAAAAAGTATGGATGCCATCGGGCTATCAAGCCGAGGCACCCCGTCCTTTCGCCCCTGGACCAAACCCGCCACCCGCGTGACTGGCACGTAGGCAGGGGTAAAGCCAACAATGCGGGAGATTACCTGTCCCCGTTTCACGTAGGCCTCCATTGATGGGAAGAATGGGCAGACAACGCCCGTCTCTCTCACAGGACGACGTTGCCAGAGATGACCTATCATGTCATCAGGAACAGGTGCAGGCAGAGGCTGCGGCAACGCCACGCCATTAGCGGCTGCGGCGGCCGCCATGAGCTCGGGGAACAAGGCAAGCAACTTCCCTTGCGTACCTCCCTACACGTCACTCGCGTCCCTCGCGTACGGGAAGCTGCCACGGGCGCCACCATCCGACGCGGCAGATAGCTGGGCATCTTGTCTCAGGGTCGGAGGTTCTAACCCAACACTAGGGGTGGGAATCACCAGTTTCATCACGATACGATACAATATCAATTCTTTGGACAACGATACGATATTTTCCGATATCACAAAGTCTGCCACGGTACGATACGATACGATTCAGGTGCCTGCGATCGATATGAGACGATATTATATATTAACACAATCAGTAACATTTAAATCCACAAAAAAAAGGCAATGGAAATATCATTTGACATTTTAATCTCTTCCAGACATTTAAATGAAAAACAATCTATTGATATTAATATCCTATTCACTATCACAGCGCTGTATTTTGGCTGGAAAAGGCATATTGGGAGTCAGAAGGTGCAGTACCGGCCAGATCCTGTTAGTGGGGCTATCTCGAGAATACAGTAACCCCCCCTCCTTCCCAGTCCCTAGTGGACCTCTGCTGTCCTCTCTATCGCTCTATCAGCTTAGCTTAGTTAGCTCACGCTAACGCAACGTTAATTTCGGTATTTAACGCGACGTGGGCATAAACTCCATAAAGGAATGGCGAGGTTAGATGCATTTGACCCCTTGTGGGGAAAAAAACAGGCACTTATTTCGGGCAAAATAGGCGGACTCTGAAGCAATGCTGTCTAACGTCTACACATGCTGAGCTGCGCTGAGCTACTCTGTTGTTGTTGCAGCCGGGCGGATATGCTCACAAGGGGATTTTCAAAATAAGAGTATCGCAATATGAATCGATCTTTTTACGTTGCATCGATCCTATTTGATAATTGATAATAGCTCGATATATATCGATCTGGATCGATGTATCGTCCCACCCATACCCAACACCGGAGAACAAGGGACCCCAAGGAGACTCAACACTCCCTGCCACACCCCGAGGGGGAGAATGATACGTCTCCACTGGGGCATCAAACAAGAGAGCTCTCGCCTAGGGCTGGGCGATATGACGATATTATATAAATATCGGGTACAGTTCATTAACGATAGACTTTTTAAACGTATCGTGGATATCGTGATGTTTTGCCCAAGAGGCTTGTGTCGCGTCAATCTGGTCCACACGTTGACACTTTTGAACAGCGCCGCCCCACACACACACTACTGCATCAAAAGTTACTACTTATGATAACAAAGGCATTCGTTTTGTGGCATTAACGTTATATAGTTACACTTTCAATAACATCAGCGTATTTACATAGCAACGTCCGAGGTCGACCTAGATATAGCAAGCATTAGTCGTTCATATCTCAGCCCGTGCTGACTCAGTTGTGCCCATTCTGCGGTCTGTTAATAAAGTTTTCAATCAGACAGATGTATGGAAAGGCTTTTATTATAACATCCGTTGCAGTAAAATCATTATGCCTCCAGTCGTTTAGTCATTCTGCGGACCTAAAAGCTAAACGTCGGCCGCGGCGAGCTACCGCTGCCATTGTTGTTGTCATTGAGCTCTCCAATGGCGGAAGTAAAAAATTAATACGCGCTTGCCGATTGGTGCTAAGAACAGCAGGGCGGGTGCAAGCGATGTGACGTAATTGGCAGACGCGACTGTCAATCAAAATGATTCTGTTTGCCGTCTGAATGAATGAAAATGTTATTAACAGATTGCAGCATGGGTACAATACAGTACAGCTCAATACAACAACAGTCAACAGTGGACTGGAGGATGCAGACCAGAGAAAGACTTTCGTCTTGTTTACATCAGGGTCCCCCATTTTCAATTCATCATATTTCATATCTAAATCATATAATATCTCATTGCTAAATATATGCAATATATAATCTAATAATCCAATAATCTAAATCTAATATATAATAAAAAATGCTAAATGCATGGGTATTTTATTTTGTCTTCAATGTTAGCTTGCAAACTCAAATACTGTCTTGGTAAGCCTCATAATGAATTGTTTGGGGAAAAAAAGAAAAACATTGTGATGCGTATCGTGTATCGCCGAAAGGTCAGAAAATATCGTGATATCATATTTAGGCCATATCGCCCAGCCCTACTCTCGCCCCCTCCATATGATCCTCAGTCTCCATCGGAAATGGAGATGAGGCAAGAGAACTCTCGTCCGGCTCCAGCACAACATCAAAGCCTGGCCGTTCGCCCCTGCAGCTCGCCGCCTTACGACGAGAGCGAGCAGAGGCGAAAAGTCTGCGTCGCAAATCCCAGCCACCAGAGGAGCGGCCGACTGTCCACTGGCGAGGGAACCAGGGCCGGAACCAGGCCATCTCACGGGAGATGGAGGCTCAACGGCCCCTCAGAGAGGCAAACTCACCACCGGGCGCCGCCCGGGCATATCTGACCGCCACGACCGCGGAGCCAGAGACGCCCCACGGAGGACGCGGCAATGGAGAAGCGCTGGTGAAGGGTGACGTTGTGAGCGTCCAAACCCTCCGAAGGTGCAAACATTATGTCCTAGCTTTTCTCGTAAATTGGCGAGAGAGAGAACAATAAGATACAATGTCCACGTAGCTCCTTTCCAACAACTATTTCGGCACTAAACTAAGTGGTGTATATACAGACACTTGTTGGTGGTGAAAATAGGGAAGGAGCTGTTAGTATGGCCACGTCCCCGCTTATGTAGAGGAGCGGATGTGGGTGTGGCCAGGTGGATGGGTGTGTACATGTGGAGAAATTGTATTCAGAATTAGATTGAAAGGGATAAGGTTCCACTACGAGCAGAGCGTAAGCTATACGATAATATAACCATTCATTTTCATCCATCTAGCCTGATGTTATCGTTGGGAATGGGTCTGAGCTCGCAAAAGGGCAAATACCGCCGCCTACGCCTTCCAGCTGGTATTGCACTCCACTTGGAATGGTGTAGTTTCTTTTCTGGGACGTTCCGAGCCGTGCAGGGTTTAAATACTCAGGCGAGGTAGGCCTCAACAACGATGGCATGGAACAGTAACCCCACCCGCCCGTCAGTGTGTAACGGTCGGTAATGTGGTACGGACCTCCACGAGCAGTATTTGGAATGGCGATCAGATAATTGGATTATTTCTTTTGCATTACATCAGATACAAGGTAAGAACACTATATATAAATTTGATCGTTGATCTGATATTTATTTCTACCCTGATCGACGCTGTCTCTGTGTGTGTGTGGCTGTGTGCCGTTGAGTGCAGGAGGGGACTGGGGGAGCCTCGCGCTATGAGGCTCTTTTCATCATTGCACGAGGAAGGATAATAATAATGATCTAGCGTTGATTTCAGGAAGATTCGATAAAATGACAACGTGTTTATTGAATTACACAAAAATGCTGTTTTCGCATCTTTTCCCTGGAATTACTCAGAAGCACCCAAACTATATTCATATTAAAAACGGTATCAAACGGAAATGTACAGATGAAAAAACAATCTGTTTTGTACATGTTGACTGGAAGCAACTCACTGATAATCGACGGGTGCATTAGACCCATAGCTATAATTTAAAATATATTTTAAGCACTCGCAAATCTCGCAGTCCCCCAATTGATTAAAGCGGTGGCATTCTAGACCTATATCGGGCATATCGCTCCGGCGCTGAATGAGTTAATACAACAGTAATTGTATCTTTATTACAAAAAGGTTTTGGTTGACAGGTTCGTGCCAATATTACAACTAGGCTAATTTCAGCTAGTTAAGCAATGAATACTAGATTTTTATTTTAATTTTTTTTAAGCATTTTTACAGCTTATATTGGTCACGCAGGACCGACAGAGGAGAGGGCGAACGGGAGGAGATGGGGGGAAGACATGCAGCAAATGTGACCAGGAGCGGGAGGTGAACCCGGTACGGCCGCATAGGTGTGCGAGGCACTATGGGGTGATGGGCGCCCGAATCCTTTAGATTTATATGAATAGTGATAGCCTATGTAAAATATGTATCAATATGATCGATTTGGTTATTATTTAAGGAGACAGCCCACAGTATCTAAAGGAATTCACTTACCTCTGCTCTGCCCGAAAATATTCACCTTTACATGCGAGTTAACGTTAGTGCTTCTTTCCTGCGTGAACGATTTAGCTACTCACGGAGCTCCACCTCTTGTGACGAAACCAAATTATTTGACTGACAAATAAACCAATTAAAATTATTTCAGACAACATTATTTAAGCCAACTGGCCTATCGCTGTAACTGAATGTTTAAGCCTTAAGGGGAGACACTACAGGTGAATAGGGTAAAAAAATTAACTAATAGATATCACAATGAAAATTCCCCAGTTGATTACTTATATTAAGACAAAACTTTTTTGTATTACAAGTTTTCTGAAATTGTATGTTTAAATATGCAAATGAGGCATTATCTACTTAAATATGCACTAATTTGCATATAATTCCAGGACAGAAATCTGAACATTGGATAAAGCCATTTTCAAAATTATAGTTTCATTTGGTTGACATATTAGAGCCAAAGGTTATTACAGAGGGGATTTTGGATATCTCTTTTTATCACTCCATAAATCAGAAAATACTCCATTCAGTCCATTTTTATGGTAAAATTCCATATTTCGCCATGTTTTTAGGAATAAAATGTGATATAAATCTGGGTATGAATGCGATATCAACAAACCCTTCTGTAAATACCTTCAGAACATAGATATGAATATAACTGGAAGTTTTGGTGTATGTGAGTGCTACTGAAGTGGAGATTTCTGGCTCAGAGTATGAGGAAAAACTCTTAAAACTCATTTTTGGGAAAACGCCTTCAAAGTTCTGTATTGTAAAATGCCATACTTTTTTTTTGAAACAGATATTTACAAACACAATATCGAATCAAACCATTAGTAATAGACAACCTAAACACATGCCTGATAACTGAATAATAATAATAATAATGATGTTATTGAACTGAACATAACTACACACAGGCTACAAACAGTGTAGTACAGTGTAGTACCCCCTAATAGGCAAAAAATATTTAAATAGATATCACTATGAAACTTTCCCAGTTTGTTATGTACATATAAACTAAGAAAAAATATATTGCAAGTTTTCTGAAATTTATGTTTATATATGCAAATGAGTAGGGGTGGGAATCACCAGTTTCATCATGATACGATATGATATCGATTCTTTGGACAACGATACGATATTTGCCGATATCACAAAGTCTCTCACGATACAATACGATACGATTAGATTCAGGTGCCTGCGATCGATATGAGATGATATCATATGCCCATTTAACACAATCGGTAACATTTAGATCAACAAAAAAAAGGTAATGAAAATATCATTTGACATTTGTATTTTTGAGCTCTTCCAGACATTTAAAGGAAAATCAATCTATTGTTTTTAATACAAATAGACCTCCTGTTCACTGTAAAGTGCCACGTTTTTATATATTGAGCTTTAAACTTTAAGCTACATTTTTTGGAACTCAAAACTCACAACCTCCCTCTCCCAAACCGTTCCTACAACAATTTGTTGATGTTGCATGATCATGTATAGGCCTACATTTATTATGTATTATATTGTTTATGTTTAAATAACATTTAAACATCAAACTCCTCTGACCTCATCTTGTCTTTCCAAAGACGCGCGCACACACACACACACACAGAAAGGGAGAATGCTATGCTGTAACATCTACACACACGGAGCTACTGCTGTTGTTCTTGGGCAGATATGAGACTCGCCACAGGATTTTCAAAATAAGAGTATCGATATGAATCGATCTTATTACATCGCATCGATCCGATTCGATTGTTGATAATTACATCGATGTATCGATCTGGATCGATGTATCGTCCCACCCCTACAAATGAGGCACTTCCCCATTAAATATGTGCACATTTATGGATGCAATAAGGCAAAATTAAGTAAAATAAACAACTAAATGTGTGTTATTGACGTTTTATTGTCATTAGTTTCATAGAAGACATGTTTAGGAAGCAAAATATAACAAAATCTCAAAATCAACAAAAAAAGTATATTTGCCTATTCACCTGCAGTGTCTCGCCTTAAAAACTAACAAATCCGTTCGACTCGTTCCATTCAGTCATGATCCACGTCAGCCTGTTTGATAGGCGCGCAGCAGAAGAGTCAAACCGGAGGTGATCCGGTTCATTTCGTTCACCTAGTTCAGAGCAGCGGCTCTCATGATTTTGCGCTGCGCCGCCGCTGAATGCATATAAGGGAAACACTGACGTGTACAAAAAATCTAAGCAAATTAATAAAGGGCAGATGATGTTTTGTAGATACAGTACTGAATTCTGCCATCTGGACACATGCAATTTGAAATATGATTATAGAATATAGAATATCGGGCCTATAAATTACCTTATTATGGCCAAGTCACACATCTATGGATCGGGCCAAATCTCCCCTTTCCAATGGCAGAGTTCAATCTGGATTTAGTACCACCAGGTGCCCGTGAATGAAATCTACTGTAAACAATAATTTTTTTATAATGTAAATTGCTCTGCCATTAGACGTTCACAGAAAGGTAGAGAAACTAACTGCTTTCTATTTTATGGCAATAACGTTCAGGTTTGTTCCACCCGTGAGATATGATCAGAAAAAAAAGCTTCATGCTAGAAGTCAGATGATTTACAGGGGCTGGCGTGAGCTGGGAAGTGTAGGTTTTTTTTTTTTACGAAAGCCCATCGAAAGCCCTGGGTCTCTTCTCTCAAAAGACTACACTCAAGTTGGTTGCCGTTGCGCCAAGTCCTTGCGTCAATATGCGCCTTTTTCCGACTTGATGCGCTGAGATTTCTATAAACTCATATTTCACTAATAACACTTAAAATCATTGGTAAAAAAAACGTAGTGCTGAAAATATACACTTTGACTGCTGTTTTGACAGCCTTGGTTAGGGTCTTTACTCTGGGCTACATTTGAAAAATAAATGCAACATTAATTAATAAGTGCTGTATTGATGGATTTATGGCGTGATATCAATCTCGTACCGGACCACTCGGGCTTAACACATTCTGCGCCACGCTGTATGCCCATCTATACCACTCTGCCAGTGCTGTAACCCTATGGAGTGGCTCACCTTCTTTGCAGGGCTATAACTTTTAAAATATTATAGCTATATCGACATTACTATGGCCCATATATTTGCCGATATCACAAAGTCTGCCACGATACGATACGATTCAGGTGCCTGCGATCGATATGAGACGATATTATGTGCCCATTTAACACAGTCACATTTAGATCAACTAAAAAAAGGCTACGGAAATATCAATTGACGTTTTTATTTTTGAGCTCTTCCAGACATTTAAACTAAAAACAATCTATTGTTTTTAATACAAATAGACCTCCTGTTCACTGTAAAGTGCCACGTTTTTATATATTGAGCTTTAAACTTTAAGTAAAATGTTTTGGAACTCACAACACGCAAGCTAAAACCCCATCCTCTCCCAAACCGTTCCTACAATTGTTTTATGTTGCATGATGATCATGAATACATTCATTATGTATTCATGTTTAAATATCAACATTATCGGTCCATCCTCAGTAAATAATATCAATATAATAATAGTCCTGACTTCATCTGGTATTTTCAAATGCACACGCGCGCACACACACACACACACACACACAGACAGAATGCCCCCGCCCGCCCCTCCTCCTTCCCCTCTCCTCTCTCCGTTTCTCTCTCTCTTAGCTTAAGCAGCTAATGTAATGTTAATTTAGGTCTGCCCACGCGACGTGGGCATAAAAGAATGGCGACGATGCAAAGCATGTTAGATGCATTTGACCCGTTGCGGGGGGGAAACTGCACAGACTTATATCGGCTCGCAAAATAGAGGCTCCCTAGCGCTGCTCTGCTGTACAGAGCTACACGGAGTTTCACAATACTTGGCACGGGGCGGATATGACGTCGCCGTCGCCGGATTTTCAAAATAAGAGTATCGCAATATGAATCAATCTTTTTACGTTGCATCGATCCTATTTGATTATTGATAATAGATCGATATATCGATCTGGATCGATGTATCGTCCCACCCCTAGTTCCTATACACGCTATATTAAAAAATTCAAATGCATATGATCGCTATACATTATGCTCCATCATGCGTGAAGGAAAGGGGGGGGGGGGGGTCGTTTATGATTCCTTAATTGT
This sequence comes from Notolepis coatsorum, assembly GCF_963971535.1. Classification (NCBI taxonomy): domain Eukaryota; kingdom Metazoa; phylum Chordata; class Actinopteri; order Aulopiformes; family Paralepididae; genus Notolepis; species Notolepis coatsorum. Next base: position 114,220,973 of record NC_140177.1, on the reverse strand, counting down.
CACTAACGGATTTCTTTAGTACAACACCATACGTTGATCGGATAGATTCAATGAAATAAATGGACAATCGAGTTGGAATTAACGTTAGATTCCTCTTACCTGTGGCCGATACGTCTGGTGAAAAATAATTCCAATTATTTGATGTCGATCTGCTATATCCATTTTCCGTTTCTATGATGCAATAAACGGCGAAAGCATATTGATTCTTGCGTCTCGAAAGCGATCCCATGCACTCAAGTGTGTATCTTGATCCACGTTACAAGATATCTCTGCCGGAGGATTTTCCTCGATGCAAAGAGTGCCACATCCGGTTTAGAGTGGAGTGCAACTCGCCGGTAATCCACCAGGCGGCGGTATTGAGGCGTTGAAATATCAGACAGGGTCCAGCTGGCTCCCGCAGCCTTCCTGGATGAATTATTAATGCCAATAGCGAATAAAGGAAATAACGATCATAAAAACGAGTAAACTCGTTGTTGGCACTATTGGCGGGCAATAACGAGTAAACTCGTTTTTGGCGCAAGATGTGTTAAGAGGTTAAGAGACCTAGATGGTGCGCGTCTATATTAATCCCAGCCGAAGAGTGCAAGAGCGCTTCCGCATTCTTCGCCATACGCCAGTACGGTAATGCGCATTTCCTTTTCCTTCGCCCAGGTGCTCGCCGCGCATGAGGTCGCCGCTTGGTTCGCCGCTTTGGTTCATATTAACGCGCCATATTAAAGCCATATTAGCACACATTAACGCTGGTCAATCACATATTAACGCGCCATATTAAAGCCATATTAGCACACATTAACGCTGGTCAATCACATTAATACTATATGCTATTGCTATTGCTATATGCTATTAATACTAATACGGTATATATATACACGCGATGGACGCAGCAGGCGATCACTGCTACTGCCACGCCAGCCGCCGCGCCGCAGCCGTGCAAGAGGTACATGATTGATTGATTGATTACTATTCAACGCACAACGTTTTTGTTGCTGATGTTCATCTAACAGTGAAGTGGTGAGTCCATCCTGATTTACAAAAATGTATTGGCTGCTGGTTTATGAGTGTTTTCGGTATGCTTTAGTGTCATGACATAAAACATTTTTGTCTGGGCATGTAATTGTTGCTGTTGTTAGCCGCAGAGATATGTTGTTATTGCATTGTGCATTTTTTGTCATAATGTAGCATTTGTGTGTGTAACGTACTGTAAAAAATAAATGTTTTTTCACAGGAAATTCACTATTATTTTACAGATTACTTTTGTTTTTCTACTTTAAGTGTAAATGCCATACAAATATAGTAAATGACCTTTTATCAAAATATTAACCATTAAATAAAGGTTGTAATTAGGGCTGTCAGTTTATCTGTATGTCATATATGTCCTGATGAATTGAAAATGGGGGACCCTGATGTAAACAAGACGAAAGTCTCTCTCTGGTCTGCATCCCCTTAACAATTGTGTGTATTGAGCCGTGTGTATTGAGCCGTACTGTATTGTACCCGTTCTGCAATCTGTTAATCAATCAATTTCATTCAATCAATTTTATGAATGCCCGAAGTGAATCGTGTCGCGATAATATACATGTATTCCATAATATGTAAAGTACAGTTGACAGCTGCGTTGTGTTAACGTTACAATGTACAGGGAAATAACATTATGGCGTGTTATGGCGTTATGTGGTCCTCGTTTGGATAATATGTAAAGTACAGTTGACAGCTGCGTTGTGTTAACGTTGCAATGTACAGGGAAATGCTGCGTTGTGTTAACGTTGCAATGTACAGGGAAATAACGTTATGGCGTTGCGTCGCGATAATATACATGTATTCCATTTCGGCGTCTGAGCGGGGGAAAAGAAAATATACATGTATTCCATTTCGGCGTCTGAGCGGGGGAAAAGAAAATGCGCATTTGGAGGGCGTTACCGGGGCCAATCAGGGCAAAATGCGGAAGCGCTCTTGCACTCTTCGGCTGGGATTAATATAGATGCAGATGGTGCAGCCTAGTGCAAGTGAGATGTTTGTGGCTGCAGGAGTTAATACCTTCTAGGGCTGTCTTAAATGCGTCGAAGCTTCGTTCAATGGCATGAGCTTCGAACATTAAAAAAAAATCGAAGTGTGAAATGCATCTCCAAGGGAATATCTCTTGGAGTTGTACACGATGGCGACGCCACACAAAACATTAATAAGGCTATGCCTATGCTGCTATGACTAATGTGTTACCAAGTTGGCTAATTTAATTGTAATCATCTGCTTTTGTAGGTGCATTGTCTGATATAATTATAAATTATAAATTAAATATAATATAATTGTTTGCTTGATAGACGAAGGTTGCAACATAATTATGTAATGTCATGTCGTTGGCTGTGAGAGCAGCCCCACTGCACCCAGGCAGCGCAGCCGAGTGAAACATTGTTGGCTGCGTCACAGTCACGAAAGGGGCTACTTAATTAATTAATCCACTTTATTTATAGAGCACATTTAAAAACAACAAAGTTTACCAAAGTGCTGTACAAGTCCCACAACATAAGATAAAAAAAAATATTATAATTAACACTTTAATCGCCGAAAACGCCGGAACTCGTCTTTCCTAGCCATGCTCATTCTGCCGAAGACGCCGTAACTCATCTTTGATGTCAATATTTCAAAAATCTGTCATCGAAATCATATTTCCTTTCCGGAGCCCTGAGACACACTGCTGATCTCCTCTCAACTCTCTAGCGGTTCAAGAGCGCCATCTGGTGGCCGATCGGCAGATCGCCAACCGGAAATTAAACCTTTGAACCGGTAGTGCTCATTCATATGTGGTCCGGCCACTCGCTATCGTTAGAGAGACTCCGTCTTGATACAGTGAACATCGATCGGTGCAAATAACTCGAAAAAACAACATGATTTGGACGTATATACTATTATACAACCTGGAAATGGATCGGGCATTTCTACATCCCATAATAGAAAATATTCTGTTCCACGCTCATCTGCCAGCGGCGCGAGGAAGCCACGGTAAGATTCAGCGTTATATTCTAACGTGTTCGATATAAACTGCTATGATGAACATATGACCCACTCTGGATGAATCATCTAACGCTGCCCACGGAATTATAAACGATCCCCCGCCCATCCGGTCATCATCAGATGATACGTAGAAACTTCTAGAAGCACATGCAGTTGACATTTTTTATCTTGCACAGATTCCTACCAAACTGTATTTGATCATCAATATAATGCATTTAGGGCTATAAATCACGTTCTGAAGAAAGCTGCAGAAAACGATAAAAACATACTTATACTTTAGACCATATTTTAGTATGAATATGTGAATGAAAAAGTTTAACGTTGCTACACCCTGAACAATACATATAGGACATTGAATGGGCCATAATAATGGCAATTTAGCAATAGAATTTAAAAGGTTATAGCCCTGCAAAGAAGGGGAACTTCTCCATGTTAAATAGGGCTGGCGAGGGATGGTAAATTATGAATTTAACCCCGGCGATTAAAGTGTTAATTATTTTTTCCGAAGCTTCGAATTAAAACCGAAGCTCGGCCCCGAAGCTTCGATTGCCAAAAAAAGCTTCGAAGGTCAGCCTTAATACCTTCCAAACTGTTTTAAGTTATATACATTTATTTGACGGCTTAATGACTCTGAAAATTAGGTCATCATGGTTTTATCAAACATAACATTTAGTAGGTTAATACATACTATCAATCCCAGCTGTGGAAACATTGGCACAGTTGTCTCTTTGTAAAACAATGATGTATATTTCTTCTTTTTTAAACTTTGATCTTTTATTGTTTGTATGTAATATATATGTATATGTATATATATATATTTTTTTTTTTAAAGCTTTTCGATAAAAGAAATGTAAGAAGTCATTTTAAAAGCAGATACTGATGTTGCCAGCCTGATCTCCACAGGCATGGCGTTCCAAAGCCTGTTGACCCCCGACAGCAAGACCTTTAGAGCCCGGCCACACTGATCCACTGTGTCTGTCCATCTACATCTGTTTTTAATTATTCTTCAATGAGGAGTATCCATTTGTTGGACAGGTGCTGATGGCGAGTCCATCTCCACCAGATTTGAGACAGACAAGATCAGAGAAGATGAACACCATCCCTAGCAAAGATGTTTGTGCAAATGCACGATTATGTTAGCTAGGTTCTAATTAAAAACAAACCAACAGACAGCAATATGCTCAGTCTGTTCTATCTGTGTATTGACATGGATCAACATGGCCACTCTCTTCCTTAGTATTCAGTCTGGAAGCGTCTGCCTCAGGATCTTAGGCTCATCGGGGATCAAAAGGTCAGTAATGCTGTGCCTAGGGGGGGGGGGGGGGGGGGTTGTATCATGACAGGGGAATATTTTTGAATTGTATGACAAAAAAGGAATGCTGTGCCTTATACATATAATCTTTAGATCTATTTTAAAACCAACAGTCCATTTTGACAGTTGAGTCCTTACACAACTTTTAACGCAGGTGAACAAGACATCAGAGCAGGGGTCGGCAACCCTAGGCCCGCGTGCCCGCATTGGCCCGCGGGAGCATTTTCATTGGCACGGGGGGCAAACATTTTTTTTTTACTTTGCTTTGAAATATTATAGTGAATATTTTGCACTGTTGTCGCATTTATCTTGTTGAAATCCTCGCACCGGTTCTTTTTTGTAAGTCGACTGTTTTGCACACCCTATGACAGCTATACAGCTGTTTCCATGGTGCTGAGCCGTCAGCAGTCAGCTGGCCTCCCGTGCCCGCGCGCAGTTCCCATGGTAATCACACAGTGCTGCGGTTGCATTCTGTATGTGCCGTCTTTCATGATGGCAACCCCCGCTAAGAAAGTTAAAGCAAAGGAAATTCGGGCATTCCAGCCCACGTGGACAGACGACTACGGGTTTGTGTGTCAGGAGGACCGTGCTGTGTGTACTTTATGTTTAGAAAATGTAGTTTGCCGAACGTCGGGTGTGAAACGCCATTTTGAGACGAAGCATCAAAAAAGTTTCAAAGATCAAGCGGATAAGGCAGAATCGATTAAACGTGCCGTGGCCAGGTATGGAAAGCAAGCCAGCACCCTCAAAGTGTTCACGACTGCTAAAAACCACACAACTGAAGCAAGCTATCGCATTTCTCATTGCATTGCGAAATGTGGAAAGCCATTCACTGATGGCGAGTATATCAAGGAGGCTTTTCTCTGTAGCTCCGATGTTTTGTTTGAAGGCTTGCCAAACAAAGAGACAATCAAATCAAGGATAAAAGATATCCCCATGTCAGCTCGAAGTGTCGAGCGACGCATCAACGAAATGTCAGAAAATATCAGAGAACAGCAAACAGCTGGATTAAAAGATGCTCCGGTGTGCAGCTTAAAGTGAAATACATTGATACATCATTCAGTAACATTTTCAGAGCCTTATAACAAAAACAGTATTACGGTCACCATTGTGACCAGTGGGATTAATCAACTAATTGTATTCTTTATTTTTCTATTTCATTTTAACATTGCACATGTTAAAAGGGAGAGGGCAACGCCATTTCTTTTTACTCAAAATGTATTACCAAGTCAACTTGTGTTCTTAAAACAATGACAATAAACATAGTTTTATTAGGTTGAAATAATGTGGTTGTGTACTTATTTTTCTGTTAACTTAGTATGGATTGAAAACAGAAAACCGTAATGCACAGTAACTGAACTCAATCATTTTAAGTTCTGGTAACTTATTGGGTTTTTTTACAGTGTAGTCTTGCGATCAATCGAAACTTCTTTACACGTTATACCTCACATTCACCCATTCATTCACACATTGTGGTGTTCTCCATTAGACCTGTAGGTGGAGCTACGGCACAGCATTGATTGAAAACTTTATTAACAGATTGCAGAATGGGTACAGTACAGTACAGCTCAATACATACAATTGTTAAGGGGATGCAGACCAGAGAAAGACTTTCGTCTTGTTTAATGTACAGTACAGCACACGTACAGTACACACACCGATGGTGGAGGCAGCCCGCGTGGCATTTTGGATGTGTCCAAAAATGAATGGGCAAATGTGAGTGAAATGGTCGCACTGTATGCAGCCGTTTGTCTGCACCCCCCCCCCCCCCCCCAACTCAGATTTAGGGTTGATACAACCATCATAATAATATTGTTAATAATAACAATAACAATAATGATGTAATAATGTAAAAATTATCATTAAAAATACCTGATTATGAGAAGAAAAACATTTACGATGCATGGAATATTGTTGATATGGCACACTAGTTACAACTATATTTCAAACTGGCACTTCATGTCAAAAAGGTTGCTGACCCCTGCATTAGAGTATAGTCATCAAGATGAGAGATTAAATTAAAATGTGTATAACTATCTCTCTATCAGAAGAATTCAGGTCATATCTTGTTTCTGTTTTCATTCAATGATAGTTTCCACATGCAATCTAATGGGAAATAAACAGTTAGTAACACACACTGTTTAGGCCTCGTATAATTCCAGTATCTCAACTGTTTTTAGGGAGGTGTCCATTTTAAAAGGGTGACCCAATACAAAAGAAGTATTGATGCTATGGGCCCTGAGCATTTTTTCCTTTCCTTTCGTTTCTATTAAAAGGGCTTTGTGTCGTACTTTGGAATTATTGTTGCTAGGCAAGAGCAGCGAGAACTCCCACACACACGCTTGCAATAAACTTTATTTGAAATACAACATTTTAGTCCTTAAACTTTCACTGAGGGTCTAAGGACTTTTAATTTAAGATAAAGCTTATTGCAAGTAAAACAATAGTGTGTGCTGGAGAGGTGTGCATGAGCCTGTACAGTCAGGATTTTTTTTTAATTAAGAGCAAATGATGAGTGGGGTAAAATGATTTTTTTCTCACATTTTGATACAGGCGTGAAAAGGGATCAGCAGTCGTGTGGCTGTGTTCCTTTGTGCCAGCTGAAGAGACTTGAGACTAGGGCTGCAACGATTAGTCGACATAATCGACGACGTCGATCATAAAAACTAGTCAACGCAGAATTTTTGCGTCGATGCGTCGTATTAAAAAAATATATATATATATATTTTTTCTTTTTATACTTTGTTTTTTCTTTCACTACCTATCTTTGTGAAAGTGGCTTTTCAGCTCTGGTCCAGCTGAAGACAAAGCAGAGGAACAGATTGGACATTGAGCATGACCTCAGACCATCACCCCAGACTTTGAGACTCTTGTCAGGAGCAAACAACATCCCCAGTTATCCCATTAGTTCCCTGGGATGTTAAGCTAAGAAGTCTGCTAAGAAGGATATATTATTTATTATTATTATTATTATTTTATTTCATTGTGTTTTTAGCCCTAGTTGCACTTTTGTTGCAACCCCAGTTATCCCATTAGTTCCCCCAAACTTACTGTCGGTCTGTTATGTTAAGCTAAGAAGTCTGCTAAGAGCCCGGAAAAGGAGCCGCGCCCACAGGAAGCAGAGATGGAGGGTGTGACAGAAATAATCGTTAGATTAGTCGACTAATCGAAAAAATAATCGACAGATTAGTCGACTACCAAAATAATCGTTAGTTGCAGCCCTGAGACTTAGGGGAACAAATTCCAAACTGGATGTGCACAAGTGCACTTAACCTAATGTACATGTACCTAGTTGTAAATGGATCCTCACTACGGCTACCCTACAGTGTGCTGTATAGCCTTAAAAGTACGATTTGTCTCCCTCTCTCAAGACGTGCAGTGCAGAATGGTTTATGTGTGCTGTGGTAGTCTACAATTATTGTGCAGTGTGCACTGCTGTGCACTTACCCTGAGCACTTGTGAACAACATCTGACACAATTCAGTCCCAACTATTCCAATACCAGGGGTGGTTATCTTTAAAAATGCAGTCTCTGCTAAGGTTTCCGGGCAACATAGCCTCATGCTAAGTCAGCTCATTTTCACATTTTCTTCTTTCCGGCGGGGCAGTGACATGACCTAGCCATGAAAATCATATCAATGTACACAGAGTCACATACCACGCTCAGCCTGGGAAACAGGGGAGACGAACACCAACTCTGTCAGGGTTTATTTGGCCCATACCGACTTGAAGCCAACAGTAAACAACTAAATGTTCTCCTGCCAGGCGCTCCTTCTGCTTTCTTCACCCCCCACCATCAACACACACTCGTTATATCAAGGCCTGGCTTTGATACTGATGGCAATGGACACGTTTCTGATTTTATCAGTAATGGTATACCTGCAACTAGCAAGATGTTGACAAGAGTCTATGGACCTACATCTACTGTCTGTACTGATGAGAAAAGTACATGTCCACCTGATCAGGCAACATAAAACCTCAACTTGGTCAGGAAATTAGGCTATTATAGCATTGCAGGTGCATTTTATGGAGCAAGTCAATGGCCTGCATTCCATTATTTCCTTAAAATGTATAATTGTATTTCATTAAAATGCATTATAATTTCTTACTTCAATTTGACACACACAATTGTAAAGAGAGCTTCCTTTAAGACTTCCAAAAGGTTTCATTCAAATGCTACATACTGTAGGCCTACCTGTCATGGATCTACTTGCCAACTTGTTTTCCCATTGTGGGGTGAAAACTGGAGATAATTCATATCTAGCCTAATTACTATTTTTTTTTCAATTAATGAAAATAGTGAAATGTGATGATTGGCTGAGCAAAAAAGAAAAAAAAACAATTTAATTATTTGGTGGGTGGAATAGGGAAATTGAAATGTGTTCATAGTAAATGGTACTTGCTAAATCACAACTACCATGTCCCTTTCTGGCCAACTGCATGTGATTTAAAAGCCTGGGGGGAAAGCATGACAACGCCTGAAATAATAGCCTCTGGGGAAAAGAAACTTAATTAAAAAGATGTGTGAATTCGTCCTATAGAAAACAAAACTGTTCAAAGGAAGGATTTGGACACAGTGCAACATGAAAACGGTTTAATATAATATACAGTGTATAAATATAAATAAAATACTATGTAGCATGTGGAATTCTAAATGTAAACTTACCTGTACCACCTGGTACATAATCAGTCAAACGTTTCCGTCAAATTTCGAGCTGAAGGTCCAGGGACCGAAAGATGAACCCGTCGGTTGGCACAGAACTCGCGAGGCGTTGGAGCTGCTGTCCCTCTCAAGCTGGTGCTGCTGCTGCACGCGGGGAGTTTACGCTCGGTTTTCGCTTCCAGCTGCTACAACAACACTACCACCAACTGAAACCAGGTCCCGTGAGCGAACGTTCGCTGCTTCCCCGACTACCACAACACGTAATTCTCGCACGCACTGGATTTCCAAAATAAAAACATCTTGTTGTTGTTGTTAGCACAACATGTTCCTGCTTTAATAGGCGACTACTACTCTCTGCTATCGATGGGAAGACGGACCGTACTGAGTGACTGAGCCTCCCTGTCCCATCCCTTGAATTAAGAGCTCGAGCTGCTCCTGCCTGGCTCACGTGGTCCCTCCTTGTTCCCTCCCATTTTGAGTGAGATACACAGCACAGTGAGGACCGTAGCATAGATATATATATATCTATGGTGAGGACAGCACTGCTGAATCAACGTGAGAAACACTGTTACCTCGAGATGCTCTTTTGATAAACATGAATTAAATACGGTATGTCACTTGTTTACATAAAACATATAAAATACACAAATGTTCCGATTTAATCTAACTGTAGGTCTCATCCAAACATGTTTTTGTTGTTTTTACTGCCATGTGTATTTAGAAGCTAGCCTATAGTGACCTAGTACAGTGGTTTTCAACCATTTTGTGTCAAAAACCCCAGAACACATAGGTCCTCAATTTATATTAATATTTGGTCTCTATTCCCAATTATTCTGGGGATCCCTTCAAGGACCTTTGGTCAGGCATGCAGTCGTGCACACACGCGGTTACACGGCGTGTTAGTAGGTCACTCAGGGCAGAAGTGCGCGCAATGATGTGCACGCGCCACGCGCGCACTCGTCGCGCCGTGCGATCGATAAGTACCCGGCCGTTGTAGAAAGCAATGAAGCTACCCGGCCGGCGGCCGGCACTTATCACCTAGACTTTGCATAATAGGATACCATGGCCGTAGCCAGCTATGAGGTCACCGAGGTCCGGACCTCGGTAACTATTTGTAACTATTAAAAAAAAAAAAAAAAAATTATATAATTTTTTTTTATAAAAATTTTTATATTTTTTTTTTTTTTTTTTTGGTCAACGACCGGCCCACTACTAGGCTGAGACATCGGCCCATTGGTACTGACTGACACTGGGCTGGCCCAATCACATCTCTTACTAAGCACCCCCCCGCCAGTCGTGCAGGTATATGACTGAGAGGGGGGCTGGTACATGACTGAGATGGGGCTGGTACATGACTGAGAGGGGGCTGTGGTACATGACTGAGAGGGGCTGGTACATGACTGAGAGGGGGCTGTGGTACATGACTGAGAGGGGGCTGTGGTATATGACTGAGAGGGGGCTGTGGTACATGACTGAGAGGGGGCTGGCTGGTACATGACTGAGAGGGGGCTGGTACATGACTGAGAGAGGGCTGGTACATGACTGAGAGGGGGCTGGTATACATGACTGAGAGGGGGGCTGGTATACATGACTGAGAGGGGGCTGTGGTACATGACTGAGATGGGGCTATGGTACATGACTGAGATGGGGCTGTGGTACATGACTGAGAGGAGGCTGGTACATGACTGAGAGGGGGCTGGTACATGACTGAGAGGGGGCTGGTACATGACTGAGAGGGGGCTGGTACATGACTGAGAGGGGGCTGGTACATGACTGAGAGGGGGCTGGTACATGACTCAGATGGGGCTGTGGTACATGACTGAGAGGGGGCTGGTAGATGACAGAGGGGGCTGGTATACATGACTGAGAGAGGGCTGGTACATGACTGAGAGGGGCTGGCTGGTACATGACTGAGAGGGGCTGGTACATGACTGAGAGGGGGCTGGTACCATGTATTGGGCATCATTGTAGGTCAAACCATTAAAAAGTTAATTTCCACGGCAGCCATTTTGGATTTTGGTCTCTCACAAATTTCCCCCGCCTTTTTTAAAAATCCATTGAGAAACGAAGTGCCACAGATGACCCAACTACTAGGTCCATATCGTATCATCATAATATTATTTTTTAAATCATTAGGATAAGGGTTCCCTTGATAAAGATGCATGAAAAGGCTGTATAATATACAACACCAGTAGCTCAACTGCAAAAACTGCTTTTTTATTTGATTAGATTTATTTGGAAATTAAAAACACATCATAAAAACAAATGATCTTGACCAATTTGTATTCCTGAGGATATCACCTAAAAGCATTCATTAACAAGCATTAACACTTATTTCCAAGGTGGTCCTCGATGGAAGACATAAAAACACAGCACATTATAGCCTACTCAACTGCAAATTTTTCCTCAACTGCAAAAATGTATGCCTACTTATATTTACATTTACATTTAGTCATTTAGCTGACGCTTTTATCCAAAGCGACTTACAAGTTCTGTACGACAAGCCATCAGGAAGGGCACAACTCTATCAGCTGAGCAACAATGTTCATCAAAGTGTTGAGTGCTACAGTGTAGGTTAGTTTATTAGGACAAGTGCATGACAGTACGGTTAGTTAGGGTTAGATTTTTTTTTTTTTTTTTTTTTTTTAATTCAGATAATGGTTGAAGAAGTGCGTCTTTAGTCGACGGCGAAAGATTGGACGTGATTCGGCTGTCCTAACTGGGGTGGGTAGTTCATTCCACCATTGTGGGGCAAGGACTGAGAATAGGCGACTTCTCTTTGATGACCCTCCCGGAGCTTGGATAGGAGTAGGTCTGAGGCGGCCAGAAGATGCAGAGCGTAGGGGTCTTGAGGGTGTGTAGTTAGAGACCATTGACCGGAGGTAGGCGGGAGCGGTTCCCTTTGCCGCACGGTATGCTAGGTCGAGGGCCTTGAAGCGGATTCGTGCAGCAATGGGGAGCCAGTGCAGGTCCCTAAGAAGTGGGGTGACATGGGCCGACTTCGGTAGGTTTGAGATCAGGCGGGCCGCTGCGTTCTGAATGAGTTGAAGAGGCTTAGTGGCAGTGGCCGGGAGGCCAGCGAGCAGTGCATTGCAGTAGTCGAGGCGGGAGATGACTGTTGATTGGACGAGGAGTTGGGTGGCTTCTTTTGTCAGGAAGGGGCGTATCCTTCTGACGTTGCTCAGGAGGAATCGGCAGGTTCTGGTCGTCGCTGCGATGTGAGCAGAGAAGTTCAACTGGTCGTCGAGGACAACACCAAGGTTCTTGGCGGTCGGGGACGCAGTCACAGCTGCATTCTCGACTGTGATTGAAAGGTCGGTTAGGGGGGAGGATTTGGCCGGCAGGTGGAGCAATTCTGTTTTGCTTAGGTTCAGTTTGAGGTGGTTGGACGTCATCCAGGCTGAGATGTCGGACAGACAGGCCGAGATCCGCACAGAGACGTGGATATCTGAGGGAGGGAAGGAGAGGAAGAGTTGAGTATCGTCGGCATAACAATGGTAGGAGAAGCCATGAGACGTGATAATGTTACCCAGTGATTTAGTGTAGAGGGAGAAGAGAAGGGGTCCTAAAACCGAGCCCTGGGGGACACCCGTCCGCAGGGGGCGGGTGGCCGACAGGGTCCCTCTCCATGACACTTGGTAGGAGCGGTCATTGAGGTATGATGACAGCCATGTCAGCGCAGAGCCAGCCACTCCCATTCCTGCGAGGGCCGCAAGGAGGATCTGGTGGTTGACTGTGTCGAAGGCTGCAGATAGATCTAGGAGAATCAGGACAGAGGAGAGGCCTTTCGCTTTTGCTAAGTGAAGTGCCTCTGTGACCGCAATGAGGGCTGTCTCTGTGGAGTGACCAGTCCTGAAGCCTGACTGATTAGGGTCTAGGAGGTCATTCTGTAAGAGATAAGTAGTAAGTTGGTTGGATACAGCACGTTCAAGTGTTTTAGAAAGGAAGGAGAGAAGAGAGACAGGACGGTAGTTGCCTATGACGGTAGGGTTCAGGGTTGGTTTTTTTATGAGCGGCGTGACTCTGGCTTGTTTTAGGGAGGTGGGGACCACCCCCGAGTTGAGTGAGGAGTTGATGGTTGCAGTTAGGAATGGGAGGATGTCTGGTGCTATGGTCTGGAGGAGTGGGGAGGGTAGCTGGTCCAGCTGGCAAGTAGTCGGACGGTTTGACGTTACCAGTGTCAGGGTCTCTGCTTCTGTAATGGGAGAGAAAGATGACAGAGTGAAGGATGAGGTTCTCGATTCAGCATTTGGAATGGGTGGGGGTTGGGAGAAGGAGCTGCGGATGTTCTCCACTTTTTCCTCAAAGAAGATCGCAAAGTCTTCGGCAGAGAAAGATGAGGGAGGGGGGGGTGGGGGGGGAGTGAGGAGGGAGGACATGGTAGCATGCAGTTTGCGAAGATTCTTGGCAGAGGCCTCGATCCTATGGTGGAAGAAAGAAGCTTTGGCATTAGTGATGGTTTTGGAGAATGTTAACAAGAGGTTGTGATATGTGTCGATGTCAGCAGTGAGGCGTGACTTTCTATACTTCCTTTCAGCTGCTCTCAGGACCTGTCTTTGTTCTCTCACTGGATCTGTCAGCCATGGACTGGGTGGGGAACGGCGGGCAGGTTTCTCAACGAGGGGACAGAGCTTGTCGAAGGAGGTTGCAAGGGCTGAAAGGAGGGTGGAGGTTGCCATCTCTGTGGAGAGAGCAGAGAAGGTGTCACTCAAAGGTAGAGCGGATAGTATGTCAGAGGAGAGGGTGGAGGGGGATAGGGAGGGCAGGTTGCGTCTGAGTGAGACTGTTTGAGTTGGGGTGAAGACCTTTCGGTTAAGCATGAGAGTTAGTGAGAAGGATATGAAGGAATGGTCAGATACATGTAGGGGAGTTACCGTGGTGTTAATGATGCTGGAGTTACGGGAAAATATGAGATCCAAGGAGTTGCCTGCTTTGTGGGTGGGAGGCATGGCAGTGGGAGTCAGGTCAAACGATTGTAGGAGGGAGACTACTATGACTGACTGAGATGAGTCAGGCAGGTTGAAGTCGCCCAGTAGAAGGAGAGGGGTACCATCTTCCGGTAAGGAGCTAAGAAGCATGTCCAGCTCATCTGTGAAGTGATCGAGTGTACCTGGAGGGCGGTAGAGTGTAACAATGGTGAGATTGAAAGGATTAGAGACAGATACTGCATGATATTCGAGAGAGGAGAGTGACAGTTCTGGGAGTGGTATTAGCCTACACGGAAAAACACATTCACAACAGGCAGCAAAGTTTGTTTTCAGCCAAGTATGGTAATAAGGTAACTATTAGGATATATATGGTATGGATTACTCTTAATTAGTGCTGTCAGGCGATTAAAAAAATGTATCTAATTAATTACAGGATTTGTAATTAATTAATCTAATTAATCGCATTTTAATCACATAACCATTTTATGCCTGATATTCTATATTATATAATCATATTTCAAATTGCATGTGTCCGGATGGCAGAATTCAGTACTGTATCTACAAAACCTTCTGTTTAATCATCTTCCATCTATTAATTTGCTTAGATTTTTCAGGTCTGGTCAATTTGAGCATGGTGTTATTCACAGTCAAAGATACAAAAAAAATTATTGATATTCTCATTTGGTTCATTACAATTTACTCAAAATAAAATTTTCATTCAATCAATCACCGCGCAGATTGATTGATTGAATGAAAATGTTATTAACAGATTGCAGAATGGGTACAATACAGTACGGCACACAATCGTTAAGGGGATGCAGACCAGGGTGCAACTTGCACCGTGCAATCCATTCTTTGTGGATCTAGCCCACAGTATTTCTGACACTGGGAATACATTCCCTGAGATTCATAGATGTCCCTAGAATCAGATACCAAGAACATGCAAATGGACCATATTAAAAAATAAAAAAAGTCTGTAAATGTGTATTCTACATTCTTATGGAATGAATGAGATAAAAAAAAAATATTATAAAAAAAAAAAAAAAAAATCTTGTAATTAATTTTGAGTTAATTTTCATAACGCGATAATTTGCTGTGTAATTAATTAATCTAATTAACGCGATAAACTGACAGCCCTACTCTTAATAACTTATTACTATCTGTGGTAGCTCTAGTCTCCACCTACACAAATTGTTTTTGTGCTGTCCATTGATCATGCACCTTCACGTGGTAGGCACATAGGTCAAACTCCCCAAACAAACACACCATTGATTTAATTGCCATATAAGATGAATATAAAACAAGAAGGTGATCTATTAACTGTGTAAACCTTATGCAATATTCATCATTGATATTTGAATACTTGAAATCTGTATGAACTGAGTAGTTAGTATCAAATGAAATAAGATGGAACTGCTCCATGCATTCATTGAATAAACAACTATTTTCTCATTACCAGTATGGTACTGTTTAAATTGTACAGCTTTTTGCACATCTTTGTCAGGGGATTCCAACAATTCTGGACCTGAATGTACCAGTTAATTGTAATCATCTCTCTCCTTATGTCTAGTCAAGCCAGGTTGTGGAGGAGAGAGACAGGGATGAACAGGCTATAGACTACGTTGCCCATCCTGAGCCTGCTATGATGCAGGTGTTTTTACATCACCACCCAAAACAAGATTCAGCCAAGAGCGAGTGAGTACACTGGTCCACTTGTCCATGGCACTTACTACCCAGCTTTGTAATGGGTTGGGGGGGGGAATAGTACAGTAGGTACGCATATTTAAGGGGACCGTAAGGATGGTGTACTGGTGGGTGGTGTCCGACCGATTATAGTGGGCCGGTCTGGGCCAAAAAAATAAATGGACCTCCCTCATTTCTAAACCCTGGCTACGGCCCTGTACCTATACGAGAAGTGCCAAACCAAAATACAAGCCCTGGCTGTAGGCTACCAATTGGTGGGGGGCTGCTTGATCTCCCGACTGGAAGGATGAGACAAGTTGTGCTTCAGTCTGAAGGAAACTGTCCTTCTGTAAAATAACTCTAAGTTACATTGTTAATTTAGTTTGTATTTACTTTTCTAGTTTAAGTTAATTCAATTAAAGAAATTGTAACTACAATTACATTTAAAACATTGTTATGCATAATAATCATCTGTTCTGTGCGCAACTGAGGGAACATGTATGCGCGTGCGCGTCCACGCGCGTGGCATGTGGGCAGTTCCCAGGGGCGTAACTAAGGGCGGGGACATCGGAAAATGTCCCCTGCATGGTTTCAGATTGCAGTTATTGTCCCCCCCACGTTTTTACCGTCCAAAAACAATGTTACATGATAATAAACGGTGACGCGACACGGCACTTGGACCACATGGAAACACGGCTGCTTGTTCCATCTCTGAGCTCAGGTCACCAGAGCTCAGCCAGCGGCGAGAATATGCTGCCGCGAGCGGCATCGCTGAGCATATTCTCACCGCTGGCTGAGCTCTGGTGTCCGCTGGAGCAAGCCAGAGACAGCCGGCGATGCGATATTTTATTGGTTTGTCATGACAAACCAATTACATAATCCAACATATGTGTAAAGGCACAACATATTCCAGTTAACGGTATCTTTTTTTAAATTATTCGTTACGGCGTAGTCAATACTTCCATGCGTATAAATTGAGGAAGGCAGGGACCTCTGACGCTAGAGCGGCAGCGGTGGATAAGGGCGTGGGTCACGTGGGGGTCGCGACCAATCAGAGGAACCCGGAAACCGAAGTCCGTTGCGGAAAGGATACACGCCAGGAAATTCACCTGGCGAGGCATGCGCTAAGTACCGACCACAGCTGTCTTTGCATAACAACAGCCATGTCGTCAGGTGTGCTCAAATACCCCTCCCCTCAAAGTTTGGTGTGAAACTGTGAACGATGGTCTGTGTGATTGCCATGAAATGCAACAGCATTGCTTGGTGTCTGTGAAATATCTGTCTATGTCTGACCTTGTTGTATTTAAAAGCCTAGGCTGTTGTTTTATACATTGTAGATAATAAATAGCGCAATCTCTCTCTCTCTCTCTCTCAACTCACCAAAATGGACTATTGTTCAACTGATTTAAAAAAAAAATTATCTACGAAGGGGGGGTGTTTCTATAATACAATTCACTTATGACAAGCCGCGCGAGTCTCGGAACGTGCAGAGAGAGAGAGAGAGAGAGAGAGAGAGAGAGAGAGGGAGAGAGAGAGGGGGGCTATACGGCCGCAGCGGCACCCCCTCCAGCGGATTCCGATCTCAGTCCTGGTCCTGGACAAGCCCTGGCTCCACGATGACCACCAAATGCGTATTGCACACCTGGTATTAGAAAAAAAAAATAGGTAGGGGGGGCACGCCCCCCCTGCGACGTCACTGGCCACGCCCCCTAATCTGTCCCCCCCACCACTAGCAACAAAGTTACGCCACTGGCAGTTCCCATATTACGACTGCATCACTGCCTTTGGTGCATGGTCATCAGACACCATGTGTACAGTAGCCTAGATTATATAACATAGGCCTGCATTTGGCACACAAAAGCATTTACAGAATATGTGGACAAATGCAGACCTATGAATGAAACACCTTTTATGAATGATAATTTATAGGCTACTCAAAAAGCAGGCCCCCAATTGTCGATAAGTGGTGAAGTGAGCTCTTTACAATCTTGCCACAGAGGAGAACAGGCAATCATGTTCCGAATTTGTTCAAACAAGTAGAGGAAACATTTTTATTAAGACCAGTGAACTGAGAAATTAACTTTCTGCTCTCTAGTGTGCCAGTGGGGGTTTGCACTGTAATGATTTACAACATCTCCTTGTCGAGAGGCAAGCGCATATCAGCCATCATCATATGGTACTGAATGATATACGTTCTAATTCAAGAACATAATAATGAAAACATTTGTAGGCCTAATGTTAGTTTCCAATCTGTTACAGGTTGAAAAGTGGAGTTAGCAATTAGCAGAGTTAGTCTGACTTTCTGCTTCAAAGAGAACTTGATTAAAAATAAATTAGCCTACAATATGGAGGCGCATTGATACAACCAAATCCATTGCGAGTCCCAATTTCAATGTTCTCAACGACAACATAAAGTAAAACATTAAAGTCTAAATATAGATATAGCATGTTAACATTCAAAACTAGATATAATAATAATAATAATAATAATAATAATAATAATAATAATAATAATAATAATAATAATAATAATAATAATAATAATAATAATAATAATAATAATAATAATAATAATAATAATAATAATAATAATAATAATAATAATAATAATAATAATAATAATAATAATAATAATAATAATAATAATAATAATAATAATAATAATAATAATAATAATAATAATAATAATAATAATAATAATGTAATCTTGACCAATAGGGCCCTAGTGTTGAAACCACTTCTGAAGGATTATTTTTCACACATCGCATTCTGGGAGTATGATTTCATCAGTTTTTTTTATATTTGATTCCCGACAACAGATGGTGTGGCCCAACACTGGATAGAAGAGTAAGATGATTAAATGGTTAATATGTGATTATATGATGGTATATATAAATGGTTAATATGTGATTATTATATCAAGTTTCAAGTTTCAAGTTTCTTTAATAGTTGTCATACAGAAGTACAGAATACTTTTGTACAAAATGCTTCTTACTGTTGCGCTCCAGAGACTGTGCATGACAAGATAAGTATGAAATAAAAACATAGTAAAAATTAGAAGTAAAAAAAAGAGGTCACAGTGTTCAGTTTTGACATATGTACAATGTTCGTAGACGTAGTTACCATACAATATACAATACTGTGCAGTGTACTAATATACAATACAATATAGTGCAAGGCATAAATGGATGAGGTGCAGTTTAGGTACAATTCACAGTAGGTGTACGAGTTGTAGTGCAAATCCTTTATCAATAAATATAAAGTGTAAGTGTGTTTGTGTGATCTAAAGTGTGGAGAGTGGGTGCTGCAGTGTGTTGTTTGTTTGAGTGAGTGTGTGCGTGTGGGTGTGTGTGCTGTGTGCATTTGATGGTTGTTGCATAGTGATTATTGTTCGTTTAGCGATTATTTTCGTTTAGCAGCCTGATGGCCTGGGGATAGAAGCTCCTTCTGAGTCTTTCTGTGCTCGCCATAAGACTCCGGTATCGCTTGCCTGACGGCAGCAGTTCAAAGAGGCAGTTGTTCGGGTGGCTCGAGTCCTTAATCATTCTCTTAGCCTTCCCCTTGCACCGCTTGTTGTAAATGTTCTGGAGGGTGGGAAGCCCCCCTCTAATTGTGCGTTCGGCTGAACGTGTCACTCTTTGTAGTCTGCTACGGTCTTGTGCAGTGCTATTCCCAAACCAGGAGGTGATGTTGCCGGTCAGGATGCTCTCTATTGTACATGAGTAGAAGTTCCTAAGGATCTTCTGACTGACTTGGAACTTCCTTAGGCGCCTGAGGAAGTAGAGGCGTTGTCGTGCCTTCTTCACAACACTGTCAATGTGTGTGGTCCATGTCAAGTCCTCGGATATGTGGGCTCCGAGGTACTTGAAACTGTTCACTCTCTCAACTGGTGCCCCGTCGATGCTGAGGGGGCTGTAGTCCTTGACCCCCGACCTCCTGAAGTCCACAATCATCTCTTTTGTTTTGCTGACGTTCAGGGAGAGGCAGTTCTCCTGACACCACTGTGACAGGTTCTCTACCTCTTCCAGGTAGGCCCTTTCGTCGTTGGCAGAGATCAGGCCCACCACTACTGTGTCATCAGCAAATTTGATGATGGTGTTGTTGTTCCGCTGTGCTACGCAGTCATGTGTGTACAGGGAGTAGAGGAGGGGGCTCAGAACACAGCCCTGGGGGGCCCCTATGTTGAGCGTGATGGATGAGGAGGTGCAGTTGCCGGCTCTTACCACCTGGGGTCTGCCCGTCAGGAAGTCCAGGACCCACTGGCACAGGTCATAGTTCAAGCCCAGGTCCCTGAGCTTGGCTATGAGTTTGGAGGGGACTATGGTATTGAATGCTGAGCTGTAGTCGATGAACAGCATTCTCACATAGTTCCCCTGCCTCTTGTCCAGATGTGATGCTGCTGTGTGCAGCACATGGGCTATGGCGTCCTCCGTGGACCTGTTGGGGCGATATGCAAATTGCAGAGGGTCCAGGTTGATGGGGAGGGAGGAACAGATGTAGCCCTTCACTAGCTTCTCAAAGCACTTCATGGCTATGGAGGTGAGGGCTACAGGGCGGTAGTCGTTGAGGCAAGCGGGCGTAGATTTTTTGGGTACAGGGATGATGGTGGACTTCTTCAGACAGGTGGGGATGACGGCCTGTTCCAAGGACAGGTTGAAGATGTCAGTGAATACCGGGGCCAGTTGGTCGGCACAGACTTTTAGGACGCGGCCGGGGATGCCGTCCGGTCCTGCTGCCTTCCTGATATCCACTTTTTTAAAGATCCGTCTCACCTCATGCTCTGTTACCCTGAACACTGAGTCTCCATCAGCAGACCCCCCCCCCCCCCCATTGCCGTGGTTTGTAGGCTGGTGTTGTTATTCACAGCCTCAAACCTCGCATAGAAGGAGTTGAGATCATTTGCTAAGGAGATGTCACTGTTCAGTTTGAGGGGGGTTCCTTTGTAGTCTGTCATTGTTCTGAGGCCCTGCCACATGCCTCTAGAGTCAGCCTGTTCAAACTGAAGTTCAACTTTATCCCTGTAACGCCGTTTTGCCTCTATTACTGCTCTCCTGACGTTGTATCTTGCCATCTTGTGTTCTTCCATGTTGCCTGCCTATATGATGGTATAATTGTTAAAATGGTTACAATTCAAATGTTTTATCTTTTTTCATTGTACAGGGGAATCACATGCATCAAGAATGGGCAGTTATTTTAAATTATAACAAGTGCAAAACAGTTTTAATAAAAAAAATTAAAATTTAGCCTATCAATTAAAGATGACCTAATGTTGGTGCAACAGTATGAATTGCATCAGTGTGTTGACAGTGTGAGACTGTGTCCTGACCTGAGTGTGCCTTTGTTGCACAAATTATTGATTCAATAGTACAAGTCTCATTAAAATAATCAAATCAACAACTCAATTCAATTTTAGATAGTGAAATTGTCACAGGTCGAGGAAATCAACCTGGACGCAGTTCTTTTTTTTATCCACTTTTTCTCCTCCTATTTTTCTGTATTTTTCTCCCATCCCAATTGAGTCGTTATGCCAATTCCCCCCTCCCCTTCCTGGTCATTGCACGCATGTGCCCCCCACTGGTCGGTCTAGGGAGCCCTGAAGTCTATCAGATGCTTCCTCCGATACGGACAGCCAGCAGCCTCTTTTCACCTGACAGCGAGGACTCTCACTGGGGAAGTGTAACGCGTGGGAGGATCACACTACCTTACCCAGTTCCTTCCCTCGCTGTGCAGGCGCCGTGACCGACCTGTAGGAGTCGCTGTTTACAACGACCAGAATACCACCCACCGGCTTCCCACCCGCTGACACTGCCAATTGTGTCAGTATGACGACCGCCCAACCCGGAGGGACCGCTGACAGCCGGATTCGATACCAGTGTCTCTGCGGTGGTAGACAGACGCTTAGTCCGCTGCACTACCCGGCCGCACCTGGACACAGTTCTTTAGATTCCCAACACAGCAGGACAACAGATGAAGGTATAACATATAGGTACGTCTTTATTTGGAAAATGTAATGTACAGGTGAAAAACACTGAGGATTAAGGGGTAGGAAATGTCCTAATTTAGGGCTGCTTGCTGATGGCCTAAAACACAGCGATGATGATGTGATGGGGAACCCCACATAACTGCAGCATGGGTCATAAAATGAGTTGGGCGATACCCTGGCTTATCGATGCTGGAGCAATTAGAACGCCAAGATGGTGGTACGCACAACAGAAATGAAAAAAGATTACGAAAAGAAAAGCTGCATACGCCAACGCCCAATAGTCACACACAGGGAATTTGGATGAAACACTATCCACTAAAGGTATACTACGCTGTTTACAAGTAGTCATAGGATAAACATGCATTCAATCAAATGCCTGTGATCAGTGCCATCTGGGAGAAATGCGAGGCCCTGTGCAAGTTCCAAACGCGAGCCCCCCCCCCCCCCCCCCCCCCCCCAAGGCAAAAACAATTTATATAATTTTTTTTTTTTAGTTTTTAGTTATTTAAAAAAAAAAAATATACAGCCAACATACTCCTAAACAATAGCGCTGCCCGAGGCTGGGCACACAGATACAGTCAACATATTCTTAAATAGTAGCGCCGCCCGAGGCCGGGCACATGACACAGTCAACGCATTCCCAAATAATAGCGCTGCCCGAGGCTGGGCATATGATACAGTCAACACAGCCTTAAATAATAGCGCTGCCCCGAGGCTTAGTGGCAATGCACCTGCACAGTCGCACACCCGGCAGCAACAGGGAAAATGCACAAAACACCCCCAGAACCTGACAAACAAGCCCAAAGCCAGATAGGTAGATATAGAGAGAGAAAGAGAGAGAGAGATAGAGAGAGAGAAAGAGAGAGATATAGATAGAGAGAGGGAGAGGGATAGAGAGAGCGAGAGAGAGAGCGCGAGAGATAGAGCAAGAGAGAGAGAGCGAGAGAGAGCGCGAGAGAGAGCGCGAGAGAGAGCGTGAGAGAGAGTGCGAGAGAGAGAGTTCGCGAGAGAGAGAGAGAGAGAGAGAGAGAGAGAGAGAGATCCACGGCGGGAACAGAGCAGACCGCACCAAAAACTCACCCTGGGTGACCAAACATCCTCTTTTGCCCGGACATGTCCTCTTTTCACGCCCTATCCGGGGGGGGTTTATAAATTCATGAAAATGAATTTCCGGGTTTCATTGTTTTTCAGTTTCAGTTTCAGTTTCACGGCCCTTTGCGAGCATCTGAAGGCTCGGGACTGCATTTTTCGCCAAACATATAAATTACAGAATTAAAGCGCCATTCGTTGCCGTTCGATCTGCCATCTGAATCGCCAAAATCCGTGCCTCGGTTCTCGAGTTACATGCCGATATGTCAGGCGTGCCACTTTTTACGCGGCGAGCCAGATTATCACCCCGGACTCCCGGAGAAGCATGCAGCTGCAGAGCCGCAGAGCCAGCGGCGCTCTCAGGGCCGTGCTCTGACGGCCGCGCTGTGAGGGCCGCTCAGCAGCGCCACCCACCCAATGGCTGAATTGCCAATGGCTGAATTGGAGTATTGCACTGTGCGGGCACAGCTGTGAGATCCATGCGAGGCCAGAGGATGTACATATACTGTATGAGTAAATTAACTATACTTTTGCTCACACAATATCTTGAATGAATGCGTTTATTTATTTCGAACATAAATTGAAAATAA
Source organism: Notolepis coatsorum (assembly GCF_963971535.1). Taxonomy (NCBI): domain Eukaryota; kingdom Metazoa; phylum Chordata; class Actinopteri; order Aulopiformes; family Paralepididae; genus Notolepis; species Notolepis coatsorum. Next base: position 114,197,720 of record NC_140177.1, on the reverse strand, counting down.
ATAATAATAAAAAACAAGTAATAAACAGATTAAAAATCAAACAAGCAGGAGTAGGATGAAGTGTAAACGTATGTATTCCTACCCCCTTGATTGATTGATTGATTGAAAACTTTATTAACAGATTGCAGAATGGGTACAATACAGTACGGCTCAATACACACAATTGTTAAGGTGATGCAGACCAGAGAAAGACTTTTGTCTTGTTTACATCAGGGTCCCCCATTTTCAATTCATCATAACATATATATGACATACATGACATACAGATAGACAGTATTCAGTATACCTTCACACTCTATTATCTTATGCAACTTATATTCACTCCACAAACTGAAATATACATACATTGTTGAATCAACAGCCTGTTTCTTGAAGTTAGACTCTCCTCTAAATTGTAACCCCCCTCTCTATAACAGAATTTTTGGATGTTACCCGGGAGTGAATTGTTTCATGCTTTAAACATGATTTGTGCATTCTTAAATTCAGCCAGGTCCCAGAGTTTCATGGCATGTGATTTGAAAAATAGTGTGTTTGTGTGTTCCAGATATCACCTTATTGATAATCAAATCAAAATCAAATGTATTTGTAAGGCCCAACAACACACGTAAGACTTCAGGCTATGGATTTGTGGTGTTTTCCAGCTTATTCAAAAAATATATATATATTATTTTGGAATATTGCAACTACTACACAAAAACGTGAATACACAAGTTCAACTCATGTTCAGCCCTATGTTACTCATTAGCACTAAAAGTGATTTTTATTTATTGTGTACGAAACTTCAGAATGTTATCTTTCAAAAGAGACCAGGCTTATGCATGTGCTATAAGCATAAAGTATAAAGATAAGCTTTGCAAAAAAAGTATGCAGTCCTCAAGTTCAAGTAAAAAAATTGCCACTTTTCTGGGCGCATGTTACATTTGGGATATTGCAACCACTGCAGAAAAATGTGAGTACACAAGTTCACGTTCAACTCAAGTTCAGATCTATATGCTACTCTATTTCATTAGCACTAAAAGTGATTTTCCTTTTTTGCATTAGTAACTTCAGAATGTTATCTTTCAAAAGAGACCAGGCTTATGCGTGTGCTAAGCATAACGTATAAAGATAAGCTTTGCAAAAAATAATGCAGTCCTCAAGTTCAAGTAAAAAAAAATTGCCGCTTTTCTGGGTGCATGTTAAGATGTTAAAACAATAAAGGCATCTTTGAGTAAACTTTGAGTAGAGATTCAAGATTCAAGAGGTTTATTCATCACATACAGTACAGTACATACACAAGACATAGTGAAATGAAGGTGGCCATGCCTGCTTCGATTGTGCAAAGTATCATTAAGTATCTCGAGGCTGGGGCCAACATGTCCTCTTTTTTGGAAATCAAAATATGGTCACCCTACAGGGGCGGGGCTAGGGGGTGGCTACTTGGGCTCAAGCCCTGAATGTTTTCTGAAAAGCCCAGAATCTATTTAAAAATACAAATAAAATAAAATTTGGACAATTAATCATTGTTACATGAAAATATGTTTGCACCAGATTTAGCAGAAGCTAATTTCCATATAGTCTATCCAGCTGATAACTGTATTTGAGTGAGTTAAGTCTTGGTGTTATGGTAGACTCAGACCTAAGCTTTAAATCACAATCAACAAGTTGACAAAAACATAATTCTTCCACCTTAGAAACATAGCTAAAGTACGGCCATTTATAAATCAAAAGGATGCTGAAAACCAGATCCATGCCTTTATCTCAAGCCGACTCGACTACTGTAATGCACTCCTTACCGGCCTCCCGAAAAAATACGATGATAACTATTTTATTGCAATGCACTATTGCATTATTTTATTCGATTTTACTAACAATTTTATTGCACTGCACTATTTTACTTTGTATCAGTGATAATCAAACCGTAAACAAAGATGCATATTAACACTTTCAGCGCCAGATGGCGCTGTTTACTGTTACTGTTGAAAGGCCAGCGCCTTTTAACATGGGGATACGTGGCTGTGTTTGCAGGCCTAAAGCTATATTATATATTATAGCTATGGATCTAATAATATAGTCGATTGTCATTGAGTTTCTTCCGGTCAAGATGCAAAAAACAGAATTTTTCCATCCATACAACATTTCCGTTTTATACCGTCGTGAATATGAGTGTAGTTTCAGGGTGGTCTGGTGTCATTTCCAAAATGACAGACACCAAGCCACATCGTTTCAAAATGGAGTGCAATAGCGGCCGCAAGATGTTAGGCGGCGGAATTGGACTTTTGAGATCTCAGACCCATCCCCAGTGATAACACAGGCTGCCAGCATGTCTTTATGAATGGAAATATCGAATAAAAGAAACAACGATGAAAACCTGACTATACTCTGGTTTTCGGGGGTCCTGGCGCTCAACGGATATTAGTGATCCTAATATGAAAAACGATGTGATTTAATGTTCTATGTCTTACCTTGACTTTGTCTATTTTACTGCTATCTATTTTATGCTTTATGTCTGCACTTTATGCATTGCTCTTGATCTGCCAATGTTGTGCTCATTTTATGCCTGTCTTTTTGTAGTGCTGTGAAGCACTTTGAGCTGCAATTCTTGTATGAAAGGTGCTATACAAACAGTGTATTATTATTATTATTATTATTATTATTATTATTATTATTATTATTATTATTATTATTATTATTATTATTATTATTATTATTATTATTATTATTATTATTATAAATTATTATAGTTTGCTTCATTGATTAAAGGGTGTGAATTTAAGTGTTCTCTAGTGCCTTTTGTCCGCTTTAAGGTGGTGGTATAAGTTAAAGGTTGTGGTGTCGAAGTGAAAAAAATCTGGGCTAACCCCCGGATCTCCTACAATCCTAAATCCGCCCCTGCCTACCTAACGCAGAGTCAGGTCCAAGAGGAAGGAGACGACCGTGGAGAAAGTTCACCAGTCCCATCATGATATTGTCCCCCCCGTTGGGATGAACCCGGGAGTCCACTCCCAGTCCATCCGCCACACGTTAGCACCCGACAACTAGTTAGCTGTCCCTGCCCCCAGCCAAGCTACTAGCCGACATAGCTATAGCCTGACTGAAGGTTCCAACACGCAACAACTTTCATCCTCAGTCCATCCGCCGAACGTCCTCCCCGTCCCGGCACAACCCAATCACCACACCCGGTACCGACAAGCCCACGGCACGCGGCGCCATCTCCTCCGCTCCGATGCTGCACATCTGGTTCTCTTGGCCAAGACATCCACTCGCTCCAGTGGACAGCGCCGAATAGACCCTGTACCTGGCTGTACCCCCTCCTCTCGTGGATAATACCGGTCTTCTTCACATCTCTCTACCGACTACCAGACCGACGCCAACCAGCTCCCCCTAGTGTTAGTCCTCCCACCCCACGATGCTTTGCATAAAAGTAATTGAATGAAACCAATAGTATATCTGCAGAGCCGCAGAGCCTGGAACACTATTCTACAAACGTGTCTAATGTGAAATATATAAGTATGTAAGCAAAACTAGATTTTAGGTCTGTGATGGAAAGTGATTGTTAACACTTTAACCGCCGAAAACGCCGGAACTCGTCATTCCCCGCCATGCTCATTCCGCCGAGGACGCCTTAACTCGTCTTTGATGTCAATATTTCAAAAATCTGTCATCGAAATCATATTTCCTTTCCGGCGCCCTGAGACACAAGTGTGATCTCCTCTCAACTCTCTAGCGGTTCAAGAGCGCCATCTGGTGGCCGATCGGCAGATCGCCAACCGGATATTAACCTTTGAACCAGTAGTACTCATGCAAATGTGGTCCGGCCACTCTCTATAGCTCCCGCGACTCCATCTTGAAACACTGGATAATAGATCGCTCGCCCTAACTCAATAAACAACGTTATTTGGACGTATATACTATTATACAACCTGGAAATGGATCGGGCATTTCTACATCCCATAATCGAAAACGGTCTACTCCACGCTGATCGTCCAACGGCGCGAGGAACATACGGTAAGATTCAGCGTTATATTCTAACGTGTTCAATATAAACTGCTATGATGAACATATGACCCACTCTGGATGAATCATCTAACGTTGCCCACGGAATTATAAACGATCCCCCGCCCATCCGGTCATCATCAGATCATACGTAGATCATTCTATAAGTACGTCCAGTTGAAATTTTTCATCTCGCGCCGATCGCTACCAAACTGTATTTCATCATCAATATAATGCATTTAGGGCTATAAATCACGTTCTGAAGAAAGCTGTAGAAAACGATAAAAACATACTTATACTTTAGACCATATTTTAGTATGAATATGTGAATGAAAAAGTTTAACGTTGCTACACCCTGAACAATACATATAGGACATTGAATGGGCCATAATAATGGCAATGTAGCAATAGAATTTAAAAAGTTATAGCCCTGCAAAGAAGGGGAACTTCTCCATAGACAAATAGAGCTGGCGAGGGATGGTAAATTATGAATTTAACCCATGGCGATCAAAGTGTTAACATTCTATTTATTTTTATTAAAGAAATTAAATAATTTTTTTTTTTTGCGAGGCCCCCCTTCCCGCGAGGCCCTGTGCGACCGCACTGCTCGCACACCCCCTGAGGCGGCCCTGCCTGTGATTACACTATCATCTCATCACACACCTATGGAAAACTAGGGCTGCGGGAGGTGTGTGGGGCCACAGACAAATCAACCAATCCCCAGGTCTCCTCCCGACATAATAATTTCATCACGTATCAATTAGTGAATAATGTCAGTAACGTTCTGGGCACAGCTGTGGAGGAGACATCCTGCAACACACAGTTCAAACAGTTCATAGTTGTGTCTCAGTTATGCAATAAGCATATAATGTTACTCCAACGGCCTGGTAATCCAAATGGGGGGCATATTCCACAGTCTGAGTTGTCAAAGAAAAACATTTGTGCAATAAAGGGTTTAGTAGGGGGAGCCCCATGTCAACCTTTGACAAAATCATATTGCTTTAGGTGTCTGCCTGGAACAAAACCACTGTCATATGAACATAGTCTCAAGTCAATGTCCAGTTTTGATTCTAATGTGTTTAAATTGCCAACAAACATAAATAGAAACCAAATGTTTATGTTCAAATCTTTAAAAGGATAATTACAGCTATTTTCAACCTAGAGCCAGGCTACATTTTTCTCTATCATCGGGCGTCAAATTGATATATTTTCAGAATTTGACCACGGCTGTTCAAACTGTGTTTTTCGAACTGTGCATTTCCAGCTGCAATTACACAACAGTCAAAAACATCCTCAAAAGCAGCAATGTACTGTATGTGTTTCTTTACTCTGAAAAGACATACTTTGTGTTTTTGGTAACATTCTTCGTCAGTTGCTCAGTTGCACTGTTGGATTGAATTGCAGCCATTATGCTATCGGTTGTGTTTGTGTGAGATTTTATCTGTCCTCAGCTAATGCATGGCCGGTCCGGAATCAGGGCTGGTGGTCTATCGCCCTGCTCTAAAGACAAACTCTAACCTTAACCAACTTCGAAAGAGAGCGACTTCGAAAGAGTCGCCAAGCTTAACCAGTTGGAAACAAGGCAGACAGTAATAAAATTAGCAATCAATCAATCAATCAGTTCAATAATCCACGCTCACTTAAAACAGCGCACCCCCCAGCTGCTTCTATAGAAAGTAGGTAAAAAAAAGAATTTTTTAATTTTTTATTTTGTTCCACAATGACTCATGACCCACTAATTACATAATCCAACATTGTGTAAGAAACTAACACATTCGCTGTGACAGAATCGTTTTTCATTTAGTCTTTATGACCTTATCAACATATCCTTTCGTAACGTTTACTGTCCGCCATCTTGCTTTCACTTCTAAAAACTTGCACGGCGGATTGATAGTAATTCGGTTGTGGGCGGGTCCTGGGACCAAGAGCGTGGGGTAATGACAAATACCCACGTGTAACTTGACTGTTTCAGCCAATCAGAATCGAGAAATTTGCATGGCATTGTATAACATTTAATACTCTGTAGTACCATGTTGTACCATGGCATGTAATACAATTGAATACCCTGTACAACCCAGTGGACACACTGGAGGTTGCATTGTAGTTTAACTTTAGCACACAGTCATGCCAAGGTCTACTTCACTGACTGTAAACCCACACAACACAATTCCACAGTTCTACTTGCAAATTAGTGAGCCGTTAGCAGCTGGGATCATCTCATAACAACACATGGTAATGTAAGTCACTTAAGGTGTTTTTCCATCAGTAGTCTGTTTGCCCAGTGGAAGTAGCTGTTCAGTAGCTGTGTTCTTTTGGATGTGGACCTGAGACTGCGGTACCGTCTGCCAGATGGCATGAGCTCAAACAGTTTGTGGTTTGGGTTGCTGGGGTCTTTCAGGATTTTGTGTGCCTTGCTGATGCACCGCTCTCTCCAGTGCTTGGCGGTCGTTCTGTTGTTTCCAAACTATGCGGTGGTGCATCCCGTCAGTATACTCTGCCTCTGTAGAAGGCCCTCAGATCGCTAACGCTGTGGCGTCCTTGACGAAGACGGGCAGGAGCACTTGGATTGGTCCTCGGGCGCGGCCCTCGCCGACGCCTGTCTGCTCCCGGCTGCCCTTGGGGGGAAGGACGACGGGATGGGTTAAGCGCAGAGACGAATTGCATCGGCGATCCTACAAAGACAATGCATGCGTGTGTGTTCCGGTGTGTGTGTGTGCTAACCGCTAAAACATTATATGCATATGTAGTATTGAATCTTGGTCGGTGTGTATGACCTCAGTGCTCGAGTCCTGCTTGGTGTGTGAAACCTCGTTATTCAAGTTCTGGCTGGTCCGGTTGATCTCGGTGCTCGGATCTCGGTTGGTGTGTGTGGCCTCCGTGTTCGCATCTTGGCCGGCCCGGGCGACCTCCGCGCCTGCATCTCGTGTGCGGATGGTCCGGCCGACCTTGGTGCCCGAGTCCTGGTTGGTCCGGTTGTATCCAGCGTCTCCCCGTCCCTCCCCTGGGGGCCGTCCGTTTCACCTCTCCCGAACCAGCTTGTATCACTTGCTGCGTCATATTCATCGTGTTAACTTCCATGTTAGCTTGCAGCTCCTTCTCCAGCCAGGCCTCGCTGCGGTCCAACACCACGTTAGCTTGTATCCCTTGCTGCGTCGTATTTATCGTGTTAACTTCCATGTTAGCTTGCAGCTCCTTCTCCAGCCAGGCCTTGCTGCGGTCCAACACCACGTTAGCTTGTATCCCTTGCTGCATCATATTCATCGTGTTAACTTCCATGTTAGCTTGCAGCTCCTTCTCCAGCAAGGCCTCTCTGCGGTCCAACGCCACGTTAGCTTGTATCCCTTGCTGCGTCGTATTCACAGTGTTTTTAACTTCCATGTTAGCTTGCAGCTCCTTCTCCAGACAGGCCTCGCTGCGGTCCTACGTCCCACCAGCTTGTATAACTTGCTGCGTCATATTCATCGTGTCAGCTTCCATGTTAGCTTGCAGCTCCTTCTCCGGCCAGGCCTCACCGCGGTCCAACGCCACGTTAGCCCCGAGTCCATCGATGTCGCTCTGGATGTTCTGCATGCTAGCTTGGATAGCTTGGTTAGCTAACTCCCTAGCCCGTGTGCTAGCCCATATGTCCTGGACTATCTGCATTTTAGCTTGGATGTTAGCTTGGATGGTAGCCTGCATGCTAGTTTGGTATCTTTGACTGTGTATTTCATAACTAATATGTGTATATAAATTAGAAAACCAAAATGAAAGAAGCCTGGTGTTGCTGAAGCAGAGTGTGACATACTGGGAGAGGTTTCAGACAACCCCCACTCGTGACTGAGTACTGTATGTTAATGTGGTGATAACACCCCACTGGGTGCAGAGGACAGCTGGTCTGAACAAAGGGCAGACCAGCCCAGACTTGTTAAGAGCAGAATGTATTTACAGGATGTTAGACATGGAAACTAATTTAAACTATATCATATTAATCTATCTGATTTATTAGATAAAAGATATTTGAATATCATTTAGAATGTCAACGTGGTTATTTAAGTAATAATGCTATTTCACTCTGGTTGTAAAGCTTGCTAGGATCTAAACCTTAGAACTAGAAATTCAGTCTGGGAAAAAGCAGGCTTGTGATACTTAATATAGGGAATCTGGTATTAAAATATAGACAAACTCCACATTGGGTTAAAGCGGAATACATATGTAACTTCTTACATTTAAGGTACAGATTAGAAACGGTTCTAGTGTTACAAACTGTTAAACTCATCAAGAGCCACAGACCCCCTTGACTGAGAAGACCTGAGCAGCAAAGGAGGGGGCCAAAAGCAGACCCCCTATGTTTGCTGTAGGAGACCCCAAAGAAGAAGACAGGGGGGCGGAAACGCCCTCCCAGAAGACAAATCTAATTGGACTAGGGATGCTCGATATTGGCTTTTTTACCGATACCGATATACCGATATTGTCCAACTCTTAATTTCCGATACCGATATCAACCGATACCGATATATGCAGGGTTTCCCCCCCAAAAAAATGCAATAATTTCAGGTAATTAACATTACATATCTCTTGTTGTGGAATGAACACAACATTATGCATACTTTTGACAATAAATAAAATCAGAATTTGTTCTTACTTGCTTGCCTGGGTAAATAAAGGTTATAGAAATGTAAAAAAATAAAATAAAAATAAAGAAATTTGAAAACCGATACCGATATTTTTCGATATCACATTTTAATGCCGATATCGGCCGATAATATCGGTAGGCCGATAATATCGGACATCCCTAAATTGGACCAAAACGTACTACTAGACTGTTATTATTGGTGGATATCAGGGTATATAACAGAGAGCGCGGTGTTAGAGAGATAGGCCAGAAACCCCCCAGGGTTTCTGTGTCTCTCAACCGACCCATCCAGAGACTACAGACTGCTGATTACATGTGAGTAAATCATGGAAAAAACCATTGTGGTTTAAGTTTAGTGTAATCCTTAATATCTGAAACCAGGTTTACTCATGTGTAATGCTCAGTAAGACTCTATTTCATTGATGTTAACATGACTACTGTTTTATGTACATACTGGGTTTCACTCTGAGCCCTTTGGCAAAATAAATCAGAATTGAGTTGAACTATAGTTCCTTCTGTCTGGCCTGCACAGTTTATTTCTCTAATGGCTATATTTGAAGTCAGATGAGGAGACCATTCTATCAATTATGACCTTCTTCCTTTTCCAGATAGCAACCTCATTGTACTGTAAATCACCTTAGATATTGATTAGAAATATACGACAGATTGGTGCCGTTGTAAGACCCGTTCTGCATTGTTCACATATTGAGAGCAAGCAGTAAAAAGGACCGGGGGTTAGGTGTTGCAGTGCAGAAGTCTTGCTGTCTGGAAGGGGAGAACAGGGTTGTGTTTGGTCGTGCAGCCAGTAGCCACCAGTTGGGGCCCGGGGGGTGGATGTTGTTTTTGCGTACAGGGGGGTGGGGCGGTAGAGCAGGGATGAGTTCTATTACATTAAAGAAAAAAGCAGCGCTCCCAGATTGTTTAAGTCTGTATCGGCCAAGGCTAGGAAGTCAAAGTCATAGGGACGGAATCTAAGAGGAGCGCAGATGTTTAAGTTAAGCTCAACCGCGATCCTAGACAGAAGCACAGAAGTTAAGCTCTACCATGCTGCTAAACAGGAGGACAGAAGTTTAAGAGACCAGGACCGTGTTTCTCTATGGACGCACAGAAGTTTAAGAGACCAGGACCGTGCTTCTAGATGGGAGAGTAGATATTAAAGTGACCAGGAACGTGCTTTCAAGAAGAGGTTGTTAAGCGCTGATGAAAGAGAGGAAAGAAAGGGACTTGATTGATAAATACAACCCAATATTGTGTGGAAATGCTACAGTATGGATTAGGGAATAGCAATAGATGAGTATGGCTGTCCGAACTCCTGGAGAAGGAGGCGGACGGGCTCGCACCTAATGATGGTTGTATTAATGGAAGGAACTTTGACTAGGTCAAGTTATTCTGTCTCCTGCCGAGCTCAGGCGGGCTGAGAGATGTGGGGGAAATGGTGCAATAGTATGTGGTTACATGCCTTCTGTTGGACAATGGTCAGTAGAGTCGAGACGAAATAGGATGGTGCCGAGGGGATTACGATATTGGTTTTAATCAAGTAGCCGTCGGGCCACGGATGACGTAGTGAAAGGCGTAATCGTTATGAAGTTGGATAAACATGCTTAAAATATTGAGACCGACACCGAAAGTAGCCTGTGTGATACAATATAGCTTTTGACTTTAGCTTGCGATTTTATTCAAGCTTTGGGTAAGGGATGGGCATTTTTGGTTGCCTAAGAGCAATAGGGAACCTACAAAAATGATAACCAAATAGCATCCTGCTGAAAGGGCTGTTTACCAGGACGGTTATCACGTCGTGCGTGGGCTCGTTAGATGTGTGTGGAGTTAAGGCCGGCCGGCTGAGATGAGTTTGAGGAGGAAATTATGTTGTTGTTGTTGAACGTTTGGATGAAAAAAGTTAGCACTTATGAATGAGAGTTTGTGTGTAAGCATGTTAGCTGGGGGTAAATGGGTTTAGTACTTATGAATGAATGCGTGTGTGTATGATTTTACAAAGGTACTGTTATATAGTTCTCGTGGCGGGATGCGCATGTAATTTGTATCCGTCCGGGTAGCGTTGAACTGAATGAATGCGCGGATCTTGAACGCATGAAGGAACATCACATAACGCGCGGATCTCGGAGAGTGTTGAACCATCACATCATGCTGGCTAGCTATTTAGCTGGTATGAACGTTTGGGGGGTAACGCCGGGATATGGGCTTGTGCAATGTTATGATTAGAAGCGGTGTGGTGGCGTTAGTTTGTTAATTGTTTAATAATAACGTTGATTGAGAGTTATTTGCAAAAGTAGGACGCTTCGGTTGTGATGTTGTATGGCCCTGGGCGAGAGCACCGCGGTGCACCCTTGGGAAACGGGGAGCTGGCTATTAGAGCTAAGCTAAGCTACCTATGCTAAGCTAAGCTAACGGGACTATTAAGCTAACTATGCTAACAATGCTGATGTGCAGGGTACGAATGATTCTTTTCATGTTGTATGAACGTACGTTATTTTATTTTGTACTACGTGTGACGTAGGGTTGCGTTATACTGGAGACAGTTAACATTGTTTTGTGTAAGAGTCTGTGTAGCATTATGCAACTTGTGACCACCAGCGGCGGGCTAGCAGAGAACGACTTCTCGGTTTGACAGGAAGCGCCGTAGCGGCCATTTTGGACACGTGACCGGGTTTTTGACAGGAAGCCCCATAGCGGCCATTTTAGTTGTAGTTCTTTATCGTCTTGTTCCGTTGGCGGAGGAAGAGAAATGTGTGCAACTCTGGTTAACGCAAATGGTGAGTGTTTATATTTTTGCTTTGTGTTGTAAACGATGATTTGGGAGTGGTTTTGGTTGTGTTGCTACACGTTTTGTGTAACAGAAGGGGGGAGTGTGTACATGTGGGATGATTAGAATAGGGGACACAGTTATGAGTTGTAGGCTGCAGACAATGCAGTGAGTCTATTAAGGTGAAATGATTTGATGAAAACATTGCCTGTGAACTAGTTAAAACTCACAATTTAGCTACTATGGGTAAATGTATCATTAATAATAGGAACATATATATACATTGGACCTGTCAAAATAGGCAATGTTATTTTACACAAGAGTAAATTCTTGACCAAGTGGGGTTTGAGAGAAGCTACAGGCTGAGTTTGGAAAGCGTTCTACACTGAAAAGGACATATTGCTTGCAGTATATTTAATTAATACATCTGCAGTAGAATCACATATCATATATGTACAGAGTTAACATTCCCAGGAAATCTTGTTTACAACTCTTTGAGTCTTGACATGTTGGAACTAACCATTAATAATGTTTTATTTCTAACGAGTGGCTTTTGATAAAATGTTTATGTTTGTACTTTGATTACATGAATATTGTTGTGTTAAAATGTGATTTTTAAAGCTGTTTAAGTTGTGCAATTGTTTTGAAATAAGTGAGGTTGTGTTTATGCTTGTTTAGATGGTTAAATCTTTAATACACTATTGGTTTACATAGGCTGATGTTTTATATTAAGATTGGTTGCAAGTCCTTGAATCATAATAGAATAATTTAATGGTGGGGGCTTGTTTATATGTTTTTTAAAATGATTAAATGACACGGTCTACAATAATTGGATGTATGTTTTTATGACTGTGGGATTGCTTTCATTCCAAAGTTTCTGTGCTTAGGATAAATGATATTGGCTGTTGAGAGAACAGGCAAATATGTGTTAATTTACCTCTGGGGGGGGCGGATTGCCTTCCCCCTAGAAGTGTAGGAATGTGTGATTAATTCAACCCTGAAAGGCGGCTTCACGGCTTGCCTCTCGGGGGTGGACTGTGTGTAATTAACCCTCTGTTTACAGGAAGATCAAAGGGGGGAGGAATGCTTTTAAAAAACAGGCCACGGGATGCTCAAGGGGGGATGGTAAACCTGTTGTTTATGATCACTGTTACAGAAAACAGGAAGACAGGTCAGAGGTGAAGATAGGGGAGGACAGTCAAAGTGAGATAACAGATGGAGTTATTTTTAGAACTGGAAAGGGGTTGTATGGTGACGATGCATGATCAGAGGCCGTGTGAAGATCAATAAGATAGCCAGTTCAGATGCAGGTATGACGTTGAATGGCTAACTATCTGATTAGTAGGAATAGCGTTAGGCTCTCAGGACACTGGGTATGTTTTGAGGTTCTATCATTGAGGGGGTTCCCAGAATTCCTCTGGATGTTAGGTGTAGAAAATACAGTGAGAACTGTATGGTATAAGAAAGGAAAGTGTGCACTGAATTTGCAGTGAAGTTGAGAGCAGGAGAGTTAGAAGTAGAAGAGGGAGAAACAACTAACCATTGTTTGTCTGTATGTTGGTTGATTAACGAGTTGTATGAGAGAGAGTTTGAAAGTATTTGTTTATGATATGTGTAATATATGTTGAAAGCGATGGTGTTTGTAGAGGAAAATGTTAAATGATCAGAGTGACTGTGGAAGATTGAGATGTTGTCTGTTTGTCTGTGTCTTTTGATTTCAAGTGAAAGATTGAGGCTGTTGATAGCAGGTCATAAATAAACAAAGCATTAGGTAATATGTAAACCGGAAGGTCGTAAAGCGATTCTGTTATCTGGTGGAGGCCTAACAATAGACAGGATGTTAGATCTTGTGTCAGGATCAGATGTCAGCTGGGTGAGCCAGCAGACCACTTTTAGTATAGGTCATATCTAGGTAAAATAAAACAATAACAACGTTAATGAGTAGTAAGGCTGTTATCTTGTCTATCAGAATAAGAAGGATATCAAACCACTTGGGTTATACCACAAATAGAACTGGGAATTATTGTCGTTTATCATTTCTTTCAAATCATTTGTTTGAATAACAAAGTTATTTTGTTTTTAATTTAAAAAGCGGTGGTAATTTTGATTTTATTACGTTCATTTGAGTTTATTTCTTGTCTTAGAAGTTAAAGTCGCTGCTGAGAAATCGGTATACGTATGAATGATGTATTGAATTAAAATGTTTGATTTCTTTTTATTTATTTTCTTTCTAAACTTTAATTTTCAGGACTGAATGTGTTGTATGTCAGTGATGAATGGGACCAGTATAGAAGACTGTGCTGGAATCGGAGGTGTTGGGTCACGGTGGCATGACTGCTTGTTCCATTTGAGTGATGTGTGGAATGTGTGTGTGTGAGGGAATGTGTGTGTGTGAGGGCCGCGACAGGAGTGTGAGATGGGTATGAGTGATTTTGGCGTTTGTTCTTTTTATTCCTTTGATGTTTTCTCTGTGTGCATGAGATATTTCACAAGTGGGGACGCCACAACAGAGTGGTGTGTTTATTGAGATGTATGACTTTGTTTAATTTCTTTTTCTTTTGTGTTTAAATCTATCTTTTCATGATCTGGGTGAGAGGGGAGAGTGCCATGAGGGCAGAAGCTGTGTGACGTCGAGACCAGGATGTCTGAAAGAGCTAAGTAGTTCAGTCACATTTCAATGGTGCTTCTCTTACAAGTATGTTAAATTAATGTGTAATCAGAAAATGCAATTGTGCTTTTGTCTCCTCACAGCTCGGTAGGGGAGGGAATGCAGTACAGCCCAGAGGACGCATGGTCAATACATTACATTAGAAATACGAGACGGTAAAGTGGGACTTCAGTTTCTTTTCAGTCCAAGGGTGGTTAATTGCCAAATTGTGGTGTGAGGATTCTTGTATACATTTGCCCCCATCTCTACAAAACCCCTGAAGGGGGGGCCAGGTTGAATTTATGTGAACAGATGTGGTACAAGTTTTGGAAAAATTTCCAGGCTAATGAGATTCGTCTGCGACAGGTTGTCATGGGATAAAAGATGACTAGACCGGAGGCATGTAACCTGGCTTGAAGCATGGCTGCAGTTGTTAGCTGCTAGGCACTAAGGAGGGGGGCGGAGCCGGTCTGAGGGCTGAGCAGAAAATGTGTGGACGAGATCCTCTGAGGAATTGTGATGTTGGTTGGGCTGTGGGGAACAGGGAAGATGACTGAACAGATACTGATGGTCTTTGTTTTGTGCACATTTGATTTGATAGGAGGCACAGACAAAGGGCGGATAGATTAACACAACGCAGGGATGTTAGATGTCATGCACATAGAATAGGGAGGTAGACGCTAGAATAGATAGTAAAAAGAAAAAAAATCTCATTGGGTGTCTGCTTTCCCCGCCCGACTGACGCTGTGGAGACCGAGGTGGTAAGGTTATGACCATTGTGTGGTCATAAAGGGGGGAGGATGGATGGATGAGAAGACCAATTGATGAATTATGCAAGATGTGATTGAACTATTTTTAAGAAAGAATTAGCAGGAAGAAAATATGAATGAAAAGTGAATATTGTGATGCTAATGTGTGTTTTCTCTCAACCAGATCATCTAAAGAGTGTGGGAACAAACTTTCCTATAGATTAAGAATACTGGGTATTAAATTTGTGATTTATTATATTTTAATTTGTGATGTTTAGATTAAATAGTTTTAATTGTTTTTAGCATATTCAAAGTTTTTGATTAAAAAGAAAAAGTAGGCCTCTGGCTATGAGCCCTGAGGAGCAAAAGCTCATTGATGATATGTACCAAAGAATAATGAAAATTGAGAAAAATTGGAACAATTTATGATTTTTATGTTTAATGTGAAAAATGTTGTATGGTTAGCCTGTATGAAATCAAGTCAATATACTGGTTTATGACAATATTAATTGCCAAAGGGAGGACCTGTGGTATCTTTGACTGTGTATTTCATAACTAATATGTGTGTATAACTTAGAAAACCAAAATGAAAGAAGCCTGGTGTTGCTGAAGCAGAGTGTGACATACTGGGAGAGGTTTCAGACAACCCCCACTCGTGACCGAGTACTGTATGTTAATGTGGTGATAACACCCCACTGGGTGCAGAGGACAGCTGGTCTGAACAGAGGGCAGACCAGCCCAGACTTGTTAAGAGAAGAATGTATTTACAGGATGTTAGACATGGAAACTAATTCAAACAATATCATATTAATCTATCTGATTTATTAGATAAAAGATATTTGAATATCATTTAGAATGTCAAAGTGGTTATTTAAGTAATAATGCTATTTCACTCTGGTTGTAAAGCTTGCTAGGATCTAAACCTTAGAACTATAAATTCAGTCTGGGAAAAAGCAGGCTTGTGATACTTAATATAGGGAATCTGGTATTAAAATATAGACAAACTCCACATTGGGTTAAAGCGGAATGCATATGTAACTTCTTACATTTAAGGTACAGATTAGAAAAGGTTCTAGTGTTACAAACTGTTAAACTCATCAAGAGCCACAGACCCCCTGTACTGAGAAGACCTGAGCAGCAAAGGAGGGGGCCAAAAGCAGACACCCCTATGTTTGCTGTAGGAGACCCCAAAGAAGAAGACAGGGGGGCGGAAACGCCCTCCCAGAAGACAAATCTAATTGGACCAAAACGTACTACTAGACTGTTATTATTGGTGGATATCAGGGTATATAACAGAGAGCGCGGTGTTAGAGAGATAGGCCAGAAACCCCCCAGGGTTTCTGTGTCTCTCAACCGACCCATCCAGAGACTACAGACTGCTGATTACATGTGAGTAAATCATGGGAAAAACCATTGTGGTTTAAGTTTAGTGTAATCCTTAATATCTGAAACCAGGTTTACTCATGTGTAATGCTCAGTAATACTCTCTATTTCATTGATGTTAACATGACTACTGTTTATGTACATACTGGGTTTGATGTGCAAACCTTATTAATCCTTTTATACAACATGTGTTGATGTACTATGAAATAATCCTTGTATGTAAAGCAACCTTCTGAATTCACTCTGAGCCCTTTGGCAAAATAAATCAGAATTGAGTTGAACTATAGTTCCTTCTGTCTGGCCTGCACAGTTTATTTCTCTAATGGCTATATTTGAAGTCAGATGAGGAGACCATTCTATCAATTATGACCTTCTTCCTTTTCCAGATAGCAACCTCATTGTACTGTAAATCACCTTAGATATTGATTAGAAATATACGACACTAGCTTCCCATTGCGTCATGACAGCCTGAATCATCTCCTGAATCATCTCCTGCGCCCTCATTTGTACTTCTTCTGGGGTCGCTTTTCTCTCGCCTTTTCTCGTGTTCCTCCTTCCTCCTCTCTTATATCCTTGAATTGTCACTTTTTATTTCGCTTTGAATTGTTTTACTTCCTTTTTTTGATATTCAATGACCGGAAGCTCTTTCATGTGGCTGTTCACCAGAACGTCGCAAACCGGAAGTCCCAGGCTCTTCTTTTAACTATAAACCATCTTCATTTAGAAAAGCGATTCTCTTTTGCGAGTGAAAAAGCGAGTGTTCAGAGTAAAATGCAGATCGGGGGCACATTAAATGCAAGTCGATGTCAACCAAAACGCAGAGCAGCGTTTTGTGTGACACCAAGTCAGCGGCGTGGACGTCCGCGCATTAGAAAATTGGACCTTCGCACTTGGAGTCCGCTTTGGGTCTGCTTTTAGTCCACTTTGGGTCCGCTTTGAGTCCGTGCGAGTCCGCTCCGTGTACGGTCCGCTCGACTATGGGAGCACCTTTAGACTCACCCCCCCCCGACACACCACAAAACGCCTGGGCCGGTCCTTTATACCGGCAGCCATCAGGCTCTACAACAAAGGTCTTTGGCGGCCGGATCTGCTGCCAGAACTATCACTGTCACAACTCGGGACTTGAGAACTAGAGACTCACATCACCGTACTGACTATCTTGTATTTTGCACTAGAGACTAATATCACTGGACTCTCATCACTGGACTATCTCGTACTTTGTACTTTTTTTATATTATATTGTATTTGATCTATATTTTAAGTGTACCTATAGTGTATATAGGACTGTGAAGCTATGCATCCCCCACCAGAATTTCCCCAAGGGGATGATTGATTGATTGATTGATTGATTGATTGATTGATTGATTGATTGATTGATTGATTGATTGAATTGATTGATTGATTGAAAACTTTATTAACAGATTGCAGAATGGGTACAACACAGTACAGCTCAATACACACAATTGTTAAGGGGATGCAGACCAGAGAAAGACTTTCATCTTGTTTACATCAGGGTCCCCCATTTTCAATTCATCAGGACATATATGACATACATGACATACAGATAGACAGTATACTGCTACATATATACATTTATGACATACCAGATTTGCAAATACAGTACTGTTTGTGATACAAAAAGAGTCCAGAAAAGGAAGTATATACATTTGACGTAAAAACTGTACATTGGAGGAGGTTGGGTGGGGTTGTGTGGGGGGGGGTGGGTAGGGAGGGGTTGAGGGGGGAAACACTGTACAACTGTACAAGCAAAACTGTACATTGGGATATTGACAACCATACTAGGTAATTTACATTGGAGGGGGTTGGGGGGGGGAACACTGTACAAACAAGCAAAACTGTACATTGGAATATTGACAAAACCATACTAGGTAAATTACTGTACATTGGAGGGGGTTGGGTTAGGACATTTACAGGGGCCAGTTTCGAATTGCAGTCTCCCGTAGGTGTTCCTTGAGAGTGGTTTTGAAAGTGGGTAGTGATTCACATTCCTTTACAGCTTTGGGTAGGGCATTCCACATTGATGTGGCATAATTGCGAAACGTGTTTAGTCCCTTGTATGAGCCAAAAGTTGGCAAACTCGAGCCTGAAGCCCAGCAAGCTGAAGAGACATCAGGCGACTAAGCACCCAGAAACAGTTGGGAAGGATGCAGACTTTTTTCGGAGGAAAGAACAGTCTCTCAAGGCAAACAAGCCTGTTGATGTTAGAGTAGCGTGGAGCAGGGGTGGCAGTGATTTACAGAAGGCTACCGAAGCCTCCTTTGAGTGTTCGCTTTTAATTGCAAAAGCAAAGAAACCGCACAATATTGGCGAGCAGCTCATCAAACCAGCCTGTATCAAAATGGTTGAGAAACTGTGCGGCCCACAGGTGGCGGATAAACTAAAAGCAGTACCACTCTCGAACAATGTAGTGAAAGACCGAATTGATAAGATGTCAAGTGATTGTGAGCAGCAGCTGTCAGAAAAGCTTAGAAAGGGTCAATTTGCCATACAACTTGATGAAACTACAACTGTCGCAGACGAGGCTGTGCTCATCGTTTATGTGCAGTATATCGAAAATGAGGATCTGAAGCAGGACATTCTCATGTCAGTCAACCTTACTACCACCACTCGAGGTGAGGATATTTTTACTGCAGTAGATTCTTACTTCATGTCCCAAAACCTCTCTTATGATAATTTAGTTGCATGCTGTTCCGATGGAGCTGCCTCAATGATGGGAAAAAACAAGGGATTTAACAGTCGCTTGAAACAGAAGGCCCCCCACTGCATAATATTTCACTGTATGATCCATCGCCAGGCACTGGCCAGCAAAAAACTGTCTGACGACCTCAGTGAAACTGACACTCGCAACTGTAGTCAAAGTTGTTAATTTCATCAAAGGACGCCCCACCAACAAGCGTCTATTTGCGCAGTTATGCGAGGATGAGGCACACCAAACGCTCCTGCTGCACACAGAGGTGCGTTGGCTATCACGGGGCCGAGTGCTTGTGCGCTTCATGGAACTACAAGAGAAAATAGAAGAATTTCTTGAAACTAATAACCCCGCGCTTTCAGAGAAAATGACAGAGTCATTCTGGATCAAAACGGCATACCTGGCTGACATCTTCACTCTCTACAATGAAACGAACAAGCGTCTCCAAGGCGCAGAGGCCAACATCATGCAATGTAAAGAGGCGCTCGACGCATTCGTGCGTAAACTGGATTATAGAGTCGGGAAAATGGATAAGGGAGAGCTGCAACAGTTCCCCTTACTGCAGAAGCAATGCAGAGATAACACTGTTCCCGTGTCTCTTCGTCGTGAGTTTACCAGCCATATGATCGCATTGCAAAAAGAGATTAAATCACGGTTCGCTGACACAGATGAATATCTATCCAATGAAGCGTGGGTATTGGATCCCTTCATTGCCAAAGTTGAGGATGTGGAATACCTTGATTGCGAAGATGAGCTCACTGACATCCAGGTCGACTCTGTCTCAAAGAAGTATTTCCAGGTATGATAATGTATGTAATGCGTGTGTGCATGTGTGTGTGTGGTCTGTCTGTGTGAGTGTTTGTGCCTGTGCGTGTGTCTGTGTCTCTGTGTCTGTGTCACCGTTCTACCGTTGATATCGTATTGGATGTATAGGCTATTCTGCGTCTAATGTATAGGCTAGGCCCTGTAATAATAATAATAATAATAATAATAATAATAATAATAATAATAATAATAATAATAATAATAATAATAATAATAATAATAATAATAATAATAATAATAATAATAATAATAATAATGTGGACATGAGTGTTGGACACATTTAGCCTAAAAATATTTCATCCATTCCTCCATTACAGGAGCACGGATTTAAGAAGTTCTGGATAGTGAAGCAGGGATCCATCATTGCTCCGAGGCTCGCACTGCATGCCACCACCAGGATTATACTCCCGTTCAGTACCACATATCTATCGGAAACGGCTTTCAGTGCACTTGTCGCCATCAAGACAAAAGCGCGCAACAGACTTGACGTACACAATGACTTCAGAATGGCTGTCACGCACATTACACCTGACATCTCAGGCCTGGCAGCGCACATTACACCTGACATCTCAGGCCTGGCAGCGCACATTACACCTGACATCTCAGGCCTGGCAGCGCACATGCAGCCCAAGGTTCACATTAATGAACCTGCGTCACACCCAGCTAGGACAGATTCTCTCTGCTACTGATTGGAATTTCCTGTCTCATATTTTGTTTAATTTGTTGCATTGATTTGTTCCATAAATGCAAACCGTTCACCATTAGGGCGTGATTTGAGAGGATGAATACAGCATTTGAATATTGGCCAAACATTTTGAAATGCATATGGTGCAAGATGAGATTTGTTGATTGAAGGCACAAGTCAAAGAAGCATAGTGGGTCTAATTATGATGCATATGCCTGTGTATAAGCAGTTTGTTATTAAAATGACAAAAAAAAGTATTTTATGGTATTTTATTAGGAGGGGGGTCCGGGAATTTCATCAGAGATGTTTGGGGGTCCCTGGGGGAAAAAAGGTTGGGAACCCCTGCCCTAAAGGATATTCAACTTTTAATGGAAGAACAAAACAGAAGGAAAAGATAACTTCACAAAGGCAACATGAATATACATAGATCCAAAAGGACAAAGATCAACACTTAAATCCAAAGAAAATAGGGTCTATACCAGAGAAAACAAAGTAGCAAGGAGCCAATGGCCGACATCAGCTAAATAGGCTAACTGCAAATAGAGTAGCCAGGTACTGACACCAGGCCACACACAGCTTTGGCCAACGCTACCCAAGCTACACAAACGACCAAGACAATTCACACACAGCACATGTCGTATCTCCAAATGTTGTGAAGTAACATATGTTTTGCCTGGAAAAAAACATCGTTATTAACAAAACATTCGGGAGGGGAAGGAAGGAAGAGTGGGGTAATGTCCAATGGACATCTTACCTGCACCAAGGAATGCAGGGCGAAAGGCCGCAACACAGGTCTCCACGTTGACGAAAGGCCTCTCGCTGGCGGGACAAAAAGAAGCTATGGCCGGAGCCTTGTCATGGTGCAGGCCCGACTACATCTTCTGTCAAAGATGATGTCTTGTCAGAGTGCCAGGGCCTGCTATTCTCACGGCTAATGTCAATGGTCGTAGCACAAGCTAACAGCTAACTCTAGGCTAACTGATAGCATCAAGCTAACGTTCCCAGCCGAGCAAAAACGAGCAGCTAACGTCGTAGCTAAACAGCTAACTGGCTAACAGTTAGCTCAACCCGGCTATCGCTAACCACTAGCTAACGCAGAAGCAAGCTATGCGGCTACCACTGAAAAACTGTACAACGTGAGAAAAGCAATACAGGCCAACACTTCAGACAGCCGCTGTGTTTTCCTCTTCTCATCCGAAGAGAGAAGGGAAAAGAAGGCAATACACGTCCCACTACAGAGTGGTGTTTACCATAGCGGTGCCGGCAACAAGTCCCTCGCGGACTATAGCCGACTTGAGCATGGAGATATTCTCATAATGAAACACCAAGCTCACCTCCCTCGCACCAGGTGCTGACACCAGGCCACACACCGTTAGCTACTACAACAGCTAGCCGGCCCGTTTGGCTCCCGAGAGAGAGAGAGATATATCCACGGCGGGAATAGAATAGAGTGCATTAAAAACTCACCAAATGTCCAAGAGGATGGAGACAACCGCGTGGAGTTGACGAAGTTCATCTGCCGAATGACCGTCCTCTTCATCTTGGCATAACAATGCTGCACGCGCTCTCTCTAGGTTAGCTAACGCTAGTTAGCCTTTAGCTAAGCTAGCTACTAGCCGACATCATCATGGTTATCCCGACTGAACCACACGTTAGCACTCAATATTATAACGTAGCTAAAGCTAACTAGCTGTCCCTGCCTTTAGCCGGGATGGCTAGCCTGACTGAACTGTCTAACATGCAACAACTTTCATCTTCAGTCCATCTGCCGAATGACCGTCCTCTTCGTTTTGGCTGGCATAACTAAGCATAACCTCCAAAGCTGCACGCGCGAAATAGTCAAACGCAGCTGACGCACGCCGGCGTACACATGATGTAACCCCTCCCTTCGTTGAAACCAATAGTATGTCTGCTGCAGAGCCCCAGAGCTCCAATAGTGAGTATGTCTGCTGCAGAGCCGCAGAGCCAGGAACATTCTACAAACGTGTCTAATGTGAAATATATAAGCATATAAGCAAAACTAGATTTTAGGTCTGTGATGAAAAAGGGCCTCGCGGGAAGGGGGGCCTCGCAAAAAATAAAAAAAAATTATAAAAATTATAAAAAAAATAATAAATAAAAAAATAATAAAATAAAATTGTGCGAGGCCCCCCTTCCCGCGAGGCCTTGTGCGACCGCACTGCTCGCACACCCCCTGAGGCGGCCCTGGCTACATCTATACATTTATGACATACCAGATTTGCAAATACAGTACTGTTTGTGATACAAAAAGAGTCAAGAAAAGGGAGTATATACATTTGACGTAGAAACTGTACATTGGAGGAGGTTGTGTGGGGTTGTGTGGGGGGGGTTGGGTACATTGGGATATTGACAACCATACTGGGTAATTTACATTAGAGGTGGGGGGGGGGGGGGAGAAACACTATATAAACAAGCAAAACTGTACATTGGGGGGGGGGGGGGAGACACACTGTACAAACAAGCAAAATTGTACATTGGAATATTGACAAAACCATACTAGGTAAATTACTGTACATTGGAGGGGGTTGGGTTAGGACATTTACAGGGGCCAGTTTCGAATTGCAGTCTCCCGTAGGTGTCCCTTGAGAGTGGTTTTGAAAGTGGGTAGTGATTCACATTCCTTTACAGCTTTGGGTAGGGCGTTCCAAGTTTGATGTGGCATAATTGCGAAACGTGTTTAGTCCCTTGTTTGAGCCGAATCTGGGTTTAACATGATTTGTGGAGCTCCCTCTGGTGTTGTGATCGTGGTATTCACTGACCTTTGGGAAGTATTTTGACATGTACATGGGTACCTTGGTCGTGTAGTGTATCTTGTAGACCAAGATCACCACCAGGTGGCGAGTATAAATAGAAATGTCTCCTCCTACTCTTTCTCTTTCCCCCCAGCCTATCAGTGAGAGGAAAACTCTAGAACTGCTGCTCATACCATGTGAATAAATAAACCACGCCAGTTAAAGGCTAAAGATAGAAACCCAGCCCTCATTCATCAATAGTGTGCGTAGAACATTTCTATTTCCACACGTAAGCACGGAATGTAGAACTAGTGTACGCACAGGGAAGTCGGGATTCATCACACGGTGCGTACGCAGGCTCTATGCCCCTCCGTGTTGATGAATACCACTTTGTTCTACCGTCAATGCTCGTGCATGATTATCCATATATGGTCATGAAAATGAGGAAACACCCCCCATGGGATGTGAAATAATGGACTGACCCGAGCAGAACCCTGAGAAACTCCACGAAGATTGTTCACTGCTGTCGAACCAAGAAGACACTATCGCGTATTATGGGATAAATAATAAAAGGCAGACTTGTAAACGGTGATGTCAGATATCAACGGCTCCCTAAGACCATTGCTGCAATTCTGCCTGGACGCCTGTACGTTAATGCCAAGCAAGCAGTGCAAAAATGCTTCCGCATTCGTCACCGCACGCTAGTGCGGTAAAGCGCCCTTCTTTTCAGACAAATGCTACCGTGCGTGCACCGGCGGCGGCGTGCTCGCTCAGGTGCGTGCGTGCGCCGGCGTGCTCGCGCGAGGTGCCCGCGCATGCGACACGAGCGGAGCTCAATATATATAAGTCACCGCCCCTTATTCAGTATCCAACAAATAGCTCAATTGGCTAGGACACATGGCTGTGGATCCTATGGCTTGTTTGCTGGCGAGTTCGAATCCCATCGAAAATATTTTTTAACGTGATTTTTTTTTAACGTGTATTCTTTCGCCGATTAAGGTTAGGCATTGTTTCGGAGTTGGTTAAGGTTAGAACGGTTAAGTTTAGGCGCTGTTAAGGAGCTGGTTAAGGTTAGAGTTTGTCAAAGAGAATGGCAATATAATTTCTATGGTTAAGGTTAAGGTTAGGCATTGTTTCGGAGTTGGTTAAGGTTAGAACGGTTAAGTTTAGGCGCTGTTAAGGAGCTGGTTAAGGTTAGAGTTTGTCAAAGAGAATGGCAATAGACAGCCTATTTCCGCGAAAATGAAAGGCGCATTACTGCATGCCACTACGGTAAATTTTTGCACTGCTTGCTTGGCATAAAGCTACACGCTGCCTGGACAGCTCAGAATACTAATAAAGACCGTTCGTTGACCACTGTTTGGCGTTGGTTGTGTGTCATTATAACCGTGCTGTAATATGAATGCCTTTATTAGTTGTGTTCGATTGGCTATATGATTTTTAGAGGCATCTATTTTGTTGTCGGCTAATAAAGACCGCGCTGGAATATGACTGCCTTTTCCCGTGTTGTTTGATTGATACCCAGGGATTAAAGTTCTCCTCAATTCTATTCCAAATCGCGATGGATCTCCCGTCAATTTTCTACCTGCTGCATATGATTTCTAGAGGCATACTACAATCTATTTTGATGTCAGTATTGGGTAGCCTATATAAACAATAATAGAGAGCATATACAAGAACAATGAATCTCACTGCATGTATGATGTAGGCATGTCTTTCAATACATGAACTTGAATTCCATCATGTTTGTGTGCGGGACTCACAAGGCTGTTGTCACAATGGGTGGTACCGGTACAGTAATAATTACAGTCCACACAATATCACGATCCATGCCATAGCCTATGTTCTATTAGGACATGATCTGTGACGACAAATGGTCTAGAATGTTTGATTAAGATATCATACTCTGACAGCATGCCTATGAGCAACAATAACGCGAACTTGAATCCCATCATATACATAGTCTGTCCACTATCTGCATGGTGTCATTGCAATGCGTTTTCTATTCTTTCTTATACAGTAAAAAGGGGGTAGAACACTATATTCATATGACTTATTCTGCTTACAGCTTCGAAATTCCACTTGTTTCGTTTAACGTAAAGCCTTTTAAATATAATCAAAACGTTCCCGTGTTTCGGCGGTCTGTGCGCAAAATAATAACGAGTTGAGCTTTATGATTTATGATGAATTGAAAATGGGGGACCCTGATGTAAACAAGACGAAAGTTGGTCTGCATCCCCAATTAACAATTGTATGTACTGAGCTGTACTGTACTGTACCCATTCTGCAATCTGTTAATAAACTTTTCAATCAATCAATCAATCAAGCTACGCGGAGCGCAGTCAGTCAGTAGCCTACACCCCGTATATTCCGATAACGCTATATAAACCATGCTGCATTCATTCTGAGAGAAAGATCTATTATTCCAAATGCTATTTATAGGGTTTTGACCATAATTACACTACTGTTGCTATTTTACAATGAACTATAATGAACTACGGTTCGTACAGAACATGCCAGTGTTATTATGCACAGAAGCTCATTTCCTTGTTGTAATAATATATTCTACCACTGGGCGCCAGGTAAGTGTGGTCTGACCTGTGCGTAGATGTAAGCACGGAGTCAAGTTCAAATCGAAATTGATGAATCCCACTCTTTGCTTAGAAATGATCGTACGCACAGGGTAAGCACAGATCTGTGCGTAGAACACGTTGATGAATGAGGGCCCATGCCTCTTGACCACATTATTGTCGCCCTATAGCTGGATTCTGTCAACAGTCCCTATTATCTGTTAGTGACCCAAACACCTGCAGCTTTCACAGATAGTCTTAAATGTCACAGTACTGTAGGTTAATAGTGATTTTACATTTCAATGTAAATACTATATTCTTTTTGACAAAATATAAGTGTTAATAAGTACATGGAATGTAGCTTGTTCTGAGAGGAACCTCCTTCATGCTGCTTTAATTGTTTTATACGTCTATGAGAAACATGGCTTTTCTTTCTTCTCTCCAGTCCAGTTATGTCCTCAGACACAAAATAATTTACAGAGCAGAGAACCTTGAGGTCCGGTTTATGTGAGACCGGCCTTGCAGTGATATATGAAAACAAAAAGGTGGGTCAACTATAATTTTTTTATTTAGTGTTTATTTCACCGCAGGGGTTCTCAAACTGTTTTATACCACAACCCCATTTTTTTATTTCGGATTTCTTTGGGGGACCCCACACTTAACTCTTTAAGCGCCACCCACTTTCCCCATCTGTACCGCCTGGCGCCAGCGTTATTGACCATTTTAACGATGTTTGCAGACCCATCGTATTATAGCTATGGAGACAATAGTATGGCTCATTTGACAGGCATTGTTCATAGTCCATTACTGACTAATCAGTTCATTTCTACACACTGTAGTTTGTTACACGCTAAACACCGCCCCTTTCCAAAATAATCCAGTGTTTTTTCATAGATCGCGAGATATGACGCGGTATATGCAATAAGCCCAAATCGTTCTGGTTGATCGCCTGAAACCCCAAATACTCCCAAATCAAAGGTATATACCATGTACACATGTGTCTTCACAAAATCATCAAGGGGGGGGGGGGGGGGGGTGGTTGTTCTAACTAGAAACTGCGATCGTGTTTGTCGAGCATGTTTTTGTAATGATCACAGTGTCGTGTTCTACCGGACGTAAAGTCCGATAAAACACGACACTGTGATCATTACTGAGAAGTGCCACAGAACAAGTGACACTTTTTGACAATGACATCCTGGGTCGTTCCTATATGACCAGTATAAATCTTTAAACTGAACTCTGGAAAGACAGCTCTATGATGGCTCTACTTATAAAAAAATGGAACTGAGCCTTTAAATGTCTCCATAAAAGGGGCCTGTCTGTGAAAAGCTGTGAAAAGGGAGTGAACCAGCGGAATGTGGGCCTCTGGAGAGGAGAGAGACAGAGACAGAGGAGAAAGAGCTGTGTAATGTTAACCCTTTCAGACGGGAAGGGTTGCTGGTTGAAAACCAGGGAGTCTTGAATCTATAGAGGGAGATCTTAAAAAAGAAACTATATAACAATTAAATGTTTAATGTGTACAGTAAAAGTTTTCATAAATGGCATGCTTATAATTAATAGGAATTAACTGTCATTAGAGAATAATACTAAAAGAATGATGGGTAAAAACTGCTTTCTGGAGGAGATCTTTTAGGAAGCTTGATAAGAAATCCTAGGGATGGCTTCGTGCCCGGTACCATGTCACGTGATCCCCACAGACAAAGCAGTTGTCTGTTCTGAAGGGATAAGGGACTTTCTGTTACTTAAAAACCACTAGGTAACGAGAAGTAACGTTAGTACCAAGAAGGAGGAGCTCATACGAATTACGTATTGTACTCTGGTTTGCTAAACAAAAATGACAGCCTGTGACTTCACTGTTTTTAGACCAATCGGAAATATTGTAAGATGGATATAAAAGGGACGGTTGCCCTTTCAAGAGCGGGATTTTTTACACTGAGCTGGAGAGAGAAGAAGAATGGTGCTTAGAGACTTTTTTGAGAGATGAGAAGAATGCTGCCAGACACGGGGCACAAGCCGTGCAGAGATGAGATGTTTTGTTCTGTGCATATTTTAAACTGAATTGGGTGCTTTCCACTTCAGTATCTTTTTGTAACTAGCTTTTTCTAATTAAAATTACCTCTTTATAAATATCCTTTGTATCTTTTCTTCACTCTCAGACGGCCGGGTAAGCATTGAAATGTGTTCTGCATTTGTAACTTCACCCTGTTGCATTTTTGATTAATGATAATATGTGTAAGTGGCTTTATCCCTAGCTATAATGGGGATATAACTATAACTATAGGCTTTATCAAGTAGAGTAATAGGAGACATATGATTATGTATTAATGCAAAATAGAATAAGTGGCTTTATGATTATGTATTAATGCAAAATAGAATAAGTGGCTTTATGATTATGCATTAAGGACTAAAGGTGTATTCTGTATAATGGGATTATCAAGTAAATCCATACAGTGATAAATACGTGTAACGGATAAGGGAAATGGACCTCATCTAATTAAAGAGAGTCCGTCCCAGTGCAAATAGAATAAAAATATACCCCGCAACTCCATTTAATCAACTGTATTACTGGAGGGGACGGGGGGTTCCTGTGTGTGAGCCGAGGTCTGCTGAATTTAAGCCCTGAACGTTATAGACAAATTGAGTCCTAGAGGTCTCACGCTTCGCGGGACGCTGCTTGAAGCTGGGATTCGGACTAAAAAGAGTTATGGGATAATCAATCTGACCTCGGTTTACGACCGGTGCTCAACATGGCGTCCCTGGGTGGGCATTTATACTAACCAAAATAGGTGCTAAACGGCCGAAGAAGACAGGACTACTGTCAAAAGCCTCTGGAGTAAAATTAAATCACAGATTTGGCTAAAATGAAAGTAGAAAGCTCTACTGGCGACTCGAGTGGAAGGCTCTACTCGGGGATATCACAAATGAATAGAAAGCTCTATCTTGGTGATTAAAGCAACGTTTACTCACAACTAAAGGGTAACATAATGTTTATAGAGCTCTGGGGGGAGTTACAAGTGCAACATAATTTCGTGCTTTGCCCACAGGAAGCGAACTGGCCCTACCCAAGGCGAGGGCTTCCTAGCCCAGAGACACTGTTTGTAAGCGGAGTGTGGATGTGAAGCGAGCCAAAACGGCCGTTCACAGAAAGGCGAGGGCTCCCTAGCCCAAAGACACTGTTTGTAAGGAGGGGAGACTGGATGTGAAGCGAAGCCAAAACGGCCGTTCACAGAAAGGCGAGGGCTCCCTAGCCCAAAGACACTGTTTGTAAGGAGGGGAGACTGGATGTGAAGCGAAGCCAAAACGGCCGTTCACAGAAAGGCGAGGGCTCCCTAGCCCAAAGACACTGTTTGTAAGGAGGGGAGACTGGATGTGAAGCGAAGCCAAAACGGCCGTTCACAGAAAGGCGAGGGCTCCCTAGCCCAAAGACACTGTTTGTAAGGAGGGGAGACTGGATGTGAAGCGAAGCCAAAACGGCCGTTCACAGAAAGGCGAGGGCTCCCTAGCCCAAAGACACTGTTTGTAAGGAGGGGAGACTGGATGTGAAGCGAAGCCAAAACGGCCGTTCACAGAAAGGCGAGGGCTCCCTAGCCCAAAGACACTGTTTGTAAGGAGGGGAGACTGGATGTGAAGCGAAGCCAAAACGGCCGTTCACAGAAAGGCGAGGGCTCCCTAGCCCAAAGACACTGTTTGTAAGGAGGGGAGACTGGATGTGAAGCGAAGCCAAAACGGCCGTTCACAGAAAGGCGAGGGCTCCCTAGCCCAAAGACACTGTTTGTAAGGAGGGGAGACTGGATGTGAAGCGAAGTCAAAACGACCGTTCACAGAAAGGCGATGGCTCCCCTAGCCCAAAGATACTGTTTGTGAGGAGGGGAGACTACGTGACACGCAGCCAAGACGACCGTTCACTGAATGTTCCCTGGATGGCTACCTAGCCCGAGGCTACGTGACGCTAGCTGAAACGGCGTGTTCACTGGAACATGGGCTGACAAGCCAGGAGTGAACTGAATGCTAACTGGATGACAACCTCCAGCTCCAGGAGACGCTGAGGCAGCGGGAGCGGGAGCTCACGGCCCTGAAGGGGGCGCTGAAGGACAAGGTGGCCACGCACGACCGGGAGATCCGAGACCCTCAGGGAGCAGTACAGCACCGACATGGAGAGGCTGAGGAGCAGCATGGAGCAGGTGTCCCAGTCTCAGGCAGGTATCGAGGCAGAGCGGCAGCGTGTGAACACCTCGGTGCGCTCCCTGCAGCAGCAGCTAGAGGACTGCAGGGACGAGAGTGCCCACTGGATGGAGCAGTTCCACACCACCAGAGACGAACTGCGAAGCACCAAACAGGAGCTGCTGCAGTCTCGTCTGGAGAAGGAGGAGTTTGAGGAGGAGCTGAAGGAGCTGCAGGAGCGAGATCACTCCCTGCAGTGCATAAGCCCAGGACCACGTGGTCACGAGGAAGTGAGGCAAGCGAGAGCAACCTATATATCTCCCCGTGGTGAACACTCAGGGGTGAGAGTGACATCTACAAGGTCTCACAGACAATCACCAAACATAACAGTCACTAACCACCCAGTCTGGACCGATAACTCTGATACACCATGGTCAATCCTCACCTTCACTGGACCGTCATTGACGAACTATGGTAGATGGGAAACAAGCATGGTAACGGCAGGAGGCTCTTACTACCGAAACCTGAGGAAACAGGTAATGGAAAAAAGGACCAAAAAGCCCCTGAAACCAGGCAAGGCAGTAATCACAGAGTGTGATTATGAGGTGTTTCACGCGGAGAAAATTGTCCATGTGACACTAAGTCAAGACCAATACAAGGAGATAGAGTCCTCACACATAAACTGGGACAGACTGGTGTCCCGTATAAAGGAACTACTGCAGAAAAGGGAAATCTATGCTGGCCACGGTACTAAGGACATGCCCTACCGACTAGCCATAAACCTGATGTGGGGCAGGTCTCGAGGATATGGCCAAAGAGGCATATGGTTGGGGAAAGCTGTAATCAGCGCGATCTCAAGCCTAAGGAGTGCAGGGCACACGGAGATCCGTCTCATGATGGAACCTAGGGACCATGAGTCAATAACCCTGGCCGTGGATAGAGCCGGGGAGGGTGAGGAAGACGAGGACGATGAGCCTGCATTGGTACCTCTCACTCCCCCTCCGAACCCTAAGGGATCGGGACCCGTACCCAGGAAAGAAAGGTCCAACTCCCAGAACTCCTCCCGAGCAGCGGAGAGAGGGAGATCATCCACACCCAGGAGACCGACAGTACCGTTCGAACCTGAAAAGGCGGAACCTGCGCGATCTCAGGCCAGGAGTATCCATAGACTTCTAGGCCGTCCCCCGGACTCAGGGGACGACCCAGCAAGTAGCGAACAGGAGTATACTGACCTAAATCAGGACTCAGGAATGGAGGGAGACCGGGATAGGTCAAGCTCCAGAGCATCCTCCAAGTCTTCATCTCGATCAAGATCTAGGGAGAGAGTTCGGTACCCGAGGGGCGAACCTCCTAGACCTCGAAACAAGAGAGCGAAACCGGTCAAACTGAGACCTATAGGCAAGGGGCCTACTCTGAAAGGCACCACCTCTCAGTCACCCTCGGGCTTGACCTGGAGCTCAGGATTGGAGGACGTCTCCGAAGAGAGTGAAGGAGACTTGGAAGGAAAGAAAACAGGGGATATTATGCCAGCATATCCCGTGAGATGGGGAACGGCTCAGGCCTTAGCCCGGTCACCCGTGGCAGAAAAAGTGTTGTCTCACCCTGGGGTAACAGAACCATACAAGCATGCACACTTACATGCAGGCTATGACATACTACGTGAA
Organism: Notolepis coatsorum; assembly: GCF_963971535.1. Lineage (NCBI taxonomy): Eukaryota > Metazoa > Chordata > Actinopteri > Aulopiformes > Paralepididae > Notolepis > Notolepis coatsorum. Next base: position 114,166,225 of record NC_140177.1, on the reverse strand, counting down.
CAGGTGTACAAGCTAGACAGGGCCATGGCTGAAATAGCCAAGAGAGAAAGAAACTGGTTGAACGAGGCCCCGTCCATAAGCCCAATCCGAGCCCTGAGACACAGCACAGAGGAACACCGACCGGAAGTGAGCCCTCACTCCATACTAGCCCAATCTCCCGGAGACATTTACCGACCGAGAGGAAAGAGTTCACAAACAGGCAGGAGTCTGCGTGACAGCACCCAATATGGAGAAAGCAACAAAGCACAAGAATTGTTAAGCAAAACCCAAGTGCTCAAAAAACTGGCCCCAGAAATGCTTCGAGGGGAGACCCAGGCTGCTTATATCCATAAGTGTGCTCAGATTTTCCATGGGTCACCTCTCTATGATGACCCGGAGGCCGCTCGCATTTTGAGACACCTCAAAGGACTGGAGGTCCCTGAAGGGGCTTCAATGGCCCAAATGATGGAAATGGAAGTAAGAATCCCCGGTCAAGATCCAGGGGAAAATATGGTGGAGAAACTAATCCCACAGGTGCGAGACGGGAGCTTGTCTCTCACTGTTGCAGCAGAATCAGTCATACGTGGAACGCCTAGGCAAAGATCAGGCTTACTGCTTGAAAAGCTATTCATCGGTGTACCAGGTGGTAACCGTCTTGCAGCCAAATGCGCAGCATGGTCCCGAGACCAGTTACGGACGGAATGCATGCTGTATGACCAAGTCAAAATGCTTTCTCAACACAAATACTGTAAAGATGTCCGTCTTTTCTCTAAACCAGAGTAGAGAGGACGAAAGAATTTGTAATCTATTTCATGCAAAGGGGATTTCCTGACAGCTACCATCTGGTAGGTTAGCACCTGTACCAACCATATCAGCTGCGTGAGATGTACACTCACCAGCGCCTATGGATAAAAATTGAGACTCTGCAAACTCTCATCAAGCTTAGCACCTTGACGCGGGGGGACAGAGCGAGCATCAGGGTCTCTATATCCGACGGGCCTATCAGATTTGTGGGGACTCGGAAGCTTCAGCATACAGGACGCTGTGATGCTTGGGCGGCCGAGTCACTGGTTTATAGGTCTGTCAAAACGGATTGGAGGTTCTGGGGCTTAGAACATTCGTGAGTTGGGCTTTATGCTAATTGAATAGGTATCAAAAGCCGAAAGAATATGAACTGAAATAACTGCGGTCAGGGGCCTCTGGAGTAAAATTTATTACAGATTTGAGTTAAAACCTTACTCAAGTGTGATCTTATCAGCAAGCAATCCTCTCCAACCAAGACTCCTCCTAAGTGCTCGAGATCTGGAACAATGAGTGACGTAGAGGTCTGCAAAGCGCAGCAGACAGCCTAAGAGGTAAAAAATCTATCAGGAACAAGAGAGGGTTCATAAGAAACCACTTGAAGTGGCGTTTACTCGCGACTAATAGGGCTAGGGAGCCCTAAAGTCACTTGAACTTGAAGTAACTAAATGCTTACTTAAAGTCAGAACTTAAGTAGAAAAAACTCTACTTTGTGAATAGCAGGCTGAAATAGCCATTGCGAATAGCAGGCTGAAATAGCCATTGCGAATAGCAGGCTGAAATAGCCATTGCGAATAGCAGGCTGAAATAGCCATTGCGAATAGCAGGCTGAAATAGCCATTGCGAGCAGGCTGAAATAGCCATTGCGAATAGGAGCGAATAGCAGGCTAACTAGCCATTGCTAACAGGACGAGGCTACTCACATGATCGGACAGGTATATGATAACCTTGGACATGCCGGAAGCAGGAGGATGTTGGTATACCTGAGAACTAACAACATTCTCATACATAAAGCCAAACAAAGAGCGATAACAGTCCGAAAGGCCTGTGAATAATGTGCGCTGGTAAAGGTGCGCTGGTAAAGGGACAAAACCTGAACCAGTGGAGGAAGACCGGGATAGGTCAAGCTCCAGAGCATCCTCAAGGTCCTCATCTAGACCTCCCAGACCTCCCAGACCTCCCAGACCTCCCAGACCTCCCAGACCTCCCAGACCTCCTAGACCTCCCAGACCGGACAGAGAGACATCGGCCTGGACCCAGGTTACAGGGCGACGAGAGCCCTGAATGGACCTGAAAGAGAGAAAAGAAATGAGTCCTCTGTGGACTGTATCTGTGATGTCCTGCGAGGCCTACGGACAGGGTCACAAGACCAGGCCAACCACACTTCAATAGAGGACTGCTGCTACAATTCTCGGGGATCCGTGGGGGTCGCCCGAGAAGTGACAAATCAACCTACCTCAAACTATGGGAGAGGTCCAAGAGGTCAGAGGGGGCGACCCCAAGATGACCAAGGTGACCAAGATGACCAAGGTGCCCAAGATGACCAAGATGACCAAGATGACCAAGGTGACCAAGATGACCAAGGTGACCAAGATGACCAAGACGACAACAGCCTGGGTGCATCGGCCGGGAACAACAGATGCAAGTCTTCCCGCCGGATACCAAGCAACAACGTGACCCCTATCCTGTCGAGCCGTCCAGCCAGGGAACAACAGATGCAAGTCTTCCCGCCGGCTACCAGAGTAACAAGGTACCGAGATGGCAGAGGGGGTGTGGAGAGTCACAGCCACGTGACCCCACAATCGCCATCTCGTCCCCCAGTACAGACGCTATTAAGACAATGGAAAATGACCGCCCAGAATGACAGAGTGGGTGAGAAGTGCCACAGAACAAGTGACACTTTTTGACAATGACATCCTGAGTCGTTCCAATATAGCCGTATATACCTATTTTTCACATGTAATTATATGCTTCATTATTCAGTTGATGATGGACAATGACCGCCCAGAATGACAGAGTGGGTGAGAAGTGCCACAGAACAAGTGACACTTTTTGACAATGACATCCTGGGTCGTTCCTATATGACCAGTATAAATCTTTAAACTGAACTCTGGAAAGACAGCTCTATGATGGCTCTACTTATAAAAAAATGGAACTGAGCCTTTAAATGTCTCCATAAAAGGGGCCTGTCTGTGAAAAGCTGTGAAAAGGGAGTGAACCAGCGGAATGTGGGCCTCTGGAGAGGAGAGAGACAGAGACAGAGGAGAAAGAGCTGTGTAATGTTAACCCTTTCAGACGGGAAGGGTTGCTGGTTGAAAACCAGGGAGTCTTGAATCTATAGAGGGAGATCTTAAAAAAGAAACTATATAACAATTAAATGTTTAATGTGTACAGTAAAAGTTTTCATAAATGGCATGCTTATAATTAATAGGAATTAACTGTCATTAGAGAATAATACTAAAAGAATGATGGGTAAAAACTGCTTTCTGGAGGAGATCTTTTAGGAAGCTTGATAAGAAATCCTAGGGATGGCTTCGTGCCCGGTACCATGTCACGTGATCCCCACAGACAAAGCAGTTGTCTGTTCTGAAGGGATAAGGGACTTTCTGTTACTTAAAAACCACTAGGTAACGAGAAGTAACGTTAGTACCAAGAAGGAGGAGCTCATACGAATTACGTATTGTACTCTGGTTTGCTAAACAAAAATGACAGCCTGTGACTTCACTGTTTTTAGACCAATCGGAAATATTGTAAGATGGATATAAAAGGGACGGTTGCCCTTTCAAGAGCGGGATTTTTTACACTGAGCTGGAGAGAGAAGAAGAATGGTGCTTAGAGACTTTTTTGAGAGATGAGAAGAATGCTGCCAGACACGGGGCACAAGCCGTGCAGAGATGAGATGTTTTGTTCTGTGCATATTTTAAACTGAATTGGGTGCTTTCCACTTCAGTATCTTTTTGTAACTAGCTTTTTCTAATTAAAATTACCTCTTTATAAATATCCTTTGTATCTTTTCTTCACTCTCAGACGGCCGGGTAAGCATTGAAATGTGTTCTGCATTTGTAACTTCACCCTGTTGCATTTTTGATTAATGATAATATGTGTAAGTGGCTTTATCCCTAGCTATAATGGGGATATAACTATAACTATAGGCTTTATCAAGTAGAGTAATAGGAGACATATGATTATGTATTAATGCAAAATAGAATAAGTGGCTTTATGATTATGTATTAATGCAAAATAGAATAAGTGGCTTTATGATTATGCATTAAGGACTAAAGGTGTATTCTGTATAATGGGATTATCAAGTAAATCCATACAGTGATAAATACGTGTAACGGATAAGGGAAATGGACCTCATCTAATTAAAGAGAGTCCGTCCCAGTGCAAATAGAATAAAAATATACCCCGCAACTCCATTTAATCAACTGTATTACTGGAGGGGACGGGGGGTTCCTGTGTGTGAGCCGAGGTCTGCTGAATTTAAGCCCTGAACGTTATAGACAAATTGAGTCCTAGAGGTCTCACGCTTCGCGGGACGCTGCTTGAAGCTGGGATTCGGACTAAAAAGAGTTATGGGATAATCAATCTGACCTCGGTTTACGACCGGTGCTCAACAATTACAAAAACATGTTTCAGGTTTGGTAAGATAGACATAGAATACTTACCTTAGCCAGAAGGTATTCCAAAAAGAATAATTCCCAGTGATCGCATCGCCATCGTGATTACCCGTGTATATGGGAAATAGGCTTCAGGCAAAATAATCTTGAGGCGATCGCTCTGTCGCTCCGTCTCCAAGGAGGTGGGGCCCTTGCAACAAAAAAAAATAGAATAAGTGTATCCACACCAAGCTATTCCAGTTCAGAAGGTAGGTGATACTGCCACCTGGTGAGATTCGATCGTCATTGCAATTCCAACGTAGACAGATGAGCCAGGGAGACCTAGAGGGCTCCGGCTGACCGTATAAAACAGGGATAAAAGAAAAAATATCAAAGGATCAAAAAACGAGATATTACATTTGGCGCTCAAGCGTTGGCGGCGAAACACGAGATATTACGTTTTTGGCCGTTAATGTATCACGTAATTTCAACATGGAATTCTCTTAGCAAGTGCCCCCAAAATTTACCATTTTAGTTTTCGTTTTTGAGGCCTGCATACTCTTTTTTGCAAACCAAAACAACATACTTTATACGTATAGCACATGCATGAGCCTGGTCTCTTTTGAAAGATGACATTCTGAAATGTCTGATTCCAGAAAGAAGATTCACTTTTAGTGCTAACGTAATAGAGTAACATAGGTCTGAACTTGAGTTGTAGAAAAACTTGTTACTCAAGTTTTTCTGTAATGATTTGAGTGAATGAATGAGTAGTCCAGAGGTAGTATTTCCCCAGAAGGTGGTATGGCTTACAAATCCAGACGGAGCCATGGCCTGAAGCCTTATGTAGTACATATTCAAATTTCATAAAGATCCATTCAGAAATGAGTGATTAGGAGTGATTTTGGTCAACTGTGTACAAAGAAAAACTCAGTTTTCTCATAGACTTCAATTCATTTGGCTTCCTGTTAAATAATTTAGTTGTTCACCTAGATCCCTGATTCACCCATCCCCACATGGGGTATCATTGGAAGCCACACTCATTGGCTACAACGATCCACAATAATTTTCGAGATCGGATCTAGATTGACGGAACTACTGCAGCCTGAGTCGGGAGTGGTATTTTGCGCAATACCGTGTACTTTGCACAAGCCTCAAATACCGGCATGTAACTCGAGAACCGCTCAATGGATTTCTCACCTGAAAGGGCTATCCACAGGCAACAAATGGGGCTTTAATTCGATATATATATTGTATTACAAAATATGCACACTAGGGGTCGCCAAAGTGCCGGTGGGCAAATCGTCCTAAAAACGTCCCTGATATGGGCTGTCGCATGCTAAGAGGTTGGGAATATCAAAATAAAAGCACACGTTGTTGAACTTGATCATGCATATTTATTAGAAATTTGTATTACAGCACTATGTTATCAATACACATTTATAAAACGAGGCATATTTAGCCAAAATATGAGAGAGAGTTAAATCATTGTTGCCAGAACATTAAAAAAAATATATATATATTGTCACCACTGTCACCTACCCGCGACCCCACTTTGGGTCACAACCTGTATTTTGAGAAGCGCTGGATTACAGTATCATCCGCGTAGTAATGAAAATTAGCATTGGGTACATCCATACCTAAGTCATTTAAATTGTGAACATTAACATAATGTAACTTGCAACAATGTTGTTACAAAGGGTCAGATTAAACCGAATATATATATTTATTACTTGAGATATATTGTATAGTATTTGTATATCGTCTGATATCCCTTGTATATTCTTTGTACATATACACGGAATATCCCTTTACCTAGTACAGGCCAGACCATAATATTCGTTCTCCTATTGGACAGCGACCCACTAGGCGCCACGGCCATACCCCCAATGTCTAGTTCAAAGTCACCGCTAAGACATGTCTCAACATGCCCAGTTTTGCGCAGTAATATGAGACAGAAATAAGGCTGGTACTAGATTATTCACTTTACGTATAAATACGTCGCAGGTGGATACAGCAGTAGTCTAATCTTAGTAACAAGTTGAAGCCTCACACCATGATACAACGTGCTGTGAAGTGGGCCCGTTTTGCCCCGAAATAGAGCCTTGAGACCGCGTGCGAATTGATAGCTGAAGTGTCAGAGTTTAACGCTGTATCGTCGAGTTCGACCTATTCTATTATTAAGTAATAGTCTATTATGTATAGTGTATCGTGCGGCTACCGTTCTACAGTGACCAGCATTACCAACGTTTCATCGTACCGAGCTAGTGTGCTTATCCAGGCTGGGCGGCCTAACCTTGTGCCGTCATCCGAGGAGCCCTAGACGAGAACCGTGTGGATATGTACACTGGATAACCTACACCGACGACTACAGAGCCCTTTTCGGCTGGATTATATTGCTTTGGTCCTGTGGCTGCTGGAGCAGAGAATCGTCTACCCCCACTACCGTGTGGGATTTACCCTGTGAGGAGCACCGTCGAGCCCGCCTCTAGGACTCTGAGGCTGGCTAGCTTTCCTCCATGCGGCACTGCATACCGGAGAATAGCTGTTGCTTTGTCTACGGATCAAGGGATTATTGCACCGTCTCCTGTACCTGGAGTCTCCTTATTCCTCGTTGATCCAGACTTTTGCTACCGACAAATCCTCTCCCCTGCTGGCTTACAACCGGAGGGAACCCCCCTAGTATCTCCAGCTGACCTACTAGTGTACCATATATAATTCTTATGCTACAGGTGGTATTAATTATCCCCTTCGTAATATGCTCATGGACTTACGCTCTTGACCTATTCATGCACATTCTTCGCCTTACAAGCGCAACTCTCATTCTTAATAAATGTAAGATAATCTTGGTGCTCTTCTAATAAATATTATAAACAGTACTTTTATACTTGTTAAGCCGTGTTATTGTGTGGGTGTTCATTTCATATACATGTGTACTGTATGGCCAGTAGTAATGTACATAACTCAGTAGTGGTTTAATGATACCATACTTATTCAATACAGTCAGGGAATTGTACCCCTCAGTTACAATTGGTCCTTCAAGCCGGATGGTAATTAGCGTAATATTAATATAATATTAATATTGACATGGCCAGCGATGAACACTCCACAAACGGTTCTCCTAAGCTAGATCGCCCGCAGCGCAGACGGCAGCCACCTCCTTACCTAGAGGACTACGCTGCCAGTCTACTACCTAGCTTTATACAGACGTTAAACGCGGAAAAAGCGGATAGTAAAAGTATGTCAAACCCTACCGACCAGGCGACCCTGCCAGTAGAGACCCTAGTGGGTTCTAACGTAACTGACCAAGCTCACGGGGGGGACCAGGAGGGACATGACATGACTTTACCCCCCGACAACGTCAACGGGATAGTCCCCGGAGAGCTCCAGGATAAAGAAAGCGCTCCAGGGACGGAACCCGACCCACCACCAGAAGAGACGCGCACCCAGGAGATGGACCTCCTCGGAGCGCGACAGGAGAAAGGATCTCCAACGAGCACTGCCAGAAGCCGAACACCTCCATCAGCGTCTTCCCCCAGCGAGGCGGACAAGATGCTGGCGCAGGCATTTATCGCCACCCTGGCAGCCTCCACTGAACGCGATCGACTCCAAGCACAGACGCTTAGCGAGCGCGAACATTCTTCCATGGAACAAGAGCGCCTCCGCGCGCAACACCAAAGTGAGCGCGAACACTCGACCATGGAAAGAGACCGCCTGCAGGCTCAACAACTGAGTGGGCGCGAACAATCTGCAGACCAAAGAGAACGCTTCCACGCGCAACTCCAAGCGCAAGCCCTTAGTGAACGCGAACACTCTGCGACCCAGCGAGAGCGCTTCCAGGCGCAGCAAAGGAGTGAAGACGACCGTATACGCCTGGAGACCAGACGCCTCCAGACGGAAGAGAATATTGAAAGAGACCGCGCCGAAGCCTAGCGCCGCCGCCGATGCACAGCGCGAAGCCGCCAATGCACAGCGCGACGCAGCCCAAGCCCAGCGCGAAGCAGAGCGCGACCTCGCTCACATCAAGCGCGAAGCCGAGCGCGACCGATTACAAGCGCAGATAATGGAGCAACTGATTGCCAGGGCAACCCCCCCTCCCTCCGCACGGAGCTCCAGGGCCTCGTCAAGACAAGGGTCTAGGGCACCCTCCCCTACCCGATCAAGCGACCCGGAGCCCGGCCAACAGAAAGAGCCTATACACGTCTCCGAACCCCCTCCCCGACCGGTCCATGCGAGACCCAGCAACAGGGAAGAACCGGCCTACGCCGCCGAGAGACTAGATAGACGATTACAGGATCTAGAAGACCTGGCAGAGGAAGAAGAAGAGGAAGAGGAGGAAAGTCAAGCCCAACAGCAGCATCGTACTCCACAGGACCAGGAGGTCCAGTACAGCCCAGACTTTACCCCCGAGGCCCTGCGTTACAGACCCCCGACTCAACTCAAGGGTGAGCTTGACGCACGACCAGCCCCGAGGAACAGCACCTGGGTACCCGGGCCTTGGTACCCACCAGGTACCAGCCCACAACGACACGGAAGGGGAGACTCGCCTAGGAGGCCTCTCCCCCAACGCTCACCGATGTGCCAGCCATCCATGGCATCGTACCTTGGCACACCGACGTTCCCGGACTTCACACACGAGGACAGAGCACAGTACACAGAGCTACGAATGTGCCTAGAGACAATGATGTCCGATGTCCCCGATGAGACGTACAAGTATGCTATCCTACTCAAGCACCTAAAGGTGCCCAGAGCGCATAATATAGCGCTGGCATATTCCAACTCAAGTACCCCATACACCGCGGCTCTAGTAGCCCTCGACCAACGTTATGGACGCATATGGGACTACGTAATACAAGAGATAAGGAATATTGACCGTCTACCCCCAGCCACAGACAATCGCTCATTAGATGACCTCTCTATCAAGGTACAATCCCTGGTAGGGATGCTGGGGGCACAAAAGGAAAAGGGTAGGCACGAACTGTACGCGAACTCTAATGTTGAAAGAATATTAGAGAAGCTTCCGCCCGCCCGACAAGAGCGCTTCAGGCGGCAAAGAGACCACCGTGATCCCAACGGTCCCGAGCCATCCCTCCTAGACCTGGCCGACTTCCTGGCGAGAGAAGTCAGCAGCCTACGACTGGATACGTTCGTGCGGAGCGTACCAAGCTCCAGAGAGGGACCTAGGAGATCAAACGATAACCGCAGGCTGGTGACCGTCATGCACCAAGCCGAATCAGTACCGCGTAACAAGAACCACAGCACCCCCTCGACGAAGGAGAAGTGGAAGATTGTATGCCAGTACTGCGAAAAGGAACACTGGCTGTCACACTGTGACACGTTCAAGAAGATGACCGCCGACGAGGTGAGTCTATGGATAAAGTCCAACCGCCGCTGTTACCGCTGTGCGCGCAGTCACATGGCAGCCGAGTGCCGCTTAAAGAAGAGGTGTAGTCGGTGTGACGGAGCCCACTTAGACGTTTTACATGACAGTAACAGAAGAAAGCCCGCACCCTCAAGCAGCACAAAGGCAAGCGTTATGTACATTGACCCCGCCAGCAGCGGGGGCGCCCGGGTGCTCTTGAAGGTGGTCCGCGTAACATTGAGCTACGAGGACAAGGTCATGGACACCTACGCCGTCCTTGACGACGGGTCAGAAAAGACCCTCCTCCTCGCATCCGCTGCGGCCCAGCTGGGGCTGCGGGGGAGCGAAGAAACGATGACGATTCGGACTATAAGAAGAGACCTGAAGACGATCAAGGGTGAGAACGTCTCCTTCACTATCGCAGCAAGCGGGCAGCCAGAGAGACGGTATAGGATCACTAACGCTTTCACCAGCCAAGACATAGGCCTGTCGCGGTACACCTACCCCATCGCCAAGCTGATGGACAAATACGTGCACCTGCGTCAACTACCTATACCGCTCATAGACGGCGCCACCCCGACCCTGCTCATAGGATCCGACCACGCACACCTCATCGTCCCGATGGACCGGGTCCACACTGGGCCCAGAGGCTGTCCAGCAGCAGTCGAGACCCGCCTAGGATGGACACTACAAGGCCCCCTCTCCAGGTCTCCCAACCGAACAGCAGCCACTCGCTGCCTCCACTCCAGAGTGACAGAAGAAGACACCGCCCTCTTACAGTACGTCGAGAGGCTATGGACACTAGAGACAATGCCCTTTAAGAACGAAAAGAAACACATTCGTTCCAAGGAAGACATTTATGCCATAGCCCTCCTCGAGCAGGGGACAAAGAGAGTCAAAGTCAACGGAGTGATGAGATACGCAACTCCACTCCTGAGGCGAGAGGGTATGCCTACCTTTCACGCCCCAAAAGAAGCGACGGAGCGGTATCTATCGAACACAGAGCGGCGCCTAGCCAGAGACCCCGCTCAAGCTACTGTGTACCGCGCTGAGATTGACAAGCTAATCACAGCGGGACACATAAAGAGAATTGACATTAAAGAGGCCGATCAGACGACCGAATCATGGTACGTGCCGCACCACAAGGTCCACCACAACGGCAAGGATCGTATTGTGTTTAACTGCAGCTACCAGATCGGATCACAAAATCTGAATAAAGAGCTCTTGCCCGGCCCAACACTCGGCCCCTCTCTACTAGGCGTGTTGCTACGTTTCCGCCAGAACAAGGTGGCCATCAGCGGCGACATCAAAGGGATGTTCCTGCAGGTGCGACTAGTGGAAGAGGACAAGCCCCTGCTGCGGTTCTTATGGAGAGAGAGGATCGGGGATGAGCAACCATCCATCTATCAATGGGAAGTCCTCCCTTTCGGAACCACATGCAGCCCATGCTGTGCTACGTTCGCACTGCAAAAACACGTCGCAGAGGACCCAGCAGCTGATGAAGAGGTCCGACAAAGTGTAGGAAATAGTTTCTACGTGGACAACTGTCTGCAAAGCGTCTCGACGCCAGAAGAAGCCGAGGCCCTCCTACTCAAGCTCCGCGCCTCTCTGATCAAAGGCGGCTTTGATCTCCGGCAGTGGGCCAGCAGCGACCCTCAAGTATTGCGCAGCCTCTCCCCAGAGGACAAGGCAGCAAGCAGCGAGACCTGGATGGCGACCATCCCAGGTGAAGCCCAAGAAATGACATTAGGACTAGTCTGGCGCTTCAAAACAGACTCGCTCCATTATAGACACACACCCCTGACCAAGGAGCAGGGAAGGTCGATTTCACTACCGACCACAAGACGGAGTGTATACAGAACACTCGCCAGACAATATGACCCGTTGGGATGTATTCTACCTTACACCACCAGGGCAAAGATGATTGTACGAGCGCTATGGGACAAGGACCAGGGCTGGGACGACCCCATACCCGACCACCTTGCTTCCACATGGAGAGAGTGGGAGACAGAACTCAGCTCGCTCCCAGGTGTCAACATACGCCGCAGCTACTTCCCACCCACAGTGAGGCCGGAGACGTGTCAGATGGACCTGCACGTCTTCAGCGACGCCTCCGAAGTAGCCTACGGTTCGGTGGCCTACTTGCGGGCCCGAGAGGAGGGAGGAGAAATACATACTGCCTTCATCCTGGCTCGCTCAAGAATAGCCCCCCGCAAGCAACAATCTATCCCGCGTCTAGAGCTCTGCGCAGCCCTAGTAGGAGCGCAACTCGCCACGTTAATCCAACGTGAACTCACCATCCCGGTGCAAAGAACAATCCTGTGGTCAGACTCCATGACCGTACTCACATGGATCCAGTCCGATTCGTGTAGATACAAGGTCTTCGTGGGAGTCAGAATCACAGAGATCCAAGATTTAACAGAAGCAGCATGCTGGAGGTATGTGGACACAAAGCAGAACCCAGCCGACGTCATCACACGGGGAATGTCCCTGGATGACCTCACACGTCACAATCTCTATAGTGACGGTCCCGAGTTCCTCAAGCTCCCGGAAGAAGAGTGGCCTACACCCACCCCACGGGAGGCGAGTGAAGAGGAGGCAGAGAAGAAGAAATCTATGTTCTGTGGGTTGACACACACACTAGTCCCCACAGATCCCAACATAGACGACTGCCCCACCCTTGAGAGTGCGCAGTTAAAGACATTCCTGTGGCACCACCCTGAGGTTCCGTCCACTACTGACATTAATGCAGCTAACTACGAAGAAGCAGAACTCCTTCTGCTACAGCGAGCCCAAAGAGACTCGTTCCCCGATGAGCTAGACTGTCTGCAGGGATCAAAGCCAGTCCCGTCAGACAGCAGACTGCTCCACTTGGCCCCAGAGAGCGACGCCCATAATCTCATCAGAGTGGGTGGTCGTCTGAGGAGGGCCCCAGACTTAACGGATGACGTCAAGTTCCCGATAGTCTTAAACAGCCGACACAAGGTCACAGAGCTCATCATAAAGAAATACGGCGAGGACGTGCACCACGCCGGGGCAGAGAGAGTCTTCGCGGAGATCAGACGTCGCTATTGGATACTGCAAGGAAGAGAAGCAGTACGACGCTTCCAGCGGACCTGTCTAGACTGTCGCAAGTGGCGAGCACAGCCCAGTATACCCCGGATGGCTGACCTACCCCCCTGTCGCCTCCGACTCGGCGACAAGCCCTTTCACTCCACCGGTATGGACTGTTTCGGCCCGCTGTATGTGAAGAAAGGAAGAGGGACGGAGAAGCGGTGGGGTATTGTATTCAAATGCATGACCACCCGAGCGATACACATAGAACTCCTTCCAACCATGAGTACGGACTCATTCCTTATGGCCTTCCGGAGATTCACATCGCGGAAAGGAAAACCGTCTATATTATTGTCTGATCACGGGACAAACTTCAAAGGCGGAGAAAGAGAGCTGAGAGAGAGCTTCCAAGCTATGGGCCCAGAACTTAAGACCCACCTCGCTCCCTCTCAGATTGATTTCCAGTTTAACCCCCCGAATGCACCTCACTTCGGGGGAACTTGGGAACGAGAAGTACGTTCAATAAAGACAGCCCTGTACGCCGTGCTTGGGGCCCAGACCGTGGCGGAAGAAGTCCTCACGACAGTCCTCACGGAGATCGAGGGAGTATTGAACTCAAAACCCCTCGGTTACGTCTCAAGTGATGTAGCAGATGTCGACCCAGTCACCCCCAACACTCTCTTGATGGGGCGGCTGGACCCCGCGCTCCCACAGACAGTGTACAGACCTGAAGAAGCGAACGGCCGAAGAATGTGGAGGTACAGTCAAGTATTGGTTGACAAGTTTTGGAACAGTTTCCTCCTCCACTATCTACCGTCTCTACAGACCCGCCAGAAATGGGTAAAAGAAAGAGACAATTTGACGGAGGGCACAGTCGTCATGATTATCGACCAGTCACTACCCCGAGCTATGTGGCCGGCCGGCCGCGTAAGCAAAGTGATCACTGGTGCCGACGGAAAGGTCAGAGCGGCAGAAGTGCTCGTCCAGGGGCGGACATACACCCGACCCGTGGCGAGGCTGATAGAGTTGCCAAGGCTCCCCGACTCTCTTAATGACGACCATGACCCCCTGACTTTGTGAATTGCCCTACTCCTCACAACGGACATTGAGTAGTGGACAGTGCGGTTAATCTGTCTCTGCTTATCTAATTAGGTGCGGACTAATTAGGAGGCGGCTGTTACAAAGGGTCAGATTAAACCGAATATATATATTTATTACTTGAGATATATTGTATAGTATTTGTATATCGTCTGATATCCCTTGTATATTCTTTGTACATATACACGGAATATCCCTTTACCTAGTACAGGCCAGACCATAATATTCGTTCTCCTATTGGACAGCGACCCACTAGGCGCCACGGCCATACCCCCAATGTCTAGTTCAAAGTCACCGCTAAGACATGTCTCAACATGCCCAGTTTTGCGCAGTAATATGAGACAGAAATAAGGCTGGTACTAGATTATTCACCTTACGTATAAATACGTCGCAGGTGGATACAGCAGTAGTCTAATCTTAGTAACAAGTTGAAGCCTCACACCACGATACAACGTGCTGTGAAGTGGGCCCGTTTTGCCCCGAAATAGAGCCTTGAGACCGCGTGCGAATTGATAGCTGAAGTGTCAGAGTTTAACGCTGTATCGTCGAGTTCGACCTATTCTATTATTAAGTAATAGTCTATTATGTATAGTGTATCGTGCAGCTACCGTTCTACAGTGACCAGCATTACCAACGTTTCATCGTACCGAGCTAGTGTGCTTATCCAGGCTGGGCGGCCTAACCTTGTGCCGTCATCCGAGGAGCCCTAGACGAGAACCGTGTGGATATGTACACTGGATAACCTACACTGACGACTACAGAGCCCTTTTCGGCTGGATTATATTGCTTTGGTCCTGTGGCTGCTGGAGCAGAGAATCGTCTACCCCCACTACCGTGTGGGATTTACCCTGTGAGGAGCACCGTCGAGCCCGCCTCTAGGACTCTGAGGCTGGCTAGCTTTCCTCCATGCGGCACTGCATACCGGAGAATAGCTGTTGCTTTGTCTACGGATCAAGGGATTATTGCACCGTCTCCTGTACCTGGAGTCTCCTTATTCCTCGTTGATCCAGACTTTTGCTACCGACAAATCCTCTCCCCTGCTGGCTTACAACCGGAGGGAACCCCCCTAGTATCTCCAGCTGACCTACTAGTGTACCATATATAATTCTTATGCTACAGGTGGTATTAATTATCCCCTTCGTAATATGCTCATGGACTTACGCTCTTGACCTATTCATGCACATTCTTCGCCTTACAAGCGCAACTCTCATTCTTAATAAATGTAAGATAATCTTGGTGCTCTTCTAATAAATATTATAAACAGTACTTTCTTGTTAAGCCGTGTTATTGTGTGGGTGTTCATCTCATATACATGTGTACTGTATGGCCAGTAGTAATGTACATAACTCAGTAGTGGTTTAATGATACCATACTTATTCAATACAGTCAGGGAATTGTACCCCTCAGTTACAAATGTGTTACCAAGTAATATAATATAGTTCACATAAAAGGTGGGTAAACTGAGCTATGATGCAGACATTTGAATTGAAAGTAATTATAAATGCTTCATCTTGTACATTAATCTAAAACGTGGCTCCATTTGACATACGTATGTGACTCAGATCTGTTTCTTTTCACAACAAATCACATGGATTCTGATCTTTTCAATTCTGATTTGGGCCACTTTCATATGTAGTCCTAAATCAAATACAGGTCTGACTTTTTTCAATTATATTATTATATATTATCTAAATATATTATTCTCTATTTGTATTGCCTTTGTACATTATCTTCTGCCTCGTGTAGTGTAGTGCTGTCAACAGCCACACAATTTCGCTAAGGGATAATAAAGTATCTTGTCTTACCTTACCTTACCCTACCTTACCTTAACTCATTCAACGCCATAGCCATTTCACGATCTTTGCAGATCTATTGTATATTCTATATTATAGCTATGGAGAAAATAGTCATCCTCATTTGACAGACACTATTTGTAGTCCATTATGTAAAAAAGAGTTAATATTTTCATGTATACGTTATCCTGTGGTGAATATTGTATAGTTTCAGAGTAATCCGGGCAAATTCCTGGAAGCTGAGTTATGGAGCGGTATGTGCATTTTGCAAAAGTCGTTTGCGTTGCTTGCCTGGACACGATATTATTTCCAAATCAAAGGTTTATAATAGGTATTATGTTTCATCATGAAGGCATCAAAGGGGGGGGGGTTGTTTTGTGATGCTCTGATCGTCAGCAACGGCATACGTTGATCGTTGCGATCGATGTGAAATCATTGTAGGATCAAAGTAGGAATGAGTTCCAATGATAACACCTAGGTCCGTGAGAGTGTATAGAATAGGGTGCGGCTGGGTAGCGCAGCAGACTAAGCGCTCGCCTACCACCGCAGACACTGGGTTCAAATCCAGCTGTCAGCGGCACCTCCGACTTGGTCAGTCGTCCGTACTAACACAATTAGCAGTGTTAGCGGGTGGGAAGCCGGTGGGGTATGTATCCTGGTCGTTGTAAACAGCGACTCCTACTGGTCGGTCGGGGTGCCTGCTCAGTAGGGAAGGGATCTGGGAGAGGTAGTGTGATCCTCCCACACGTTACACTCCCCCAGTGAGAGTCCTCGCTGTCAGGTGATAAGAAGCGGCTGGCTGACTCCACATGTATCGGAGGAGGCGTGTGATAGTCTTCAACCATCCCTAGGCCGCCAAGTGGGGGGGAAATGCGCGCAACGACCAGGAAGGGAATTGGCATAACGACAAAAATTGGGATGGGAGAAAAATACAGAAAAAAAGGGGGAGTGTATAGAATATTCAAATTGAAAAAAATTCAAAACTATCTAAAAACGTAATATTTGTGTTTGGCGCTCAATGGTTGGCGAGCAAACACGTAATATTACGTGGTTGGCGCAGAATGAGTTAACTTAACTTAACATAACATTCCTTCCAGTCCCACAGTGGACAGCCATTTTGGATAATCATGCCGAATTATTGCTGGTACCCACATTACAAAAACATGTGTAAAACACTAATTTGATCAACTTAGGATCTGTACTGGATAAGACTTCAGGCTATGGAACTGTTCTGTTTCGTATTCGCTCTCGCTCGGCATCGCTCTCTGCACTATCTCGCATATGTGCACACGCACTGAATAAAGACCACAAATGTACCTTTAATCCCAATATTCGTCTGACCACACCCCTATCAGCTTACCCATATAAGCAGGGGTGGGGCCACCCACACGCCTCCTTCTCGCTTTCACCACAAGGAAGAAGTGCCTCGGTAGATCCCCACACTTGACACCATGCTGGAAGAAAGGATTAGGAGCAGCTTTGGGAAACAAGGATACGTTGACATCATATCTTTATTTTCTCTCTCACTATTTTCGAGAAAATACGGCGATATTGTCTTCGTACTGGAGTGTCTGGAAGATGATGATCATTATAAAAATCCTCCACCGGTTTTCGTATTGGGAGTTCGTGCCGCTACATGCTTTTCCAACTGCAGTCCTTGCTGTGTGCTGGTTGCGGTAAAGGCACAGCTGGGCTGTAGGACGCGCCGCTGTTGTGAGACGCGGTGGGTTCCTGGTTCTGGTGAGTTATGTTTGCTGGCAGGCTTCACTTGTCTGTTAGTGCTATGGGGGCTACTTGACAATGTTTATGAAAACCGGCCCCAGACTAGGGTCCTTTGTTCAGTCTCCTAGACGACAGAAGACCTTGGTCTGAAGCCATTTTAGTTTAACTAGTGGCGACCATTAACACTGGTGATCCCTGTGTGTTCTGGACGAGTGGATATCTCTCTGTCCCGTGTTAAGCCCCTTCTTTCATATCCAAATGAGAGTATTCCTTCACGAGGAGATATGTGCATGGATGTGCGATAGCGGCAGATCCATGTTCAAGTCAGCTACACAGGCCAGTTTGGTATTGTGCTGATTCCGTCGGGTGTTGGTAAAATCACTGTTGTAAAGCAGTGTTGACATCTTGTTTCTCTTTTCTCTTAAAAAGTGAGGAGAGGTTCAGAACGGCGGCCTGTCTGGGTGAGTGTTATGTCATTGTATACATGTTCAGGTGATAGCTGCTTAGCTTACGGTTAGCCAGTCAGCTGTTAGCTGCTGCGTTAGCCTGCTGGGATCGCTGCATGGCCTACTTAGGTTGGGCCTACTGTTAGCCAGTCAGCTGTTAGCTGCGGCGCTAGCATGTCGTGATCACTAGGTAACGTTAGCTTGCTGCTATAGGCCAAGGCCTGGCGCGGGGTAGCTTCAGCTCCTCGCGCGCCGCCACGAGCTCGCTTCTGGTCGCGTGCGCCGTTAGCTCGGCGTCTCGCGAGCAGGGGCAGTAGCGCCCGAACGGTTGGAGCGGCCGTTAGCTTAATGCTACTCTGTTGAACGTGCTTTGATTATAACATGTTTTACACTCTTGACTACGACGTCATCCTTGACAGGGGATGTTCGTCGACCCTGCCCTGAGCCTGGACGGGGATTGCGTCAACAAAGAGGACTGTAGCGACTGGTTGGAGCGACGACGCTGCCCAGTTCGAGCAACACAGGATCGGCTGTGTTGTCTACGGGGTCTTGAGTCTGCACTTCGCTGATCTACGTTCCGGGTAGGACAAGGTTTGACCAGACCTTATAACACGTCTTCTGGTTTTACTTTTCTAAATGTTTTGTGAATAACGATGTTTTCCCAAAACGTGTGTTGCTGCAATGCATTTAGGATACGACGCGAGTTATGTGTGAACTGTTTTTGTCACTGGCAGTTAGCTTCTCCGTGCAAATCGGGTTGTTGTTACAGATGTGAAAATGATCTGGTTGTTGTGTGAGAAACATCATGGTGTTTATATGTACCGTGTAGTCACAACTAAGGTAACTAACCTATGAAGCTATGCTTAGTGACAAGTGAGTAAAAGAATGTTCTTTTCTCAGCCTGTGATGACAATGAACAGTGTGTTCACATATTAACAGGTTTTCCTGTTTTAACTGGCCGTATTAAGGGTAAAATAAGAGGATTGTGTTTCCCCCCGGTTCCCTGGGGACTTTTTCATCCTCCTATCAGACATGTTGTGCACTAAATTGTGTCTTTTGTGTGGTAGGGATGCGATGTAACCCTTAGCTTGATTGCTGAGGTTGTGCTAAAACTGCTGGAGAAACTTTATTTTCCTAAAAGAAAAGATTGTTTGGTCGCTGTCGTGTGTGCTTAGCAAGGCCTGTGGCCGATACTAATCGAGAATTATGTATTCTCTCATTATGAAAAACGGCGTTCCTCTGTAGAGTGTTTTTGCCATTTTTTGTAGGTGATGATGGGTTGTGTGTGTCATGTGACCTACAACTGGGTTGGACTGGCCACAGAAGCACATGTGTATGTTGGACCGGGGCTCTTAGAGAGCCCTCTCTATTCTGTGTTTTTTCCTTAGTAAAAATCAGATAGCAGGTTGGCTCATGCGCTGTGTGGAGCTGTCAAACGCTTCATAGAGCTGACTATGACTGTGTCATATTCTCTTTTTGTCATTACATCGTATCATGGGTGTGGGGTCGTAAAGGGGTGAACTGGTAACCTTTCCTCTCCACCTTGTTTCTGTCGGTCAGGGGTACACCCCCTGTCCTTCAAGGTTCCTGTCACGTTGCGGTTCGGCACGTTACGGGGGGGGGAGGGAGTTTCCTGGTCCCACGGCCTGGTATATTGGGCGTGTGCACCGCAGAAATTCCCCCGCCATAGAGTACGTCACCGTGCGCGTCTCTGTTGGTAGGACTTCCGTGTGCTGTTCAGGTCCATGTGATGGATCTGTTTCGGGGGGGTGGTCAGGGCTCCTCCTCACCAAGCGCCTTTTCGGGCCTTCTGTGAGTTCGGACTCCTCCTTTCCATGTGAGGGAGCCTCCATCAGAGTACAGAGCCTTCCTCCTCAGATTGTCAAAGTGAGTGGACCCTCTAGAAGGTGTCCTATTCTATTGTATATGTATTCGATTCAATTCGATTATTGAGTGTGTATGGGTTCAGTGCCTCTTCCCCGGAGAGCCCTAAAACCAATTTTTTACATGGCTCAAGGTGCAATATATTCTTTTCAATCTGTACAGCTCGCGTGGGAAGTCTCTCTGGGGATCCCCGTCTCCTTCCTATGGGAGGGTGGTGGGATGTAAAAATGTGAACAATTTGTACCCCCGGCTGTGTAGACTGGGATACATACTGTTGATGCTTCCTTCTTTTCTATTCAAAAAGTGTTGGAGTTAGGAAGTGTCACGCCCCTCTTGTCGTTCCCCTGGGCGCCTTGGGGATTCAATGACAGGTCTAAATAGCCTGTTCATTGATGGGGGTGTGTCCCGACGCACGTATAGTGCTAGCTCGCTGTAAACAGGCGACTGACTGGCACGCCTTGGTTGCTTGTGGTTAAAACGGCGTTTTTATAAAGCAACTGAGATGGGGGTTTTTCCTCTTCCGACGACCAAATCCCACGACCTGGGTTGGTTTTCGACGGATTCTCGTTCATGTCTGGGGGATGATGACGGAATGGATCTGAACATATGTAGAGGGGTCTCACGCCCTTGGGGTGGGCCACCAGGTGCGGTTCGCCCGAACGTCTGGGTGGCGCCTTCTTTTCATGTTAAGATCGACACGCATATCTGCCCTTTCTCCTGGAGTAGGCATGTCGGCGTGGTTAGGGCACGGGACTGGTTCTGGTCACGCTGGTCCGGATCAGTTGAACCCGTTGTCCGCCGGGGATGCAGATCTGCTGTTCTGGTACCCTGAGGGACTTGGGCTTTTTTCAGGGGGAAAAATGCCAGGTCGGTCCGGGTGTCACAGGGTTAAGCGCTATGGAGACCCTGGTTGGGTACGTTTTTACTCAGCACTGTCGTAATGGCTTACGGCCATGCCATCCTGTACACGCTCGATCTCGTCGGATCTCGGCCGTTACACAGGTTGGTCCTGGTTAGTACTTGGTTGGGAGACCACCTGGGAATACCAAGTACGGTGTGCTTAGGGGCTGGTTCTCCATTCTTTTTCGCTCCTCTCTCACGCATGGCGAAGAGGGGCCTGTGGGGGTGGTTTTTGACCTCCTCTGGTGACCCTGTGCTTCCCGTACTGCCAGGCCCGGTCCGAAGTAATGTTTCGTCGACCCGTAGGCCTGGGTTAACCCTTTTTTGAAAACTGAAACACTTGTACTGCGGTATAGCCGGTGTATACCCGCAGGTGTGTTTTGGAGTTTTTTCTTGAGGGGTTATAGGAACAACCACCGCATTGGGTAACACCAAGGTGGTTGATTCCCTGGTGTGTTGGAGCAGTGTCAACTCCCGGGTTCACCGTTTGAGGGTGCCCCTGCACGTTCATGACGTCTGCCAATCGTGTCAGCCTTCTCTGCCTCGACCCCTCTGGGTGGGGGTTTTTAAATGGAGGCTTGGTCATGCAACACCGCCAGCTTACGCTCCTTCCGACGGCTGTGTTCAGCTGTCCCCTCTGGCGCCTGTCTCGTCCGCAGTCTCCAGGCTAGGGTTAATAGCCTGTTGCCTGGTTTTTCCCCGGTGCGCTGCCTGCTTCCGTTGGTTAACCTTTTTTGTGTGCTTACGGCCATGCTGACTGCCTGTTGCAGGGTCAGTGTGCCAGGCGGTGTACTATTGGGGGGACGGGGCCCACTCGGCTGAGGGGCCTTTGTCCGAATACGCTGGCGATGTGGGGGGCGGGGCACTACGTGCCCACCTGGTAGGGTCTTGATGCTGGCATCATGGACTTCTCCGGGCCCCCATTCCAGGGAGTCCAGTCCTTTTGGTGGGTCTGGGTCTTCCTTCGCGCTCCGCTGCTACGGCCTTGCCACGGGGTTGGGTTTGCCCTTGACCCCGTGATTCTGGGGGCAGTAACGAGGTTGTTCCTCCGTTCGTTCCCGGGTGGCATGCGGGTTGTGCGTGTGTGTAGTCGTGGGGTCAGGCCACGGTCTGCTCACCCTGTGCGTTGAGTTGCTTGAGTGCCTCTTTGCACGGTCGGGTCCGTCGCCCTCCCGTGAAGCCCCTAATAGGGGGGGTGCCCTCCATTAGGGTGGGTCGGGGGGGCTCGGCCCTCCCTGTTCTGATGGTTGTGGGGGGCTGTCAGCGGGGTGTATTTGTCGGCCGTTGGCTCTCGCTCGGCCTCCCTTGTGCAGAGAGCGATGCCGAGCGAGAGCGAATACGAAACAGAACGTTAGGTTATGACTATAACCAAGTTCTGTTAGTATAGCGACGCTCGGCATCCGACGCCGCTGCAGCCTTTGACCTCGCCTTGTGGCGAAAGCTTGGGAAGGAGGCGAGTGGGTGGCCCCACCCCTGCTTATATGGGTAAGCTGATAGGGGTGTGGTCAGACGAATATTGGGATTAAAGGTACATTTGTGGTCTTTATTCAGTGCGCGTGCACATATGCGAGATAGTGCAGAGAGCGATGCCGAGTGTCGCTATACTAACAGAACTTGGTTATAGTCATAACCTAACGTTATGTTTTCCAGCTCCTACCTCTCAGCTGTAACTCAAAAACAAACAAGTAAACAAAAAATTTTAGTAAACTAAACTTTTATTTCAGTGTGTTCAAACCTGTGTTTCTTCCTGTTGTGGAAGAAAGTTCAGAATGTTTCCATTCAAAAGAGACCAGACACATGCATGTGCTATAAGTGGTTCAAGAATAAATCGCAAATTACTTTGGGTATGCAATTGTCAGGCGTGTTATGCAAAACTAGCCCCATTTTTTGCCTGATGGATAAGAGGTTAACTTAATTTACCTCATGTCATAGACCGTTTCCACCCACAGGTATGTGTCATGAACACCTTTCTCTATAGTCCACATGTGAATACACATTTTTTATTAAAGTCACACTCACACGCCATTAACTTTAATCATCATTTACATACCTTAGCGTTACTTTTAAGACCAGTATGATGTTTATGAAGCATGTTAAGACCAGTGGAGTCGTTTCAGTAAAAGCCAAGGTATGGCAATTAGGGAGGGTGGGGGGTGAAGGGGGGGTATTCCCCCCTTGGTGGATTTTATTTGTCAAATCAGTTGAGCAATAGTCACTTTTGGTGAGTTGTTTCTATACAATTCACTTATATGACATTTAGGTATGACACAGGACTACACAAGCATTTTTTTATAGAAATGTGTCAACAGACTAAAGCAGGGAACCACAATATTTTGCATACAAATTATGCAGAATGTAATATCATAACTGTCTATTATTTTTCTTGCAATTGAGCCAATTTTCCTTAGGTACGGTTTTGAGGTGTGTGTTCAACAGAATGTAACTATCAAAAACATGTTAAAAAAAAGTATGGGTTACTGAATGCTGAACTGCACTGTTATAATCACTAAGCCATTGTAAGACCTTACCTGTGTCCCTGTATCACTTGTCTCTGCTGCCCTTTGATTAAAAAACATCTGTATGTCCATTTTCCTTTTTTTGGTGGCATATTTGAGTTAGTCACCTATAGTAAAAGTCACCTAGTAAAAGTGAGATAATTGACAATATCAAAACATGCTAGCGCTGTACCGAATAGTTCGAAGCTTCGTTCATAATGTTGACATTCAAATTCTAAATCAACATAAAACATTTTTTATTAAATAAAAATAAAATAATTTATATATTTTTTTTAAATGTATTTGCCAAGGTATGGCGAGTGCCATACCTTGCCATACCAGAACGACGCCTCTGGTTAAGACATATCCCATGGCAGACACTCACGATACCTCTGTATCAACTGCTGTAGTCATCACTAATCAAATGGTTTAACATATTACAAATGTTAAGTCTCCCTTTAATGATATCAGGTAGTAGGTATTGGAGTCCCTAGACACTCCTAGGCTACATTCATATTTGAACATAAGTGTTGAATGCCCTTTAGCTGGCTATTGACAAGAAAAGTTTTACATTACTAACACATCTTATCAATAACGTCATAGACACAACCTTTTTGGTTTGAGTGTGGTGAAGAGAGGCATATAGGTCTTACCATAGGTTGTTACAGAATGACTCCCAAAGTCTCCCAAAGAACACACAACAGAATTGTCCTTTAGAGACTGTGGTTAGTTTATTCAGTTTCCCTGACTGGGTTACAAAAAACATGACAATGAATATGGGATGGGAATGGGAACTCTCTAACCCCTGTCCCCAACCCTCTCTCTGAGTGCACTGTAAACATTTTCACCTTAAAGTTACAATAGCTTACAGGCAATATTTTGCATGACTTTTACAGTAAGATTCACAATAATTTACTGTGAATGGCTTCACAGCAATGTGTTGTGATTTCACAGTAATGGTAGTACAATACATTGTTGTAATTTCACAACATCATATTGTAAGAAATTACTGTGATATTACAATACTTACTGGCAATGTGTTGCATGACTTTTACAGTAAGATTCACAATAATTTACTGTGAATGGCTTCACAGCAATGTGTTGTAATTTCACAGTAATGGTAGTACAATACATTGTTGTAATTTCACAACTTCTTACAGTAAGAAATTACTGTGATATCACATTATTTTGTTGTATATATATTACAACAATGTATTGTGACTTCACAACATCAAATTGTAAGACATTTACTGTAATATCACATTATTTTGTTGTATATATATTACAGCAATGTATTGTGACCTCACAACATCATATTGTAAGAAATTACTGTGATATTACAATATTTTGTTGTATATATATTACAACAATGTATTGTGACTTCACAACATCAAATTGTAAGAAATTACTGTGATATTACAATATTTTGTTGTATATATATTACAACAATGTATTGTGACTTCACAACATCAAATTGTAAGAAATTACTGTGATATTACAATATTTTGTTGTATATATATTACAACAATGTATTGTGTATTTACAATAGCCTACATGTATTTTTGTAGTCCAGCTCCAGTACACTTCCTGAAGGTCACACTTTGGTTTCCTGTCGTGATTAATCACGTCATCCTATTGTATCTTGACATGAAACTATTGTATGAGCTTCCTCCAGAAGTATACTGGAGCTGGGGACTATGGAGTAATCAATGCATGTCTATCGTGGTAAATTGACTGTTATTTTGCCAAATTATATAATATAATAATAATTATTTTTCAATTATTTTGTTGGCAAGTCTTTTGCATTACTTTTCAGACTTGCCAACAAAATAATTGAATAATAATAATTATTATAAATAATTTGGCAAAATAACTGTCAATTTACAATGGTATGCATAACTGTATAGTCCCCAGCTCCAGTATACTTCTGGAGGAAGCTCATACAATAGTTTCCTGTCAAATACTATTGGATGACGTGATTAATCATGACAGGAAACCAAAGTGTGAGCTTCTGCCAGGAAGTATACTGGAGCTGGACTTCAAAAATGCACGTAGGCTATTGTACATTAAAAACAGTCCAAACGCACAAATGAGGTAAGCCGGCATTTATTGTCAAAAGACAGAATTATTACAAATAATTATATACAAGAATTACACGAGGTAAGCCGGCATTTATTGTCAAAAGACAGAATTATTACAAATTATTATATACAAAGAATTACAAAGAATTATATTCTTATTCTTGAAATGGTAAATGGCTGTTTTCTTTTTTACAATTTGTGCACATTTGACCCATAGGAAAATCCCATATTATCTCTGAAGAACTGGTCCTGTGCGAAACGCTCGTTGTACAAGTATCGCAGAGAAAATTCAAAGGTACTCACAGTTGCACGAGAGTTTCGGACAGAGAAACGCAATGGTTTGAAAGCTCGGCGTTGCTAATAAACATTTTAAATATTATTTTATAAACTGCTGGTCAACACTGCTCAAAACGGCTTTAGCTGACTGATGCGCCTTGCACATCGAGCGTTTCGCCAGTTCTTCAGAGTTAATTATGGGATTTTATTGTCAAAAGACAGAATTATATTACAAAGAATTATATTCTTATTCTTGAAATGGTAAATGGCTGTTTTCTTTTTTTTTTTTATACAATTTGTGCACATTTTACCCATAGGAAAATCCCATATTAACTCTGAAGAACTGGTCCTCTGCGAAACGCTTGTTGTACAAGTATCGCAGAGAAAATTCAAAGGTACACAGTTGCACGAGAGTTTCGAACAGAGAAATGCAATGGTTTGAAAGCTCGGCGTTGCTAATAAACATTTTAAATATTATTTTATAAACTGCTGGTCAACACTGCTCAAAACGGCAAAACTAAGACAAAGTAATCATATTCGTAAGTAAAATGGTAAATGGCTGCTTTTTTTTCCTTCTTTTTTTACAATTTGTGCACATTTTACCCATAGGAAAATCCCATATTAACTGTGAAGAACTGGTCCTCTGCGAAACGCTTGTTGTACAAGTATCGCAGAGAAAATTCAAAGGTACTCACAGTTGCATGAGGGTTTCGGACAGAGAAACGCACTGGTTTGAAAGCTCGGCATTGCTAATAAACATTTTAAATATTATTTTATAAACTGCTGGTCAACACTGCTCAAAACGGCAAAACTAAGACAAAGTAATAATATTCGTAAGTAAAATGGTAAATGGCTTTTTTTTTTTACAATTTGTGCACATTTTACCCATTCACACACCGACGGCAGTGGCAACCATGCAAGGTGACAACCTGCTCATCGGGAGCATGTAGGGGTTAAGTGTCTTGCTCAAGGACACATCGACACGCTGCCCGGGGAGGAGCGGGAATCTCCGGATTGCCAGACGACTGCTCTAACTCCCGAGCCACTGTCGCCATGAAACTAGTACTTCCAGGTCTTACCCGAAAATGGAACTAATGAATACACTTTATGCACCCACTCAAAAGAACAAAAGAGGCACTCAAAATAACAAAAGAGGCGCAGGGACGACAGGAGCATGACAATTGTCTTTGCAGACCATTCAAAGTCTATGAGCTTCCGAAGAAGGGTGTTCATGTGAGGGGACGACAGGAGCATGACAATTGTCTTTGCAGACCATTCAAAGTCTATGAGCTTTCGAAGAAGGGTGTTCACGTGACGGGACGACAGGAGCATGACAATTGTCTTTGCAGACCATTCAAAGTCTATGAGCTTACTTACGAAGAAGGGTGTTCACGTCAGGGGACGACAGAAGGACGATTGTCTATGCAGACCCTTCAAAGTCTATGAGCTTACGAAGAAGGGTGGTCACTTGAGGGTTGATGGCACTTCGCTTCTTTGCCCTGGAGCCTTTCTCCGGGTTGATGCCCAAGAAGCACCTATAAGCAAAGATACGTTTCAGTTTTAAATAGACTCAGCATTTATCAAGGTGCTCACCTGTGTCTTTTCCCACACCACACCCTGATGAAGACTGCTACTAGTTCAAACTTGTTGGATCATCCTCACAATAAAAAGATTAAAAAAACGAATTTTTAAAAAGAATATGTATTATTATTTTTTAATTTTTTTACAATTTTTTTAAATATAAAGTTTGCCAATAGGGATGTATCAGTAGGGATGTATCAGTAGTATTGGCAGTACTATTATGATTGGCAGTCATAATAGTAATCCACTATATTTTTTTATTTTCTAAAAAATAAACCAGTTCAACACAGGTAACCACTTTTGCTTAATTTCTTTGATGGCTCAAATGTATGCTCTAGTCCAGGGGTTCCCAAACTTTTCAGGCTGCGACCCCCGAAATAACAGTGTCAGAGAGCCGCGACCCTCACTATTACAGGAGGTAAAAAATTATTTTTTAAATGTATAATTTTTTTTATAAATGGAAATGTATGGTTGAAACATGCAAACGTTCAAACGCACACACACTAATAAGCATTGGAGGCTTTTAACCAGGGCTGGACTGGGGAAATCATTCAGGCCAGGAAATATAGTGCGAAAT
This sequence comes from Notolepis coatsorum, assembly GCF_963971535.1. Lineage (NCBI taxonomy): Eukaryota > Metazoa > Chordata > Actinopteri > Aulopiformes > Paralepididae > Notolepis > Notolepis coatsorum. Next base: position 114,138,580 of record NC_140177.1, on the reverse strand, counting down.
ATAGCCCCAGTCAGGCCACTTTTTAAGCGGGGGTCTGGGGGTCCCCACCAGGACATTTAGTTACAAAGACTTAATTTCTTGCATTCTGGTGTAGGCAGTGTGTGTGTGTGTGTGTGTGTGTGTGTGTGTGTGTGTGTGTGTGTGTGTGTGTGTGTGTGTGTGTGTGTGTGTGTGTGTGTGTGTGTGTGTGTGTGTGTGTGTGTGTGTGTGTGTGTGTGTGTGTGTGAGCAAGAGTGATAGAGAGACACAGTTCTCCAACTTGTGTGGGTTGCAGTGAATTATTCTGGTTGTACCCCACCTAGGTTATCTAACTATTGGCCTGGCCTGACTCTAAGTTCAGTGGCCTGACAGTATTTAAAAAAAAAAGAAAAAAGAAAAAATTATTATCATCTGGCGACCCCCCCCCCCCACGGCGGCTCGCGAGCCCCCTAGGGGTCGCAAACCCCACTTTGGGAACCCCTGCTCTAGTCCAGTGGTTCCCAAACCTCTCCTCAAGACACCCCAGCCGTTCCATGTATTTGTTAAATTCCACCACCAGCACACCTAATTCAACTAATAAAGGGCTAGTTAAGTTAAATCAGGTGTGCTGGTGGTGGAATTTAACAAATACATTGAACGGCTGGGGTGCTTCGAGGAGATGATTTGGAAGCACTAGTCTAGTCGATTTTGTGTTTTGAGCACAAAGTTCATCATAGATCTAGCCTCTTTATTTTGCTCTCAAAGTGCACCAGATTGATGCATTTAGCCTCTTTATTTTGCTCTCAAAGTGCACCAGATTGATGCATTTAACTTTAAAATGCCCCCTAGGGTGTGTCAAGAAATGGAAAATAGAGAAATGAGATGTGGCCCTATGCTTTCAAGTTGTATTACGATATAATAAACCATAATCAAAAGCCAAAAAGTGGGTTAGAGTTTATTTACCTACCCCGTTTTTTTTCGATTGAAAATTATAATTTTTTTTTGGCGGATTTCCACCATTTCCGCCAAAATCACATTTTCATATATATGGCTGCTTGTCTACATTCAGACTTACTACCCCTACCTTAAGATTGGTATGGTAGCCCATACTACAATGCCATACCATGGTATAGTATACCATAAATAAATATTGAATGAATCGGAAGTGTGTGGTACTCTGATACTGATAGACCCTCTAAACCAGGGGTAGGCAACCCTAGGCACGCATTTGCATAGACACAGGGGGCAGCATAAAAAAAATGAATTTTTTTTATTTATATATATATATATATATATATATATATATATATATATATATATATATATATATATATATATATATATATATATATATATATATATATATATATATATTAACTAGTCAAAAGCTGTACAGAGATTTAACACAGATGGACATAGATAACATTTCCAGTCACAAGGTTTTTATTGTTAAACATTCTCAGAATGTGTGTGAGATACCACTGATGTAATCAGGTTTGTTTATATATATATAGCTTTGGCATTTTGTGGAAAACTGGAAAAAGTGGAAACTTAATTTAATTATTCTAGTCATTTATCTCCAAAACTGAAATATTCTGTCGTCTGTCACCCAGATGACCCAAGGTTTGAGCAGTGAGGAGGAGGAGGAGGAGGAGGAGGAGGAGGAGGAGGAGGAGGAGGAGGAGGAGGAGGGCCCTGGTCCATCCACAACACTGCCCGCTCTGCACCACCAGCGGAGATAGCTGCTCCACCTGCTGCACAGAGGGAGGTCCCTGGCACCTCCATCATCCGTCGGGGACATAACGGCTCTGCACCACCAGCGGAGATAGCTGCTCCACCTGCTGCACAGAGGGAGGTCCCTGGCACCTCCATCATCCGTCGGGGACATAGCGGCTCTGCACCACCAGCGGAGATAGCTGCTCCACCACCACCACCTGCTGCACAGAGGGATGTCCCTGGCACCTCCATCATTCGTCGGGGACATAACCGCAGGGCTCCTCCTCCACCACCACCACCCGCGGTCCCCCTGACTACCTACCAACAGGAACTGATGGGTGTAATCAGAAATGTCCCAGTCCCGGTCAACAGCAACGAAAAATTTGTATTGAGCCTGCTGCCAGCGCTGGACTCACTTGACGGTGAAAAGAATTCACTCGTCAGAATGAAGATCCAGCTTGTTTTGCATGAGGCTCAGTTTCCAGTAGAGTTGTAGGTTCTTTGTTTTATTGTAATCAGTTCAATTGTTTTTATGTTTAATTGTTTTTAATGATTTAATTTAATTGTAATCAGTTCAATTGTTTTTATGTTTAATTGTTTTTAATGATTTAATTTAATTGTAATCAGTTTAATTTACCTGTGCCTTTGATGATCTGTAAATAAAATAAATATGCACTGTTCTAATAATCAATTCAATGTCTAAATGTATCTGTGCCCATATTGTAATATGTATATATGCATTGGTCAAAGTTTAATCTTGATTTGCATCGTAATAGCCAAAACATTATGCTAGTTATGAATAACATTTATACAAAATTGTTGGTAATAAATAGTTATTGTAGTCACCCTCCAACCATTTTGGATACAAGGACAATCTTGTTTGAGCATCATGGGAACAACTCTCTCAACACAAAGTGGGTGGCTCTGAAAAGAGCCTTTGGGTGGCTCTGAAAAGAGCCTTTGGGTGAATATGGGAGGTAGGAGTAGGAGGTCCTCAGATGATCTCATTCTGCCATGGCACCTGTCCTGCTGCTGAGAAGTACCCAGTGAAGGTTTCCCTGACAGTAATGGCCTCTCTGGTGGCGTTGTTGCTTCCCATCCTTCTGAGGGCCTGGGCACCAAGGAGTGGCTCTGCTGGCACCGCGGGAGGCAGCGCTGGCACAGATCCATCGTCCCACCTGATTGATTGATTGAAAACATTATTAATTGCAGAATGGGTACAATACAGTACAGCTCAATACAAACAACTGTTAAGGGGATGAAAGATGTGCCGCCCATTGGTACACACGAGGACTCCGAGTTCTTTAATTACAGATGGCTGTTTATTGATGCATATTCTTGAATACACGTTCATCACCACCATAGAACTACAAAGCAGGAAATTACAACAGTCAATACTCATACAATTCGGTCAATAGAATTACAAAAACAAAACGAAAAGTGTGAATAAACTTTACGAACCACTTTGGCCTGCTTGCAGCTCAATGGGAGGGGGTTATCTTCATGGCTATAGTACTTTAGTCTTTTTTGCTTTGACAACTAAAGTGCATAAATCTGCTGCACTGTCTTCTCCGACAAGTTTGGACACGTTCTGCCAGATCTGCTCAAACTACGGCAAGTGAGAGCGTGAGACAGGACGTGATACGTCACAAGAGATAAAATGAAATATAAAAATAAACATGCGCCCTCTAGAGGCGACAGCTGCATTTACACTCCCACCAATCACATAACATGTGATTTTCAACATAACCATTTAAAACATCAGGAACCCTTTAAACATTGGGAACACTTTAAACAAACCAAATACACAAAAACAAAAAAAAGGTTTCAAAGAGCCTTTACTCTGCTTCCTGTAATAGTACCGTTTTGTGTATGGCTCTCTCTAAATAATGTGGCTGAGATGTGCGTGCGCCTTTGTTGTCTAGTGTTGTGTCACTGACTAACTGGTTAACTCTTCTGACCCTATTGTCAGCAGCTAACTTCCACTGATTTCTTGGCAAGTTCTCATCTTGCTGGTATTTCTCCTGTCCTTGGTCCATTTTCTTCTGTGTTGCAGATTAAGCAGGTACTCCTTTCTCCACCTAGTCCGGAACTCATTTGACAGGAACTGAACTCTCTTCCATCTTTTCTGAAGATAGAAGTCTTCTTTCACAAACTCTCCTGGGTTTGTTTTCTCTCCTTGTTGATGAGAATGTCTCTCTTTTTGTCGATGAGGTCTCTCTCCAGGTCTCTCTCCTTGTTGAGAAGGGCTCTCTCCTTGTTGAGAAGGGTTCTCTCCTTGTTGAGAAGGTCTCTCCTTGTTGAGACGGGCTCTCTCCTTGTTGAGACGGGCTCTCTCCTTGTTGAGACGGGCTCTCTCCTTGTTGAGACGGGCTCTCTCCTTGTTGAGAAGGGCTCTCTCCTTGTTGAGACGGGCTCTCTCCTTGTTGAGAGGGGCTCTCTCCTTGTTGAGAAGGGCTCTCTCTTTGTTGAGACGGGCTCTCTCCTTGTTGAGACGGGCTCTCTCCTTGTTGAGAAGGGCTCTCTCCTTGTTGAGAAGGGCTCTCTCCTTGTTGAGACGGGCTCTCTCCTTGTTGAGAAGGGCTCTCTCCTTGTTGAGAAGGGCTCTCTCCTTGTTGAGAAGGGCTCTCTCCTTGTTGATTCTCATCTTCATTCTTCACACCGTTTGCTGTGGCAGTGCATGGCTCTTGTCCAGTCAGAATGACAGGCTCTTCCTGTTCTTCTCGCTCACTCTCTCCTTGTTGAGAAGGGCTCTCTCCTTGTTGAGAAGGGCTCTCTCCTTGTTGAGACGGGCTCTCTCCTTGTTGAGACGGGCTCTCTCCTTGTTGAGACGGGCTCTCTCCTTGTTGAGACGGGCTCTCTCCTTGTTGGAACACTGGAGGCGCAAGAGGACGCAGTTCTTCTTGTGGGGTTAGAGCTAGCGAATGTGCTGAAGGATAGTGTAGAAGAGGTAACCACAGATGATCTTCTTCATCATCATTATGAACGCTTTCAATGTAAACCTTTAGCTTTGCCTTAACTGCGTTGAGTTTCTTGAGTTCCTCTAACCGTTCCACTTCTCTCTTTTTCTCATTCAGCTTTTTTCTTCTATCAGCACTTTCCATGATGAATATTTTCTCTGCCTGGATCTTGGCGTTCTCTGCCTGGATCTTGGCGTTCTCTGCGTCGTTTTCAGCCGACCGCCTTTCATCTTCCTGCTCCAGTCTTTGGATTTCTTCTTCTTGCTCATGGCGCTCTCTCATTAATTTTAGTACTGTTGTGGCTGATGGTTGTTTAACACAGCAGGAGACGATATTTCCAATTTTAACAAGTAGGTAATTTATTTAGGAAAAGAAGTTTTTAACAGCAAAAGCTATGGCTCAGTAGACGGTCACCACAGTTGAAGGAAAAACACTCTACCTCTCAATCCCCCTGCTTGTCCCCTAAATCCCCTCTCAGTCCTGCCCCCACATGACAGATATGATGACGTGTCATATCATGTCAGATATGACATGACGTACATTAAGATGACACGTAGATTTAACATCGGAGAGAGATAAAAACATTAAGAACATCGAAGAGAGATAAAGACATTAAGAAGAACATAGATTTAGATAAAAACATTAAGAACATCGAAGAGAGATAAACAAGATATGATGTACACACACGATATGATGTAAAACATTAAGAACATCGAAGAGAGATAAAGATTTAGTGAGATGTGTGTGTGTGTGTGTGTTTGTGTGTGTGTGTGTGTATGTGTGTGTGTGTCTGTGTGTGTGTGCGTCTGTGTACAGACGTGTGTGTATTGTATGTGTGTATTGTGTGTGTGTGTCTGTGTGTGTGTGCGTCTGTGTACAGACGTGTGTGTATTGTATGTGTGTATTGTGACACAGGGAATGTGTGTGTGTGTGTGTGTGTCGGTGTGTATGTCTGTGCGACTGTGTGTGTCTGTGTGTGTGTGTGTGTGTGTCTGTGTGACTGTGTCTGTCTGTGTGTCTGTGTGTGTGTGCTGTGTCTGTGTGTGTGTGCTGTGTATGTGTGTGTCTGTGTGTCTGTGTGTGTGTGCTGTGTCTGTGTGTGTGTGCTGTGTATGTGTGTGTCTGTGTGTCTGTGTGTGTGTGCTGTGTATGTATGAAAGAGAGAAAAGACACAAGATTAGAGCACACGATATGATGTACTGAAATGTCCATCTGCCTATCCTGAGGTTGTTTTAAGAACATCAGCCAGACTGTCGCCCTAGTGTCTTTGAGCCCTGCTAGTTGACCTATATTAAACTAGTCAAGACTAACCCCTTTCCTACCTCCACCCCCGTATACACATTTTCCACAACATTCCCCCATTTGGGGCTATCCCTAGTCCCACCCAAATCATATAACCAAGAAAATGTGAACGTCTAACTAAACGAGAAACCACAATTATATAATAAAAGTTTAAATGCCTAATCTAAACCAGAAACCTTACTTCATTCACTGGACCCCTAACGGACCAACAAAGGCTGACTACCGTTCTTACCAAAACACAAAACCGTTCCAAACAAGAGTAATAATAAAACATCAACAAAATACCCCAATTTATAATCCTAACCTGACAGACAAATCCCCCCAACCTCCACCGCTTACCAAATGAGCCACAGTTCCGGCCGGAAACCGCGACTCTCATCAGGGAAAGGAGAAGTTGACCGTCAGAACTAAACATAGAACATCCCTCCCAAAAAAAATGACATTGTCTCTTCCATAACATTGAGTCCTAGTGTCCATCGCTCAGCCCCCCTTCCATGCCCACGCCATAGTCTCCTCACCGTATTGCCAAAAAGTCACATTTTGCCAATACCGCAACCACCACGCCACACCTCCAGTCCCCGTAGAAGCATGTCCCCATGCCTGGACGGGAGGCGCTGGTCCCGACCTCACCACGTGTCCCCCCATCTTCGACGGGAGGTGCCCATCTTGCCCACTGCGTTAGCCCCCCCCCTTTGTCCCTCCAGTCCCCAGAACCGATCCCCAGACCACTTCTTCTCAATGCTTCCTCAGGCTCAGAACCGACACTCTGCCGATGCCCCTTCCCATTCCGGTTTGACCAGGACCACGAGTAAAATAAACAAAAAATAATAAAAAAATAAAAAATAATGCAATGATTTTCAATGGTTGCAATCTCTATGCCGAAGGATCATTAGAAAATCAGACTAAAATTCCTAGTTAAAGGAATAAACCAACAAAACTGCACTCAGACCATCCCCCGTCACTCTTAAAGGAAAGAACCAACAAAAAGAAAATGCCCCTACCTCACCATACCCCTAATCCTCTATCCCCTCGTCTCCCTCTAAGGCAGCATAAAGCTGAGGACATGGCCCGATTTGTGGCTCAATCTCTTTCTGTCCCACCATCAGCATTTGGCTCGTTACGTGTGAAGTTACCAGCCTACCCAAGAGAGGCATACCACAACAGAAAAGGAGAACCAATATCAACCCTGCCACCCCAATGGATATCCCCGTCTGCATCACTATGCTTCCCCACTGTCCCAATCTTTCCAACACCCCACTCCCCCACCATTCTTCATTCCGGCCAGAATTCCCCCTCAACTCCTCCTCAACCTGGCCCAGAGTGAGCCCACTGAGTCCCTCAACGTTCCGGCTGTCCTCTGGAACATATCCTGTCCCCCCACCTCTTCCGACTCAGTGTCCTTGACCTCCCTTTTTCCCCTCACCCCTGTCCCCTGTGATTGGTTCGGGACAGGCTCAACCCTCCTATCTACCCCCACAACCCGATCCTCGTTAGTATAATGGTAAGTATCCCCGCCTGTAACGGGGGAATGGTCAAAATCAAAAACATGCCCTTGCGGTCCTACGGGAAACACCCCTTTTGGTTGTAGTCTTATCTTCTCCCCCCCTTCCTCGATGGAGGGCAGAGGGGGCGCCTGATTCTGAGCCTGGTCATGAAAGCCTGCCGGTACTTGAGCCTGAGCGGGACCCCGTGGGACTCCTACCCACTCAAACCCATCATCCTCAAGGACGGGTCGACCGTGACGGTTCTCAATGACGTCGTTGTGCCCGGCCGACCGTCCGCACACTGCTGCCAACATCTGCGGGAGCATCAGCAGGCACTGCACCTTCCAGTTGCCGTCTCGGACCCTCCATGTCGGGTTCTGCATAACTGCGATCGATTGTATCCCCCAAGAGATCGCCGCTGGCCTTTATGCAGTGATTGAAGTGGAACCAGGTCGCTGATCCTTTGACTTGGACTGCCGTTCCAGTCGATCGGATCACCTCGTACGGGCCCTCTCTCCGGGGTGATGACCACTTTCTCTTGTGGACCTTTACGAAGACCAGGTCCCCAGGGATCAGTCTCGGTTTGGTGGCTTCCTTCTCCGCCTCCTTCACCCCCTTTTTCTCCTTTCTCTGCTCCTGTCGAAACACAGCTTCATGTATTTTAGTCACTTGCTGAAGATATTTTTTCAGATCTTGCTCAAAAATATCTAATGCCGGGCCCCTAGCCAGGTGTCTAAATGGCGGTGCTGGCATGCTGCGGCCTGTAAGCATTTCATGCGGTGTTAGCTGTGTTTGGCGGTTTACGCTGCTTCTAATAGCCATCAGAGCAAGTGGCAAAGCATCAATCCAGTTAAGCTTAGTTTGCATACAGATTTTCAACAGTTTGTTTTTAATGACCAGATTGGCCCTTTCCACCTTCCCCTGCGACCCGGGACTATAGACACAGGAAAGGCGCTGTCTTATACCTAATTTCTGCATCAGCCCTTTAACCACCTTGTCGATGAACTCGCGGCCATTATCGCTTTGTAATATCGTGGGAATTCCAAATCTCGGAATGACCTCGCGACACAGGAACTTGATCACTGTGTCCGCGTTCTTGTGTTTAGATGGAATGGCCTCAATCCAGCGACTAAAGCAGTCCTCTACTACCAGGAGGTATCGTTTGCCCTGCACTGGCGTTATCATCGCTTTGACCCTTTTAACCTCCTTCCAGTTAAGAGTACCCTCCTCCCGTTCGGATGCACTCCTTCCCCTACTTAGATGCACCTCTCCCCGTAAGGTTTAGGCAGTCCGCTACGACGCAACAACCAGCTCCTTTCTCAGGACTGCCTTGTCCGACGTCGGCCCCTCTCCCCCAACAGAGATGCAGGTCTCCACTTCCGGCGGTAAGGTCTCCTCTCATGAACGGAAGCAGTCCCCTTATTTTACCTTCAGGTGCAGTTTAAGGCTGGGTCCCTTTCCAACCTTAGGAGAGACAATCCAGATTCCTCTGAATTGACACCCCTTACCCTTCTGCTTCCCAGTGGTTCTTTTCAAACCTGCTGATCACAGAAGCACAACTCGCCTACTAACCCTGTATCGGTTAGTAAGGTTACTGTGGCCTGACTGTACATTGAGCCAGGTGCATTCATGCCACTGTTGTCCAGTCACTCACGGTCCCACATCCCGCGTGTCTGTGACTATAAACAGGGTCATAACGCTCTCCCAACCGGCTGGCGACCCAGTCGATAGCGACCTCATAGTCCGTCATCAAGTCAGGACCCCAAGCGGCTGACTGTCCGTAGTACCTATCAGCCACTCAGTTTAGAAACCGACGGTCTTGTCCCCATCCCGCTTGCTCCGGGCATGGAAATATTGACCGTTTTCGCCAGCCTTGCCTGTTCACGGCAGGAGCTGTGCCCCTTCCGGTGCACCGCCCTGCTCCTAGGTGTGGACTGTCGTCCACGTACCACCCAGTGCCCACACCAACTTACGTGCGACGTTTCCTGGGCCGACTAGACGGTTCCACAGTGGTATGTTAATGCATACCTCGTTACGCACGAGGGCCTTCAGTTTCTCCCCAGCACTATATGGATTGTGTTTAACGTGCGCCCAGACTCTTGCGAGCCCACTGCCGCCTGTTACAGACTAGAGGTTCGGGGCGCCTACCCCCTCCCTAATCTGTATAGTCCATAATCAGATGTCTGAATGGTCCCTCAGGGAGGGGTGTGTAAGCCGCCACTGTCGGTACTCCTTTGCGCACATTGCCCTGTAAGCATGTTAAACACCTGGCTAGTGTAACGTCAATTTGTGCCTGAAGCTTTGGGGACCAAAATCCCATTTTCGTGATTCGTTTCAGGGTCTCTGCTCTTCCACAGTGATCAACACCATGAGCCTCAGGTATCACCAAGGACAGAAGATCGATGGAGGCGACTATCAAACCGTTATGACTCCTCCACAGACCATCTGCCCCCCTTACAGCCCCCCTCTCCGTCCACGACTGTTTCTCGGCCTGCGTGGCTGAGTCCTGAAGATCACTCAAATTATCCTCAGTTACCTCAGTCGTCAGTTCGGCCGCAAACATCAGAACAGCCGTGGACGGCACCGCAGCCGCCGCCTTCGCGGCCTCGTCCGCCGCGTTGTTTCCCGTCGTCACAAAGGACAGGTCTTTTCTGTGTGCCTGGCACTTTACGATAGCAATGCTTTTGGACAACTTTACAGCCTGAATAAGCGCCACAACCTGCTTGTGGTGAAGGATCGGTGAGCCGTCCGATTTCTTAAAGCCTCTTGCCTTCCAAATGGCCGCGAATAGGTGGCATACGCCATGCGCATACGCAGAGTCTGTAAAGATGTTAACCGTGCGATCTTTAGCTATTATGCATGCTTCTGTTAGTGCTATTAGTTCTGCAAGCTGGGCCGAACATGGTTGCATGCATTGTCCGGCCTTTCTTGTTAGTGTTTCTCCGTTAGGTTTGCACTGTACGACGGCGTATCCTGACCTTAAATTTTCCCCCTCCCGATAGCAGGACCCATCCACAAAAAGTGAGAGTTCTGCTATCGCGAGCGGGTCGACTCCCAAATCAGGACGGAGTTTCACGAAAGCCTGTACCTCCACCTCGCACTCATGCAGTTGACCCTCGCTCGGGAGTGGTACCAGATCCGCCGGGTTACTGCCGTGGCATGTTTTTATCGTAACGTCCGAGTACTGCAGGAGCCTCATGTAAGCCTGTTGCCGTTGGCTGGTCAGAACAAATTTGCCTCTTTCAATCAAGTTTGCCAATTTGTGATGTGTCCAAATGCAAATGTCATATCCCATTGTCACGGCCGTTGCCTTCTCATACATCAAATGTGCTGCGGCCAGGGCCTGATAACAAGGTGGCAGACCCTGCTCTACCGGCGAAAGAGCTCTAGAGTAATATGCTATCGGTTGTTTTTTCCCACTCACCCCCTGTGTTTGAGTCAGGACAGCTGTCGCATGCTGCGCTCTATGTGAGACGAATAGGTGGAAACACTTCTCATAATCCGGCAGCGCCAGGGCAGGGGCCTGTAACAACAGACGCTTAATGTTTATGAACGCGTCCTCCCCCTCCTCGGTCCATGTCAAGGGAGCGCGAAGCTTGTCTGTACCCGCCTCTTTTATCATCATCCTCAACGGCGCTGTCGCTATCGTATAGTCCTCCACCCACTCAGAGCTGTACCCAGTCATCCCTAAAAACGTCATCATCTGTCGGACCGTCAATGGCCTAGGTGCCTTGGATACAGCTTCGAGTTGCGTGGGTGAGATGTTTTTTATGCCCTTTTGAATGACGCGAGACAAGTACTCAACTTTTGGCTGGCAGTACTGCAGTTTTGAACGGGATGCCTTGTGGCCTCCCACGGCCAATCCACTCAAAACTTTGATGGAGTCCTCATGGCACTGCTGACGTGTATCCGAGCAGATTAGAATGTCATCTGCATACAGTAAAACCGTGCTGAGTAGTGTGTCGCACACTCCTTGCAAGTCTTCCTTGAGCGCCTTCGAGAAGTAATGCGGCGAGTGCGTGAACCCTTGTGGCAACCGGGTGTAAGAGTATTGTTTCCCCCTGTGGGTAAAAGCAAACAGATACTGAGAGTCTTTTTCCAATGGAACACTGAAGAATGCCTGCGTGAGATCAATGACCGTATAGTACTGCGAGCTACTCGGGATGTTTGTCAGGAGGGTGTGTGGATTAGCGACTTCCGCCTCTGGTCCAGACACCACGTCGTTCACCGCCCTCAAATCGTGTACCAGTCTGTACCTAGCCCTGTCCGCCTTTAGCACTGGGTGGATAGGTGTATTACATCTGGATTTGAAAGGGACGAGCACTCCCCCCTTTAACAGTCCCTCAATCTGATGTGATATAGCTTCCTCCGACTCTGGCTTCATTGTATACTGTCTGATAAAGGGTGGTCTACAACCCTTCTTTAACCTGACCTTCACTGGCTGTGCCGACAATATTAGACCCACATCTGTGTCGTGTTTTGACCACAACCGTTCCGGGGTGCGTGCCAACATGTCCTGTTCCAGCAAAGCATCCGCCTCTGGAATAACGCAAGGGTCTCCTGGTAATCTGATTACTTGCGGTTTTGCCAAAACTGAAAAGGAAATCATTATTTTTATGAAACTCCCATCTGCGCTGTTCCAAATTAGCGGAGATTCTGTGGAGACCCACCTTTGAGTCTCGGATTCCTGTATCATTGAACCTAGATGTTCGGATTCGTAACCAGGATTTATTCTCAGAGTGATGTGTGGGGCGGCGTCTCTTAGTCTATGTTGTTCCCGTAGATACTTACCCGTGTTAACCCTCAACGCCGCGCCCTGTCTCCCTACAATTATCGTAGATGAGTTAATCTGCACCTGCTCGGGCTGTCCCTGCAACCATGCCTTGTTCCTAACTAGGTCACTATTCGTCAAATATTGTAGTGTGCAATGTGCCTCCATGTTTGTTTGTCTAGACTGAGGCAGTTGGGTTTTCAGAAATGGCTCCCAGGGGTCACAGACCCTTTGCAGCTCTGCATCTATGTTGCCCAGCCAGAACACAGTGGCCTCTTTCTCCCCCGTCCCTTGTAGCATCATTTGGTACACGTCTTGTTCAATTTGAATCCCCTCAGGCGTACATAGGATTTTACAGCCTAGTTTACACATTGCATCTCGTCCCAAGAGATTGCGCGGGGTGCTGTCCGAAATTAATACAGGTATTGTTATGGTCTTGTTGTTATACGTCATAGAGATTGGATCTGATGTGGGTATTAATTGTGTTTTTCCCGAGAATCCGACCGTCCGAACATACTGTCCAGACTGGGGTAAGTGAGCGGCGTATTTTTGCTTTATGCAGGAAAAACCTGCTCCAGTGTCTGCCATCATCTCTGTTAATTTGCCCTCCACTAGGACCTGCAGAATAGGTTCTTGCTCAGCTCCCTTGGAAACCACAATCATTTGATTTCCCCCCGTCGCATTCTCTGGGCACCCCTAGTGATTACCCCCCTGGTTTCGGGGCCCTCCTGTCTCCCCCTGGTCGTGGGGCCCTTGTGACTCCCCCTGGCGCACGGGTCTTCCATACTCCGAGCCGGGACGGTATGGTTGCCTACATCTCATTTCCCTGTGTCCCTGCATGCCGCAGTTCCAACAGTGGAAACGGGGAAACTGTTGTTCGTTCCCCGGTCCCTGTGTAAACCGTGGGCCTGATTGCCCATTCCCTGCCTGCCGCCTGGACGCCTGGTTCTGTGAACTATAGCCATAGCTTCTCACTACCTGAGGTGCAGGCGGGGGTCCCTGGTCCTGCATGGGTGGAGAGGTAGCAGATGACACCATTACTGCCTGCAACCTCCTTTGGGGCTGCAGTTGTTGCTGAGTTAACTTCCTTGAGTCATTTCTATCCTGATCCCTGACTTTCTGCTCCTGAGCCCTTTGCTTCTCCACACTATGTGTTACATGTGCACAGAACAAAGGATAAGTCATGTCCATTAACCCCACCACGTCTTCCAGTCTATTCTTAACCACCTCTGGAAGCCCTCTCATCACACTTTCTCTAAACATCGCTCTCTGCAACGGGTCAATTTCTGGGTTGTGTCCTAGCTCACCTCTCCACTCCTTCAGTATTTTGTTCACATAGGTGCCAGGCCCTTCCGTCTCCATTATGGGGTTGCCCGCCAGTTTTGCCGGATTAATACGTGATGGATATTGATTCCTGAGTTTGTACCACAACGCCGCTCTATGCGCGTTGAATATGTCTCCATCATGGGCCTGCGTGTCGCATGCCACTCGCATCGATGTATCACCCATGATGTCCCGGCAGGCACCAATTCCTAGCAAGCGCGTCAACAGGGATTTGACGTCACCCACTGCTAGCAGAAAAGATGACGTATTTTCCTCAAACTGCGTGATCCACCTGGAGGCTCCTTCTGAAAGGTCCGGTAGTCTTGCTATTATGCCATCGATGTCTAGAGGTGACCATGGCATGTGAAAGATATCGTTCCCCTTTATTAGCAGGGGAAACTGGCCTGTACTTGTCACACTTCCCAGGAATGTAGGGGCGAAAGTCAGGGTTCCTGTAATGTTTCCTTTCTCCTGTGCTGGTTTCGTGTCGTTCTCATCTTCCTCCTCAGTCAACAGTTTGGTGTGGCCACACGCCCCGTGTTTCCCTGATGTCTGCTGTGCCACATTTTGACGGGCCTCTTCCTCTATCTTCCTCCCGACTCCCTCCCTCTGCCTGCCCAGGTTCTCTACCTCCTCTTCCTCTGCGTCATACAACTTCCGACGTACTGTCTCGCCATATGCCGCCAGGACTTTCGGATAGAGATCCTGCGGGGTCAGTTTGGGGGGGGTATCTCGCCTAAGGGAGGTCTCTGATCTAGCGGAGGTTTCTGACCTAGCGGGGGTTTCTGACCTAGCGGGGGTTTCTGACCTAGCGGGGGTCTCTAATTCCGTCTCCTCATATTCTCCTCTTATTGTCACAGTGCCCACCGGCAATTGCGTGACATAAGGTGGGGATGTTGGTTTCCCTATATCCGTCTCTCTCTGATTTAGCGCTAAAGCTTCCTGCCTGTATGCTCTCCCCTTCTGGGCGTAGAGCTTCATTACCCCCAACTCTTCTGTCCTCTTTTTCAACCTCTTTTTGCTGCTGTCGCCTGGCTTGTGGTTACGAATCATTACATTCATCTCTTCGCATACGTCGAGATCAAAAGTACCTCCGGAAGGCCATTTTGTGTCCCCGGCCTTTGTACGCCTCTGCCAACGGACACCAACCTTGAGAATTAGGTTCTTTATGAGCGGGTTCCGGTCTAACAGTATGTCCTCTGCTGTATGCATCGTTGTTTAGTGTGTATGTGTGTTTATTGTGTTGTGTGTGTGTGTGTGTGTGGTTGTACTTCAGCTACTACTACTCTACAACTACTACTCCAGGACACAGTTAACCTAGATCTACTACTACTCTACAACTACTACTCCAGGACACAGTTAACCTAGATCTACTACTACTCTACTACTACTCTACTCCAGGACACAGTTAACCTAGATCTACTACTACTCTACAACTACTACTCCAGGACACAGTTAACCTAGATCTACTACTACTCTACAACTACCACTCCAGGACACAGTTAACCTGGATCTACCAGGACACAGTTAACCTAGATCTACAACTACAACGCTACTACAACTCGGTGTGTGTGTATGTCGGTGTGTGTGTGTCTGTGTGTGTGTGTGTGTGTGTGTGTGTATGTGTGTATGTCGGTGTGTGTGTGTGTGTTTTCTACCACCAGGGGTCAGCAAACCCAAGAGAGAAAGAGATGTGATGAGTCTGTATGCTACACCTTGGCCCACCAACAGGGGTCAGCAAACCCAGGAGAGAGAGAGAGAGAGAGAGAGAGAGAGAGAGAGAGAGAGAGAGAGATCAGGGGCCTGATCTCTGATCCAAACCCTACTTTTTTCCCAACCTGGTGCGTCCTATTGGGGTGTAATAGCTAACTTTTTAAGCGATGGGGGGGTGTGTGTGTATTGTATGTGTGTATTGTATGTGTGACTGTGTGTGTGTGTGTGTGTGTGACTGTGTGTGTGTGCGTGTGTGTGACTGTGTGTGTGTGCGTGTGTGTGACTGTGTGTGTGTGTGTGTGTGTGTGTGTGTGTGTGTGTGTGTGTGACTGTGTGTGTGTGTGTGTGTGTGTGTGTGTATGTATGTATGTCGGTGTGTGTGTGTGTGTTTTCTACCACCAGGGGTCAGCAAACCCAAGAGAGAAAGAGATGTGATGAGTCTGTATGCTACACCTTGGCCCACCAACAGGGGTCAGCAAACCCAGGAGAGAGAGAGAGAGAGAGAGAGAGAGAGAGAGAGAGAGAGAGAGAGAGAGAGAGAGAGAGAGAGAGAGAGCTATCTCTCTTGGCACAACGCCCAGACCTGCTAGCTGGCTCTACGCCCAGAATGAGTTATCTTCCAACTATCGCTCCTTTAAACTGGGCTGTGTGTCTTTAATCAAGAGTTTATTAAAAAAAAACATGCGTCGTAGAGCTTCGTGCATGGAACCCTTGTTACAGTTATCTTTGCGACCAATATAGTTTCTACACATGTACGAAAGAAAGAGAGAGAGAGAGAGAGAGAGAGAGAGAGAGAGAGAGAGAGAGAGAGAGAGAGAGAGAGAGAGAGAGATCAGGGGCCTGATCTCTGATCCAAACGATGGGGGGGTGTGTGTGTATTGTATGTGTGTATTGTATGTGTGACTGTGTGTGTGTGTGTGTGTGTGTGACTGTGTGTGTGTGCGTGTGTGTGACTGTGTGTGTGTGTGTGTGTGTGTATGTGTGTATGTCGGTGTGTGTGTGTGTGTGTGTCTGTGTGTGTGTGTGACTGTGTGTGTGTGTCTTTGCACAGACGTGTGTGTGTATTGTATGTGTGTATTGTGACACAGGAATGTGTGTGTGTGTGTGTGGGCCCAATAGTGCAAACAAGCTAGAGTCTCGTCTCACGCTGCCCAAATTTTTTTTTTTTTTTTTTATTTTTTACTCTCTGCTCATATTATCACAGCTAGCCTCTCTGTAGCAACAACTTCACAAGCCAATAAGAAAACAAACAATAGTGTATCCGTAAACGTAATTAGTTTGACACAGAGAATGCCAGCTGTAATAGTGTGTTTTGAATAACAGCAGAGCGGCACCGGTTTTTGTTTTGAAAATTGAGAGTCTTATCTACAGAGGACAGAAGGCACAGTTATGTGTGTATGTGGAGAGTGTCGTAAAGGGATCAGGGAAAGGGGTCAGGGAGAAGTTTGAACAGATGGAGAAAAATTTGACCAGAGGTCGAAAACATGCAATTAAAATTGATTAGTGGCGCACTTATAGCCTGTTAAAAGAGGAATCGCCCTAGTGTAAACACCTCACCACTCGTGTTCGTCTTAGCCGTCCATCCAGACCTCGTCACACAGTCAGCTCAACTTATTCCTCCCTCAGAATCTCCTACGGATATTCTAATCAAAAGCAAAAATGCTCACCTGTGTTTGTTTGTCGACACCGCCAGAATTTCTACGGGAGAGGTCCGGAGCTGGCCGTGTGAGGGGGCCCGGCAGGGCGGTCTACAGGTCAAGGGTCACCAAATGCGTAGATTTAACATCGGAGAGAGATAAAAACATTAAGAACATCGAAGAGAGATAAAGACATTAAGAAGAACATAGATTTAGATAAAAACATTAAGAACATCGAAGAGAGATAAAGATTTAGTGAGATGTGTGTGTGTGTGTGTGTGTGTTTGTGTGTGTGTGTGTGTATGTGTGTGTGTGTCTGTGTGTGTGTGCGTCTGTGTACAGACGTGTGTGTATTGTATGTGTGTATTGTGTGTGTGTGTCTGTGTGTGTGTGCGTCTGTGTACAGACGTGTGTGTATTGTATGTGTGTATTGTGACACAGGGAATGTGTGTGTGTGTGTGTGTGTCGGTGTGTATGTCTGTGCGACTGTGTGTGTCTGTGTGTCTGTGTGTGTGTGCTGTGTCTGTGTGTGTGTGCTGTGTATGTGTGTGTCTGTGTGTCTGTGTGTGTGTGCTGTGTCTGTGTGTGTGTGCTGTGTATGTGTGTGTCTGTGTGTCTGTGTGTGTGTGCTGTGTATGTATGAAAGAGAGAAAAGACACAAGATTAGAGCACACGATATGATGTACTGAAATGTCCATCTGCCTATCCTGAGGTTGTTTTAAGAACATCAGCCAGACTGTCGCCCTAGTGTCTTTGAGCCCTGCTAGTTGACCTATATTAAACTAGTCAAGACTAACCCCTTTCCTACCTCCACCCCCGTATACACATTTTCCACAACAATACCTCTGTAGCTGCGGCTACTTCCGCTGCAGCTTGTCTTGCGTTGTGTGACACTGAGATTTCAGAACCACCGTTGTTGTGGTACTGCTGAGACCTTTTATTAGCAGTCCTGGTTCTCCTCTTGTTGTTGATGAACTGCTGAGCCTTTGTATTAGCAGTCCTGGTGAGCGATTGGCATGTATCATTCCTTCTACAGGTTTCTGAGTCTGGATGATCGGGATGTAAAGTGTCTCTCATTTCTAGATAAATACCATCAATCTCACTTTGGGCTGAATTTATTTTGGCCATGGTCTCAATTAGGTCAGAGTCGTCCTTATACTTGAAGGATCTTTTCAGTTTATTTATGTAGTGCTTCCACCTCTCATATGCCATTTTGAAGTTCACCTTTAGATCCATCACTGGCTCACTATCGTCTAGCTTGTCTGTCTCAATCTGAGATTCAGTCTGCTCTATTTCACCCCTTTGTGACAAGTTTCAAGTTCAAGTTTCAAGTTTCTTTAATAGTTGTCATACAGAAGTACAGAATACTTTTATACAAAATGCTTCTTACTGTTGCGCTCCAGAGACTGTGCAAGACAAGATAAGTATGAAATAAAATGACATAGTAAAATTAGAAGTAAAAAAATTAGGTCACAGTGTTCAGTTTAGACATATGTACAATGTTCGATGCAGAATAGACGTAGTTACCATACAATATACAATACTGTGCAGTGTACTAATATACAATACTATATAGTGCAAGGCAGAAATGGAGAAATGGGACGAGGTGCAATTTAGGTATAATTCACAGTAGGTGTACGAGTTGTAGTGCAAATCCTTTATCAATAAATATAAAGTGTAAGTGTGTTTGTGTGATCTAAAGTGTGGAGAGTGGGTGCTGCAGTGTGTTGTTTGTTTGAGTGAGTGTGTGCGTGTGGGTGTGTGTGCTGTGTGCATTTGATGGTTGTTGCATAGTGATTATTGTTCGTTTAGCGATTATTGTTCGTTTAGCAGCCTGATGGCCTGGGGATAGAAGCTTCTTCTGAGTCTTTCTGTGCTCGCCTTAAGACTCCGGTATCGCTTGCCTGACCGCAGCAGTTCAAAGAGGCAGTTGTTCGGGTGGCTCGAGTCCTTAATAATTCTCTTAGCCTTCCCCTTGCACCGCTTGTTGTAAATGTTCTGGAGGGTGGGAAGCCCCCCTCCAATTGTGCGTTCGGCTGAACGTGTCACTCTTTGTAGTCTGCTACGGTCTTGTGCAGTGCTATTCCCAAACCAGGAGGTGATGTTGCCGGTCAGGATGCTCTCTATTGTACATGAGTAGAAGTTCCTAAGGATCTTCTGACTGACTTGGAACTTCCTTAGGCGCCTGAGGAAGTAGAGGCGTTGTCGTGCCTTCTTCACAACACTGTCAATGTGTGTTGTCCATGTCAAGTCCTCGGATATGTGGGCTCCGAGGTACTTGAAACTGTTCACTCTCTCAACCGGTGCCCCGTCGATGCTGAGGGGGCTGTAGTCCTTGACCCCCGACCTCCTGAAGTCCACAATCATCTCTTTTGTTTTGCTGACGTTCAGGGAGAGGCAGTTCTCCTGACACCACTGTGACAGGTTCTCTACCTCTTCCAGGTAGGCCCTTTCGTCGTTGGCAGAGATCAGGCCCACCACTACTGTGTCATCAGCAAATTTGATGATGGTGTTGTTGTTCCGCTGTGCTACGCAGTCATGTGTGTACAGGGAGTAGAGGAGGGGGCTCAGAACACAGCCCTGGGGGGCCCCTATGTTGAGCGTGATGGATGAGGAGGTGCAGTTGCCGGCTCTTACCACCTGGGGTCTGCCCGTCAGGAAGTCCAAGACCCACTGGCAGAGGTCATAGTTCAAGCCCAGGTCCCTGAGCTTGGCTATGAGTTTGGAGGGGACTATGGTATTGAATGCTGAGCTGTAGTCGATGAACAGCATTCTCACATAGTTCCCCTGCCTCTTGTCCAGGTGTGATGCTGCTGTGTGCAGCACATGGGCTATGGCGTCCTCCGTGGACCTGTTGGGGCGATATGCAAATTGCAGAGGGTCCAGGTTGATGGGGAGGGAGGAACAGATGTAGCCCTTCACTAGCTTCTCAAAGCACTTCATGGCTATGGAGGTGAGGGCTACAGGGCGGTAGTCGTTGAGGCAAGCGGGCGTAGATTTTTTGGGTACAGGGATGATGGTGGACTTCTTCAGACAGGTGGGGATGACAGCCTGTTCCAAGGACAGGTTGAAGATGTCAGTGAATACCGGGGCCAGTTGGTCGGCACAGACTTTTAGGACGCGGCCGGGGATGCCGTCCGGTCCTGCTGCCTTCCTGATATTCACTTTTTTAAAGATCCGTCTCACCTCATGCTCTGTTACCCTGAACACTGAGTCTCCATCAGCAGACCCCCCCCCCCCCATTGCCGTGGTTTGTAGGCTGGTGTTGTTATTCACAGCCTCAAACCTCGCATAGAAGGAATTGAGATCATTTGCTAAGGAGATGTCACTGTTCAGTTTGAGGGGGGTGCCTTTGTAGTGTGTAGTGTGTAGTGTTTACATGTTTACTGTGTAGTAAATAAATCAATTATGTATTCATTAAATATTTATGAACCATATCTATGGAATAAGAACTATGATCTGTAAATAGAGGGGTAGGCTAATATGAATTCAGTCTAAGAAAATGTGTAAGCCTAATAATGAAAAGTGTCAACAAATGTCTTAAGTATTCAAAAATAAAATGCTTAATTTAGTTGGACATTGTAGGCTAATTCAAATCTACACCTTTCTTCAATGTGAAATACAAATCACGAAAAATAACAAATAAACCATAGGCCTAGGTTTATATTATAGTAGCTTACTATACTGGGATGGCTGGTAAAATGTGTAGCCTAATATGAAATTCAAAAACGAAATGAAAATGTAAGCCTAGTAGGCTATTATGAAAATGCAAGTATTAAGTTCGAATATACCCTTTATGAATGGCCTTTTCTAAATTAACCTTATAAAGCTAGACTTCATTAATGAATATCAACCTATTCTTAAATGGCCAAAAATATTCAACTGTAAACAACCTTATATAGTCTCAAGAATGTGCGCACTTGCAATGCAATTGTAGCCTACAACAATACTTCTCTCTGAAAAGTCAATACCTGAGACGTGTAGTCAGTCAACTTGGTGAATGGCATTGCCTATGCAGTTCAATTTCAACGTAGGGAAAACGTCTACTGCTTCTTTAAGATGGATGCTGTGAATCTTACTGATAAGTGGAAAGGTTCAGCGGCAGAGTCCTGTACCCGCGCCAGCCTCGAGCCGTCTTTTTCCACGAGCTCGCTTGTTTGCCTATGCAGTTCAACTTCAATGTAGGGGAAAGTCTGCTACTTCTTTAAGATGGATGCTGCGAAATCCTACTGATACATGGAAAAGTTCAACGGCAGTGTTCTGTACCCGCGCCAACCTCGAGACGTCTTCTTCCACGAGCTCGCTTGTTTGGCCGTGTGCGCACTGCTGCAGCTCCTTCCATGGCAGAAAGGTTCCCCAGACACGACGATACATCTTCAACTGCAGACAATCCTCTACCCGACGTGATTCACTTCTCATTTGGAGTCTTCAACTCCACAGTCCAGTGTTCTACTGTGCCGCCCATTGGTACACACGAGGACTCCGAGTTCTTTAATTACAGATGGCTGTTTATTGATGCATATTCTTGAATACACGTTCATCACCACCATATAACTACAAAGCAGGAAATTACAACAGTCAATACTCATACAATTCGATCAATAGAATTACAAAAACAAAACGAAAAGTGTGAATAAACTTTACGAACCACTTTGGCCTGCTTGCAGCTCAATGGGAGGGGGTTATCTTCATGGCTATAGTACTTTAGTCTTTTTTGCTTTGACAACTAAAGTGCATAAATCTGCTGCACTGTCTTCTCCGACAAGTTTGGACACGTTCTGCCAGATCTGCTCAAACTACGGCAAGTGAGAGCGTGAGACAGGACGTGATACGTCACAAGAGATAAAATGAAATATAAAAATAAACATGCGCCCTCTAGAGGCGACAGCTGCATTTACAAAAGACTTTCATCTTGTTTACATCAGGGTCCCCCATTTTCAATTCATCAGGACATTTATGACATACAGATATTTATATATAGCCTACCTCATGAAGTTGTGGAGCATACATGTTGCTTTCACAACTTTCTCCGCAACCTCTGGAGACACACCCAGCACCCTCCTATACAGTCTCCACTGAGCCGCCATGATGCCAAAAGAGCACTCCACCATTCTTCTGGCGTGGGAAAGCCTGAATGAATTAATGACAACTTTATTTAACAGATTGCAGAATGGGTACAATACAGTACGGCTCAATACACACAATTGTTAACCCTTTTCACTGCCACACGACAGCAGGTTAACCCTTTCACTGCCACACTATAGAAGGTTAACCCTCGGTTGTGTGATAGTAAAGGGTTAACCTTCTGTAGTGTGGCAGTGAAAGGGTTAAGGGGATGCAGACCAGAGAAAGACGTTTGTCTTGTTTACATCAGGGTCCCCCATTTTTAATTCATTGTGACATTTATGGCATAGGGACATACATGCCATACAGGTATATAGTCCTGTAGTTAAAGACCCTCTTCTCTCCCTCTGTTCGCCCTGCGTAGGGCCTCATCATGTGCCTTCGCAGAGGGAAGGCCTCATCTGCCACAAAGACATGGGGTACCGGGCCCAGGTCCTCTGCGCCTGGGAGAGGGGTGTCCTCTGGCAGGTCCAATGTCCCTTTGCGTAGGGCCCTGCCGAATACGGAGGCAGACAGCGTTCCCCCATCGCTGCTTCTCCCATATGCTCCCACATCGACCATGCGGAAGCGGTAGTGGGCATCCACTATGGCGAGGAGAACGATGGAGAAGGTTCCCTTATAGTTGAAATACAGGGAACCGCTGCATGGTGGGGCTTGGACTATGACGTGCTTCCCATCAACTGCACCTATAAAACAACACACAATAAAAAATTCACAATTATGCCACAACAATGTGGAACGCCGGCCCTACCCACAGCCGTAAAAAGATGTGAATCCCTACCCATGTATGTCCCTATGTCATAAATGTCACTATGAATTACAAATATGGGGACCCTGATGTAAACAAGACAAACGTCGTTCTCTGGTCTGCAGCCCCTTAACAATTGTGTGTATTGAGCCGTACTGTATTGTACCCATTCTGCAATCTGTTAAATAAAGTTTTCATTCATTCATTCACCTAGGCAGTTTGGGAAAGCCCAGAGGGAACTGTAATCTTGAGCTATTTTCTGCCAGTCTTCTTTTTTGGGCACAGGCATGTAGTCCTGTAGAAGACAGCTCCAGATGGCGGTACACACGTCCCTGACGATACGTCCCACTGTACAGTTCCCCACTCTATAGCTGAATGCTATGGTCCTGTAGGAGTCACCAGTGGCAAGGAACCTAGAATGTGAGACAAATGTTATAAAATATTTTCAGTATACAACTTATTATTATTATTAACCCCGTAGTTGAATAGGGTGTGGACACTGCAGCTCAAAAAGTCTTTCTCTGGTCTGCATCCCCTTAACAATTGTGTGTATTGAGCTGTAACGTTTTCAATCAATCAATCAAACTCACTGCAGACAGATGCACAGACGCTCTGCAGGGCCAATCGTCTCCCTCAACCTCGTCTGGGATCTAGCGATGGTATCGCCAACCTTGAATGAATGAATGAATACGTTATTAACAGATTGCAGAATGGGATATAGACTGATAACAGGTAGTTACTGTAGGGATATAGACTGATAACAGTTAGTTACTGACATACAAGAGATCATAAAAAAATATATACATCCGAAGGGGAAGAACATTTACATTGGTGGGGGGTGGACATTTACCTTCTGGAGGAGCAGCTCAAATTGGCATTTTGTTAGCCTGAAATACGCCTGGAACCGGGCTCCATCGAACTGGAGCTCTTGGATGAGACGATGGTACTCCCCATATTGTTGTCTCCGGCGAATGGTGTCGTGTATCCAGATACTCCTCCTTGCTCTACGACCGTCTGGCACGGTGACAGCAGCAGGAACATCGTTAAATGTATCCAGCAGAAGTATGAGAGCAATTTGCCTCTGCTGGTTGGTGGTCAGACTCATCGCGATTCGCAAATAAGCACCCACGAATACACTAATAATAATAATAATAATAACCGCGCCAGTAAAATACGATAAAAGTTATTATTCCAAGATGGCTGTCATGTGGGTAAAATGTGAGGAACAAATTGTAAAGCGCTTTGGATAAAAGCGCTATATAAATGCAGCCATTTACCATTTACCATTTATGTAGACCTGTTGTTGTCTCTCGTCTCGTCTCGTCATCAGGTAGCTTGGTGCGTCATCACGCTCTCGCTGAGTTTTTTTTCTCACCGCATGCGCCCCGCCCCCGCTCGCGTTTTTTTCTCACCGCATGCATGCGCCCCGCCCCATTCTACCGGGCCCCGCCCCATTCTACCGGGCCCCGCCCCATTCTACCGGGCGCACTCCCAGCATGTTTCAGCTAGAAATATGCGCCAGGTGGACGCGGGCCCTTAGAAGCAGATGAAGCAGCAGATAGGCTCTCTGAAGCAGAAGATAGGCTCTCTGAAGCAGAAGATAGGCTCTCTGAAGCAGAAGATAGGCTCTCTGAAGCAGCAGATAGGCTCTCTGAAGCAGCAGATAGGCTCTCTGAAGCAGAAGATAGGCTCTCTGAAGCAGAAGATAGGCTCTCTGAAGCAGAAGATAGGCTCTCTGAAGCAGAAGATAGGCTGTAGGCTCTCTGAAGCAGCAGATAGGCTCTCTGAAGCAGCAGATAGGCTCTCTGAAGCAGCAGATAGGCTCTCTGAAGCAGAAGATAGGCTCTCTGAAGCAGAAGATAGGCTCTCTGAAGCAGCAGATAGGCTCTCTGAAGCAGCAGATAGGCTCTCTGAAGCAGAAGATAGGCTCTCTGAAGCAGCAGATAGGCTCTCTGAAGCAGCAGATAGGCTCTCTGAAGCAGAAGATAGGCTCTCTGAAGCAGCAGATAGGCTCTCTGAAGCAGAAGATAGGCTCTCTGAAGCAGCAGATAGGCTCTCTGAAGCAGCAGATAGGCTCTCTGAAGCAGCAGATAGGCTCTCTGAAGCAGAAGATAGGCTCTCTGAAGCAGCAGATAGGCTCTCTGAAGCAGAAGATAGGCTCTCTGAAGCAGCAGATAGGCTCTCTGAAGCAGAAGATAGGCTCTCTGAAGCAGAAGATAGGCTCTCTGAAGCAGCAGATAGGCTCTCTGAAGCAGAAGATAGGCTCTCTGAAGCAGCAGATAGGCTCTCTGAAGCAGCAGATAGGCTGTAGGCTCTCTGAAGCAGCAGATAGGCTGTAGGCTCTCTGAAGCAGCAGATAGGCTCTCTGAAGCAGAAGATAGGCTCTCTGAAGCAGAAGATAGGCTCTCTGAAGCAGAAGATAGGCTCTCTGAAGCAGAAGATAGGCTCTCTGAAGCAGAAGATAGGCTCTCTGAAGCAGAAGATAGGCTCTCTGAAGCAGCAGATAGGCTCTCTGAAGCAGAAGATAGGCTCTCTGAAGCAGAAGATAGGCTCTCTGAAGCAGAAGATAGGCTCTCTGAAGCAGCAGATAGGCTCTCTGAAGCAGAAGATAGGCTCTCTGAAGCAGAAGATAGGCTCTCTGAAGCAGAAGATAGGCTCTCTGAAGCAGCAGATAGGCTCTCTGAAGCAGAAGATAGGCTCTCTGAAGCAGAAGATAGGCTCTCTGAAGCAGAAGATAGGCTCTCTGAAGCAGCAGATAGGCTCTCTGAAGCAGAAGATAAGATCTCTGAAGCAGAAGATAGGCTCTCTGAAGCAGAAGATAGGCTCTCTGAAGCAGCAGATAGGCTCTCTGAAGCAGAAGATAGGCTCTCTGAAGCAGAAGATAGGCTCTCTGAAGCAGAAGATAGGCTCTCTGAAGCAGCAGATAGGCTCTCTGAAGCAGCAGATAGGCTCTCTGAAGCAGCAGATAAGATCTCTGAAGCAGCAGATAGGCTCTCTGAAGCAGAAGATAGGCTCTCTGAAGCAGCAGATAGGCTCTCTGAAGCAGCAGATAGGCTCTCTGAAGCAGCAGATAGGCTCTCTGAAGCAGCAGATAGGCTCTCTGAAGCAGCAGATAGGCTCTCTGAAGCAGAAGATAGGCTCTCTGAAGCAGAAGATAGGCTCTCTGAAGCAGAAGATAGGCTCTCTGAAGCAGCAGATAGGCTCTCTGAAGCAGAAGATAGGCTCTCTGAAGCAGAAGATAGGCTCTCTGAAGCAGAAGATAGGCTCTCTGAAGCAGCAGATAGGCTGTAGGCTCTCTGAAGCAGCAGATAGGCTCTCTGAAGCAGAAGATAGGCTCTCTGAAGCAGAAGATAGGCTCTCTGAAGCAGCAGATAGGCTGTAGGCTCTCTGAAGCAGCAGATAGGCTCTCTGAAGCAGCAGATAGGCTCTCTGAAGCAGCAGATAGGCTCTCTGAAGCAGAAGATAGGCTCTCTGAAGCAGAAGATAGGCTCTCTGAAGCAGCAGATAGGCTGTAGGCTCTCTGAAGCAGCAGATAAGATCTCTGAAGCAGCAGATAGGCTCTCTGAAGCAGCAGATAGGCTCTCTGAAGCAGCAGATAGGCTCTCTGAAGCAGCAGATAAGATCTCTGAAGCAGCAGATAGGCTCTCTGAAGCAGCAGATAAGATCTCTGAAGCAGCAGATAGGCTCTCTGAAGCAGCAGTTAGGCTCTCTGAAGCAGCAGATAAGATCTCTGAAGCAGCAGATAGGCTCTCTGAAGCAGCAGATAGGCTCTCTGAAGCAGCAGATAGGCTCTCTGAAGCTTGCTGCTTTGCCTGCCCCGCTAAGCCAATGCGAAGGACGAGGGGGGCTGTGCTTCCTGTTCTGCCCCCTTGCAAATGGGTGTAGCATTCCCTGAGGGGGAGGAGCTGCGCATTATATTGCTTTTTTTGCTTACCTTGCTTCCTCTAGAACTCCACCCCTCTTTTGCGGACTCCAAAAGCGGTACTGCTGGTTCTGGTGAGGGGAGGTACTGGTGGTTCTGGTGAGGGGAGGTACTGGTTCTGGTGAGGGGAGGTACTGCTGGTTCTGGTGAGGGGAGGTACTGCTGGTTCTGGTGAGGGGAGGTACTGGTGGTTCTGTTGAGGGGAGGTACTGCTGGTTCTGGTGAGGGGAGGTACTGCTGGTTCTGGTGAGGGGAGGTACTGCTGGTTCTGGTGAGGGGGGTACTGGTGGTGCCTCCTCATCGATATCTTGATCTGAAAGACAAAGACAGAAAACAAAGAAAGACTTTTACAGTAATTTCAGTGCCATCCAGTGGCAGCAAACTCCAACACAGGACCAGAGACCAGGACAAGAACAGGATGAGAACCAAGATGGAGAACAGAATAATGTGTGTGTGCATGCATGTGTGTTGAAACCCTACTGAACAATACTGCTTAGTCATGGAAACATTTTCATGGTCAAGAAAGTACTAGCTCTTCAGCATTGAAAATATTAGCAGCCTGATTTGGTACATTAGGTGGCTGGGCCAGGGCCTGGTTGTCGTTATGTTCTCCTTGCAAGTGCTTTCTGTAAGACAGAATGAAAGAAAACGTTCTGCTACAAACTTCCTCACAACATTGGATATAAGTGGATGAAGCGTTTATATTGTGTGCTACTCGTAAATGTGAAAAGAGAGACTTGGCATCACCAGGAATTAGCCTTTTGCATTTAAAGCATGTATACGCCATCTGCCTTGATATGTTAGAACTCTTAACTTAGTGATCACTTACAAAGTTTTGAGAACTTGAGCTGGGGGCCTATTTTGGGGATGAGGTTCCGGATTGTTTCGTCATCTAAAAGTTGAAACGCCTCCTCATCGATATCTTTATCTGAAAGACAAAAGACAAAGAGACTTTTACAGTCCAGGCAGCAAACTCCAACACAGGACTAGAGACCAGGACAAGAACAGGATGAGAACCAAGATGAAGAACAGAATAATGTGTGTGCATGTGTGTTGAAACCTATACTGCTTAGTCATGGAAACATTTTCATGGTCAAGAAAGTTAAAATGCTCACCTTTAAAACTGTCTGTGAGCTCTGGCAATTGCCACTCAATACATTTTTCTGTGACAAAGCTGTCCATCAAGACTGGCCTGAAACAAAACAGAAAGCAATGTGGAAATGAACACATCTGCAATTAATTAATGCCTCATGCCCAAGTACTCAGCCACGTGTGAACGATAGGCCAAGTACTAGCTGACATAGCAGCCTAGAATATTTAGCACTGAATTCATGTGTAAAAAGCCTCACCAAATGTCTAGCAATGCTAAGTAGGCTTGGGCGGTATCATTTTTAGTTAGTCAGCGTCAGCCAGCTACTACAGTTAGCTCCCAACGATACATTTACATTTAGTCATTTAGCTGACGCTTTCATTCAAAGCAACTTACAAATTGTGTACAACAAGTCAGCAGGAGTGGTACATATCTAGCAGCCAAGGATAAGTAGTATTGTTTGTCTAGCAGTGTCGAGCTTGAGTGTTATACTCTTGAGTACATACTGTAGTAGTATAGACATATTAGCATAGTTGGTGGTAGTATAGACATGGTAGCATAATAGTAAAATGCAGTAAGACAGTTATTATTAGTTAAAATTCTGATATTGAAGAAGTGTGTTTTTGGTTGATAAAGTGGGCAGTTTATCCTGTGCTGAAAAGTCTCCATTCCAATAGAGAGAGTATATATTTTGGTGTTTATTTGATTGATTTGGCCTTTTATTTATTACGTTTCCACAGTTATTGCCTCATACTTTATTAACATTTTGTACATAATACAAGTTCATGTTAAAATGATGACACAAAAAGCCAGACCAAGGGCTTGTTTCATAAACAATCAAACTGAACCTTTTTTAAGTAAAAAAATAAAAAAAAAAGTAGTGTGCTATTTTTGCCATGTTCTTGTAGTGTAGCTTGCTACATTTATCTGGGGATAGCTTCCATTGTAGTTGAGCTATATTTAATCGAGAGTAACTTGTAGTGTAGCTTACTACATTTTCCAAGTAGCTTGCCCATCACTGGCTAAGGTAGCCAGGTAGCTAAATGGCTGGCTACCTATAGCTCCAGTTCAGAACAACACTTTTTCACTGGTAGTTTGTGGAAATGAACCAACTTTCCTCTCTTTCACACGGTAAAATTAGTTTGAACAGCCAGGAGCAATACAAAAAAAAACACTGTGGTCCCGTTGTTTGGTAGGCAACGTTGCATTACCCAGCAGGAGCCAGACATAGCTAACAGCTAACGTATAGCTAAATTAGCAGCAGGCACGCATAACGTGTAAAAACGCATAACCATGTAAAAAAACGAACACAGCACTACTCCGCTGGCGTTTGCATTCGAAATCATAGATACAACATAATATCCACCATCGACTTTATCATGCACTACTCACGTATTATTGTCGATTAACGATGCAGAGACACGCTGATACCGCAATGGAGGAAGGTTGCAGGTACATTCTGGGAGGCGGGGCACAGGTGTAGTGCATTCTGGGAGGCGCCCGCCCAGGAAGCTGGTGTGTGTGCAGGCAGCCTGGACAAGTCTCAACATGTCTCCTAATCATGCATTATATAGTGGCCCCCAATACGTAGGTGCAGAACGGGTACTGATTGATTGATTGATTGATTGATTGATTGAAAACTTTATTAACAGATTGCAGAATGGGTACAATACAGTACAGCTCAATACACACAATTGTTAAGGGGATGCAGAACAGAGAAAGACTTTCGTCTTGTTTACATCAGGGTCCCCCATTTTCAATTCATTAGGATATATGACATACATCGTCATCATCATTTATTTATTCGTACATGGAATTACCACAGTCCAACAGTACATATTCATATAATTCACCAAATACCATGGCCGAAAGGAACAGGAAGAAGAAAAAATCTTATATATACCTGCCCCTACACAAACACAACACACCAATAGACTTATTGTGTAAAACCAAACAGAATATACCCATTTTGCAAAAATGGAAACATCAACACAACCAAATTAAATCAACATAAATAAACCCATTTTGTGTATCTATCAGCAAACTACATATTTCGGTTCATTCATTTACACACACACACACACACACACACACACACACACACACACACACACACACACACACACACACACACACACACACACACACACACACACACACACACACACATACATGACATACAGATAGACAGTACTGCTACATCTATACATTTATGAAACCGTACATTAGGTGGGGTGGGGTGGGGGGGGGCTGTACATTGGAGGTGGTTGGGTGGGTGGGGTGGGGGGGTTGGGTAGGTTGGGTATAGGAGGGGTGGGTGGACACTGTACAACTGTACAAGCACATTGGAATATTGACAAAACCATGTTTGGTAATTTACTGTACATTGGAGGGGGTTGGGTTAGGACATTTACAGGGGCCAGTTTCGAATTGCAGTCTCCCGTAGGTGTCCCTTGAGAGTGGTTTTGAAAGTGGGTAGTGATTCACATTCCTTTACAGCTTTGGGTAGGGCGTTATGATGTGGCATAATTGCGAAACGTGTTTAGTCCCTGATTGAGCCGAATCTGGGTACCAGGCCCATTGCAAGTTGCTGTACTCTGTCGTCTACTCTAAGCCATCCTAGGTTGTCAAAGTGGGCAGGGGTGAGGTGGGTTCTAG
The DNA here is from genome assembly GCF_963971535.1 of Notolepis coatsorum. NCBI lineage: Eukaryota > Metazoa > Chordata > Actinopteri > Aulopiformes > Paralepididae > Notolepis > Notolepis coatsorum. Next base: position 114,108,174 of record NC_140177.1, on the reverse strand, counting down.
GAGTAAGGTCAAGCATGTAGTCTGACCAGTTTGTTTTGAGATGTTTGTGTAGCAGGGTGGATTATCCCTACTTTATGAGAGTAGATGTACACTTTCACCAGGTAGGGGGAACGCAGCATGCAGATCTGAGTCCAACTGAATCCCTGACTTTAGTGCAGGAGTAGAGTGGAGCTTTAGCAGAGGGAGTGGATGGGGCCTATAGGATTTACTAACCTAGGGGTAGTGCGCTGGTCCTTCTTGCCCTCCAGGGCGACTCGCAGTAATTCCCCACACACCCACACTTCTCCTAATACTACCCGCACCCTCCCACACCCGGTGGCAGTAGTGATAGATGATATACTTTCTCCCCAAAGCAGTACCTTTCCTTGCTGATGAGCAGAGACCTGTCCCAATGATGCCTAGGCTCCCCTGTTAGGGAAGTTTAGGCTGCAGAGGACTATGATGGTCCAGTTCTACACTGCCATCATCCAGTCCATCCTCACCCTCTCCATCATCACCTGGTTCCCTGCAGCCACGGTCAGGGACAAGGCCAAGCTGCAGCGGGTGATACGATCAGCGGAGAGTGTGATCGGCTGCCCCCTTCCCTCCCTTGAGTCCCTACATTCCTCCAGGGCCTTGAGGAGGGCGAGGAAGATCATGGCAGACCCCGCCCACCCGGGTCACGACCTCTTCACCATGCTTTTCACCCTAGCAACCACCTAGAAACACCCTAGCAACCACATATAACACCCTAGCAACCACCTAGAAACACCCTAGCAACCACTTATAACACCCTAGCAACCACCTAGAAACACCCTAGCAACCACATATAACACCCTAGCAACCACCTAGAAACACCCTAGCAACCACTTATAACACCCTAGCAACCACCTAGAAACACCCTAGCAACCACATATAACACCCTAGCAACCACCTAGAAACACCCTAGCAACCAGCTATAACACCCTAGCAACCACCTAAAAACACCCTAGCAACCACTTATAACACCCTAGCAACCACCTAGAAACAACCTAGCAACCATATATAACACCCTAGCAACCACCTAGAAACACCCTAGCAACCACATATAACACCCTAGAAACCACCTAGAAACACCCTAGCAACCAGCTATAACACCCTAGCAACCACCTAGAAACACCCTAGCAACCACTTATAACACCCTAGCAACCACCTAGAAACAACCTAGCAACCATATATAACACCCTAGCAACCACCTAGAAACACCCTAGCAACCACTTATAACACCCTAGCAACCACCTAGAAACACCCTAGCAACCACCCATAACACCCTAGCAACCACCTAGAAACACCCTAGCAACCACTTATAACACCCTAGCAACCACCTAGAAACACCCTAGCAACCACCCATAACACCCTAGCAACCACATAGAAACACCCTAGCAACCACCTAGAAACACCCTAGCAACCACATATAACACCCTAGCAACCACCTAGAAACACCCTAGCAACCACTTATAACACCCTAGCAACCACCTAGAAACACCCTAGCAACCACATATAACACCCTAGCAACCACCTAGAAACACCCTAGCAACCAGCTATAACACCCTAGCAACCACCTAGAAACACCCTAGCAACCACTTATAACACCCTAGCAACCACCTAGAAACAACCTAGCAACCACATATAACACCCTAGCAACCACCTAGAAACACCCTAGCAACCACTTATAACACCCTAGCAACCACCTAGAAACACCCTAGCAACCACATATAACACCCTAGCAACCACCTAGAAACACCCTAGCAACCACTTATAACACCCTAGCAACCACCTAGAAACACCCTAGCAACCACATATAACACCATAGCAACCACCTAGAACCACCCTAGCAACCAGCTATAACACCCTAGCAACCACCTAGAAACACCCTAGCAACCACTTATAACACCCTAGCAACCACCTAGAAACAACCTAGCAACCATATATAACACCCTAGCAACCACCTAGAAACACCCTAGCAACCACATATAACACCCTAGCAACCACCTAGAAACACCCTAGCAACCAGCTATAACACCCTAGCAACCACCTAGAAACACCCTAGCAACCAGCTATAACACCCTAGCAACCACCTAGAAACACCCTAGCAACCACTTATAACACCCTAGCAACCACCTAGAAACAACCTAGCAACCATATATAACACCCTAGCAACCACCTAGAAACACCCTAGCAACCACTTATAACACCCTAGCAACCATTTATAACACCCTAGCAACCACCTAGAAACACCTTAGCAACCACCCATAACACCCTAGCAACCACATAGAAACACCCTAGCAACCACCTAGAAACACCCTAGCAACCACATATAACACCCTAGCAACCACCTAGAAACACCCTAGCAACCAGCTATAACACCCTAGCAACCACCTAGAAACACCCTAGCAACCACTTATAACACCCTAGCAACCACCTAGAAACAACCTAGCAACCACATAAAACACCCTAGCAACCACCTAGAAACACCCTAGCAACCACTTATAACACCCTAGCAACCACCTAGAAACACCCTAGCAACCACATATAACACCCTAGCAACCACCTAGAAACACCCTAGCAACCACTTATAACACCCACATTTTTTTTGACGTAGTTCAATGCTTCTCTGTGGGGTCAGCAAAAATACTGTGAAACTCTTACTCACTACAAAAACATAAGTCAGGGTGAGTACCGGTGGTCTAACTAAATGAAGCTACCCACAGTTTATCTATACATCTCTTACTTCAGTCAAAACATCTCAGGAGCTTTTCCACATATCTCCTCTGGGATACCTCCACACAATTTTCAGTATTTTAAACATGGTAACTCATCCACCTCTGTACTTAAACATGGGACCCATTTCTGTATTTAAACGTGGAATTAAACATAGGATTCCTTTCAGTATTCAAACATGGTCTCTAGTCAGACATTCAAACCTGGATTCTACTCCTCCCGTATTTAAACCTGGAGTATCCTCCTTCAGCATTTAAGCACTTTGTCACCCTTCTTCATTATTTAAACATGGGGTACCCTCCTTCAGCATTTAAGCAATTTTCTACGAACCATACTTTGTATTTGCCGTGGCCTTCAATACCCTCCTGGATTGAATACACCCATTTTCCTCCCACTGTCTGTCTGCCCTCTGGTAACTTGGTTGAATACACCCATTTCCCTCCCGCTGTCTGTCTGCCCTCTTCGGGGGACAATGTGGCCTCTTTAAAGGTCGGGCTTACCCCACTGACTATCCTGTAGTAGTACTCAATGGGGGTAGGTGTATTGTCCTCCTCGTCACTCCCTTTCCTGGCATAGTCTGTCAGATATTTTGGGGGTTTGTGTTCCCTTGAGGGATACCTCCCACTGCTTGGGGCACTTGACGTCACCCTCGGGTGCTCCTCGTCATCGCCCTCTGGGGGTTGCTGACTGTCTGTCTGCATGACTGTCCTAAGTACACTGGGTTGATGTGTCTCTGTTTCTACACACCTTGCTCTGGAGTCCAGCTCTGGCTCCTCTGTCTGTGTCTCGCTCTCACAGGTTGTCTTCGTGACAAACTTGACTAGCATATGTTTCTGCACTCTCCCGTTACCGGGATGATAAACTAGGAAAGCAGGGCTTCCTTTGTCGTGTCCTACGAAAAATCCTTTTATACCCTTGGACTTGGGTTTTCCCCTGTCCTGCAGGTACGCATAACACACTGATCCAAATCGGTGCATTCTGGCTAGATTACACTTCTTTCCTGTCAGTGCTGTATATGGGGTGGTGCCCAAGTGCTTATTAAAGCTTCAGTTTCTGGTGTAAGCGGCTTCTTGCACCGCATAATGCCATAGGCTCTTAGGTAAGTTACTATCTGCTAGCTTACTCTTAGCCATTTCGAAAAGGGTATGCCATTCCCTCTCTGCCACTCCGTTCTGGTGTGGGGGATATGGACGTGACGTCTCGTGTCTTATCTTATACCTTCTCAACAGTGAACTCTCTGTTTGTGAACTCGGTTTCGTGGTCGGACCTCAAGCATCCTACGTTACCATAAGGGGCTACGTCTGCCAGGAATTTCTCCGTGGCCTAGGGTATGTCACTCTTTGCTTTAAGAAAGTAGACAAACACTGCCCCTGTGCACATGTCTGTAAAAGACTGTACATATCTAAAGCCTTCTATGGACTCGTTACTTACTGGGCCGGCTAGGTCCGTGTCAACTAATGCAAGTGGTACCCTTACTCTGTCTGTGGGATTTCTGTATCTCGATTGAGTAAACTTCCCCGTTTTGCACACTGCACAATTTTTGTCAAGTCTACGCCTTTCTCCTTCAATGTGCATGCCTTCTGACACTACTTGCAGTTTCAGTAAATCCTCGTAATTACAATGACCCATAATCTCGTGCCATGTCTGAATATCGTGACTGGCTGTCCCGCTACACATATCATTATTATCATTATACTTGTCATTGTCATTACACTCCGTTTTCAGATAATATATTCTCTGGTACATCTTTATGTCAAACCGGGTACCGTCAGGTTCTACAAGAATTTTTTTACCTTTATCGAAGAATACCTTGGCACCGCTTGCAGTAGCAGCTATTACAGAGAATAGTCCTTGTGGGAACGATGGTACGTAGAGAGCGTTCTTTAACGTCACTGTACGCCGGCGCCCCTTACTGTCCGTGAGGCATACCTGTGCGTCTCCCCTCCCTTGCGCCAATCCGTAGGTGCGTCTCCCGTCCGCCAGCTCCATGCTGTGCCTCTCCGGGTGGAAAGTGTCGTCAAAGTTCTTGAACCGACTCCTGTCGTTGATGATATGGGACGACGCACCTGTGTCCACGATCAGTCCCCTCCTCTGGACTCGCTGCAGCTGGGCCGGTCCGGCGGTGCACGCTGTCCGCGCCCCGAAAGCGCAGTCTTCTTGTCCCGTTATGCTCCGGGCGTCGTCTCGATCCGTCTCACGTCGACCGTCGCCGCCATCGTGTCCGCTGTCGTCATCCTGTCCACAGCCGTCATCTTGCCCATGCGCGTATCGCGCGCTCTGGTCGTGTTTCTTTATGCATGCTCTGTCTGTGTGCCCCGTGGATTTGCAGAAGCTACACCAGACAGTCTTTGTGCAGTCGCTTCTTCGATGGCCTTTATCTCCGCATCGCCAACACGCCAGTTCTGTCGTGGTCCTGATTCTCTCCCTTGGCGTCGCTCGTCCCTCTCCCCTTCCTCCACGGCGGCTGGGTGGGTGTCTTCTGAGGCCTAGAAGTTCCTTAACTTAGCCTTGAACTGTCCCAACGTCATGTCCGTTGAACCATGTGTTACCAGGAGTGTGAACGGTTTGTACAGCTCCGGTAGTCCTCTCATTATCATCGCCATCATTAGCCCATCGCTTGGTGCTTCTCCGGCACTCCTCAATGGCGTTGTGATCTGCTCCGCTCTGTTGACGTATTCGGTCACGGTCTCGGTGGTCCCCTTCCTCAGGCCCGTTAGTGCTATGTAGAGGGCCACGACTCTGGGTCTTCCTCTCCCGATGTAATGCTCTCTCAACACCTCCAGGCTTTCTCGGCCTCGGTCTTTAGTGTCGCGGAATATCAGCCCCAAGCTGGTGTCGTCGAGCATCGGCGCTAACTCACAGTACGCGTTTGCGTTACGCTGGTCGTCCAGGGCTTGCTCTTCCGCCGTCAGTTCTCCCCGTGGGGGCCGCCAGGATCGTCTCCTTCAGCCCTGCACCGTGCATGCAGCATCCATCTCGAAAGTCATGAAAAATAGTATACGAACAGATCGAAAAGTACCTCGCGGAAAGAAATCTAATCTACGAATTCCAATCTGGCTTCAGAACATCCCACTCCACTGACACATGCCTTCTCTATTTGAACGACCACATCAAACAAGAGGTGGACGCGGGCAAATATTGCGGCATGGTCATGCTGGACCTACAAAAGGCCTTCGACACTGTCAATCACACCATTCTGATTGACAAGCTAAAAGCAATTGGTTTTGATAGTCTATCAGTGAGCTGGATACAATCCTACCTGGAGGGGAGAGAACAGATGGTGGAGGTAAACGGTACCCTATCCCCCCCCCCTCACAGTGAGCTGTGGTGTTCCACAAGGAAGCATACTAGGACCGCTACTATTCCTAATTTATGCAAATGACATGTCGTCAGCTTGTGACTGCAACTTGTTCCTGTTTGCGGACGACTCAGCCCTGCTGGTCTCTGACAAGAACAAGTTACAGGTTGAAAAAGCCCTCAGCTCGGAACTAGGCAAAATCTGCATATGGCTCGCCGACAACAAACTATCATTACACATGGGCAAAACAGAGTCTATTCTCTTCAGTTCAAATAACAAACTCAGCAAGACCGACGGCTTCTCGGTTACAGTGGGTGACAATATTGTCACAAGGAAAGATGAAATTACCTACCTGGGTTCCATCCTAGAGGCTAATCTTTCCTGTGACAAAATGGCATCCAATGTAATAAAAAAAAGTCAACCAACGAACTCGATTCTTGTACCGGATCTCCTCTCTGGTAAACAAGAATACCCTGAAGACTCTGGCAGGAGCACTCATTCAAGGGTACTACGACTATGCTTGCACCTCATGGTACCAAAGCACCTCAAAGACACTAAAAAACAAATTACAAACATCTCAAAACAAGCTAGTCAGACTACTGCTTGACCTGACTCCTAGAACCCACCTCACCCCTGCCCACTTTGACAACCTAGGATGGCTTAGAGTAGATGACAGAGTACAGCAACTTGCAATGGGCCTGGTCTACAAGATACACTACGCGACCAAGGTACCCATGTACATGTCAAAATACTTCCCAAAGGTCAGTGAATACCACGATCACAACACCAGAGGGAGCTCCACAAATCATGTTAAACCCAGATTCGGCTCAAACAAGGGACTAAACACGTTTCGCAATTATGCCACATCAATGTGGAACGCCCTACCCAAAGCTGTAAAGGAATGTGAATCACTACCCACTTTCAAAAACACTCTCAAAAAACACCTACGGGAGACTGCAATTCGAAACTGGCCCCTACAAATGTCCTAACCCAGTTGTACAGTAAATGACCAAGTATGGCTTTGTCAGTATTCCAATGTACAGTGTACAGTGTCCCCCCCCCCTACCCAACCCCCCCCCCCCCCCCCCACCTCCAATGTACAGCACCCACCCACCCAACCCCACCCCACCCACCCAACCTCCTCCAATGTACAGTTTCTACGTCAAATGTATATACACTCTTTTTCTGGACACTTTTTGTATCACAAACAGTACTGTATTTGCAAATCTGATATGTCATAAATGTATAGATGTAGCAGTACTGTCTATCTGTATGTCATGTATGTCATATATGTTATGATGAATTGAAAATGGGGGACCCTGATGTAAACAAGACGAAAGTCTTTCTCTGGTCTGCATCCCCTTAACAATTGTATGTATTGAGCTGTACTGTACTGTACCCATTCTGCAATCTGTTAATAAACTTTTCAATCAATCAATCAAACAGCATGCGCTCTTCCCAGAGCTCATAGTTCTCTGCTTTTCCATTGAATGATGGCCATTTGCCCCTTCTCTTGTTTTCCATCCTCTTCGTTAGTGGTAGGCTTAGCTTTAGCTCTTGTTGGCCTAGCGTCTAGCCACGCGGTGCTCCCGGCGCTAACCAAGTTTCAAGTTTCTTTAATAGTTGTCATTAGGGCTGTCCCCGACTAAGGATTTGGATGGTCGACTAGGATTGGCCAAAATCTGCCGTTATTCGACTATTGGTCGACCTAAAATTTTTTTTTTATAAAATATAATATTATTATTTTTTTTTTTTATCATTCCATTTGGGCTGTGGGGGGTGCTTAATGTCTGAAGGAGTCGACTGAAGGCTTCTTGTCCTCTGCAAAAGCATGCAATTGGTCCACTGATGGATACATCTTGATATTTGTCTAGTCTAGTGCAGTGGTCACCAACCCGTCGATCTTGATCGACTGGTCGATCTTTGAGACTGTCCCTGTAGATCTTTCCATGATTTTTTTTATATATCTTACCCTGAGAGTCCACATTACAGTTCTACCTTTGTTTTGGTGTGAAAAGTGATGCTGCACTTAGCACTGACTGAGAAAGTACACATACAGTTCTACTTTTGTTTTGATGTGAAAATGATGCTGCACTTAGCACTGACTGCACTTAGCACTGACTGAGAAAGTACACATTACAGTTCTACTTTTGTTTTGATGTGAAAAGTAATGCTGCACTTAGCACTGACTGAGAAAGTACACATTACAGTTCTACTTTATAAAATGCTAATTGTAAATATGTTTGTCAATGTTAATAATATGAGAAAGTCCATGTAGTAAATCCCTACAGAATCCTACAATAATTTTAAGGTTATTGTAGTACAGTACAATGAGATTGCTTATCTGGAAGGAGGAGAAAGGGATCATATTGATAGAATTGTTGATCTCTTCATCTGACTTAAAGCAGATGAAGAATTAAACGTGTAGCCAGACAAACCATGAACTATAGTCCAATTCAACATTTATTTGAGCCAGAGGCCAAGGTGAATAAGAACAAAAGATTATCAGAAAACATTAACAGGGCTGTCTGTGTACAGAAATCACAATCAGGTTTGCATTCTCAAACCCCAATATGTACAGAAACAGTCACTTGGTAACATAATTTGAACATACATTGACCATACTGTACACATTATACATGAGTAAATCTGGTTTCAGATATTAAGGATTACACTAAACTTAAACAACAAATGGTGTTTCCCATGTATTTACTCACATAAAATGCAAACAGCACAGCAGCAGTCTCTCGATGGTGGGGAGGGGTGGAGCCGCAGATCGGGGTTGGGTGATCTGGGCTCCAGACTAACATTTTGTGTCCCCTTATATCTTGTAATTTCTAGCCAATAATAGCACATTTTACTAATATGGTCCTCCAATCCGGCGTCTTCTGTGGGCGGTCTCCCTTTCTCCCTGGTTTCCTCTGGGGGGGGGGCTGGTTGCCCCCCCCCCCCCTCCTCGATTCCCTGTGTGGGTCTTGTCCCACGGGTGGGGGCTGGTGTGATGTCATCTGGTGGGGTGGTGTGAATAGCCTCCTCCTTTGGGCCATATTACCATACAGTACTAACCAGAATTCTATAGTGGGGGGTGGAGAATGGCTCTCTGTCACCCCTGTATCCATCCATATTTAGCACTGAAAACCCACTCTGCTTGTTGACAGAGTAGCTGTGATGACTTCTATAACAAGAGTGTAATCACCCTTCAAACCTTATTTCTAATATTATGGTTTACTCTTTTGATACTAAACAGTTGATTAATAGATAACTTTGTTTGTGTTTTAGTGTCCATGACTCTTCAGCATGTAATCAGCATTTACATACAGTCAGTTTGAGTGGGGGGTTGAGAATGGCTCTCCCCTGGCAGTTGAGCCTGATTTTGGTGTGGTATTTTGCTGAGTACAGCAGGGTTTTGCTAGTGGCCCCCGTAGGTGTGGTGGTAATCTGGTCACAGTAGGTGTGACCTTTGTCTGTTCAACTGTCTCTAGTCTCGTTCCTCATTTAGCCCTGCAGCCCATTCTGCTAAACAGTATACAAGGCATAATGTTATGGTTTCCTAATTATTCACACCTATTAATTATGAAATTCAACGTCAATACTACCACATCCACATTACAGTTCTACTTTTGTTTTGATGTGAAAAGTGATGCTGCATAAGATGACTGCACTTAGCACTGATTGAGAAAGTACATAATAGTTCTACTTTGACGTTTTAATGTTGGACCAAAGCATTGCATGTAATTAGAATACAGGCAAATAAAAGTCATTTAGTTTAAAGTACAATCTTGGCTGTCTTTTTCTCTCAACGCTTCAATAGGTAGATCTTGCCTTCACCAAAAAAAAAAGTGATCTTGGGCTTAAAAAGGTTGGTGACCACTGGTCTAGTGTGTTCATTAGATGGGTGAAATACTCTTTCAGTGCCTCAGTGCCTGTTTTCGTAGGCAGTTAGCCTCTGGTATGCGTGCCATTAGCGTTAGCCACGCTTCTAGGCCTCTTTTCTTTTGGAAAGAATGATACAAAAATTAAATAATTTTTTTTTTTTTTTTTTTTTTTTTTATTATATTCTTCTAAGAGGTTGGCCAGTCGACTACGGCTCCTTTCGACCGATTAGTCGACTAATCGATTAATAGGGGTCAGCCCTAGTTGTTGCCCTAGAAGTACAGAATACTTTTATACAAAATGCTTCTTTCTGTTACGCTCCAGAGACTGTGCTAGACAAAAAAGATAAGTATGAAATAAAATAAGTAGGCCCTATAGCATGTAAAAAATAGAATGTAAAAAATAGAAGTCACGTACGTAGACACAAGTGTTCAGTATGTACAATGTTCAATGCAGAATAGAAGTAACTGAGTTACCATACAATATCCTATGCAATATACTAATATACAATATACTATATAGTGCAAAGCAGAAATGGGATGAGGTACAATTTATGTACAATTTACAGTAAGGTGTACTGAGGTATGGGTTGTAGTGCAAATTCTTTGCCAATAAATATAAAGTGTGTCTAGGTGTTCTAAAGTGTGGAGAGTGGGTGCTGCAGGGTGTTGTTTGTTTAAAATGAGTGTGTGCTTGTGGATGTGTGTGCTGTGAGTGCGTTTGATCGTTGTTGCATAGTGTTATTGTTCGTTGAGCAACCTGATGGCCTGGGGATAGAAGCTTCTTCTGAGTCTTTCTGTGCTTGCCATGAGACTCCGGTATCGCTTGCCTGACCGCAGCAGTTCAAAGAGGCAGTTGTTTGGGTGGGTGGAGTCCTTGATAATTCTCGTAGCCTTACCCCTGCACCGCTTGTTGTAAATGTTCTGGAGAGTGGGAAGCCCCCCTCCAATTTATGCAAATGACATGTCGTCAGCCTGTGACTGCAACTTGTTCCTGTTTGCGGACAACTCAGCCCTGCTGGTCTCTGACAAGAACAAGTTGCAGGTTGAAAAAACCCTCAGCTCGGAACTAGGCAAAATCTGCATATGGCTCGCTGATAACAAACTATCATTACACATGGGCAAAACAGAGTCCATTCTCTTCGGTTCAAATAACAAACTCAAAGACCGACGGCTTCTCAGTTACAGTGGGTGACAATATTGTCACAAGGAAAGACGAAATTACCTACCTGGGTTCCATCCTAGAGGCAAATCTTTCCTGTGACAAAATGGCATCCAATGTAATAAAAAAGGTCAACCAATGAACTAGATTCCTGTACCGGATCTCCTCTCTGGTAAACAAGAATACCCTGAAGACTCTGGCAGGAGCACTCATTCAAGGGTACTATGACTATGCGTGCACCTCATGGTACCAAAGCACCTCAAAGGCGCTTAAAACAAAATTACAAACATCACAAAACAAACTGGTCAGACTACTACTTGACCTGAACCCCAGAACCCACCTCACCCCTGCCCACTTTGACAACCTAGGATGGCTTAGAGTAGACGACAGAGTACAGCAACTTGCAATGGGCCTGGTCTACAAGATACACTATACGACCGGGGTGCCCATGTACATGTCAAAATACTTCCCAAAGGTCAGTGAATACCACAACCACTACACCAGAGGAAGCTCAACAAATCATGTTAAACCCAGATTCGGCTCAAACAAGGGACTAAACACGTTTCGCAATTATGCCACAACAATGTGGAACGCCCTACCCAAAGCTGTAAAGGAATGTGAATCCCTGCCCACATTCAAAACCGCTCTTAAAGAGCACCTACGGGAGGCTGCAATTCGAAACTGGCCACCGTAAATGCCCAAAACCCCCACCACCTCCTAATAGACAGTCTCCTCCCCACCGCATGTATATATTCCCTCCCCGCCGTATGTATATTTCTCTCCCACCCACCCACCCCCCCTAATGTACAGTCCCCTCCCCATCATATGTATATACTCTGTCAGGATCTAGGGGTAACAGTACTGTATATTGGAATACCGTTTATGTCACAAATGTATCAGTACTAAATACCTATATGTCCCTATGCCATAAATGTCATGTATGTTGTGTATGTCATAAATATCTATATGAATTGAAAATGGGGGACCCTGATGGAAACAAGACAAACGTCTTTATCAGGTCTGCATCCCCTTAACAATTGTATGTATTGAGCCGTACTGTATTGTACCCATTCTGCAATCTGTTAAATAAAGTTTTCATTCATTCATTCATTCATTGTGCGCTCGGCTGAACGGGCCACTCTCTGTAGTCTGCTACGGTCTTGTGCGGTGCTATTCCCAAACCAGGAGGTGATATTGCCAGTCAGGATGCTCTCTATTGTACATGAGTAGAAGTTCTTAAGGATATTCTGACTGACTTGGAACTTCCTTAGGCGCCTGAGGAAGTAGAGGCGTTGCCGTGCCTTCTTCACAACACTGTCAATGTGTGTGGTCCATGTCAAGTCCTCGGATATGTGGACTCCGAGGTACTTAAAACTGTTCACTCTCTCAACCGGTGCCCCGTCGATGCTGAGGGGGCTGTAGTCCCTGACCCCCGACCTCCTAAAGTCCACAATCATCTCCTTTGTTTTGCTGACGTTCAGGGAGAGGCTGTTCTCTTGGCACCATCCCGCCAGGACCTTAACCTCTTCCAGGTAGGCCCTCTTGTCGTTTGCAGAGATCAGGCCCACCACTACTGTGTCGTCAGCGAATTTGATGATTGTGTTGTTCCGCTGAGCCACACAGTCATGTGTGTACAGGGAGTAGAGGAGGGGACTCAGAACACAGCCCTGGGGGGCCCCTATGTTGAGGGTGATGGATGAGGAGGTGCAGTTGCCTGCCTATACTTCAGCTAAGCTTGCTACAGTACCCTTATTATTTCGCCCCGGCATTATCTGGGCCCATAACCTTTTAACAGAATTCGGCTATAGGGCGACAATAATGTGGTCAAGAGGCATGGGCCCTCATTTATCAACGTGACGTACGCACAGATATGTGCGTAACCCATGCGTACGATCATTTCTAAGCAAAGTGTGGGATTTATCAATTTGAACTTGTGCTTGACTTTGTGCGTATATTTAAGCACAGGTCGGACCATGCGTAGTTGGCGCCCGGTGGTAGAATATTTTTACAACGCGGAAATAAGCACTGACTGCGCTCCGCGTAACTCAACTCGTTATTATTTTGCGCATATATTGCAGAAATACGGGAACGTTTTGATTATATTTAAAAGGCTTTGCCATTGTTAAACGTAATAAGTGGAACCCCGAAGCTGTAAGCAGAATACAAGTCATATGAACACCCACGATATAAACGCATTGCAACAAGAACAGACAGAGGTTATTTGTTGAGTGTATGTGTATACAAAACCCTTGCAATACATGTGTCTTAAATGAATGAAAAGCATACATGCTCTGGACACAGAGCATATATCGTGTGGGTGATATCATGACTTGTATTCTGTGTCAAAGCCTAAATCAAAACTTCCCCGTATTTCTGCAATCTATGCGCAAAATAATAACGAGTTGAGTTCTAACAAAGAACGTATTACATGCTGGTAGGCTGATAGAGTAAACTATGATATGAATATGAATATGATATGATATAAAGGTATACTGGTCCGTCCGCGAGGATATCGAGGACTCGAGTTGGGGCCGGGGGACCCTGATGTAAACAAGACAAAAGTATTTCTCTGGTCTGCATCCCCTTAACAATTGTGTGTATTGAGCTGTACTGTATTGTACCCATTCTGCAATCTGTTAAATAAAGTTTTCATTCATTCATTCATTCAGCCATTAAATGCAATTTGAGAATATAGGCTAAAGCGACGGCCTATAGCCTATACATATTATTTAATGTTTTCATAAGCGTAAAGATACAACAGCTAGATTAATGATCAAGTTAGTTTACTGTATGCAGGCTTCGCAGGGCTGTGTGTTATTATATGCGCAAGTTACTGTTGCATAATGTAGGCTATGGGCTGGCTGCTATTATATGTACTTCATATAGGCTGCCTAATACCAACAACAAAATAGATTGTATCATATGCCTCTACACACATTATATTATACACATCATATTATATCTTGGTTCGGCAGCGCCTCTGTGAACAATCTCTCAGAGTTTGCTCCATCAGTAATCAGTAATGTGAACGGGATTCCACTTGGTCAATGTACAGATAATCTGCGATGCGCATTTTGGCTGATAATGTGCCGGTGGCCGGAGTCTCATTCATATTCACTTAAATGCAGATCATAGTTATCCACTGAAGCCATATGACTCTGACCAGAACGGGCTCATGACGAGCGCACATAATAGGCATTAGAGCGCAGAGTTGTCTGTGAACTTGGCAACTTCATTGGATTTATTTATTCTCTAAAAATATCTATAATCATAAGATTAAATATTGTTTAAAATAAAACGCTAAATACTATTATTCTGTGTGTCATGTTTCCAAATAAGATTGTTCACAACGGGAAATGCTGTATACGTTCAATTTGTTGGTTGGACCTCGGTGATCAATCTCGCTCTCAGTGAAGTCTCTCAGAGTTCGCTCGGGTTAGTCCACTTTTCCACATTTCATGGGGGTGTTCCATTACCGTATATGGTTAATCGGGGCGGTTCTGGTATGCAAATACTTAAAACAGTGCACAAGCTCAAACGTAGGATCAAAGTCATATTTATCAAGACAGGTGTGCGTAGGACCTGTGTACGCACGTGTGATAAGTCCCGTTTTTTTTGTGCGTGCACACATTCTAAATTATGTGCTTACGTATGAAAATAGAATACTTTCTGAGAAAAATTGATAAATGAGGGCCCTGGGCCCTCATTCATCAATGTGTGCGTAGAACATGTTCTATTTCCACACGTAAGCACGGAATGTAGAACCAGTGTACGCACAGGGAAGTCGGGATTCATCACACGTGCGTACGCAGGCTCTATGCTCCTCCGTGTTGATGAATACCACTTTGTTCTACCGTCAATGCTCGTGCATGATTATCCATATATGGTCATGAAAATGAGGAAACACCCCCCATGGGATGTGAAATAATGGACTGATCCGAGCGGAACTCTGAGAAACTCCACGAAGATTGTTCACTGCTGTCGAACCAAGAAGACACTATTGCGTATTATGGGATAAATAAAAGGCGGACTTGTAAACGGTGATGTCAGATATCAACGGCTCCCTAAGACCATTGCTGCAATTCTGCCTGGACAGCTCAAAATACTAATAAAGACCGTTCGTTGACCACTGTTTGGCGTTGGTTGTGTGTCATTATAACCGTGCTGTAATATGAATGCCTTTATTAGTTGTGTTCGATTGGCTATATGATTTTTAGAGGCATCTATTTTGTTGTCGGCTAATAAAGACCGCGCTGGAATATGACTGCCTTTTCCCGTGTTGTTTGATTAATACCCAGGGATTAAAGTTCTCCTCAATTTTATTCCAAATCGCGATGGATCTTCGTCAATTTTCTAGCTGCTGCATATGATTTCTAGAGGCATACTACAATCTATTTTGATGTCAGTATTGGGTAGCCTATATAAACAATAATACGAGAGCATATACAAGAACAATGAATCTCACTGCATGTATGATATAGCCTGCCTTTCAATACATGAACTTGAATCCCATCATATACATAGTCTGTCCACTATCTGGTGTCATTGCAATGCGTTTTCTATTCTTTCTTATACAGTAAAAAGGGGGAAGAACACTATATTCATATGACTTGTATTCTGCTTACAGCTTCGAAATTCCACTTGTTTCGTTTAACGTAAAGCCTTTTAAATATAATCAAAACGTTCCCGTGTTTCGGCGGTCTGTGCGCAAAATAATAACGAGTTGAGCTTTATGATTTATGATGAATTGAAAATGGGGACCCTGATGTAAACAAGACGAAAGTCTTTCTCTGGTCTGCATCCCCTTAACAATTGTATGTACTGAGCTGTACTGTACTGTACCCATTCTGCAATCTGTTAATAAACCTTTCAATCAATCAATCAATCAAGCTACGCGGAGCGCAGTCAGTCAGTAGCCTACACCCCGTATATTCCGATAACGCTATATAAACCATGCTGCATTCATTCTGAGAGAAAGATCTATTATTCCAAATGCTATTTATAGGGTTTTGACCATAATTACACTACTGTTGCTATTTTACAATGAACTATAATGAACTACGGTTCATACAGAACATCCAGTGTTATTATGCACAGAAGCTCATTTCCTTGTTGTAATAATATATTCTACCACTGGGCGCCAGGTACGCATGGTCCGAGCTGTGCGTAAATATAAGCACAAAGTCAAGTTCAAGTTGAAATTGATGAATCCCACTCTTTGCTTAGAAATGATCGTACGCACAGGGTAAGCACAAATCTGTGCGTAGAACACGTTGATGAATGAGGGCCCTGGTTTCTATTTTGAGCCTTTAATCGGCATGGTTTATTATTCACATGGCAGAGCAGTTACTATACAGATCTTCTCTCACTGAGAGACTAGGGGGAAGAGAAAGAAGTGGGAGGAGACATAGCTACTTATACTCGCCACCTGGTAGTACTCCTGAGTGTCTCCGCCTAGGGCGCCCTCTAGTGGACACAGTTATATATGCAGGTAGACAGTTACTAGTGTGAACAGTTATATATGCAGTTAGACAGTTACTAACAATCCTACACAGAACCTCTGCCTTCAACAAACCAGGGCCCTCATTTATCAATTTTCCTTAGAAAATGTTCTATTTCCATACTTAAGCACAGAATTTAGAATGTGTGCACGCACAAAAAAAACGGGATTTATCACACGTGCGTACACAGGTCCTACGCACACCTGTCATGATAAATATCACCTTGCTCTATACGCTGAGGCTCGTGCACACTTTCACGTATTTGCATACCAGAACCGCCCCGATTAACCATATACGGTAATGGAACACCCCCATGAAATGTGGAAAAATGGACTAACCCGAGCGAACTCTGAGAGACTTCACTGAGAGCGAGATTGATCACCGAGGTCCAACCAACAAATTGAACGTATAATCTTCGGTGCGCCGGGAGCCAAGGATGTTGACTGACCCAGTCCTGCTACAGAACCAGCACATTGACAGAAATAAATGACAAGATGACCCTGTTATGTCCTGTTATGCTACGTATAGGTTGTGACATACTAGCAGTTACATTGTAGGCTACTGTGCCTTTAATAGACGGGCGTGGTTAGCGCTCGAGGTAGGGTTGGTGTGTGTAACCTAAGGGCAGTCGAATAAAGTAATGAAACCACACGGTCGTGTGTTCATTGTCTCAACATAATAATTGGCGAACGAGGATGGCTGATTTCGTTTTACCACCGCCACCACCGTTTCTACCTGTTCCCG
This sequence comes from Notolepis coatsorum, assembly GCF_963971535.1. NCBI lineage: Eukaryota > Metazoa > Chordata > Actinopteri > Aulopiformes > Paralepididae > Notolepis > Notolepis coatsorum. The sequence goes on along the minus strand of NC_140177.1, from coordinate 114,090,858 downwards.
GTGACCCAGCGGTTCCATGGGTTAGATGGCTAACGTCATTGAAGGACTATTTATTGGCGTTGGGACTGGAGGATCTGGAAGAAGCTAGGAAGTGCGCACTTCTGCGACACTGCCTCGGACAGGAGGGGCAACGGATTTATGCTACGCTTACATTAGCCGACGATCAGTACTCTACTGCTACCGAGGCTCTGAAGTCGCATTTTAGCTCGGGAAGAAGCCGTCGGATGTACCGGTTTGAGTTCCGCCAGAGAGCACAGAGGTCTGGTGAGACTGTTTCGCAATATGTGTCTGCCCTGCGGGAGCTAGCCAAGCATTGTGATTTTAGGAACTTGGAGGATGGACTCATAGTCGACCAGCTGATTGAAAGAACATTGTGTGCTCAACTGAGGGAGAGACTGTTATTAGAGCCGGACGCCATGACACTAGCTGATGCAGTAGTGATTGGAAAACAGTTGGAGACAGCTATCTCTGAGGCGCGCAAGTTTTCCCGCGCGGTGCATGAGCCTGTGACGTCACCTCCACCCGGAGTTCAGAACGTGGCCCAGGAGGCAGCTGGCGCAGACGGTGACAACTTCGATGTGCAGAGAGTGGCAGACAGGGCGCCGAGGGAGAGGGAGAATGGACAAAGGCGTTGTGGTAACTGTGGCTCCCCTAAGCATGCAACCAGGGACCTGTCCTGCCCTGCTCTAGGCAAGCGCTGCCGTAACTGCAACAGGGTTAACCATTTTGCGCGCTGGTGTCGCTCTCCTCCTGATCACGCACAGTCTGGGGCTGTTCCCATCAATACAGTACAAAGCCCACAGGCCTCATTCAGTCATTGCACATGTCGTGTGGGTGGGGCCTCCATACCACTCCTCGTGGACACAGGGGCTAAAGTGTCGCTCCTGAATAAGTCCACTTATGACCGGCTCTTCAGTCACGTGCCGTTGACTACAGCAGCAAACGCCCTGTCGGGGTATGGCCACGCCCCGATCACCACTTTAGGGGTAGCCTGCCTACCTGTGGAGTACAAAAAGAGACACATCCCTGACACCGAGTTCTACATCACACGGAGAGGGGCTAACATCATGGGGCTAGACCTGTTTCATGCTCTGGACTTCACATTGACCGACGCTGGGGGTCTACGCGTCCTGCAGGTCACCGCGTCCTGGCCTGACCATCACCCGACACTGTTCGAAGGCCTGGGCTGTATGACTGGATTTGTGCACCAGCCCTCGGTGGACACGTCTGTCCGACCCGTCATTCAGCCGCTGCGGCGCATTCCCTTGGCCCTCCGTGATGCGGTGGAGGAGGAGATTCGTCATCTGGTGAAGGAGGACGTCATAGAACCGATCAACGCCTCTCCCTGGGTGTCCAACCTGGTGATAGCCAAGAAACGGGGGGGGCGCGGACTGCGTCTATGCGTCGATCTGACAGACGTAAACAAAGCCATCATCCCTGACAAGTATCCCCTCCCCACAGCGGAGGAGCTGACTAGCCATTTCCATGGCTCCACGATTTTCAGTAAAATGGATTTACGTCACGGCTACCTGCAGGTTCCCCTGGCACCGGGCAGTATGGACCTCACAGCGTTTGTCACACATGTGGGGGTTTTCAGGTACAAGCGCATGGCTTTTGGCCTGTCATCAGCCCCAAGCTGTTTTCAGAAAATAATGTCGCTCATTTTGGCTGGCATCCAGGGGGTCAGCATCTACTTGGATGATGTGGTGGTGCATGCGCCCACCGCTGCACTCCACGACGCTCGCCTGGAGCAGGTCTTCCAGCGCTTCAAGCAAAACGGGGTCACACTCAACGCGGAGAAGTGTACATTTGGAGCTACTGAGGTCGAGTTCCTGGGGTTCAGGCTCTCCAGGGAGGGTATCACCCCGATCATGTCCCACACCGAAGCAATCCTGTCCCTGCCGGACCCGCAGTCGCCGTCCAAGCTGTCTTCTTTTCTGGGCATGGCTGCCTACTACCTCCGGTTCATGCCACACTATTCTGACTCGACGGCCCCTCTGCGCCAGCTGTTACGCAAGGATGCGGTATGGGACTGGACCCCGGCCTGCCGGGAGGCTGTGCGCGTCATCAAACGGCAGCTCACGTCCCCGCCAACACTGGCGCATTTCAGCCTGACCGCGCCCACCTTGGTCACCTGTGACGCCTCTGGGGTGGCGCTCGGCGCCGTGCTATCCCAGGTTTATGGAGGGGTAGAGCGTCCAGTGGCTTTTGCCTCTCGGGCCCTCACACCAGCCGAGCAGAAATACTCAGTGGGGGAAAGGGAGGCCCTCGCCTGTCTGTGGGCCTGCGAACGATGGCATGTCTACCTGTATGGCAGGGCGTTCACCATTCGCACAGATCATCAGTCTCTGACAGCGCTGCTGGCGACCCGAGGGGCGGGGCACAAGCCTATGAGGCTACTGAGGTGGGCTGATAGGCTGAATCAGTACAACTTCAGACTCGAGTTTATGCCGGGGCGCTCTAACACGGTAGCTGACCTTCTTTCAAGAGCCGTCTCTACGACAAAAGAGGCGGGTGAGGCGAGTCCTGAACAGGAGGACGACGTGGACTGGGTCCACATGCTGCATGGACCGCTCAGCGCAGTAATCACGCTGGCTGAGCTGCAGCAGGCTGCGGCTGAAGATGAGACATTTACAAATCTCCGTGCCTATATCCAGGACGGCTGGCCAGCCACGGTGGAGGACAGACTGCTCCCCTACCGCCGAGTCCGCGACGAGCTCTCCTGCTGGGGGGAGGTGTGCCTCGCCCGCGGTCACCGCGCTATTATACCAGAGGCGCTGAGGGCCAGGGTATTGCACATGGCGCACGACGGCCACCTGGGGGTGGTTAAGTTGAAACAACGCTGCAGAGACACAGTGTGGTGGCCTCACATAGACGGCGACGTAGAGGAGCTGGTGCGCAACTGTACCTGCTGCCTGCTGAGTGGGAAAACGGGCCAGCCGGCTACAGCACCCCTCACCCCGACCCCGTGGCCGTCCGCGCCGTGGGAGCACATTCAGGTTGACCTATGCGGAGAGCTTCATGGGGCCCCGGCACATGCCCGCTACCTGATGGTCGTGCACGACCTACACTCGAAGTGGCCAGAGGCCATCGAACTCAGCTCCATCACCACACAGAGCATCACCGACAACCTCGTCAAGCTGTTTGGGCGCTGGGGCCTGCCCAGTGTCGTCACCACAGACAATGGGCCTCAATTCATCTCGGCAGAGTTCTCTGAGTTCCTGTCACTGAGGTCCATCAGGCACATCAGGACGTCGGTCTACCATCCTGAAAGTAACGGCGGCGTTGAACGCCTAAACAAATCTCTGAAGAATGGAATCAGAGCCTGCCTGGAGGAGGGGAAAACCTTCAGCGCTGCACTCACCCAAACTCTCCTGACCATCCGGGCATCCAAGCACTCCACCACAGGGGTCTCTCCGGCTCTGCTCATGATTGGGCGAGAAATGAAACAACCACTAGACTGCTTGAGAGCTGAACCGGCCCCTGCATGCGAGAGCCCTGGGCTCGAGAAGGCCAGAGATCAGGTCCAAAGCTCACAGGCTCAGATGAAACGGAGGTATGATGCCTCTCACAGAGTACAGACTCCCACTATGTCAGCAGGGGATTGGGTCAGGATTAAACACGCCAACCGCAAGAACAAGCTGAGCTCATACTGGTCAGCACCCCTCCGAGTGACCCGTCAACTGGGTCCGGCCACCTACAGACTAGATGATGGTTCTCGCTGGCACTCAAACCGCCTGCATAAGGTGGGTGCCCCGACACTGCCTGCATCATCCATGAGCCAAGCTGCAACCCGCAGTTGGCAGCCCCGCTTGGAAGCAACCAGGGTGGGAGGTAACCCACCACAACCACCAGACCCTGCTCCCCAGCCTGCTCGCCCTCAGAGGGTGAGGGCTCCACCCGCTTGGCATGGGGACTATGTTACTGGGTAAATGCCACGGGTTGGTGGACTGAAGTGTTCAGTTTCTGTTCATGGACTGGAATGTTCTATTGCTGTTGCAAGAGGGAAGGGGGGGGGAAATGTTATGTCCTGTTATGCTACGTATAGGTTGTGACATACTAGCAGTTACATTGTAGGCTACTGTGCCTTTAATAGACGGGCGTGGTTAGCGCTCGAGGTAGGGTTGGTGTGTGTAACCTAAGGGCAGTCGAATAAAGTAATGAAACCACACGGTCGTGTGTTCATTGTCTCAACATAATAGACCCGACATTAAACACTGTAATGACTGAAATTAAATCAATTTCAGTAGGCCAACTCTGCGCTCTACAATGCCTATTATGTGCGCTCGTCATGAGCCCGTGGTACTTCTGGTCAGAGTCATTATGGCTTCAGTGGATAACCCTGATCTGCATTGTGATGTTTTAGATACCCCAGTAATAACATTACAATTGAATTAAATACAATTAGGCCTGAATGAGACTCCGGCCACCGGCACATTATCAGCCAAAATGCGCATCGCGGATTATCTGTACATTGACCGAGTGGAATCCCGTTCACATTACTGGATTTGTTTATTGATGGAGCAAACTGAGAGATTGTTCACAGAGGCGCTGCCGAACCAAGATATAATATGATGTGTATAATATAATGTGTGTAGAGGCATATGATACAATCTATTTTGTTGTTGGTATTGGGTAGCCTATATGAATTACATATAATAGCAGCCAGCCTACATTATGCAACAGTAATTTGCGCATATATAATAACACACAGCCCTGCGAAGCCTGCATATAGTAAACTAACTTGATCATTAATCTAGCTGTTGTATCTTTACGCTTATGAAAACATTAAATAATATGTATAGGCTATAGGCCGTCGCTTTAGCCTATATTCTCAAATGGCTATCCGAGTCCTCGATATCCTCGCGGACGGACCAGTATACCTTTATAATTATATCATATCATATTCATATTCATATCATAGTTTACTCTATCAGCCTACCAGCATGTAATACGCTCTTTGTTAGAATTCAACTCGTTATTATTTTGCGCATAGATTGCAGAAATACGGGAACGTTTTGATTTAGGCTTTGACATTGTAAAACTAAATAAGTGAACTTCTGTAAGCAGAATACAAGTCATGATATCACCCACACGATATATACTCTGTGTCCAGAGCATGTATGCTTTTCATTCATTTAAGACACATTTATTGCAAGGGTTTTGTCTACACATACACTCAACAAATAACCTCAGTCTATTCTCGTTGCAATGCGTTTTTTATTCTTTCTTATAGGAAGGGTGAAGAACACTATATCGTGGGTGTTCATATGACTTGTATTCTGCTTACAGCTTCGGGGTTCCACTTATTACGTTTAACAATGGCAAAGCCTTTTAAATATAATCAAAACGTTCCCGTATTTCTGCAATATATGCGCAAAATAATAACGAGTTGAGTTACGCGGAGCGCAATCAGTGCTTATTTCCTTGTTGTAATAATATATTCTACCACCGGCGTCAACTACGCATGGTCCGACCTGTGCTTAAATATACGCACAAAGTCAAGCACAAGTTCAAATTGATAAATCTCACACTTTGCTTAGAAATGATCGTACGCACGGGTTACGCACATATCTGTATCATAGTTATTTGCTTCGGCTATTTTCCACCACACCACCAGGGACTCCTGAAGATATTTCTCCATGGCCTGCTGCTCTGGACAGGAGAGATTGTAGAGAATGCTGAATGCTCTCAGTTATGTGATGCATGTATATCTATTATTATTTTTTTTTATTAGACACAATAAGTCTTTCTTATCTTGCCGTCAGAAATAGCGCCACCCTACTGGGCAGCTACTTGGGCCACGCCCCCAATGCTGCTTGCTCTCTACCGACAAGCCTTTTGGTGGATGGATGGGGCAGTTGGCAATGAAATGGCCAGCCTGGCCGCAGTACAGGCAGGATCGGGTCTTAATTCTGTGGGCTTTTTCCTCAGAGGACGGGTGAATAGCGTCAATTTGCATGTGCTCAGAACTGTTCGGCACATTTCGCCGGGGCTCGTGATCAGTGGTGCGTTATTGAAATCATCTGGGGTGACACGCACCACGTGCACGAGCGCTCCCGGCGCGTGCGCGCGCTCCCGCGAATGCGCATTTAATGTCCCCTCGCTTGGGCACAGACTAAAGACCAGGGGCGTTTTTAGGGTTAGAAAACATTGGGGGCTTCAGCCCGGGGGGGTGGAGGGCCCCCCCCCCCCCCTTTTTTTTTTTTAAACACAGAAATACGCAATTTTAGAGTAATTAGAGATGAATACTGAATAACTAGAATCATTAGAGGTTCTCAAAGTGAGGTACAGGTCCATGAGAGGGATCTGGGCAGTCCCCATAGAAAATTCAAAGTTAACAGGACCAAATCATCAGTTTCTTATTTATTTATTTAACCTTTATTTAGCCAGATAAAACATTGATCTGGTCCAAGAAGCCCCAACAGGAGTACAAATATACATATATACACATATATATACATATATGATAAGAGCTACAGGTAGTCTCTATATATCTCAATCACCTACTCGAGATATAAACCCGCGGCCGCTCGATATCCCCCGGCGAGGTGCTAAACTCGCCAAGTTCTCGAGTCAATTACTATTTCTGTCTAGATTACTTCAAGTCACTGGTCTAGTTATATCCAGTTGATATGAAATGTAATCATGAAGAGTTGTTAATCTCTTCTTGTTTGTAATAAACCGAATGTATGTCTAGGAGAACTCTTATAGACTATAATAACATATTATATTATTATTATTATCATCATTATTATCATCATTTTACGAAAGGGCTTGTAATACTGCTCATTTGAAAGCTTGGTTGTATTACTACTTTGTTAATAAGTATTACCACTGTACTAACACGTAATCATTGTTTGCACGCCCCAGTACCTCCTGTCCTCCTCTCCTCCTCCGCCAGCGGGACCGACCATCCAATCCTGCAGTGATTTAGAGTAGACGATCGATTTCCCACATAACTCGACAGAGTCCGTCGGACACAGAGATACCGGAACCCGCAAACAACAAACATTGCCATGTATATTATTTATACAGTACATAGCATATATATATATATAATATATATAACTTTTAGCTGAAAAGCATTAACCAGTCAATTGATTCAATCTGTATTAGGTTACAGTACATTCATAGTCACCCTCCATAGGAAATCAGGGCGTCGGCTGGCATCATGGCACATTGCTGGCAGAAATCAGTCCAAGGACCCAAAAGATATTATAAAAAGCTGTTTTTATTTAGAAAGGTACAAAAAAGCACTGTATTGGAAATATCCATTACAGTTTAAAAGATTATATAAAACAAAACATCCTATCTCTAAGATCGCAATAGCCTGACACGGCTTGTGCCTGCCATGGAAAACTCTGAAATTCTGGTCTATCGAATGGGAGCAGTCATTTTTATATCATGTCAAGACCTCTGTTCTATTGGCCCAAAAACAGTGATATCACTGTGATGTCATTTCACTAGCCAACCAACGTACAATATATAGTAAGGATGGACTCCTCCCCTTCTAGTCGTTACATCTACTGGAGAAGTAACAGATTACCTTGTGTTGGTAAATCCCTATTCGTTACTAACAGGATACCAGAGGCCCCAAGGTTGTCTTTACATTCCTTAGTGGCCAAACAGTATTGAAGTGAAAGCAATTCACACTTCTTGCATGAGTATATAGTACATAGCCCAACACATACTACAGATATATACAGATACACATACATGTATAATACAGTACATATATATATAGTACATACAGTATATACATATATATACACATACTTGTACCAATCATTGGTTATATGTCTACTCTATGCTGGACAGGCAAGGGTTAACATGTGTGCCAACCTGCTGTTTTTCATTGTGCAGAGCAGCATGCAGGCGCTCTCTATGGCCGCATTCCTAAGGGTAACTCCTTACTGCATGTTGGGCAGAAGAGAATGGCCTGTGTACACTTGTGAATACAAAGTGAAGTGAATACACTTCCTGCATTATAAGTGTATAAAGAGTATACAGGTCATATACATAGCTCCAATCATATATAAGAACAGGATGTCATAATAACCAGTGTCACTAGTTGACTTGTGGCACTTAACATGTGTTTACACATAACGTGTTTCTTCTCAATTCCTTTCTGACTGGGCATTACCAGCCAGAATACATATCACATCTAGACACCTATAGTAACATATGCCTAGATTTAAAACAAATATATACAATAAACCTATTGTATTGATTCCATTGATTCCATTGATTCCATTCTCCAGGATCACGCAATATATTGTAGTGTACACAAGTTACTGTTCCGGAGTCCACAGTCCATAGTTCTCACAGTTTTACACAAGTGGGAGGAAGAATCTACAGACATTCCTCATAACCATATATAAGAACAGGATGTCATAATAACCAGTGTCACTAGTTGGCTGTGACACTTATACAATATAATATATATACATATAATATATATACATATACTGTACATACATACACACATATACACCAATAACAAAATAAAAACACAGTTAAGAATCATACACATAAGCAAATAAACAAACAAACAAACATATGCACAGCCTATGTACAAAAGAAATAAACAGTTCTAGTCTTTACAGTTTTCTTCAATTACATAAACACTCAAATCAAAAGTATTACACAATTATCAAAACCTTACACTCAAGGAGCAAAATATAGGCCCAAAAAAAATTAGTTTTACTGTAATTTTAACCTGTACTGGATACAGTATTTTATGTTTGTCTGATATTTGCTGAGCTTACAGTGTTATGCACATAGTAGCATGAAAACTGGGACATGTATTGTTGTGATTCTCCATGTTGAAATGTTGACTGATTTGGTTATATGGAGAGAACATTTATATTTTCATCAGTCTGCATCATTGATTTGGGTATATGGAGAGAAAATTTAATTTTTTTCATCAGTCTGCATCATTGATTTGGGTATATGTAGATAAATAAATTATATTTTCATCAGTCTACAGCATTGGTCTTGTGTAGTGTTTGGTGAATTTATTGTATATTTGCACATTCTCTGCGTACTTCACTTACAGTACTCTAATCACTGAGAAGTAGAATTGCTAAATGTGTTTTAGGTTAAGCACCGCAGTGTGTGTAACTGGTTCAAACAGAATTAAGTCATATGAAACGTGTGTTTCATATGGTAACAAAATGTAGTTTTTATAAATTAGTGTATGGTTTTGACAAGTGTTTAATTTAGCAAAGGATCTGAGGTGTTCTGATAATTGTGTGTGTGGTTGTGCTAATTGTGTGTTTTGAAACACCGGGCCCCGTTTTCAAAATCATGCTTAGGCAATCGAAAAAAAACTGTATTGTGTGTTTCATTATATACATTATACATATGTTTCAGTCTTCTCATAAAAGAAGGTCTTTTCCTGCCTTTGGTCCGCTTTGCATTCACATCTCAAATGAACCGCAGCAGGGTTCACTTGCAAGAGTGAATGAGCTTTCACACCACCCCAAACCAACCGGACTATCCGAGGAAATGAACCAGGGTTCGATTAAAGCTTATTATAGGACACTGGACATGGGTATGGATGGCTCCAGGTGCTGCTGCGTTAAAGTGCACATCTTCAATATCTGTACTATTTAAAAGCACAGTGCAGGACACACTCAAAGGTTATCGCACCTCAGAGATGGCAGTGGACATGTATGACAGGACAAAGGCCATATGTAATGGCCTTTGGATTGAGGAACATACTACCAGCCAAAGGAGGAAGCAGAAAAGGATGGACGAGTATGTAGTTGAGTCATCTTGTGGCACAAGCTCAGACCTCAGCTCAGGAGATCAGCTGAGACAGAGACTGTTCTATCCAGTCGTCGACAGAATGCTGCAAGAGCTTGAGAGCAGGTTCTCATGAGTTGGATAACAACTTATGAGAGGCATACAGGCATGTTATCCAGCCTCAGACCAGTTTCTCTCAGTGGAATTGCTGCAACCCCTCGCCACACATTACAATATCCAACTATTGCCAGAGGAGATCACAGTTGCAAAGTGTTTCCTGGTCAGGACAGGCAGAGATGCAGTCCCTACTATCCAAAGTGTCTTTTCCCTCCTGGATGATAATAATAATAATAATAATAATAATAATAATAATAATAATAATAATAATAATAATAATAATAATAATAATAATAATAATAATAATAATAATAATAATAATAATAATAATAATAATAATAATAATAATAATAATAATAATAATAATAATAATAATAATAATAATAATAATAACAATAACAATAACAATAACAATAACAATAATAATAATAATAATAATAATAATAATAATAATAATAATAATAATAATAATAGTAATAATAATAATAATGCATTTGATTTATAAGGTGCTTTTCAGGACACTAAAAAAAGTCCACAAATCGGTGAATGAAAAAATTATAGGATCAAATGAAAACTACTTACTAAAAATGGATGTTTAAAAGTACTAAAAACCAACAAAAAATACCAAACACTAACAAACATTCAGCACAGACAATGGGGATGCTGACAAAAAAAATTATAATAATTAAAAATTAAAAAAAATTTAATTTTTTTTTTTTTTTTTTTTTTTAGATCCGGGGCTAGGAGAAAAACATCCGGGGCTAAAGCCCCGGAAGCCCAGGGCTAACGACGCCACTGCTAAAGACAGTGCCTAATTGCGTCTACGAATGGAATGTAACACGTCTTCACAACAAGTTAGGTGTGAATGTGTCTGAGAACGTATTTAACACACTTGACGACCGGCGCTATTGATATGCAAATAGCGAGTGAGCTTGCACACCGTGCTACCCCGTCCCATGAACAACGCATGCCTGCTCGTGATACATCAAGACGCTTCACCAGGGTTAACCTCTGCATGTCCTTCCACTCTGGATTTGCTGTCTGGGATGTGCACATGAACCATTAACGACTGGGACGGGACGTCTCCATTTATAAATCATAATGGCGCGCCTGATAAATCACCACATCCAATTCTACTTCTACAGCTGTGGCTCCTTCCATGGAGACTGACAATGGTCATGTAGAATAATAATAATAATAATACATCGGATTTATATAGCGCTTTTCCAAATGCTCAAAGACACTTTAACAAAACAAACAATACAATACAATACAGTTTTAGAGAGAAATTAAATAAAAAAGGTGAGAGAGGAAGGAGTTCATGGGTTGAAAGCAAGGGTAAAAAGGTGGGTTTTGAGGGCTTTTTTGAATGATGAAAGGGTGGCGTCTATTCTTTTACCAACGGATTTCCAGTTTCGGGTTCGCGTTCTGCGATCTGATTGGCCACTGACGTATGCTAGTTCTACCCCCGGTAAGTTATCTACGCCAGTGCCAAACAGCTGTTTCCGTGTTTCCGCCTATGACTTTATGTGCGCTAATAAATCTGTTGGTAAAAGAATAGACGGTGCCTGCTCGCGCCTGCATTATCCAATTCATATAAATCGAAATAACGTATTGTTTTCATCTCTCTATATTAACGTGATTCCACACAACTCTACTAACAGCCTGCAGCCTGCTCAAATGTTCAAAACACGACCTCATTATTGCACGAACGGCAGCCACATCAGACGACAGACGACTGGTGTTGAAACATGCCAGTTATTAGGCTACCTTCTAATGCCGGAGTGAGCATGGCATAAGAATAGCCTAAAAACCGCATGAGCATTCTATTTGTAGGTAATATGCTCTTTAGATCACAGGCTGGTCATGCATAATCTCGCCCACCAGACTCTTCTACCGAATTGACTAGGTCATGCAAGTCAATCAATAGATTACACTTTCTGTAGGCCTAACACTCACCTACTCATTCTGTTGTGACACAACATGACATGTTAGGGTTGTCACGCTTCCGTGATCATGTTTGAACCAATGAGTAAAAAATCTGTTTTAGATTAGGCTGTAAAAATCTGTGCTATAGGATATTTAGTCTAGTTTATTAGACATAAAGCATTTTAAAATACTTTGATTAGTCTACATCAAGCATTAACCATACATTGTCGAGGTTGACAGAATAAAGTCTATATCAACTTATTTCCATCAAGGACCTTGGTGTAGGCTAATAACATTTGAGCAGGCTGCAGGCTGTTAGTAGAGTTGTGTGGAATCACGTTAATATAGAGAGATGAAAACAATACGTTATTTCGATTTATATGAATTGGATAATGCAGGCGCGAGCAGGCAGCGTCTATTCTTTTACCAACGGATTTATTAGCGCACATAAAGTCATAGGCTGAAACACGGAAACAGCTGTTTGGCACTGGCGTAGATAACTTACCGGGGGGCAGAACTAGCGTACGTCAGTGGCCAATCAGATCGCAGAACGCGAACCCGGAACTGGAAATCCGTTGGTAAAAGAATAGACGCGAAAGGGTGTCTGCATGACAGATATGGTTGGGAAGGGCGTTCCAGAGGGTGGGGGCAGCTGCAGCGAAGGCCCTGTCGCCCCAGGTCTGGAGCTTAGTTCTGATTGCTTTGAAATAGAGAAGCTGAAAAAGGTAGCAGGATGTAGCCTAAGTTCAATATATAAAGAAATTATATTGTCAACAGATATGGTTGAAAAACAAACAATGTTTTAAATGTAATTGTAGATACAATATTGTAGTTACAATTTCTGTAATTGAATTAACTTAAACTAGAAAAGTAAACAAACCTCCACCAATTGGTACAGGGCTTGTATTTTGGTTTTGCACTTCTCTTTCTTTGTTATGCTATTGATATCCTATTATTATGCAAAGACTAGGTGATAGATGAGTGCTGGGTAGGCGCACGGCGCGGCGAGTCGAGTGAAAGTTGTGAACGCATTTTTGTGTGTGCGCGCATGCACATCCGTGAGCGTACTTCTGCTCAGAAAACTGCTGCGGCGTGGTACCGCGTGGGACCACCACTGCACCACTGCTCAGGTGTGATTAGTGAAATATTCATATCTATATGAATACTGGGCTCTCAGGGCCCTGTACATTGTCCTCCACTCTGCCATCCTTCAAGCAGTTTGTTAAGTGCCCTACGCAGGGTAACAGAACACTCTATTTGTTTTACACGAACGTTAAGAAGAGCTACGTTACGAAGCGGCTCCCCCCTCTTGGACAATCTGATCATAATCTGTTATCTGTGATGCCTAGCTATTATCCTGTTATCCAGAGACAGCCTATCAAGCTACCTACTGTACAAGTGCATTGGTTTAGTGCATTTCCTACTTCCGGTTGCTACTGAACGGACGTGTTTGTGCGGACCTGTTCTCCCAAACTTTCTTGACTGTTTTAATTTTTACGTTATTTTTTTCTTAGAAAAAAAAGAAAAAAAAGATTTAAACATTGGGTCTCATTCCCGAAAATTTTTCAAAGATATATTCTGGAAGACTTATCTTGGAACCACTGAGACATAATCTATGACAAGTACACTCTGAGTCCTGAACGTGCTGGAGATATGTCTTAAGTGGCTGAAACGGTCGCAGAAATTATATGATCTGATATCTGCTTGGAGAATGGCATTCTGTCGTAAACTCCAAAGCGCGTTCCCGTTCAGGTCATTTGCATACAAACCACGCCCCCGACAGTCCTTATAAAGCAACTGTTGACGCAGCTGTGTGAAATGGAATGGCGGAAGTGCTTTGAGAGCCGCGTGATTACGAAACCTAGCGTCAGTCAGTGGCAGTGCCAATCAGAGAGCGTCTCCGAGAAATGCGGCTAGGTTTCATAATCACGCTTGCGCCCATCAAAACTAGATTAGATTTATGTATTGGCATCATATACAGCTCGCGGTACACACCTGCCGCAGCGCGCGCGCACACACACGCGCGCGCAGTACTGTATATGAATGAATGAATGACATATAATATATATAGCCTACGGGCCGGCGGGCGTAATGAATGAAGCAGTATGGCTTATTATTCCATAAGCCAATTCTCGAAGACACTCTGATGTCACGAGACCGCCGCCATCTTGGTATAGGGGGACCATACGGATTTCTACCATCAAATCCATGCATTGAGCTCCGTTTTTATTACATGTTTTATCACATTCTTGTTCATTTCATAACATTTTCATACGATTTGTTTTGAAAATATTGAGGCCAACATGGCATTTCACTATTTCGAAAGCCTTTCTGGTGATTCTAAGGCGAGATATGAGTCAAAGAAACCCCCCCTGATTACCACGACCACAACATCAGAGCGAGTTAGCCGAACGTTAGCCACCAGCCACTTTTTCCTCTGTGATGGTATAAAACTTCCGATTTGGATTTCTGTTTTTGTCATTAGTATAACGCGTAACACAGCAGCTCTTTGGCATTGTGAAGGACTGAAGAAAGGTCTGATTGATTGTCTTTAATTTGCCGCTTTAACTATCCGTTCTCCACTAAATAGTGTACACAATGTACCAACCAGGCGGGGCAGTTTCCCCCCACGCTGCAGTTGCGTAGCAATAACAGACAGGAAGTTGACTTCGAGAATAGGCTACTGTTCATTCGTAGGCGCACACAAGACTTGTTATGGAATATTAATGCAGTCTATTTCCACCGATTAGCTTTAGTTCTTATTTATTTATCCACTGTCATTTCAGTGTTGTTGGTGTATAGGCTATAATTATAGTGTATTTCAATATACGTTTAATTGATATATTCGAAGGAATGCAGGTTTATAGCTATATCAACCCCCTCCAATGTACAGTAAATGACCAAGTATGGTTTTGTCAATATTCCAATGTACAGTTTTGCTTGTACAGTGTAAGGCCCCGTTTAGACGAGCGTTTTGTGAACAGAAACCGCAAAAGTCATCTTGCGGTTTCACTTTTAATTTTACGTTTAGACGAGCGTTTTGGAGTGGAATTCTCCGTGCAGACGACGCTGTAACGACGGAGACCAGCTGTCACACGATTGGCGCATATGTCACATGACGTGCTGTGAAGACCCGCCCTACTCTGCCTCTGATTCGCAGACTGTGGATGGGGAATGTGATTGCACCAAAGCAGAGTCACTCACAGACAGTGGGTCCACTCACGCCGCGGCGGGACAGATTCTTGTGTATTTAACCCTTTCACTGCCACACGACAGCCGGTTGTGTGATAGTAAAGGGGTAACCTTCTGTCGTGTGGCAGTGAAAGGGTTAAAAGTACTGCCAATGTAGCCTTCAAGTGATCTCCGTTGATATAGTCAGACATACTTGCTTTGTTTACGTCTAAGCCAACCTAGGATGGCTTAGAGTAGACGACAGAGTACAGCAACTTGCAATGGGCCTGGTCTACAAGATACACTACGCGACCAAGGTACCCATGTACATGTCAAAATACTTCCCAAAGGTCAGTGAATACCACGATCACAACACCAGAGGGAGCTCCACAAATCATGTAAAACCCAGATTCGGCTCAAACAAGGGACTAAACACGTTTCGCAATTATGCCACATCAATGTGGAACGCCCTGCCTAAAGCTGTAAAGGAATGTGAATCACTACCCACCTTCAAAAACACTCTCAAAAAACACCTACGTGAGACTGCAATTCGAAACTGGCCCCTACAAATGTCCTAACCTAGTTGTACAGTAAATGACCAAGTAAGGCTTTGTCAATATTCCAATGTACAGTGTAAAATGTGTGTGTGTCCCCTACCCAACCCCCCCCCCCCCCACCTCCAATGTACAGCCCTCACCCAACCCACCCAACCCCACCCCACCAACCTCCTCCAATGTACAGTTTCTACGCCAAATGTATATACACTCCTTTTCTGGACACTTTTGTATCACAAACAGTACTGTATTTGCAAATCTGATATGTCATAAATGTATAGATGTAGCAGTACTGTCTATCTGTATGTCATGTATGTCATATATGTTATGATGAATTGAAAATGGGGGACCCTGGTGGAAACAAGACGAAAGTCTTTCTCTGGTCTGCATCCCCTTAACAATTGTATGTATTGAGATGTACTGTACTGTACCCATTCTGCAATCTGTTAATAAGCTTTTCAATCAATCAATCAATCAATCGGCTACTGGCGCATACCTGCTACCTGTGACGTAAGCAGTACGCGCGACCAGAGCCGTGACAACCCGTTCGTCATCGTTTTAACAGATTTATACGTTTTGATAGTTTAGACGAGATCGCAAAGCTTTTGCGTTTCTAGGAATTCCACCCTGGAAGGTAGTCTCACTTTTTTGCGGTTTCACCCCGTAAAAACGCCGTTTCCGTATAAACGAAAGGCACATCTGCAAAAATATTTTTGCGGATTCACCTGCTAGCGTTTCCGTCTAAACGGGGCCTAAGTCTACCACCCCTCCTACCCAACCTCCTCCAACAGTTTCTACGTCAAATGTACTCTCTTTTCTGGACTCTTTTTGTATCACAAACAGTACTGTATTTGCAAATCTGGTATGTCATAAATGTATAGATGTAGCAGTACTGTCTATCTGTGTCGTGTGTGTCATATATGTTATGATGAATTGAAAATGGGGGACCCTGATGTAAACAAGACGAAATTCTTTCTCTGGTCTGCATCCCCTTATGTAATTGAGCTGTACTGTACTGTACCCATTCTGCAATCTGTTAATAAAGTTTTCAATCAATACCAATCAATGGGATACATTGCATGTTGACCTGCATTCTTTCAAATGTATATAATTAATCATTAAAACAGATGTGTAACAAATAAGAAATGCAAATTCCACAGAAGGCATTAAATTATTATTATTTTCAATCATTTCACAATAATTGCATAATTGTGTTTGAATATCTGAGTAATTAAAGTAATTATACATTTGTCCAAAATAGCTGGTTCAGATATGGTTAATCCAGCTGCCCTGTGATCAGATGAATCCATATTATTTATTTTTCCGACATCAAATGCGTAATTTATTATCGTACAAATATTGTCATATTTATTTTAATTATGATCAAGTAATTAATTCCAAGGAGGCCTGTAGCGTTAACATGAAGGAATCACTATGAGAACACAGTCTGTCAAGTTATAATACAATTTTGAATTAGTCAATCAATCATGAGATTTGATCGTGGGCTGAGAGCATATTTAAGTGTGCTCCTCAGCACTCTTAGATCTGCTCTCAAATAAGATCTCAGGAAAATTTGAGGACTCCCACTCCCAGCCCTAATATGTCTTAAATAGGCCGAAATATTTTGTCGTAACTTCGTTCGAGAATGAGACCCATTGATCTTAACTGATCACTGTGACTTTATTGCTTTTATCATTATATATGCCTATGTTTGTGTACAGCACTTTGAGCTACATGACATGTATGAAAGGTGCTTTATAAATACTTACTTACTTACTTACTTACTTACTTACTTACTTACTTACTTACTTACTTACTTACTTACTTACTTACTTACTTACTTACTTACTTACTTACTTACTTACTTACTTACTTACTTACTTACTTACTTACTTACTTACTTACTTAATCCCTAGGCAAAAAAAAAGAAAACGTATGCCAATGACAGGAAGTAACGGTATATATGTGTGTGTGTGTGTGTGTGTGTGTGTGTGTGTGTGTGTGTGTGTGTGTGTGTGTGTGTGTGTGTGTGCGCGTGCGTGCTTGCATGCATGCGTGCGTGCGGGTGTGTGTGTGTGCACGAGTGCACATCTAGGGGCGGGTGTAGATTGGTCTCCCTGATGTTGACTCCTTAGCCACAGCCTTGGGTTGTTTAATACTGGACGAGTGTTTCATAACGGCCGTTGTGTGGGCCAGTTTCGGGGCCGGTGCGTGGGCTGGTGCGTCTGAATGTCCCGGGCTGAATTTGTGTCCCAGTCCGCCCCTGATACAAAGCTAATCATTACTGAGGATATAGGCCGGTGATGTCACCCACCCTAGATGGGTGACATAATATTATAATTGACCAGGGGATTTTGGAACTTTTAGTTTATGGTTCTATTTCAATGTTTTAATTGGTGACTTTTGGCAAGGAAAATAATAATAAAATGCTCATTTAATATTGCTTACGCAATTTGGTACAATGACAAGATATTCCTCAATTAAAGCTGCACTGGGAAGAAATAATTGCCTTTACAATAAAGTAAAAATGCTTGAATCTCGACACAAATCACCCAAAATCACCCTTTGAAAGAAAGTGAACCAATATTGTGCTTAGAGGGTGTTTCTTTGTATGGTAAAGGTGGTGGGAGCAAGATTTATGCTACTCGGTGGGGGGGTAAGTGTAGAGGAGCCAAAGCTATATATTTAGGTTATTGTATTATATGAATGTTTATATGTTTATTTTTATAACCTTACATTGAAACGGCATTAGGAATATTGATTGGATTTAGATAAAGTCATTGAACCGTCTTAGTTGTCATAATAGCACATTCTAGAACATTTGTGATGTCACCGTATGTCATAACCAAACATTCTAGAACAGTGGTCACCAACCTTTTTAAGCCCAAGATCACTTATTTTTTTTTTGGTGAAGGCAAGATCTACCTATTGAAGCGTTGAGAGAAAAAGAAAGCCAAGATTGTACTTTAAACTAAATGACTTTTATTTGCCTGTATTCTAATTACATGCAATGCTTTGGTCCAACATTAAAACGTCAAAGTAGAACTGTAATATGTACTTTCTCAATCAGTGCTAAGTGCAGTCATCTTATGCAGCATCACTTTTCACATCAAAACAAAAGTAGAACTGTAATGTGGACTTTCTCATATTATTAACATTGACAAACATATTTACAATTAGCATTTTATAAAGTAGAACTGTAATGTGTACTTTCTCAGTCAATGCTAAGTGCAGTCATCGTATGCAGCATCACTTTTCACATCAAAACAAAAGTAGAACTGTAATGTGGACTTTCTCATATTATTAACATTGACAAACATATTTACAATTAGCATTTTATAAAGTAGAACTGTGTCTGTTCCAACGGATCACCACCTTAACGTGGTGGGGCAGTTTGTGCGTCTCAATGACCCCTAGAGCTATGTCGGCAGGAGTCTTGTACTCCTAGCAGGGTCACCCAAGCCGAACAGGTCGAAGGAGAGAGACCAGACGAAGAGTGATCCAACTGGTCCTCCAGGTTGGGGGTTGGGCTGAGGGCCGACGTTATTACAGAAACCAGAAACAGAGCAAATTCACACAATCTTCGAGACGCCATAGCCAGTCCTTCTTGTAACAGGAGAGACACCATGACACCCAAGGGCCAAAGCCGCGAGGACGCCTTTGGGCCGAATAGGCCACTAGTGCATCCGAAGGAAACCATGAAAATTGGGAATTGGAACGTACGAACACTGTACAGGAGCGGCAATATTGCCATAGTAGCAAGAGAGATGACAACCAGAGGAATCGACATCATAGGAATCAGCTAAACACACTGGACGGGGCAAGGAAAAGTGGAGCTTGCAACTGGAGAATCCATAATATACTCAGGAAGAGATGATGACAACCACAGACAAGGGGTTGGCATAGTGATGTCTAAAAAAGCAGCAAGAGCACTGACAGACTGGACACCAGTCAGTGAAAGGATCATTCAAGCTAGGTACCATTCCCAACACATCAAGCTCACAGTTGTCCACATCTATGCACCCACAGAAGATGCAGAGGATCAAGTAAAAAATTAGTTCTACAGGAGACTGCAAGACGTCCTAGACAGAAGGAACATACACGACTTGCTGATCATCACCGGGGATATGAACGCCAAAGTGGGAGATGAAAACCAGGGCTACGAAAGAGTGATGGGCAGGCACGGGATCGGAAAGCGTAACGACAACGGAGAAAGACTGTGTGAAATGTCTGACATGAACGAGCTAGTCATTACTGGAACACTATTCCCACATAAGAATATACACAAGGCCACGTGGGTATCTCCGGACGGGAAGACCAAGAACCAGATAGACCATGTGCTAATTAACAAACGATTCAGGAACTCAGTGAAAGACACAAGAGTATGCAGATCTGCAGACATTGGAAGCGACCACTACCTCGTGTGCACAACGGTCAAGTTAAGACTGAAGACGAAGCAGAAGTAAAAGAAAAGCACCAGAGTCAAGTACAACACAACAAAGCTGAAAGATGAAGCCATCCTGAAGTCTTTTACCATCAACCTGAGAAACAGGTTTCAGGTGCTGGAAGATGAAGGGCGAGGAATAGAAGACGACGAAGAAGTGGAGCGTGACTCTCAGGTTCTGGAGAAAGCCTACACAGAAGTCGCTGAAGCAATCCTGGGTAGACCACGGAAGAATAAGAAGCCATGGATCAGTGAAAAATCATGGAACCTTGTAAACCAGCGGGAAACAATAAACAAGAGGATCCTTGGCACACACTCGGAAAGAATCAAGAAACAGCTAAAAGCAAAGTACACAGAGAAGGATAGAGAAACAAAGAGAAGTATAAAGACGGACAAAAAGAAATGGATGGAGAACATTGCAAGTGAAGCAGAGGAAGCTGCAAGGAAACAACAAATGAAGACACTGTACGGTCTTACGAAGGCACTGTGCAACGAGAGACCTAGACAGAGCACAGCAGTACTGGACAAGAATGGCAACCTCATCAGCGGAAAAGATGCAGTGCAGGCAAGGTGGACAGAACACTTCAAGGAAGTACTGAATAGGGAACCACCAGAAAACCCAATAACTGATGAGGAAGAATGTGAACTCACTAACATGCTTGAAGAGATTCCTGTACATGAACCAACACTAAGTGAAGTAAAGGAAGTGATTAAAGGACTTCAGAATGGGAAAGCACCAGGAATCGACAACATCACAGCCGAGTTATTAAAAGCAGACATTGAGTTTTCAGCAAAGAAGGTACATCAATTGTTGGAAAAAATATGGAGGCAGGAGAAGATCCCGAAGAACTGGAAGAGGGGGCTTATCATCAAACTAGCAAAGAAAGGAAACCTCAAAGAATGCAAGAACTCAAGAGGCATCACCCTACTTCCAGTCGTAGGCAAGATACTTGGCAGGATCATCATTGACCGAATCAGAATTGGAATCGACTCACGGCTAAGAAAAGAACAAGCTGGTTACAGAAGAGGAAGAGGAACAACAGAACAAGTCTTCATACTGCGGAACATCATTGAGCAAGTAAACGAGTGGCAAGCAACACTCCACCTGAACTTTGTGGATTTTGAAAAGGCTTTCGACTCAGTCCACCATGAAAGCCTATGGCTAACTATGAAGAAATATGGAATCCCAGAGAAGATTGTCCAGATAGTGAAAATATTCTATGAAGACTTCCAGTGTGCAGTAGAAGACCAAGGAGAAATATGCGAGTGGTTTAACATCAACAGCGGTGTCAAACAAGGATGCAACATGTCAGGTTTTTTATTCTTAATGATCATGGATTGGATAATGAAAAGAACAGTTGGACAAGGTGAGAATGGAATCAGATGGAAGTTGACATCAAAACTCGACGATCTGGATTTTGCAGATGATGTAGCATTACTCTTCTCTACTGTCATGTAAGAAGGTCTAATAATAACAACTGGAGGGCGACACATGAGCAAAAGCAGCCTCTCTCAGTAAATGCGTTCAAATCAAGGTCCCAGGTGTAGGTAAAAGAAGACACAACACAAGACGTTTTCCAAATAGTAAATTATATATTTATGGTGGTAGGGATTTAAACCTCCACCATAATGCAAAAAGGGGAAAAGGTAGGGGAGGACAAACAATACATACATGTAAACAAACAAACACTTAGTAGTCAAAATACAACCACGTGCCCATCATAGGACACCACAGCTATGGGGTTTAATCCACACTCCATGTGATAAATGGCACCCAGCCACACAGTGTTGCTTCAGGCAACAGATAGGCGAGACGGCAGCCTCCTCACTCCACCCTGAAACGTGGCAGTGACTTCCATCAATGAGGGCCACGTGTGTGTGTCATCTTCCAGATTATATCCACTCATCCAACTAACTGCCCACAGGTGTAATCAAGCAGGTGCAATCAGCTCAATCAGGAGGATGAGTGGTCTCTGGGAAAAAGAGAAGAAACAGAATTAAAGATGACACATCACACAACCAAGAACAACATAACCCATACTCATGATACTAATCTGATGTTCACATGGTCTTCCAAAATACAGTAATAATGATAATGACCAACCCACGTACGTCACACCTCCCCCCATAAGAGCGAACCCGCAGGGTTAGCAAAACATTATCACTTATTATTAACCAACATCCGATTAGCACCAACAGAACAGAAAAAAATAAACAACACCCTTCCCAATACCACATGCCATAACGGGAAACAAGACAGGCACCGTCATTACGTTCACCCTCCTGTAGTACAAAAAGACCGGAGAGACACATTAGCCATGGGAGTTAGAAGGCAAGGAGAGTCCCAGGGACCATGGCCAGGTGAAGCCAGCCCCCTCTTTCTTTTGTCAGGGTACATAGCCACTCTCCCCACGACCTCCCTCATCGCCACCGGACACCGACACGCGAACCGCTTACCGGGGTTCGCACTCCCAACATCAGCACTATGCGTCCTGCAAGGCACAATAGAACACAACCCAGCATGTGAACCAACCACCCTGTCACATCCCAACTCCGACGAGACGCGGGCAGAACCTTTCATTAGCCTATTCACATGACACCAGCGTGTCCTCCTCCGCCGCCCGGGCGTATGCAACATATACTTAGTGGCAGACACCCTTCCTTTTACCACATAAGGTCCTGAGAACCGGGCAGCGAGCACAGTACTAGGCGTGGGCAGCACAATAAACACCTCATCCCCCGCCTCAAAATGCTGCGCCACCGCCAATTTGCAAAACTCACCACAGACAGAGTCACCCAACGCTAGACCTTGGTCTCGCTTCCGCTCCTGTACCCTAGGGACAGCACAAATAGAAGGAACATTGGGGTGATTATCAATCAATGAGTTAGTAAATGGAGCGTCTCCAACCTCCAACACAGGGACGACCTTACCCCCAGCGATATCATTCCCCATGACGAAATCCACGCCCTTTACGGGAAAACATGGGCGAACCGCGACCGGAAAGCAACCTGTGATCAGTACAGACTGTACATGCACCTTATGCAACGGCACGCGCACACACCCCATGTCAATACCTCTCACCAATTCACTCGACTGACAGGAGTCCACATCCAATGGTAATACATCAGCCAGGATGAACGATTGAGTGGCTCCTGTATCACGGAGTATTCTCACCTGTTGGTAGTCCCCAACTTTACCCGACAGGGACACATAACCATCAAACAAAAAGGGTTCAAAAGAGCTATGCTGGTCAGGACATGACACCGTACCAATCAACCCCACCCCTTTCGGGTCCTGGGCTGACTCCCTGGTCTCCTGTCGATTCCTTAGCGCATGACAGTCCTTCACAAAATGCCCTTCTTTTTTACAATAATGACACCTTTTCAGACGGCGGTGAGCGAGGTCGGAATGGTCGCTCGTCACCTCCCCGAAACGGCGACCCCGACGGAGAAAACGCGCCCCCTCCTACATACACATCATTTCGTACAGAAATATATTTGTGGGTCATTGCTAACTCGTCACACAAAACCGCAGCTTCCTGGAGGGTAGAAACCTTTCGCTCCTCCAAAAGCACAATCATGCGTTCGGGCACAAATTTTTTTAATTGTTCAATGAGGATTAACTCGCTCAAAGCCTCGACCCCATCCACTTTACATGATTCACACCAACGAGTGAACATTGTCCGTTGTTCCTGGGAAAATGCCACATGTGTTTGCGAGGGAGCTTTACTTAGTGCTCTGAACCGTTGCCTATACGCTTCCGGCACCAGTTCATATACGCGCAAGACAGCACCCTTCACTTTCTCATATACCATGCTGTCCTCCTTTGATAACAACTGGCATGCCCCCTTAGCCCTACCTGTGAGCTTATATCGCAATAATAGTGCCCACTGGTCCTTCGGCCACTGTAAAGCCCACGCTACCTGCTCAAAATCAGAAAAATATGCTTCCACCTCAGACTCCCGAAAAAGGGGCACCATAGAAATATGCTGCCCAATATTAAAACTGCCCTGGTAACCTTCAGATGAGGGAGAAGAAGAGCCACCACTCTCCAGTTCCATCCTCCTTATTGTAATCTGGAGCTCTCTATCCTTCTCCTTCCCCTCTTTTCTCTCCTCTCTGTCTCTGTCTCTCTCCTCTCTTCTCTCCTCTCTGTCTCTCTCCTCCCTTCTCTCCTCTTTTCTCTCCAATCTGTCTCTCTCCTCCCTTCTCTCTTCCCTGTCACGCATAGCAGCTCTCTCCTCTGAAACAGAGGCACGTCCTGAGTGTACAGAATTATCACTGTCAATCTCCTCAGCCTTGGCACCGCTACCCCTCCGTTCCTGTATAGCACCACCTGTTCCCTCACTGGACTCACCAGACGCCTCGTCATGCGTGACGTCCTCCGAGTCATTTCCCCCGACTATGGGCGAACTTAATATCTCCCTATCAACCAACCCAGCGAGCACAATTGCTTTCACCTCCTCTTTACTTTTTGAACTTTGGACCGTAATGCCATAATGCTTGGCGACCCCACACAATTCAGCTTTCGTGCAGTCATCAATCTGATCCCTCGTAGGATCCGCCACAAACAAATCCAAAGTAAAAGCCGCCCCAGCCATAGTCCCTACAGAATATGACTACACCACAAATAACCTACGCAAAATAACACAATAATAATAAACGAATCACAGGTGGCAAGAAAATAACCCCTCACCTACTCCACAATATCCGTGCGTAACACATTTAATCATTACATTCCGTAGTATACAATTCAACCACTCTGATTTACTGCCCACATCTACCATCTATGAAAACAATAAATGCTGGTCTAACCACCTAACTAGGATCACCCATGTCACTCTAGCATACCCCAGCTAAACTACTCCCCTGCCGGGATGAGGCTACACATATCTTCAGTCGCTTACCGATTTCATTGCGCGCTCCACCGGAATTACGACGCGTGCCCCCCACCCGCTAACCAAGTAGGCGATCCCCCTGTTACCTATGTGGCAGAAAAAACAGATTAGTTCAAGAGTGTCACATACAACAATGGTTTACATCAATCAAACTGTGTAGCACGGACAATGGAACCACACTAACTTACCAATTAGAAAACGCTATCTTATCTCACCTGACATGCTTCAATCGACAAGTCACCCCGTTATTTTACCAACAAGGAACCATACAATTGCGCAAACTAACGAGCCCCCATGTCATGTACGAAGGTCTAATAATAACAACTGGAGGGCGGCACATGAGCAAAAGCAGCCTCTCTCAGTAAATGCGTTCAAATCAAGGTCCCAGGTGTAGGTAAAAGAAGACACAACACAAGACGTTTTCCAAATAGTAAATTATATATTTATGGTGGTAGGGATTTAAACCTCCACCATAATGCAAAAAGGGGAAAAGGTAGGGGAGGACAAACAATACATACATGTAAACAAACAAACACTTAGTAGTCAAAATACAACCACGTGCCCATCATAGGACACCACAGCTATGGGGTTTAATCCACACTCCATGTGATAAATGGCACCCAGCCACACAGTGTTGCTTCAGGCAACAGATAGGCGAGACGGCAGCCTCCTCACTCCACCCTGAAACGTGGCAGTGACTTCCATCAATGAGGGCCCCGTGTGTGTGTCATCTTCCAGATTATATCCACTCATCCAACTAACTGCCCACAGGTGTAATCAAGCAGGTGCAATCAGCTCAATCAGGAGGATGAGTGGTCTCTGGGAAAAAGAGAGAAGAAACAGAATTAAAGATGACACATCACACAACCAAGAACAACATAACCCATACTCATGATACTAATCTGATGTTCACATGGTCTTCCAAAATACAGTAATAATGATAATGACCAACCCACGTACGTCACATCTACCAAACACCAAATCCAGGAAAAAACGACAAGAATGGAGAGAGAAGCCAGACGAGTGGGACTCAAGATTAACACCGGAAAGACAAAAACCATGAGAATTAATGCAAGAAACCATGACAAAATCAACATCAACGACGAAGAGATTGAGGATGTAGACCAATTCACATACTTGGGAGCCACCATCTGTAAAGAGGGAGGGGGTATGAAAGACCTAAAGAACAGACTATCCAAAGCAAGATCATCAAACTCAAAAAGATCTGGCACTCCAACAGCATCTCAAGAAGAACAAAGCTGAGATTGTACAAAACACTGGTTGTGCCAGTCCTACTGTATGGATGTGAAACATGGAAGATGAACAAGGGAAACAACAAATCAGTCGACGTGTTCCATAACAGATGCCTCCGAAGAATCCTCAAAATCCAGTGGCAAGACCGCATCAGCACCGTAGAGCTACTAGAAAGAGCCGACATGAAGCCGTTGAGCAAGGAAGTGAAGTGGTGAAGATGGAAGATGATAGGACACATACTGAGGCAAAACCACAACAACGACTGCAACATATCAATGACTTGGGCACCAGAAGGGAAAAGAAGAAAAGGAAGACCAAAGACTACCTGGAGACGCACAGTAGAGAAAGAAAGAATATAGGCAGGGTGGAGCTCATGGCCTGAAGCAAGAACAATGGCAGCTGACCGAGAGAAGTGGAAATGCTCTGTGAAGGCCTTATGTGCCACTAGGCACGAAGTGGATAGGTAACAGGTAACAGGTAAAGTAGAACTGTAATGTGTACTTTCTCAGTCAGTGCTAAGTGCAGTCCTCTTATGCAGCATCACTTTTCACATCAAAACAAAAGTAGAACTGTAATGTGGACTTTCTCATATTATTAACATTGACAAACATATTTACAATTAGCATTTTATAAAGTAGAACTGTGTCTGTTCCAACGGATCACCACCTTAACGTGGTGAGGCAGTTTGTGCGTCTCAATGACCCCTAGAGCTATGTCGGCAGGAGTCTTGTACTCCTAGCAGGGTCACCCAAGCCGAACAGGTCGAAGGAGAGAGACCAGACGAAGAGTGATCCAACTGGTCCTCCAGGTTGGGGGTTGGGCTGAGGGCCGATAACCCGCTCCCGGAAAAAAAACGTTATTACAGAAACCAGAAACAGAGCAAATTCACACAATCTTCGAGACGCCATAGCCAGTCCTTCTTGTAACAGCAGAGACACCATGACACCCAAGGGCCAAAGCCGCGAGGACGCCTTTGGGCCGAATAGGCCACTAGTGCATCCGAAGGAAACCATGAAAATTGGGAATTGGAACATACGAACACTGTACAGGAGCGGCAATATTGCCATAGTAGCAAGAGAGATGACAACCAGAGGAATCGACATCATAGGAATCAGCTAAACACACTGGACGGGGCAAGGAAAAGTGGAGCTTGCAACCGGAGAATCCATAATATACTCAGGAAGAGATGATGACAACCACAGACAAGGGGTTGGCATAGTGATGTCTAAAAAAGCAGCAAGAGCACTGACAGACTGGACACCAGTCAGTGAAAGGATCATTCAAGCTAGGTACCATTCCCAACACATCAAGCTCACAGTTGTCCACATCTATGCACCCACAGAAGATGCAGAGGATCAAGTAAAAAATGAGTTCTACAGGAGACTGCAAGACGTCCTAGACAGCAGGAACATACACGACTTGCTGATCATCACCGGGGATATGAACGCCAAAGTGGGAGATGAAAACCAGGGCTACGAAAGAGTGATGGGCAGGCACGGGATCGGAAAGCGTAACGACAACGGAGAAAGACTGTGTGAAATGTCTGACATGAACGAGCTAGTCATTACTGGAACACTATTCCCACATAAGAATATACACAAGGCCACGTGGGTATCTCCGGACGGGAAGACCAAGAACCAGATAGACCATGTGCTAATTAACAAACGATTCAGGAACTCAGTGAAAGACACAAGAGTATGCAGATCTGCAGACATTGGAAGCGACCACTACCTCGTGTGCACAACGGTCAAGTTAAGACTGAAGACGAAGCAGAAGTAAAAGAAAAGCACCAGAGTCAAGTACAACACAACAAAGCTGAAAGATGAAGCCATCCTGAAGTCTTTTACCATCAACCTGAGAAACAGGTTTCAGGTGCTGGAAGATGAAGGGCGAGGAATAGAAGACGACGAAGAAGTGGAGCGTGACTCTCAGGTTCTGGAGAAAGCCTACACAGAAGTCGCTGAAGCAATCCTGGGTAGACCATGGAAGAATAAGAAGCCATGGATCAGTGAAAAATCATGGAACCTTGTAAACCAGCGGGAAACAATAAACAAGAGGATCCTTGGCACACACTCGGAAAGAATCAAGAAACAGCTAAAAGCAAAGTACACAGAGAAGGATAGAGAAACAAAGAGAAGTATAAAGACGGACAAAAAGAAATGGATGGAGAACATTGCAAGTGAAGCAGAGGAAGCTGCAAGGAAACAACAAATGAAGACACTGTACGGTCTTACGAAGGCACTGTGCAACGAGAGACCTAGACAGAGCACAGCAGTACTGGAAAAGAATGGCAACCTCATGAGCGGAAAAGATGCAGTGCAGGCAAGGTGGACAGAACACTTCAAGGAAGTACTGAATAGGGAACCACCAGAAAACCCAATAACTGATGAGGAAGAATGTGAACTCACTAACATGATTGAAGAGATTCCTGTACATGAACCAACACTAAGTGAAGTAAAGGAAGTGATTAAAGGACTTCAGAATGGGAAAGCACCAGGAATCGACAACATCACAGCCGAGTTATTAAAAGCAGACATTGAGTTTTCAGCAAAGAAGGTACATCAATTGTTGGAAAAAATATGGAGGCAGGAGAAGATCCCGAAGAACTGGAAGAGGGGGCTTATCATCAAACTAGCAAAGAAAGGAAACCTCAAAGAATGCAAGAACTCAAGAGGCATCACCCTACTTCCAGTCGTAGGCAAGATACTTGGCAGGATCATCATTGACCGAATCAGAATTGGAATCGACTCACGGCTAAGAAAAGAACAAGCTGGTTACAGAAGAGGAAGAGGAACAACAGAACAAGTCTTCATACTGCGGAACATCATTGAGCAAGTAAACGAGTGGCAAGCAACACTCCACCTGAACTTTGTGGATTTTGAAAAGGCTTTCGACTCAGTCCACCATGAAAGCCTATGGCTAATTATGAAGAAATATGGAATCCCAGAGAAGATTGTCCAGATAGTGAAAATATTCTATGAAGACTTCCAGTGTGCAGTAGAAGACCAAGGAGAAATATGCGAGTGGTTTAACATCAACAGCGGTGTCAAACAAGGATGCAACATGTCAGGTTTTTTATTCTTAATGATCATGGATTGGATAATGAAAAGAACAGTTGGACAAGGTGAGAATGGAATCAGATGGAAGTTGACATCAAAACTCGACGATCTGGATTTTGCAGATGATGTAGCATTACTCTCCTCTACCAAACACCAAATCCAGGAAAAAACGACAAGAATGGAGAGAGAAGCCAGACGAGTGGAACTCAAGATTAACACCGGAAAGACAAAAACCATGAGAATTAATGCAAGAAACCATGACAAAATCAACATCAACGACGAAGAGCTTGAGGATGTAGACCAATTCACATACTTGGGAGCCACCATCTGTAAAGAGGGAGGGGGTATGAAAGACCTAAAGAACAGACTATCCAAAGCAAGATCATCAAACTCAAAAAGATCTGGCACTCCAACAGCATCTCAAGAAGAACAAAGCTGAGATTGTACAAAACACTGGTTGTGCCAGTCCTACTGTATGGATGTGAAACATGGAAGATGAACAAGGGAAACAACAAATCAGTCGACGTGTTCCATAACAGATGCCTCCGAAGAATCCTCAAAATCCAGTGGCAAGACCGCATCAGCACCGTAGAGCTACTAGAAAGAGCCGACATGAAGCCGTTGAGCAAGGAAGTGAAGTGGTGAAGATGGAAGATGATAGGACACATACTGAGGCAAAACCACAACAACGACTGCAACATATCAATGACTTGGGCACCAGAAGGGAAAAGAAGAAAAGGAAGACCAAGTGGAGACGCACAGTAGAGAAAGAAAGAATATAGGCAGGGTGGAGCTCATGGCCTGAAGCAAGAACCATGGCAGCTGACCGAGAGAAGTGGAAATGCTCTGTGAAGGCCTTATGTGCCACTATAGGCACGAAGTGGATAGGTAACAGGTAACAGGTGAAGTAGAACTGTAATGTGTACTTTCTCAGTCAGTGCTAAGTGCAGTCCTCTTATGCAGCATCACTTTTCACATCAAAACAAAAGTAGAACTGTAATGTGGACCTTCTCCTATTAATTAACATTGCCAAACATATTTACAATTAGCATTTTATAAAGTAGAACTGTAATATGTAATTTCTCAGTCAGTGCTAAGTGCAGTCCTCTTATGCAGCATCACTTTTCACATCAAAACAAAAGTAGAACTGTAATGTGGACCTTCTCCTATTAATTAACATTGCCAAACATATTTACAATTAGCATTTTATAAAGTAGAACTGTAATGTGTACTTTCTCAGTCAGTGCTAAGTGCAGTCCTCTTATGCAGCATCACTTCTCACATCAAAACAAAAGTAGAACTGTAATGTGGACTCTCAGGGAAAGTAAAAAAAATAAAAAAAAATAACAGAAATTCAGGGAAAGATCTACAGGGAAGGTCTCAAAGATCGACCAGTTGATCAAGATCGACCAGTTGATCAAGATCGACGGGTTGGTGACCACTGTTCTAGAACATTTGTGTATCTATATATTCAACAATTCTCTCAGAACAGTGAGTTTGCATCTTGAAACAGTCCTGAGCAGTACTGAACAGATAGACTAAACAACATAGATTGAAGCCTGCATTTCTAGATCAGGGTGCCTTGCCTACCGTTTTGCTGTGGAAAGAGCCGGCAAGTTGATTTACGGCTTTCCAGTGTGGAGGAATTTTCATGTGTCGAGTCTGCTGTGATTTTGGAGACTGGGAAAATACAGTTCTCTTACTAATATGAGAAACGAACATACTACTCATGAGTAAGCAACTTTAACCAGTAGAGTGGAACGTCGGCCCTCATAGTAAGTGCACCACAAAGAAACAGATCATTTCTAGTTTAAAACAGTGCTCCAGGGATTCTGTTTTTCTCTTGTAACACTTTATGTATTCAATACTAAAGATATATCATACTAATCATTTAGTAATTAGTCATTTTGACTTTTCAGAGGTTACCCCCCCCCCTAAAAAAAACTACCCAGTGCACCTCTAACTATTAGCCTAGTGACAATGCCCCCAAAATGTTGAGATACCCCTACCGGAGGTAGAACAAAACACAACCATGTTTTTCCTCATCTCTAAGGTCTCCCATATGTGAAATGGATTCTTGTATAAAAATATTTTACTGCAAAAATGGTTAAATTGATAGATATTGTTATACACCCCCAAAGGAAAAAACAACCAAAATATAGCCTGGCCGTATGAGAGTTGAGACATATAAACTCATGTAGATTAATAATACAAGCTCCAAGAGCTTTCAAACTTGACATGCTAAGAGTCAGACAGTTGCTTAACCTGATAGAAAAACCTGGATGTGAATATATTTATGCATGTAGGAAATATATACCTATGTACACATACTTAAAATAAGCGGAAATGTAAAAAATGAATATCTATGCAGAATGTTCTCATTTACTTTGTATAGCTCTGCCATGGATTGTCATAGAAACACAGATGAGGGCTTTTTCGGAAAGGTGTGGTTGTGCTGAATGCAGCAATACCACATGTGTAAATATAGCATGCATGGTCAGGGAGTTATATCAGTAAATGTATGAGGTGTCCTAAATGAAAGAAAATGAAACATTGACATAATGAAGTCTTCAGTCCAAAACCCATTATCAGTGGTGAGAAGCATGTTGACAAATGCAATGTTACTGCAAAGTAAAGTCACTTGAGGTAATGTTCTGGTCTATATTGTTAATATATTTATGATACATTTAATTTATATATTTCATATGATACATTTTATGATACTTCATATGGAAACAAAGATCCAATTGAATCAGGTTGAAATTGAAATAGAACACCTTTATTTCAATCTACTGCGTTCTGAGCCCTCTGCTGTATTCACTGTACACACATGATTGTGTGGCCAGGTTCAGCTCCAACTCCATAGTGAAGTTTGCGGACGACACGTGGTGGTGGGGCTCATCTCTAACAATGACGAGAAGGCCTATCGGGAGGAGGTTGATGAACTGGCATGCTGGTGCCGGGATAACAGCTGCGGATAAATGGGACAGGGTGAGCAGTTTCAAGTACCTGGGAGTCCACATCACAGAGGACCTGACATGGTCAACACATAGATTCTGTGCTGAAAAAGGCGAAACAGCGCCTCTATCACCTGAGACAGTTAAGGAAGTTCAGAGTATCGGGGAAGATACTCCACTCCTTCTATTCCGGGGCTGTAGCATTCTGACTGGAAACATAAGATAAGATAAGATATTCCTTTATTGATCCCCTTGGGGAAATTCAGGCATCACTGCCTGGTTTGGAAACAGCACGGCACAGGACAGGAAGGCCCTCCAGAGAGTGGTGCGCTCAGCAGAGCGTACTACGGGTATTGCACTACCACCCCTGCAGGACTTATATAACAGGAGGTGCAAATGCAGAGCCTGCAGAATAATGAAAGACCCCCATCACCCCAACAACAGCCTGTTCAAGCTGCTGCGGTCAGGCAAGCGCCTACGTACACACGCTACGAGCACAGAGAGACTCCGGCTCAGCTTCTTCCCCCAGGCCATCAGAACACTGAACTCTCCACTCACAAGTACACATGAGCACACACAACACACATGCTGCAACCGCTTTAAACAATCACTTTAAACAAAATGGAAAAGTCACTTTAAAGGAATGAAGAATATAAAAGTCACTTTAAGGAAAGAACAGGTGGGCGACAGTGGCTCGGGAGGTAGAGCAGTCATCTGGCAATCCAGAGGTTCCCGGTTCGATTCCCGCTCCTCGCGGGCAGCATGTCGATGTGTCCTTGAGCAAGACACTTAACCCCTAATTGCTCCCGATGAGCAGGTTGGCACTTTGCATGGTTGCCTCCGCCGTCGGTGTGAATGTGTGAGTGAATGTGAGTGAATAGGTAAAATGTGAGTAACAAATTGTAAAGCGCTTTGGATAAAAGCGCTATATAAAAAAGCAGCCATTTACCATTAACAGATGTGGTTCTTGTATAGTATAGTTTAGATATAGTAAGTAAAACATAATGACAGAGTTAAAATTGTATATTGTATAGTAGTGTACATAGGAACCAGTGCCTTCTCAGGAATTTAGCATGTCTATTTTTATCATGCACATCTTATGTCTTACCTGTTTTTCTTCTGTCTATTTTATTATTGCAAATTATTGCATGACTACCCGCATTTCACTGTATGTCCTGGTATGTATGTGACAAATAAACCTCTTGATTCTTGATTCTAGCAACACACCACATTATCATCAGTGACTAAATGGATCATATTTGGGCAGTCAGGGAAAGAGCAAGAGCAAAACTCAAGTTTCTTTATTAGTTGTCATACAGAAGTACAGAATACTCCGTGCAAGTCAAGCCCACTGAAAGATATTGGCATTTGCTGGCATCATTGATCGATGGATCTTTCCTTTGGGCCATGTCCAGAGTGCATGAACACTGTTGAGGATCCAAACATCCCTTTGCTTGAATAGTACACAAGCAAAACCAGTACATCTGTATCATCACATTTGACAATGAGACGAGAATGTGACTGTGCAAGCCGGTGTATTGATGCAACACCAATCTTGTGTCAGCTTCCTCCTGGTCACTAAAGATCTGCCAAGCAGTCAACGCCTGACTTGCTAACTATCTTAACCTCCTCACCATTTTCAAAGCCACCTGCCAAGATGACTGTGTTCTCTGAAGAGATTCTCTGTGGCCCTTTCAGACATACAATGATCTGGGTGAGTGTGTCTGGAAAAGGATCGCAATGTTAATGGGAAAGGAAGGCATCAACTGCGTTGTTATAGTGTTTGACAGATATGACCATCAGCACTGAATCAAAAACCTTGAAAGGCAAAGAAGAGGCACCATCCAAACCAGCAGACCAACACATATTATCACAGGCCAATCAACTGTTCCTAACTACAGGAAATACCTGAGGATCAGTGGGGAAAAGGCTGCTCTATGGAGCTTTGTCAGCAACTACATAACCAATACAGGGCCACAGAGAATCTCTTCAAAGAACACAGTATGCCCTCCTCCTGTATGGCCAAAAGAAAATGGAGAATGGACGTCCTTGCACCAACCTGGATGAGCTGAGGTACACACTAGCATCTACCACAGATTAATTGGCTGCAAATCTACCCCCAACAGAAGATGCCTTCCAGCAACATGTGTTGAGAGCCTTGTACCAAACAGCAGTGTGGCGTCACAGCCATCTGGCCAAGCCTCTTCTCTGGAACCCAGTTGGTAGAGGGTGGAGGCTCAGAGAAGATGGGTCCATTGAACCTGTTATGTTCCAGAAAGCACCGGCACCTAAGGAAGTTCGAGACATCACCCACCTGTACTGTAAAGATGGAAACTGCAATGATGCCAGCAAATGCCAATGTCTTTCAGTGGGCTTGACTTGCACTGAGTTTTGCTCTTGCTCTTTCCCTGACTGCCCAAATATGATCCATTTTGTCACTGATGATAATGTGGATGAGTGACAGTGATGTGTTGCTAGAATCAAGAATCAAGAGGTTTATTTGTCACATACATACCAGGGCATACAGTGAAATGTGGGTGGTCATGCCCGCATCGATTGTGCAATAATACAATAATAAAATAGACATAAAAAAAAAACAGGTAAGACATAAGATGTGCATGATAAAAATAGACATGCTAAATTCCTGAGAAGGCACTGGTTCCTATGTACACTACTATACAATATTCAATTTTAACTCTGTCATTATGTTTTACTTACTATATCTAAACTATACTATACAAGAACCACATCTGTTCTTTCCTGTGTGTG
This sequence comes from Notolepis coatsorum, assembly GCF_963971535.1. NCBI lineage: Eukaryota > Metazoa > Chordata > Actinopteri > Aulopiformes > Paralepididae > Notolepis > Notolepis coatsorum. The sequence goes on along the minus strand of NC_140177.1, from coordinate 114,055,953 downwards.
TGTGTGTGTGTGTGTTCATGTGTACTTGTGAGTGGGTGTTCTGATGGCCTGGGGGAAGAAGCTGAACCGAGTCTCTCTATGCTTCTAGCGTGTGTACGTATAGGCGCTTGCCTGACCGCAGCAGCTTGAACAGGCTGTTGTTGGGGTGGTGGGGGTCTTTCATTATTCTGCAGGCTCTGGATTTGCACCTCCTGTTATATAAGTCCTGCAGGGGTGGTAGTGCAATACCCGTAGTACGCTCTGCTGAGCGCACCACTCTCTGGAGGGCCTTCCTGTCCTGTGCCATGCTGTTTCCAAACCAGGCAGTGATGTTTCCAGTCAGAATGCTCTCTACAGCCCCGGAATAGAAGGAGTGGAGTATCTTCCCTGATACTCTGAACTTCCTTAACTGTCTCAGGTGATAGAGGCGCTGTTTCGCCTTTTTCACCACAGAATCTATGTGTGTTGACCATGTCAGGTCCTCTGTGATGTGGACTCCCAGGTACATGAAACTGCTCACCCTGTCCACGATAGCCCCATTTATCCGCAGTGACGTGTGTGTCCCCTGCTGTATTCTCCTAAAATCCATGATCAGCTCTTTGGTTTTACCAATGTTCAGGAGTAGGCTGTTATCCCGGCACCAGCGTGCCAGTTCATCAACCTCCTCCCGATAGGCCTTCTCGTCGTTGTCCGAGATCAGCCCCACCACCACGTGTTGTCCGCAAACTTCACTATGGAGTTGGAGCTGAACCTGGCCACACAGTCATGTGTGTACAGTGAATACAGCAGGGGGCTCAGAACGCAGTAGATTGAAATAAAGGTGTTCTATTTAAATTTCAACCTGATTCAATTGGATCTTTGTTTCCATATGAAGTATCATAAAATGTCTCATATGAAATGTATAATTTATTAAATGTATCATAAATATATTAACATTATAGACCAGAACATTACCTCAAGTGACTTTACTTTGCAGTAACATTGAATTTGTCAACATGCTTCTCACCACTGATAATGGGCTTTGGACTGAAGACTTCATTATGTCAATGTTTCATTTTCTTTCATTTAGGACACCTCATACATTTACTGATGTAACTCCCTGACCATGCATGCTATATTTACACATGTGGTATTGCTGGATTCAGCACAACCACACCTTTCTGAAAAAGCCCTCATCTGTGTTTCTATGACAATCCATGGCAGAGCTACTACAAAGTAAATGAGAACATTCTGCATAGATATTCATTTTTTACATTTCCACTTATTTTAAGTATGTGTACATAGGTATATATTTCCTACATGCATAAAGATATTCACATCCAGGTTTTTCTATTAGGTTAAGCAACTGTCTGACTGCTAGCATGTCAAGTTTGAAAGCTCTTGGAGCTTGTATTATTAATCTACATGAGTTTATATGTCTCAACTCCCATACGGCCAGGCTATATTTTGGTTGTTTTTTCCTTTGGGGGTGTATAACAATATCTATCAATTTAACAAGTTTTGCAGTAAAATATTTGTATACAATAATCCATTTCACATATGGGAGACCTTAGAGATGAGGAAAAACATGCTTGTGTTTTGTTCTACCTCCGGTAGGGGTATCTCAAAAACTAAAGCCCTTTTTGACAGTTTGTCACAGCACTATATGTCCTGAGTTGACCTTTCTTGGACTCATGGAGGGGTTGAATGAATGACGAACCGTTGGTCCTGTTTCTCTGAAGGTTTTTGTCTGTCCAGGGCCCGACAGAGAACTGTGCTGCCATCTTCTGTATATAACAAGTTATCACTTGTTATAGAAGTAGGTCTGTTGGTCTCCATTTATATTTATTACCTTGCATATACAAATAGAAACGTTTTGTTTGAACAACTAGCACATTTATTTTTGGTGTATAAGCAGCACAAAATAAAAAATTAAATAAGTAAATAAAACCCTACATTTCCCAGAATGCCCCTCTCGCCGGAAGTGTATCAACGCACATGACCTTGGATTGCGTTTGCTTGAAGTTACGTTCTGCGACAAGAAGACAGCATGGCGAATAAAGAACCCGGCGTAAGCGTGTTTTAACTGTAATATATACACTGGGAATCATTACATGTGTATCTTAATAGTGTTGTATATCTTGTCACTCTTGGTCATTCGTGTTATCGTTCTGTACTCACGGGAAACGTATCTGTTCCGCAGGATCTACGTGCTAGCTTACTAGCTTGCGCACTGAACGTTAGCTCACATAAGTTAGCTAAATTCCCGCTTTCTTACAATATATTACTTATTTTATCGGGCGAGCTAACGTTGAATGTCAAGCTTACTTAATTTGTCAGCATATTGTGTGTTGACCCTTGACCTACACACGTTAAATGCATCTTTACAGTCTTGACGTTAGACCCTGGTTTGTCACTCGCAGGATAGCCAACAACTTGTGCAGCATTGCTATATTGGCATTATAATTATTCTTAGCTTGCATGGTCACAGCTTAGATTAGGTCACTCAATGTCAAATCATCGCTGCCTGTGATCTGTTTAAAACATAACGTTAACGTTACCAGCAACGGTAGACGAACCTTCCAATTCAATATCGTCTAGTCACTCGGACTCACTCCTTAATTGACCACCATTCTGGTATTTAAAGAGTAGTTGCTGCTTTACCCATTCTAGTATTTAGATATAGTTAAAGGAACACGCCAACATTATGGGAATTTCAGTTACCATTTTCTCCAGAGTCGGACAAGAATATAGATACCAATTTCCTCAGTAGGAAGCTATCCGAAATCTATATGAATTGAAAATGGGGGACCCTGATGGAAACCAGACAAACGTCTTTCTCAGGTCTGCATCCCCTTAACAATTGTATGTATTGAGCCGTACTGTATTGTACCCATTCTGCAATCTGTTAAATAAAGTTTTCATTCATTCATTCCGGCTGCAAGCTAACATAACTTAGCACAAATGAATGGAAGCGGATACGGACCAGCTAGCCTAACTTAAAACTCTGTTATGTGTTTTGGCCAGCAGCTAGGCTAGCTTGCAGCTTGATTGCTTTCTACAGAAGAGAGGACATTGGTATATAGCTTCTTGTCTGACTCTGGAGAAGACTAAGTGCATTTCTCATTGTGTTCTCTGGTGTGTTCCTTTAAACTTGGAAGAAAGTTTCGTACATGTTGTTTTGTTACTCAAAACCCTGTGTATGCTTAACAGGGTCTGCTGCAGCAGCTGAAGCAGATTGCAGGCAGGATGTCAGCTGGCCCGAAGGGTGCAGGACTGGGGCTCAAGCTGCTCATCGGAGCCGGAGCGCTGGCTTATGGAGTCAAGGAAGCCACATATACAGGTAATGTCATTCAATCACACACTATACTATTAACACATTGGACGCCAGACCCGAGATAAGTCGGGTTAACTCGCCATCGCTTGAGTGCCAAACCCGATAAAAGTCGGGTTTTAGTCGTTATTTATTTTATTCGCTATATCCATTAATAATTCATCCATCCAGCCTGATTTTATCATTGGGAATGGGTCTGAGATTGCAAACGGCCAATAACACTGCCTAACGCCTTGCGGCCACTATTGCACTCCATTTGAAACAATGTGGTTTGTTTTCTGGGCCGAGCTGCGGCGTGCGAGCGGGGTCTAAATACTCCGGCAAGACAAGCGCTTATAACGATGCATTTGTCACCGCCCCCGACACTTCCTGATTCTACTGCGCAGGCGCACCAACCGACCTGTAGGAGTCGCTGTCCACAACGCCCGATCCCCACCCATCAGTTTCCCACCCCCTAATACGGCCAATGTGTATTAGTATCAGGGCTCCAGACTAACTTTTTTCACCACCGTCCCAGAACCGTCCCGAAATACAATTTTAACCGTCCCAAAATGAATGTAACCGTCCCAAAAATCAAATGTTGTTTCTTTACTTTGGTTTTGTCGTCTATAGTTGTTATTGCCATAAGAAACACCATTCAGAGAAGGGGAGAATAAATGTATTTAGTCAAAAGGCTCCCAAGTGGAAAGATTTCACAAGAATAATTATGATTAAAAAAAAATATATATATATATATAAGTGTTTAACAAGGTGCTAGTATAGGGATATTTGGTCACGGTGCACGGTTCAACCAATTGGAGCCATGTTGATTATTCCTTCCATAGGAAAATATATTTGTATTTTATTTTGTTTTCGTTTTTTTTGTTATTACAAATGTGTGTGTTTATGGTTGAAAATGTTAGAGATAAATAAAGATCAAATCAAATCTAACTGAATAAGTTATCCCTCTTCTAACAAGAAAGAAAAACGTCGTTTAGCTTTAAACTATATAATGTCATTGCGTCCAGAGATTCCACCTTTGATAACTAAAGTAATGACACTTGACTAGTAATGAAACATGTCCCTTAGATCGTGCTGTCCTCCTGGTCGAACTGCTGCTAAATTCCAGATGGCCCTCCTCACTGAATATGGATTCATTGTGTAGCTGAAGTGAAGTTTGCCTATAGTCTGTCGTCTATTTCTCCGCGTTCGTTTCGATAAATGTAACGTTATGCCAATTAACTTGCAATTCTATACTAACATTACGTGTTAGTATAGAATCGAATAGAAATCCTTTAATAATCCCGAGGGATATTCGGCACTACAGAGCAGACTATGTATCGCTCACATTGAACAACAATAAACATTTAGGTAGGCCTGCCGCGATAAGCAATAAATCGATTAATTGCCGCGATAATTAAAATGAATGCAATGATTTTGACGGGCGCGATTAATTGCTATTTGCGCGTTTGTTTTAATGAGGCGGAACCAGTGCCCCTTGTCAGTCACTGTCCGTGTTGGGAGGCGGGCCGCTGGCTTTACTACAGAGCACAGCACAGGAGCTCCGTGGGGCAACACCACATAGCTTAACTACATTTCTCAATAGTGTTGCTCCTTTTAACCAAGTAGCGTTATTTGTAGTGTAACGTTAGAATAACACAGAATAACGTTAATACAATTACATGCATCATTGTTTACAATGAACGGGTGGGGCTAGTCAAAGGACTGGAGACGGGAACAAGTTAAACATGAATTAATTTATTATAACAGGTCGTTTTCGAGTCGTGCTGCAGTGCCTACGCACCACAGCTATTCTATTATAATACTGCTTTGACGCTTCCTCCTCATCGTTGATTGCCTGTAGTAGCTGCATCTAACGTTAGTAGCTAACGTTAAAACTAAAAAACACAACCGGACGAGACAAGTTGTCGGCTAGGATAATCACAACAATACTTCCGGTCCGGTCGGTGGGCTTCAAAATAAAAGTCTTAAACACCGGAAAAGACGGAGCGGTGGGCTTCAAAATAAAGGTTTTGGGAAATAAATTTCCCAAAAAAATTCTCTAACCGGTCGCAATAATATCGCTTATCGCGATATTTTCGGGGGCAATTAATCGCCCAGCAAAATGTGTTATCGTGGCAGGCCTACATTTAGGTCAATATAGGACTAAAATAGGAATAACAATATAATATTAACAATAAGAATAAAATAGTGAACTATGGATTAATCAGTGGCAGTCTGATACGTTAGTCAGTAACGTTAGCTATAATAAGCAGCTATAACTAGAACGCGTCGATAACTCTATACAGTTCCAATAGACTAACATTACACTTTGTGATTTAAATGTGTCCTCACCTTAGACTCAGGCCCTGGGCCTGGGGTAGTATTGCTGGATGTGGATGCAGTTCCTTGTTGGTCAGTTTGGGACTGTTCTCCATCTTCTGCTGTGTTCATCCTCTTCAAATAGCGCAGCATGTTTATTGTTTACAGTGCTCGCTTCACTGAGAGGATGCCACAGTGACAGTATAGCGTGTTTTTTTTATTTATTTTACTTTTCGCTGTGTTTTTGTACAGTGGAGAAAGCCTAGGTAAGAGAGATTTCCCTCACCTAGTCACCTGTTAACACGTTTTAATTTTTTGGAGCGAGATTCATTTGGGGTGTGATGCTGCTCCTGCTGCTGGAGCGCGACTGGCTGCGGAGAGGTGGGTAGGAGCTTGATGCTGCAGCGCGACTGGCTGAGGAGTGGTGGGTAGAAGCTTGATGTTGGATTAGCGTATCGCTGCCTTGGGAGACGGAGATAGACATTGGATTCGGCTAATCATGCAACGTTTAGATTCACCATTTGACAGCAATATATGCGCGCACTGACGGTCGCTAATTTACATTTCCTGTGAAAAAAAAGAAAAAATCCTCCCTGTCCCGGTTGCGTCCCAAAAAAGATTTCTGTTCGTCCCAAATCAATATTTGATCGTCCCCGGGACGACGGGACATCGTTAGTCTCGAGCCCTGATTAGTATGAACGACCAGCTAAACTGAAAGCAATGTGGAACGCTGGGCTCGAACAGTTACCACAATAATAAACAAGACATCACAGGACAGATACAGCAATAATGACATGACACTTAATAATTCAAATGAATGCAAATGAAATAGTTATAATATAAATTAAATATATAAAGGAAAGGAACAGAAAAAAAAAATCTTGAGCCATCCCCAGTCACTACAGCCACGGCCCCCACCCCGCGAGGACCCAGAGTCCGGCGCCCCGGCGAATCAAAGCATCATGTCCCCAGTCTGAGCCCGCAACCATCGGACCCACAACCACAGGGGCCCAAAATGCCCCACCCATATAGAAATGATAAAATGATGAGATTATATTTCTAAAGACATTTAAGCACCCACCATCCGCCCGCCCCCCCGAGGTATCTCACCCCCCACCCCCCCAAAAAAAAAGGGGGGCATATAGCCATAGACACTCGCTCGCCCCCCACCCATCCCAGGACCTTAACATGAGTTACGTACAAAATACAGTCATCGAAAGCTATATACGCTCTTTTAGCTTCGCAGCAGCAGCCATCCAGATAGCAATATTAGACTCATTGACCCCTATAACACGTGCCATGGATATCTCCAAGTAGATCACATAGAGATAAGTGAGAATCCATACATTCGGGCAGAGCTTGCCTGTGTGTATCCATCGTGAGGCGATTCATTTTTTGGTGGCTGTGAGGCCAGCAAGAATCAGTCTTTTCACATGTGTAGAGGTCGACAATTGAGACACGTCATTCAGTAGCAATACAGAAGGAGAAACGGGTATGGTCGGAGAGAAAATATCTGAGAGCTGAGAAGTAACATTTTCCCAAAAAAGCTCAACAGGAGGGCATTCCCAGTACATATGCATACATGTTCCGGTAGCACCTTTTGGACATAAGGTACATCGAGAGTCAGGCTTGAGACCATTAGATTCAATCGTCAAGGGTTAGATAAGTCCTGTGAACAAAATCTAGATTAATCTGTTGGTGATCTGGATTGCGCGAGGATAGCTGGATATTCTCCCAGACTGTATCCATCAAAATCTACATCCAACTCGTATCCAGTATCTTATCCTTATAAGAGGACATAAGTACATGGCGATAAAAGTCAGAAATGCCACCAAGCCTCTTCAACTCATTCAGAACACATCGGCCCGCCTGATCTCAAACCTACCGAAAGTCGGCCCATGTCACCCCACTTCTTAGGGACCTGCACTGGCTCCCCATTGCTGCACGAATCCGCTTCAAGGCCCTCGACCTAGCATACCGTGCGGCAAAGGGAACCGCTCCCGCCTACCTCCGGTCAATGGTCTCTAACTACACACCCTCAGGACCCCTACGCTCTGCATCTTCTGGCCGCCTCAGACCTACTCTTATCCAAGCTCCGGGAGGGTCATCAAAGAGAAGTCTCCTATTCTCAGTCCTTGCCCCACACTTCTTCAACCATTATCTGAAAAAAAGAGAGAAAAAATCTAACCCTAACTAACTTTACTGTTATGCACTTGTCCTAATAAACTAACCTACACTGTAGCACGCAACACTTTGATGAACATCGTTACTCAGCTGATAGAGTTGTACCCTTCCTGATGACTTGTCGTACAGAACTTTGGATAAAAGCGTCGGCTAAATGACGAAATGTAAATGTAAACCCCATGAGCCTTCAAAGCTGCCCTTATTTAGGGGCGGCTAGGTGGTGCAGTGGGCAAGGCGCTCACCACCAATGCAGGAGACGCTGGGTTCGAGCCCAGCTCTCCGCATTGCTATCAGCTTGGCTGGTCGTTCATACTAATACAATTGGCAGTATTAGGGGGTGGTAAGCTGATGGTTGGGGATCGGACGTTGTGGACAGCGACTCCTACAGGTCGGTTGGTGCGCCTGCGCAGCAGAATCAGGAAGTGACGGGTGCGGCGTGCCCTCCCACGCAGACCCCCGACTCTGAGAGATCGCGCTGTGCAGGTGAAAAGATGCGACGGCTGCTTCCTCGAGTACCGGAGGGGACACGTGATGTAAGGCTTTGTCCACATTGCAGCCGGCTTGTGGGAGGCATGGCCTAACAGCGTTCGAGACGGGAGGGTAGAATTGGACAATATGAAATTGGGATGGGAGAAAAATTGAAAATGGGAGAAAAAGTAGATAAAAAAAAAAGCTGCCCTTATTTGTAAATAAAATAAAAAGGAGGTTCCGGGGAGATCGTACCAGTTGGATAGATCCTGGAAAGAGCGGAGACCAGAGTTATCAAAGATATCCCCCAGCGTGTGAATACCTTTCTTTTCCCACCTAGGGAATCTAATAGGTTGTTGTCCAATAAGAAGTAGATTGTTATTAAATAGAGGGGAACCTGTATGCCACCGATGACGGTTAGTACACAATTTCTGGGTGTCCCGCCATGTCTGGATCACAGACGTGTACCTTTTTATGTTAATTTGTAAAACATATTTTTTATTTCTTTTATTCGCTATATCCATACATTTTTCATCCATCCAGCCTGATGTTATCATTGGGAATCTGATCTTGCAAAAGGCCAATACCGCCGCCTGACTCCTTCCGGCCGGTATTGCACACCATTGGAATCCAGTGTTTCCCCTGAAAAAAAAATTCAATAGCGATGCTGTTGCGCGCACTCTGCCGGAATCCATATTTGTGCGTGCGGCCGTGCCGCCGGAATCCATATTAGCACACGCTGCCGGAGAAATAACTTAAAACTACCTTAGAATTGTTCGAGATGGGTTATTCATGTGTGTGTGAATTTGCTAGGATGTTTTTGATGTGTCCGCTGACACTAGAAGTGCTCTGGAGGCCCAGGTATCTGCATATTTATTTGACCTTAATCAGAAAAAGCTAAATGATCTGCCAGTGGGATAAGATCATTTAAGATAATTCTACTCAATATAGACTTATTGTACCAAATACAAGATATGTTCACTTGATAAGATAAAAAATGTTTGCAGTGTAGTTGTAATCAAAGTAAAAGTAAATACTAACATACTAACTGTCTAACATACACAAATCATAACACTACAACAGCACTTTACACCTAAGAAGTCTCAGTGGCATAGGCTACATTCTGCCTTAGAGCATTTCATTTTCCTGGGCTTTTGAAAGAAAAGCTCCAGGGCTCTTTGGTGGGGAATTCACTGGTAGGGGGCCATTGATGCATACAAGCGGCCAGATGGTCTCCCTGCAGTCTTTTCCTCAGGTCAGTCTTTTACATTAACAAATCCTGCGCCAAGAACGAGTTACGCCGTTTTTGCCCGCCATGCGTTGAACGCCTAGAACGACTTACGCCGTTTTTTGGGATCAATATTTCATTTTTTGCCATGGCATTCATAATTCATCCAGCCAACCTCCGGACTCCAGCGGGACCCTGTATGAGTTGCAATGCCTCAATACCGCCGCCTGGTGGATGGTCGGGCGAGTTACACTCTCGCCAAAACCGGAAGTGCCGATCGGTGCGTTGAGGAAATCCCTCCGGCAGTGATATCTTGTTACGTGGCTCCAGACAAACACTATAGTGCATTTGGATTGCTTTCTAAACGTAATAATCGATATGATTTTGGCATTTATTGCGCCATACAAACCGGAAATGGATGTAGGAGATCGGCGTCAAATAATTGGGATCTTTTTTCTCCAGTCTCATCGGCGAACGGTAAGAGGACAGTAACGTTATTTTCAGCCCGATTGTTTATTCATTTCACTGCAAACCATCTGATCAATATATCAACCCATACTAAATAAAGCCGTTACTGACTATCAAGGAATTATAAACGACCCCCCCCCTTTCCTTCACGCATGATGAAGCATAATGTATACCGATCATATACATTTGAATTTTTTAATATAGTGTGTATAGGAAAGAAACGCCAATCGATGATCTATCACAGGGGTGGGCAACTTTGTATATGGTGAGGGCCACAAAATGTCCACAATCAATCTGGGGGGCCGCATTGTTTATCGGCAGTCCCGCCAGTAGTACCCCATCACTCAAATAGCCCATAATAGTCACAGATGTGATAAATAAGGTATATAAACAATTATAATTTGTTGTAACTTTGTTTTTATTCCATTTCAAATGCATTTAGTAATGCAATTTCAACTTTATGAATTTATAAACAGCTGAATTTAAAAGTATTGCTGTAACCCCAAATATATACAAACATGATCAATTATAATTAAGGCTTCTAATAAAATAAATGTATGAACTTAAAGCCCACTGCTCAACAAACACAAAGCAGCATTCCTGCTGCATTTCACTACAACAGTAAATCAAAAGTGCAATAATAAATTATTTTGTTAAATGTATAAACTTTTATCCTGCTACTAAACAAAACATTATAACACTGAAATGCATGTTATGGATATGAAGCACTCAGGAATGTTTTGTTTAGTAGCAGGATACAAGTTTATACATTTAACAAAATCATTTATTATTGCACTTTTGATTTACTGTTGTAGTGAAATGCAGCAGGAATGCTGCTTTGTGTTTGTGTTATTAGTGTTATCTGAACACTACAAAAGTAAACAAGTAAAGTGCAAGTAAAGTAAAGTGCAATACTACATGCCTCCCATTGACCCTTTATCAAACTGGCATGACATTCACCCTCGCCCCACAGTGGGTCAATAATGGTTATAATAATAATAATAATAATAGTCCCCTCTCTACACCTCTCCATCATCTCCCCCCCCCCTCTCTACACATCTTCATCATCTCTCCCCCCCTCTCTACACCTCTTCATCATCTCCTTCCCCCCCTCTACACCTCTTCATCATCTCCTCCCCCCCCTGTCTTTAATGAGACACTTGTGGTCTCTCCATTTGGCGCACAATAGCAGGAATGTCAACTTCAATGTTTGTGCATGCAATCTGTATCAGATGAAATAATGTTTCATCCGACAGCCTGTTTCTCTCCTTTGACTTGATGTGCTTCATGTTTGAGAAATTGCTCTCACGTATGTATGTGCTCCCAAACATACTGGCCATAGAGAGGGCAAAGTCCCTGAGGAGTGGGAAGCGGGGCTCAGGTAGCAGTTTCCAAAACGAAATTCCCCTCTCATTTCTCTTTGCTTGAAAAAAAGGATCTGACTGTAGCTTGCACAGTTCAAGCTGCAACGGTGGGGGCTGCTCTGACACCGTAGCGGTGAGGGGGCCGGCAAACAGCGCTATCCGTGACTGCATGCCGTTGAAATCTTCAAACCGATCATTGAATTGCATTTGCAGTGTTGCAGTGTCGCTCCTGTACTTTCCGACGGCTCAGCCATCGGATTTCTGTGTGTAGCTGCAAGTCGCCATAATCAGTGTCCATCTCTTCCAAAAAGGAGACAAACTTTCTATGGTTTAGTGACCTGTTGCCTCCACGAATTAGATTGGTAACCTTGGTAACCAAATCCATAACATGGCTGTATTCAAGCTTCTTGGCACAGAGAGCCTCCTATATCAGATAAAAAAAAAAAAAAAACGATTTAACGACTCGCATATAATTTGACTACACTCGACTCGCATTGGTCATTATAGTGACGCACAATAGATGGAAATTATGTTAGCGAACTTACCTGATGTATAATGCAGTGCAGCATTGGACACTCAACGCCATTCTGCCTTAGAAGCCCGGCGAATCCATCGGTAACAACAGCCGACAGTTTATCAAAACCCCCATATTGCTGCACAGCACTTTCAACAGCGTTGAATATGTGCACACTAGGGCTGACCCCTATTAGTCAAATAGTCGACTAATCGATCGAAAGGATCCATAGTTGACTGCCAACTCTTCTTAGTCTAATACAATACAAAAAAATAATTTTTTTTTTTTTTTTTTTTTTTTTATATATATATTGGCCTGGGGCCGCATGGAACGTCGGTGAGGGCCGCATGCGGCCCGCGGGCCGCCAGTTGCCCCTCCCTGATCTATCATATGCGTCAGGGCCTATAACTCGTTTTTGTAATTACTGTCTAAAAAACATACTTATGTTCTAGACCAGGGGTTCCCAACCTTTTTTCCCCCAGGGACCCCCAAACATCTCTGATGAAATTCCTGGACCCCCCTCCTAATAAAATACCATAAAATACTTTTTTTTGTCATTTTAATACTTTTTTTTTCATTTTAATAACAAACTGCTTATACACAGGCATATGCATCATAATTAGACTCACTATGCTTCTTTGACTTGTGCCTTCAATCAACAAATCTCATCTTGCACCATATGTATTTCAAAATGTTGGCCAATATTCAAATCCTGTATTCATCCTCTCAAATCAGGCCCTAATGGTGAACGGTTTGCATTTATGTTGAATGAAGTAAGAATCCACTGCAGTAAAAATATCCTCACCTCGAGTGGTGGTAGTAAGGTTGACTGACATGAGAATGTCCTGCTTCAGATCCTCATTTTCGATATATTTCACATAAACGATGAGCACAGCCTCGTCTGCGACAGTTGTAGTTTCATCAAGTTGTATGGCAAATGGACCCTTTCTAAGCTTTTCTGACAGCTGCTGCTCGCAATCACTTGACATCTTATCAATTCGGTCTTTGACTACATTGTTCGAGAGTGGTACTGATTTTAGTTTATCCGCCACCTGTGGGCTGCACAGTTTCTAAACCATTTTGATACAGGCTGGTTTGATGAGCTGCTCGCCAATATTGTGCGGTTTCTTTGCTTTTGCAATTAAAAGCGAACACTCAAAGGAGGCTTCGGTAGCCTTCTGTAAATCACTGCCACCCCTGCTCCACGCTACTCTAACATCAACAGGCTTGTTCGCCTTGAGAGACTGTTCTTTCCTCAGAAAAAAGGTCCGGATCCTTCCCAACGGTTTCTGGGTGCTTAGACGCCTGATGTCTCTTCAGCTTGCTGGGCTTCAGGCTCGAGTTTGCCAACTTTTCTCCACAAATCACACACTCAGGTCGTTTGTCTGGTCCCTCAGTGAAGCCCATGGTGATGTAATTTTCGCGATTGCTGTAGGTCCTAACTTTTTTTTGCAGATGAGCTGCCGTCATCTCCTTTTCGTTTGTCACACATTTTCGCCTCTGGCGGCTGACTGCAGACGAGCCGAGAAAGTTAACTAGCGTGCTAGGCTAGCTACAGAAAGTGATAGTCAACTGATTCGCGTTTTAGCGGCTACCCGGTAGCCTACTGTTAACGTTCAAAAATCATGTCTAGATGTTTATTTACTTATCTTTATTTTTTATTGTAGTGGAGAGACTATTCATGCTTCTGATGATAAAAATATGCCAATTAAATATTTCTCAAAAAAAAAAATCAAATCAAATCATCTGTGGTCTGGCGGGACCCCCTGCGCCCCCTGGCGGACCCCAGGTTGGGAATCACTGTTCTAGACGGTATTGACACAACAATGTATGAATGAAAAAATATAACGTTCCCACATCCTGAACGATAGATAATCGATGTTGAATGGGCTAGGGCTGGGCGATATGACCAAAAATGTTATCGCGATAAAATTATAAAATTATTTTCATATAATTCGATATCGATAATTATCGTCGATATAATGTCTGTCAAGTTTAATTAACTTCTTATGCTGCTGCGAATGTCTCAAGTCGAGTTGATGTCGTCGTCGTCCGCGCACGTTAGCAGTTAGCCGACAAGCGGAGTATCTCATGACAATAAATATGACACTAGAATACTCTCTTCCGCCACAATATATTGAAACGAACTGTATACCCCACACTACTATAAACGTGGCCTCAGAATTCAAAACACACACTTACTCGGCACGTAAATATATAAAACATCGCCGTGCAAGCTAATTAGCCTAGCAAGCCTGTAGTATCTAAGCGGTGTATTCCATGACAATGTGCTAAATATGACACTAAAATACTCTCTTCCGCCACAATATATTGAAACGACGTCCACTGTATACCCCCACTACTATAAACGTGGCCTCAGAATTCACGCCACACATACTCGGCACGTAAATATATAAAACATCGCCGTGCAAGCTAATTAGCCTAGCAAGCCTTGTTGTTGAGTGAGTCGTACCTCCTTCCGGGTCTACTTCGCTCTCGGCCATCTCCTTCACTGATTGGTTGTTAGCTGTTGTGCGTAAGCACGTCATCACGTAACGTTGGTTGTGGTTAGTGAGTGTGCTGAGCCGAGTCTGAACGGAGCCAAGCTTGGAAAATCGGTATATCGAAACTTTGCGACCACGTTTCATGTTTATTTCGAGGAAATAATTTATCGCGATAGTTATCGTTATCGTTTTATCGCCCAGCCCTAGAATGGGCCATAGTAATGTCAATACCGTAAATCCTCAAATAGAGGAGGGACCTCCGATAAAGGAGGGGCTTCTTATAATGGGGGGGGGGGGGGGGGGGGGGTGTTGATGCATTTAGACGACACAGGCCGGTCTCTAATAAGAAAGTACATTTTGAATTTTTCGTGCCGTGATATAGAATGAGAAACTCTTGCCAATGGAAATCAAGTGCTGCCTTCCGCTACACTGACTACCGTACATTAACGTTTCCCTCTGGTTAGCTTTAGCGCTAGCCGCTAGCTAACGTTGTCATAATATCTAGATCTGTGGTGTCAGCTGGATGACGTTGACTTCGTTTGCAAACGTTAACGTTCGCTATCTATATGGCATTGGCAGACGAGGCTGGCGTTGTCCAGTTGACACATTACAGACCATGATGCTATGATAACGTTAGTAGCTAAAGCTACTGCATAGGGGTGGACGGTATAAACGGTATACCAGGGTTTCCGTTAGAATTTTTTTTTGCAGGTCTGAGTGAAATCTACCGGACAAATGGGATAAATTCCGGTCAGAGTTTATTGAGCTTAAAAACAATTGATAGGCTTATATAAAGAATGACATCATCAAGGCATTTATAATATTTTAACTTAAAACTAGGCTACTTTTGCGTATATACAGTCATTAATATATTCCAAATAAAATAAGTCCCTCGAGACTTCGTGCTGCTGCCGACTTGAGGTGTCGGTGGGCAGTCTGCCCGACCTTAATGAACAGCAGTCTGTTATAATCACATTTTTATGAGCTAACGAATTCCGTTATATTGGACATTTGTATTAATTATATCAAGCGAAAAACTGAGAAATTTGGCAGAGAGAGACGGCAACATTATCGTGGGTTTGCGCCGTTATGTATATCTCCACCTCCCAACGACTTGGTGCTGCTCATAATGTCCGGTGAAAATAATTCCCTCTAAGCACAATTTGATTATTTGAATTGTATTAAAATAGGCTAAAATTAAATAGCCTATGCGATGAACGAAACAATCATTACATTTGTCGTTGCTTCACCAAGCAGCCGGTCTAATAATGACATCCTGCTGTCAGCGCGAGCTGGCTGCTGATATATTTACGTGAAGCATGGAGCACTGGAGCAGGCAGAGCAGAGCAGCGGTGTCAGCAGCGCCCCCACCCAACAGCTGAATTGCCAATGGCTGAATTGGAGTACTGCACCCTGCCAAGCCATGCTTCACGTAAATATATCAGCAGCCAGCTCGCGCTGACAGCAGGATGTCATTATTAGACCGGCTGCTTGGTGAAGCAACGACACATGTAATGATTGTTTCGTTAATCGCATAGGCTATTTAATTTTAGCCTATTTTAATACAATTCAAATAATCTAATTGTGTTTAGAGGGAATTATTTTCACCGGACATTATGACCGGAGAGATCAAATATGTCGGACTTCAACAGATTTTGCCGGTCAAATACCGGTAATTACCGGCTAACGGAAACGCTGCGGTATACGGTATAAACGGTATGAATTTGCTCTACGGCATGGATTTTGACTATACCGTGTAACCAGTAGAGCAGCTCTAAAATAGCAATGACGTCATGTAACCACAGCGCGACTATTTCACGCGCATTTGCACAGTGCAATACTCCAATTCAGCCATTGGCAATTCAGCCGTTGGGTGGGGGGCGCTGTTGAGCGGGCCTGTGACCGGACCTGAAAGAGCCCCTGGCTCTGCGGCTCTGCAGCTGCATATGCTTCTAGCAAAATCCAGCATCCAGCCCCGCTGTTGGCAATGGGAGCAGCACGAAGTCTCGACTCGGGACTTATTTTATTTGGAATATAATGTCTGTATACGCAAAAGTAGCCTAGTTTTAAGTTAAAATATTATAAATCTACATGCCTTGAGGATGTCTTTCTTTATATAGCCTGCCTATCAGGCAAAAAAATGTATTCTAACTGAAACACTGATACCGTGATATATACCGTTACCGTCTATGCTTCAAATTATACCGTGATATAAATTTTAGACCATACCGTCCACCCCTACTACTGCATGTAAACAACTCTATTCAACTGAGGAAGTCGAGAAGGTACCACACGCTAAACTGTCCCCGGACCCCACAACCTAGTATAGACAGTTCCATCTTCAGTGTGTGAATTATGTTAATCCCACAATTACTCAACTGCACTCAATATTTAAATACCAATGCTAGTCTAAATAAATGTAGACAGACAATGTACGTATTAAAAAATAAAAAGAATACTGCAATAAAAGTCTGAAAATGAAGGGATTATGTCCATGAGTCTCATTTTTAGAAATGAAGGCCTGCCTCTTATATAAGCCTCTCTCTAAAAAAGGTCTGGTGCTCTTTGCAGCTGAGGTAAATGGAAGAGCGTCTTATATTTGAGGATTTACGGTATACCAATACAATTTTAAATGTTATAGCCCTGCAAAGAAGGTAAACATCTCCATAGGCTTTCAATGGTGGTATATTGATGGATATAGCCCATGGCGCCCAATGTGTTAAGAATAGAATAGAATAGAAATACTTTTATTATCCCGTGGGAAATTAGACGCTGCAAATCGCTCAACATTTAGACAGGACGGGTCACAAATTAGAATAATAACACAAATCAAATCAAGTTGCCTATAGGATAAGAGTAGAGTAGGATAAAATGAAATAAAATATACAGAAATAAATACAGTAAGAATATACTGGCATACTGAGCATGGGGTAAACAATTTGGTCAATATAATAATTTAAATCTAACTAAATGAAATATGAAATATATATTCCAGTATTCAGTGTAACTAGGTGCAGTATGCTTTATAGTGTTGTCGAAAATATCGAAGTATCGATACATATCGATACTGAATATTTAAATCGGCTTCGATACTCATTTCCCGAAGTACCGATACTTTCTGCAGTATCGGTACCAGCTGGCGAGTGTTCTACCGCAAGTTGTTGACGCGCTGTTCAGAGCGCTCGGCGCGCTTGCCCCCCGTCTCCTCCGAGTCCAGCCCTCCCCCTCACAGAGTCACAGAGAGCCGTCTTCTTCAGTTAGTAAACAAACATTTTAGCTGAAGATGGTAAATGCAGAGCCTCCGCAACTTGTGCTTGTGGATAAAGAAAACAGCAGAAGTGCTGTTTGGAGGTACTTCGGGTTTCAAGTAAACAACGAAGGACAAGCTACAAATGCCCCAATGCTATTTGCAAGCGGTGTTACAGAGCAGTGCCAGCGCCGATCTCCATAAAGAAATGAAAGAGGTTCGTGACAGCTGCTCTTTCAACGTCACTGTGACTGAAGCATTAAACCATTAACTCTAGTTTAATACATGATACGTTGTCTACTGATGGCGCATAATATCAACAGCTGATTCGTTGTAACGTTACAGCTACCAGCTAACGTTAGCTACTGCTAGCTCCGTTAGCTTAGCTGGCTACTTGTATAATTACTGCATGGTAACGGAGTAACGTTAACGTTTAAACGTTATGTCGAGGTCATACAATACTACAGTCGACATAAGGTTAACGTTACCCCGTTTCCATCAAGTGTTTAAATAGCAGCAATCTTGTTGAAAATGTAACGTTACTAAAATGCTCCGAGCATAGCCTCTCTCTCTCTCTCTATCGCTACCTCTCTCTCTCTCTCTCTATCTACCTCTCTCTCTATCTACCTCTCTCTCTCTCTCTATCTACCTCTCTCTCTCTCTCTCTCTCTCTCTCTCTCTCTCTCTCTCTTTAAATAAAAACGAAACTGTTACTAACTGTAATATAAACAGTTCAGTTTGTCAGGTACATGCAACACAGATTGCAGTGTTTACATCTGTCTGCTTGAGAAAATACCATGTTCTGCATTTGCAAAAAAAATGATTGAAGTGAGATGAACAGTTATTTTTAAATGTGTGATCTAAAGATAAACAAAGGGTTTTAAAATTGTTATATTTATCTTCTCATAGTACCAGAGAGAAGCTAAATTTGAAGCTAATTTTTTTTTTTTTTATATCGAAATAATATCGAAGTATCGATACTTTTCAAGGTATCGTGTCGAAATTCCAGTATCGTGACAACACTAATGCTTTAGGTAGTGTATTGTCCTCCTTGGGTTCCAATAAGACCTAGATCAATGTCTGGCAGCCGTCGCTGCCCCCTGTTGTGGAGCCTGGAGGCCGCTAGTCGCGTCCTCCTGCCACTATTGAGCACCCCCCACAGCCCAAATTAAATGATAATTTTTTAATAGTCTAGTTCATAGCAGCGGCGGTCCACTGGAATCCCTCCCCCTTGGGCTGTACACTGATCTAAGAAGTCCGGTCCAGGTTTTCCTTCTCGGGCATGCAGCATCGTTATAACACATGGACTGGGGAGACTGGGAGCAGCGTGGATTATGCGTTTTAGACATATAACGTTGGATCAATAAACGCGATCAATATTTGGAATGGCGATCAGGAATTGGATTAATCTTTTTGCAGTACATCAGATGTGAGGTAAGGACTATAATCTTGGGTTAATCCGATGTTTCTTTCGTAACGATCATGCATGTGTTTGTGCGTGTGGTTGGCTGCGACCAAGGCATGGAGAAGCGACTTGTCAGCCCCCGCTTCTGTTCGTGCATGAGGACACATATAATACAGATAATCTAGCGTTATTTTCAGAACGATTCATAAATCAAGCGACAAATGGCACGATTTCTAAGGAAATGCATTGAAGCGCGGTTTGCTCAAGTTTCTTGAGATTAGACTGAATCGCTCTGGAACTATTCATATTCACCACGGTATAAAACGGAAATGTATGAAAAGATTATCTGTTTTTTGCATGTTGACTGGAAGAAACTCACTGACAATCGGTTAGATCCATAGCTATAATATTTCATATAGTTTTAGCACTCGCAAACACGGCATTCTCCCCATTGCATTACAGCGATGGCGTTCTAACCAGAAGGTAAACAGCGCCCCCTTGGCGTCCATTGAGTTGATAATAATACATTATTTATTTATTAAATGTTAAATTGTTAAATTATTTTGATTTCTTTTTACAACTGAGGTAGATGGATACAAATTTGAGACTAAAGTACAGAAAAAACTGAATATCGGCCGATACCGATCGCTGATTGATCGGGGCATCCCTATTTTTAACCATTTTCGGCCGATAATTTTCGGTGGCCGAATATTCTGTGCATCCCTAGTATTTGCATGTTCTTGGTATCTAGGAACATATATGGACCTCAATGAATGTATTCCCACTTGTCATGAATATTGTGTCTGTTACTATGCTTGAGTAAATTGTAATGAACCAAAGGAGAATATAAATTATTATTATTATTCGTTTTTTTTTTCATCTTTGATGGTGAATAACACCATGCTAACATTGACAAGTGAAATCGCCACTGAGCTCATTCAGCAAAAATCTAAGCAAATGAACAAAGGACAGATGATTTACAGTGTTTTTTTGTAGATGCAGTACTGCATTTTTCCATCCGGACACAGGCAATTTGAAATATGAATATAGAATATCAGGCCTATAAATTACCTTATTATGGCCAAGTCGTACATCTATGAATCGGGCTAAATCTCCTCTTACCAATGGCAGATTTTTTTTTTTTTTTTATCTTTTCCCCCCTCCTTTTTTCCGATTTTTCTCCCATCCCACTGTTAGTCGTTATGCCAATTCCCAACCCTCTTCCTGGTTGTTAAGCACCCCCCCCCCCTACTGTTGGTCCGGGAGGCCGGAGACTGTCGCATGTTTTCCTCCGACACATGTGCAGCCAGCCTGGCAGCGCAGATTCTCACCGGGAGAGTGTAACGTGTGGAAGGTCACACTACCTTTCTCCAGATCCTACCCTCGTTGTGCAGGCGCCCCGACCGGACTGTAGGGGTCGCTGTCCACAACGCCCAGGACCCAGGGCTCTACAGTGCAACCATATTGCTCGCATATGCCCCTAAAAATATTTGTGCGAACCTGAAAAATCAATTACTCGCACGGCATGCAACTGCAGATTACAGCCTCATTCGTTCTTTTTTTTTCTCCGCTGCGAGAATCGTTACAAAACTACAAGTCCCACAGTTCACAGCCACATTAACGTTCCAATCACAGTAGAGTTTCCTGTGGTCACGCGACTGGAAACTGATCAGCGTCACTGTCTGAGTCAGACAATACAGCCATGTCGAAGCCCACTTCATTTTTATTTTGCGCAAAAGATACCGGAGAATGAGAAGTCAGGCGAGGCAGCTCATGTTACAGAGGTGATAGTTAACGTTAACGTTAACCAAGATACTGACACTAGCCAGCATGCTAGCGAAGTTGGCCAAGCTAGCGAGGCTACACCCACTGTAGCACCCAATGTAGCCACTGTAGCTAGCGAAGCTACACCCACTGGAGCCGGAGGGAAGACATACAAATTTAACGTGAATTGGCTAAACATTTTCCCATGGCTAGAGTTCGAAAACAATGTCATGTTTTGTAAATATTGCAAAGTAGGATCGATGCATTGCGATGCATTGTTACACCCCTACAACTGGCCCACTGTGTATGTGTGTACAGCTAACTTGGCTAGCGTTATCAACCGCAGAGGTGGGCAATGGGGTCCAGCTGCAGCGCCGGACGGCCAGAGTGCAAGCGGTGTGACGTCGTAATTGGCAGAATCGACTTGTCAATCAACCTGACACGCAAACTCATAAACAATGTTTCTGTACTGGAGGTGTACAGTATTTCAATAGGCAACCCTGAAAGGATAATTTTTTTAGAAGAGCAACACTAGCTCCCCCCTCTACTGATGGCCCTGGTTGTAAAGCCAGTGTCTCCTTTTTGTTCAATGTCACTGCCTTTCTTATTAGGCCTAGTTGTTGGCTTCAACTTTGCCACAGTAGGCATTAATCACTTAATTAATAGTTCAAATGTCTGTCCCATTCCCGTTTGCACATGCAGATGATACACACACACAGTGGGCCAGTGACTTTGGTGGTATGTGCTATTGCACAGATGTGTGTCCCGTTCCCATTTGCACATGCACTAGGGCTGTCTTAAATGCTTCGAAGCTTCGAACGTTCGATTCGATGGCACAAGCTTCGAACATTAAAAAAAAAATCGACGTTTAAAAAATAAAAATAAAAAAATCAGTTTTTTTTTTTTTACTTCGATTTGTGTGTGTGTGTGTGTGTGAACTACCCATCCCAGTTAGGACAGCCCAATCCCGTCCAATCTTTCGCGGTCGACTAAAGACTCACTTCTTCAACCATTATCTGAAATGATAAAAAATAATTAAAAATAATCTAACCGTGACTAACCTTACTGTCATGCACTTGTCCTAATAAACTAACCTACACTGTAACACGCAACACTTGATGAACATTGTTACTCAGCTGATAGAGTTGTACCCTTCTTGCTGTCTTGTCGTACAGAACTTGTCAGTCGCTTTGGATAAAAGCGTCAGCTAAATGACTAAATGTAAGTGTGTGTGTGTGTGTGTGCACGCACCTTGTAGAATTCCACACATAAGAAAGAAAGATACTGGGATGAATAAACAAAATAGGAAATAAAATGTAGAAATGCATGCAATACATAAATAAATATGAATCTCCATATATGAAATATAACATTTAGATAAGGTGCTACTGAGATGTTTTGGTGAGTTCTTTGTTTTTTTGTGGAAGTTGCCCTTCTTAAAAATGCATGAACATTCACTGATAATTGGTCTGTAGTGGAGTCTACAAGGTCCATGTAGAATCCGGACCTTGTAGACTGACATAATTCTGTGCATAGTTTAGTCTACACAGGCCATATTTCAAATAATCAAAATCTTACTTCATTCATCTTAAACATTCTTGATTTGGGGGATTGGTAGTTCCCATGAATATTGGGAGCTTTTGACTGAGTCCTCATTAACTCTGCCATTGGTGGGGCGGTCAGGTGGCGTAGCGGAGATTGTGCTCGTCACCAATGCAAGAGGCTGCGGTCTCGACTCCCGGAGAGTCAGCCGAGCTTCGATTTTAATTCGAAGCTTCGAAAAAAAATTAAAAATAAAATTAAAAAAAAATATTAATTTTTTTTAATTTTTTTTAAAAAAAAATTCGAAGCTTCGAATTATAATCGAAGCTCGGCCCCGAAGCTTCGATTGCCAAAAAAGCTTCGAAGGTCAGCCCTAACATGCACGCACAGTACAAATAAACATTTTTGAAAAAAAAAAAAACTGTTACTTGAAATATTTTCACTGTGCTCCTAAATATTTTTGGGTGCTCCTAAATTTCTTTGTGTGCTCCTAAATTTTTTCATTTAGGATCACCTGTGCCCCTAGTGAAAAAGGTTAGCGTAGAGCCCTGCCAGGACCCACCCACGGCTTCCCTCCTCCTAACTCAGCCAAACGAGTTAGTATAGCGATCAGCCCAAGCCAAGGCAATGCTGACTCTCCGGGAGTCGAGACCGCAGCCTCTTGCATTGGTGACGAGCACAATCTCCGCTACGCCACCTGACCGCCCCACCAATGGCAGAGTTAATGAGGACTCAGTCAAATGTATCAAATCATTGTATCATGAGCCAACAGCAAGGGTCAAGGTGAATGGTAGCCTGACGTAGGGCTGGGCGATATGGCCAAAAACATTATCGCGATAAAATTATTTTCATATAACTCTATATCGATAATTATCGTAGATATAATTTCTGTCAAGTTTAATTAACTTCTTATGGACGGGCTATTAATAGACTTGTTTTGCTGCTGCGAATGTCTCGAGTTGATGTAGTCATCAGTCCGCGCACGTTCTTCTACGCACCAGTGCATAGATTATTATCCACCAGGGGGCAACCTACCGCCACTTATAAGAATGGAACTAACAGTTAGCCAGAGCAAGCGGTGTATCTCATGACAATGTACTAACTATCACCCTAAAATACTCCGTTCCGCCCCAATACATTGCAACGACGTCCACCGCATACCCCACACTACTCTAACCGTGGCCTCAGAATTCACGCCACACACCCACTCCGCACGTAAACTATAAAATAGCGGCGTGCAAGCTAATTATCCTAGCCAGCCTTGTTTCCAATGTACTAACGTATCACCCTAAAATACTCCGTTCCGCCCCAATACATTGCAACGACGTCCACCGCATACCCCACACTACTCTAACCGTGGCCTCAGAATTCACGCCACACACCCACTCCGCACGTAAACTATAAAATAGCGGCGTGCAAGCTAATGATCCTAGCCAGCCTTGTTTACTACTAGAGTCCTCCTACCTCTCTACCCAGAGGTGCACCGCAGGTCTCCTTCGCTGTCGGCCATCTCCTTCACTGATTGGTTGTTAGTGCGTGTGCTCATATCCAAGCTTGGAAAATTGATATATCGAAACTTTGCGACCACGTTTCATGTTTATTTTTCGAGGAAATAATGTATTGCGATAGTTATCGTTATCGTTTTATCGCCCAGCCCTAGCCTGATGGACCAGATTAGGTTAGAGAGGGCTACCAGACAGGGCTGGTGTCTTTCACCGACACTCTTCGCTGTCTTCATCGAACCATTGGCCCAACTAATTAGGCAGAATAAGGGAATCCGGGGGGGTTGGAGATAAGGGGATCAGAACAAATATTGTGTCTATTCGAAGATGACGTGATGGTATATATGAGACAACCAGATGCAAGCTTCCCGATACTAATGGACCTACTGGAAGAATATGGACACTATTCGGGATATATACTTAACGTGACAAAGATACAGACTTTAGCTTCAAACTACACACCAATGATGGGGATTAAAGAGAAATACAAAATTAGATAGGACTCAGACAAGATTAAATACTTAGTGGTGAACATTACAAAAGGGGTGGAGAAATTATATAACGCAAAAACTATACACGGATCAATCAGAATATTAAGAGGGATTTAGGAAGGTGGACAGTACTCCCCCTGGACTTCAGCTCGAGGATTGAAATGATCAAAATGAACATATTGGTTCCAGAGTGGAGACGTATTGTAATAATAATATAAATAATAAAGCTATGTACCTCTTTGTGGAATAAATTGTGAGTGAACTTGTGAGCCTGCTGCTTTGTTTCCCCCCAGTTGAAGGAGGACAGCGAGCCATCATTTTCAACAGGATCGGTGGGATGCAGATGGACACAGTACTGGCTGAGGGGCTTCATTTTAGGTAGGAGACTCCTTATTCAGGGTTCCCACGGTACCTGGAAAACATGGAATACATTTTTTCATTTTCCAGGTATGGAAAAGTCATGGAAACTGAGCAAAAGTGAACACTTACATGGAAATTGACACAGTTGTCCTAGAAAATGTTATTGGATGATGTGTAAAATAGTAATCAAATGAAACTATTGAGCACATAATTAAGATTAGTTTATAAAAACCTTTACATGTGAACAGCTTTTAGTGTAGATAGAAATGGATGATCCCATGTTGTAGAGCATGCTCTTGGCATCATATCTGGTATATTGGATGTTGAATTGATGCAGGCAACCTGGTGATATGGACTTTAAAAGTGGACTTCCGGAATAATAACCGAGAACCGTTACTCGCGATCTCAATAGAACGGTCAAATACATGCATTTTCCAGTCAACACAGGAGCCTTGACATCTACAGTGAAACTTCTTATGCAAGTAGCTGTGTTTTAACCCTTTTATCACCAAGGACGACTTTAGACGTCATTGCTCGCCATGCTTAATCTGCCAATGACGTCTTACAGCGTCTTTGAGATCAATATTTCAAAAATCTGTCATGGCAATCATATTTCACCCACGGAGACTTGAGACTTGCTGTTGATCTCCTCTCAACTCTCCAACGGTTCAAGACCGCCATCTGGTGGCCGATCGGCGAATCGCCAAAACCGGAAGTGACGCGCCGGAAGTGGTGCTCACCCATATTTCGTCCGGCCACTCGCTATCGCTAGCGGGACTCCAGCTTGATACACTGGATAGCGATCCGTTGCCAATAACTCGATAAACAACATGATTTGGACGTATACAGTATTATACAACCTGGAAATGGATCGCATATATCAACATCCCATAATAGCGAACTTTCTGCTCCACGCTGATCACCCAACGGTCAGAGGAAGCTGCGGTGAGTTTCAGCGTGTTTGATTATTATTAAACATACACACTGCTCTCATCAACATATCACCCATACTAAATAAATGATTTAACGTCGGCCACGGACTTATAACACCCCCCCCCCCCCCCCCTCCGGTCACCAGCAGATGATGAGGCATGACGTGCAGGACCTTGTACAATTGAAATTTTCAATCTTGACGTCAATCGGTATCAAACTACATTTGATGATCTAATATGTATTTAGGGCTATAACTCACGTTCTGCAGAAAACGATAAAAACATATTTATACATTTGACCGTATTTTAGTATGAATATGTGAATGAAAAAGTAGAACGTTGCTACATCCTAAACGATAGATACTTGATGTTGAATGGGCCATAGTAATGTCAATTTAGCAATACAATTTAAAAAGTTATAGCCCTGCAAAGAAGGGGAACATCTCCATAGACAAATAGAACTGGCAGAGGATGGTATAAGGATGGATATAAGCGTGGCAGAGAAAGGGTTAATTGTGTGGTAAACCTGGGTGTATCAATGTTGGTTAGTAAGCAGTGCAATCTTGCTAGCTAGCAGCTTACACTAGAATTGTTGAGGTAATTTTTACCTTGCTTTTAAAATACTAGAACTGTTTGATCCCCATATGTACTATTTCACTCATTGACTTTTCCGAAAACAGTGTTATTCACCACATTTAGGAGTTTGTTTTGAATTTGGATTCATTAATGATGGTTAGCAAGCACATGCAGTACAATCTTGCTAGATTGTTCTGACAGATATTGCGGTTGCGATTAAATTTGCGATTACCGTACTTTTCGGACTATAAGCCGCGGCTTTTTTCCCCATTTTTCGACCCTGCGGCTTATATAACGGTGCGGCTTATATGTGACTTGACGTGACCAAACTCGAAAGTGTAAACATCTAAATATTGCTTTTTTGACAGCATTGAAATGTTATTTATCTGTTCCCTTATTTGCTAAACTTAATACAACTTGTAAATGAGTTAATGCTTGTTATTTGTCCCACAGTATTGTGTCCCAATGCTACTTACATTAAAACACCTGCGGCTTATAGTCCAGTGCGGCTTATATATGTACACATCATTCAATTTAGCTGCTGCGGCTTATAGTCAGGTGCGGCTTATAGTGCGAAAAGTACGGTATAATATATATTTTTTAAGCAGCCCTACAGAGGTTTATTGTAAAATGCGGCTTGAAAATGTTTCTTTTGACCTGGGAATCGATACCGGTACCCAACGGTACCATTTTTTTCTGTACTTTACTCTCCCTCTCTGAAGTCTAAACTTCACAACACACAATCTAAAACCCCTTACCTCCCTCTCCCAAACCGATCTTGTATCTCAATGGGACTTCCTGGTTAAAAAAAATAAAAAATTGCAATTATTAAAAGAAAATTGCGATTAGCTAATTGCATCATTCCAAATCGCGATTTTGATTTAAAATTGATTAATCGTTCAGCCCTACTGCCAACTAGTTTTTTGACACTTTATTATAGTTTGATATACCCATATTTATCATATTGTAATATTATTTGGGCCAGTACTTTTCTTACTTCTCCATAAACTTTTCTTGCAAAATAAATTCACAAGGCTTGCCACTACTTCTAATCACCATGAACCATCTGCTCCTCTTTTTAAGCAACTTAAAATACTATCAATCTTTGATATTAACACTTTGAATGCCCAACCAGAGTTTTCTCTGGTTTACCCCCCGCGGGTTGAATGCCCATACGGATCGGATCGGGACATCCCTATTTAAAACCTGTTCAACCCATCACTAGCCAATGATTCGCCTTAACTGTGAACAAGCTGGATGCTGCAGCCTGGTTTAAACAGGCTTGGTGCGGCTTACGGGGAAGCCTGTCATGGGTTTCTGGGTATGTTTTAAGACACATTTTCAGATACACTGGAATCCTATGGCAGTTGTGAATTGGTAGAAAATAGCTACCAAATTCTTCAGTAACTGTAAAAGATTCTGGTGGGAAAGTAAATTTCTTGGATCAAGGCCAGAATGACTTAGAACCCACATGTCAAAAAGACTGGTATGGTCTTTTTTAAACAGTGTGTGTAAGCCTGAGTACACCTGTTCTTATTTTTCATTAACAGGATACCATGGATCCAGTACCCAGTTATCTATGACATCAGAGCAAAGCCCAGGAAGATTTCATCCCTCACTGGAAGCAAAGGTGAGTAGATCTGAAGGTAAACAGGCTGATCGAATCAAATGTATTTGTATAGCCAGAAATCATAAGTAATTTCCCCCATGGGCTACAAGTCAAGAAGGAACATCACAATTAGGGCTGCCGCAGTATTGATTTTTTCCTTACCGCACAAATTTGCGAAGCTATTCAAACCGCTGCGGTAACCGGAAAGAAAAGGAAAAAGTTTGAATGCATTTTTTTTTTTTTTTTTTTTTTTTTAGTAGTCTATTCTTTATCATATAGCCTGCCTCTAGTCTAAATGTCTATCTTTAGAGGATGACTTTGCAGCATGAATATTGTTTGGGATTCGGCAAGCACGCATTCGTTATTGAAAGTGAAACACAGACAACATAGGCTACTGAACAGTGAACACTGTTTATTGACGCTTGCAGTGAGGTACAACGTGAGGCTCACTCGAGGTAGACTGTGGATGGGTCTGTTGAGGAGCTGAGGTGCGCGCCTCTCTCCCCTTCCCGTCGACCAAGAGTGAATACCTGTAGTCCCCAGAGCTCTGTCCCGACCGGTGTCCGGATCCCCCCCGAAAGGATGGGTGAGCCGCGACCGGGGAAGACCGGGCGAGCCCGACTTAACGAGAACCATAAAACCTGAGCGCGGTGTGGCTCCGGCCCCTCGCACGCCGCCGCGGTTCCCAACTCTCCTCTCCCTCACGGGGAGAGGCGGGTAGGGATTCGAAGTCTCCCCTCTGGTCGTGCGCCCTTCACTCGCGGGCAGGGGTGGTAGCTCCCGGTGGTTACCCCCCCCCCCCGACCCTTTCTTCTTATTATTATTATTATTATTATAAAAAAACAGCAGTGATGCGGTATTCAGCTTAACTCTGCGGTGGGCGTGATGTAACAGCGATACCGCGGTAATGCGGTAACCGCGGCAGCTCTAATCACAATAGATCCAGAACAAAAAACACCATAAAATCCACATTTGCAACACCCCCAGACCAGGGTTTCCGTTAGAAAATATTGGTGCCGGTCTCCGTGTCCTGCAAGATTTCAATCTCCCGGACAAATGGGAGAAATTCCCGTCCGAGTTTATTGAGCTTAAAAACAATTGATAGGCAGGCTATATAAAGTGACATCCTCAAGGCATGTCGTTTTATAATATTTTAACTTAAAACTAGGCTACTTTTGCGTATAAAGTCATTATATTCCAAATAAAATAAGTCCCTCGTGACTCCTTATACCATCCTCTGCCAGCTCTATTTGTCTATGGAGAAGTTCCCCTTTTTTGCAGGGCTATAACTTTTTAAATTGTATTGCTAAATTGACATTACTATGGCCCATTCAACGTCAATTATCTATCGTTCAGGATGTAGGAACGTTATACTTTTTCATTCACATATTCATACTAAAATACGGTCTAAAGTATAATATGTTTTTATCGTTTTCTGCAGCATTCTGCAGAACGTGATTTATAGCCCTAAATGCATTATATTGATGATCAAATACAGTTTGATAGCGATCGGCGCCAGATACAAAATTTCAAATGGACGTGCTTCTAGAAGTTACTACTTATCATCTGATGTTGACCGGATGGGGGGGGGGGTCGTTTATAATTCCGTGGCCAACGTTAGATGATTCATGTAGTGTGGGTGATATGATCATTAGAGCAGTTTGTATCGAACACGGTAAACATAAACGCTGAAACTTACCCCAGTCTCCTCGGGCCGTTGGGCGATGAGCGTGGAGCAAAAATATTCCTATTATGGGATGTTGAAATATGTGATCCATCTCCAGGTTGTATAATAGTATATACGTCCAAATCATGTTCTTTATCGAGTTATTGGTAACGGATCGCTATCCATTGTGTCAAGCTCGAGTCCCGGGACCTATAGCGAGTGGTCGGACCGAATTTGGATGAGCACCAGTTTCCGTTTTTGGTTTGGGCGATCCGCCGATCGGCCACCAGATGGCGCTCTTGAACCGTTGGAGAGTTGAGAGGGGATCAACAGTAGATCTCAAGTCTCCGCGGGAGAAATATGATTGCGATCACAGATTTTTGAAATATTGATCTCAATGACGTGTTACGGCGTCATTGGCAGATTAAGCATGGCGGGGAATGACGAGTTACGGCGTCCTTGGCGATTAAAGTGTTAAACAGCAGTCTGTTATAATCACATTTTTATGAGCTAACGAATTCCGTTATATTGGACATTTGTCTACCTGTATGTCATATATGTTATGATTAATTGAAAATGGGGGAACCTGATGTAAACGAGACGAAAGTCTTTCTCTGGTCTGCATCCCCTTAACAATTGTGTGTATTGAGCTGTACTGTATTGTACCCATTCTGCAATCTGTTAATACAATACAATTTTCAATAAATATCCCTGAAAAGTCAGTTTGATTTAGGAAAAGAAAAACACTAGACAAATGTCAATTTGCGACAAGATTATCGCGAATTGCCCCTTAATTTGGCCCGTGCGAGTGGAAAATAATATTTGGGGGCGACCTTGCGAGTAGTGATTTCAACCCTTCATTCGCATTTCACTCCTAAATTAATCCATACAAATTGGATAAAAAAATAGTAAAACATTAGCCTACAACCAGGGCTGTACAGTGCGACATAATGTTGCGGTGCTATGAAAAAATCTGTCGGCAATGAATGAATTTACTGCGGAGCTGCCTGTGTGGAAAAAAGATTTGTGTGAAGTGGATCTGGGCCACGCTATATACTTGGTAGTTGTAGTCTATCGTGTGATTAAATACCATGTCCCGTCTGCGTCCAACACCAAATCCCATAATTCCTAGCGAACAATCGAATCGAAACTGAATGTGGCATCGCCAAAGAACTTCCTTTCAATAAGTTTAAGCCGCTAATTTTGCTCTGCAAGAAGAACGGAGCGGATATCAGTCCATCTTATGACAATCACGTCCGATGTGGAGAGATAAAGAGACCATAGCCGTAGAGCTGCCGCGATTACCGCATTACCGCGGTATCGCTGTTACATCACGGCCACCGCAGAGTAGGCTGAATACCGCGTCACCGCTGTTTTTTATAATAATAATAATAATTTACCCTCCTCTCGTTGGGCTTGCGGCTCTGCAGATATACCCTACTCGTCTATCGAGGTTCCAAGCGACCCTATTGGGTACCAGAAAAGTCACGTGAAACATTGCAGACCACTGATTGGTCAGAAGAGAGACGCGTCACACGTTTTTACGTCCTGAATGTCAGTTCATCACAACAGCTAATAACGTTAGCTTTAACTCTCCGCCGGAGTGGACTATCATCGCTCTTCAGGAGTACTAAACGAGACATAATGATTTTACTGTCTGCAACGAATGTTATAATAAAAGCCCTTCGTTCTATACACTTGTCTGATTGAAAACTTTATTAACAGACCGCAGAATGGGACAACTCAGCACGCTCTGAGCAAAGAAAGGAACTGAGATATGAATAGAGTATTGCTTGCTATGGTCCGGTAAATACGCTGATGTTATTGAACGCATAACTATATAATGTCAATGCCACAAAACGAATGCCTTTATTATAAAGTAGTAACTTTATAGTAATAATAATAAGAAAGGGTCGGGGGGGTGCCCGCGACACCGAGTGAACTGCGCATCCGTGTTTCACTTTCAATAACTAATGCGTGCTTGCCGAATCCCAAACAATATTCATGCTGCAAAGTCATCCTCTAAAGATAGACATTTAGACTAGAGGCAGGCTATATGCTATAAAGAGTAGACTACTACTAAAAAAAAAATGCATTCAAACTTTTTTTTTTTAATTTTTTGTGTGCGTGCGGTAAAAACTGCGGCGGTAGGAAATATTTTGCAAATTTGTGCGATAAGGAAATAATCAATACCGCGGCAGCTCTACATAGCCGATTAAATTAAGTCGGATCTGGCAGTGATGATTGACGGCGACACACTTCTAACGTTCAGGTTCAGCCATGCATTAGGTGAGTCGCCCACTATTGGGACATTTTTCAATACTTAAATACAGTCTACTTAAATTTCCCTCCGGGGATCAATAAAGTATCAACCTATCTATCTAATAATGAGACAATATGCAAATAAGATAATACTAATAATTGTCACGGTTCCCCATATGAAAGTGGCTTGCAACTTACTGCTGGTAAAATCACTGTTTATTTCTCGTTTTGCATAGTATTACATTCCTCTTCTATAAACAATCAAAGTCCTACCGTAAGAGCCTCATACGGGTCAATTAAACCTTTTTGATTAGAGTCTTTCCTTCGAGCTAAGTTGAACTGAACATTTCACTGTCAAGCACAAACTTAAACAAGGTTGCGTCGCAACACTGTTTTCAAAATAAAGGTCACATATACAAATACCTCAATTCTTATAAAAAAAAAAAGTCCCGGATATACATAAACATTAATTGGCATAGATCTCTATAAACGGCCCAACACATTGATCACTTTAGGCACACCCTGAAACCAGTAACATCACAAATATGAAGCGGGTAATTACCCATAAAAATAATAAACCTTTCATGGGGTTATTTACAATAATAATAATTCATTTTATTTATAAAGCTTTTCATTGTGAAACAAAGGTATGCAGAGTTTCTTGTCCTCCTGATTAATGCACTGGTGTGTGTGTTGTGGTGATCTCATTCAAGGAGCACTACAAGCGTGCGCACACACACAGTTTGTTGTTTTTGTTCTATTCGTGATTTACACACTTTCTCAGTTGGTTCATTATAAAAGATACAAACCTGAAAACAAACTCACTTAAATGTTAAATAAAAGGACCATAGTAATGAGGCAGGAGGAACATATTTTTTGCACTATAATGGTAAAATTGTCCCCTAAAAAATATTCTGTGCCCCTAAATTTCTCATTTAGGGGCATGTGTGCCCCTAGTGAAAAGGCCTAGCGTACAGCCCATTTGATTTTACATGCCACACATCAGTGGGTGCAAAGTTATTCCTATTCCTTTTTTATGCTAAAGGCTTAATGTGTCAAATGCTCTTGCAGTATATTAAGGGACCTGGGTCCCTTAAGCATGAGTTATTTACAGAGCCATGAGAATGTCTTGACTGGATCTGACACCGCCCTCTTTGATGCCAGCCTGATATTGGCCCGATCTGGAGACTGGACAATCTCTACACAGTTGGTCAGTCCCATGTGCTTGATGATGTCCTGTCTGGTCCTCTTTGATGCGGTAGCAGTGACCGCAAGTACTGGCACAGACTTTGGGAGGATTGAGCGGAGTTCCCCAACCAGTCCACACCACTTCCGGAATTGAGCTTCCTGCTTTTTTTCTTTTTTTTTTTAGCCTTTATTTACCCAGGGTAGGTTTGCTGAGCACAGATGCTCTTTTTCAGGAACGCCCTGCTTCACATTCACACAGTTCCATTCACACCTGGGAGCTGCCCAGTACAACCACAGTTGACACCATTGGCCACTGAGCAACTCCACTGGAGCAGTTGGGGGTTAAGTGCTTTGCTCAAGGGCACTTCAGCGGTTGGTGTTCCTGCCGGTCCCGGGGATCGAACCGGCAACCTTCCGGTCACAAACCTGTTTCTCTAACCTTTAGGCCACCGCTGCCCCACGCCCCTGTTAGAAAAGAGAAATATTAAGCCTTGTGCAAGGAATAATATAAAAATGTGCCATTAAATAGCCTGTACAGACAGCTAGATATGACATTTGGACATGACATGTTTGAACTTGCATGCCTACAATGAAAATACAAGCCACTCAACATGGTCTCTCTTTTAGAAATAAAAGGATGCTGCTGAATCGAAAAAAGTCTCAAGGTGGTAAAAGTATAAAGCTGCATGCGTTTTAAGCTAAACTTCAAGTTCAAGCCAGCCGACCATGGTGATAATCAACAACGAGAGGGCAAATGCACAAAAGAAAACACTTTGTCTTCCTCTGGAAAGCACTGGCCATTGATTGATTGAAAATCTTATTGCAGAATGGGTATAATACAGTACAGCTCAATACACACAATTGTTAAGGGGTCCCCCATTTTCAATTCATCATAACATACATGACATACAGGTAGACGGTACTGTTGCATCTAGACATTTATGACATACCAGATCTACAAATATACAGTACTGTTTATGTGTACAAGGGAAGACTACTCCAAATGTGGTGTTTTCTTTGTGCATTAAGCCAGTCAATTTGCTATTTGTATGGGATTATAACAGAGTATATTACCCATTAAAAGTTAATGCCTTCTTTATAAATTTGTGTGCTCTCCTCGCATTTGACAATCTTAGAGAACAATTGGACTTGAAAACAGCAGTGACCACCACTCGTTAAATCATATAAAACAGTAAAGATCAGATCATTTGACTTACCACTTTAATCAGTGTGTACTTAGTCTATAGCAGGGGTCTCAAACTCAATTGACCTGGGGGCCGCTGGAGGTAGAGTCTGGGTGAGGCTGGGCTGCATCAAATATTCCACAAAAAAAGGGTTTCAAGTAATCAAAAAAAAAGTACAACTGAACTGATCCAATCTTCTCAAGCTTTAGCAATAACATTTCAGAACATGAACAGGTCTTCAGAACATGAACGGTTCTTCAGAACATAGGCTTCTCAGTGGTGTCAGTGGACTCATCCACGGCTATGGAAATGCACTGCATTTTTCTTTCTATCGCAAAGCTGTTTAATCAAATCACCAGCCAGTATTTCAGTTATTCTGGTTGCTGTGCGATCTGAGGGGATTTGCTTTTGTTTGCCTTCAAACATAGTCTCCATCACTTCAGTCATACATTATTTTATTATGTATGCATCAGAAAGAGAGAATGGCTTCTTGTGTTTAGCCAACACCCATGCCACTGAGTGAGGACTTGGTGGCTTTTTCTCATTGTGACATAGATTTAACAATAATTCTGCTTGCAGCTTGATATGATTATTTCATTCCATTTATTTTTGTGGTTTTTAGCACTGAATTTTTTGAGGAAAGGTTGCATTAAAATTTAACTGTTTTGTTTCGTAGTGGCGTTTCAAATTGCAACCCTTCACAAGAGCTACCGTTTCTTGGCATATTAGTCACATTGGTTTGGTGCTGGGACTCAGGATGAATGCATATTTGAACGCATATTTTTCAGTCCATTCACCTTTGAATTGCAGTCGACTTTTCTTTTACTGACCATCTTTGAACATGCCATATTTTTCTGCTGGCGAAACTAGGCTACTAGCTACATTTATCTCACGGAGATAAAACTGGGAGCGAGGCTACTGTAGATGCGCTGTCAACTCTGCTCTGACTCAGACTGTTTAAGACTCGCCCTACTCTGCTGCATCTGATTCGCAGATTGGGTGGGGGGGGGGGGGGGGGACGCTGACGGGACGCTGAATGTGATTGGACCAGAGCAGAGTACTAAATAAGAACGATATTCCATTTGTTCCATCCAATTTAATAAAAGAAGAAAACAATATAAAAATAAGTCTCGGACGATAGCGGGTGTATTTACAAGTAGTGTCTCAACTTCCTGTTCCGGTCGCTGCGCTACTGTGCAGGACCGTCTGTTATAGAGGCGCTGTCTAGATATTCTCTATCTCCCCCAGAGTCTTTAACATACTGTGTAAAGGCTGAGAAATAATAATAAACGAACACACAAAAATGTGGACAAATACCCGTATAACCCACACCCAGGTTATGTGACTATAAATCATGTGTCCATTATGTGACTAGCCCATGGAATAGTCCCTGTGCCAGGCAGGCACTCTGGTCGCCCTGGTCGATCGGCGTAAGTCCGCCCTAGGTGCAGGGGACGACACAGTGGGCCCCGGTGGGGGATCTTCTCCCGGGTCCAAAGGGGCCGGTGGTGACGCCTGAAGGAGCTGTGAAACTATGTCTGGCCCGACCAGCTTGGTGCCTGTTTTATACTCACCCCAGCGGGTTACGAAGTATGACCAGGCCTCGCCCGTTCCGTCCAGTGCTATGGAGGGACGCTTTAGCTTCTCCATTTTAGCATTTGCGCCCGGCACCCAGGGGGCTGCGCCTGCGACATGTATAGTGGCGTGTACACCAGCGTTTCCGTTAGCCGGTAATTACCGGTATTTGACCGGCAAAATCTGTTGAAGTCCGACATATTTAATCTCTCCGGTCATAATGTCCGGTGAAAATAATTCCCTCTAAGCACAATTAGATTATTTGAATTGTATTAAAATAGACTAAAATTAAATAGCCTATGCGATGAACGAAACAATCATTACATTTGTTTCATCGTTGCTTCACCAAGCAGCCGGTCTAATAATGACACCGCTGTGTCAGCCCGAGCTTGCTGCTCCTAGATTTGTGAGAAGCATCCATCTGCAGCCCCACAGAATGCAGTACTCCAATTCAGCCATTGGCAATTCAGCTGTTGGGTGGGCGGCGCTGCTGAGCCCAGACCGGACCGGACCTAAAAACACCGCTGCTCTGTCGGTCTGCAGCTCCATGCTTCACGTAAATCTAACAGCCAGCTCGCGCTGACACAGCGGTGTCATTATTAGACCGGCTGCTTGGTGAAGCAACGATGAAACAAATGTAATGATTGTTTCGTTCATCGCATAGGCTATTTAATTTTAGTCTATTTTAATACAATTCAAATAATCAAATTGTGCTTAGAGGGAATTATTTTCACCGGACATTATGAGCAGCAGCACCAAGTTGTTGGGAGGTGGAGTCATCACGCAAACCCACGATAATGTTGCCGTCTCTCTCTGCCAAATTTCTCAGTTCTTCGCTTGATATAATTAATACAAATGTCCAATATAACGGAATTCGTTAGCTCATAAAAATGTGATTATAACAGACTGCTGTTTAATGTCGGGCAGACTGCCCACCGACACCTCAAGTCGGCAGCAGCACGAAGTCTCGAGGGACTTATTTTTTTTGGAATATATTAATGACTATACGCAAAAGTAGCCTAGTTTTAAGTTAAAATATTATAAATGCCTTGATGATGTCACTCTTTATATAGGCCTATCAATTGTTTTTTAGCTCAATAAACTCTGACCGGAATTTATCCCATTTGTCCGGTAGATTGAAATCTACCGGACACTCGGACCTGCAAAAAAAAATTCTAACGGAAACCCTGGTGTACACTCGACATGGCCGCCGCTACATGCTCAGCTACATAGTCACAATCCTCAATAGGGCACTCTGCATTTATAAGCACCATTGTCAGTTATTTGGGTGAATAATTAATAGCTTGCTTCCAATGTATAAAAATTACTTCAGACTACAGCTGTAGTTCAAAAAAAATAATCCCTTTTGGCATCTTCCGTTGGAACTAATAATAAAAGTCCACTATAATCCAATGAAATTATCCTTTACATGAAAGCAAAAAATCCATACCAATTGTCGACGTTAACAGTGTCCTGGTCCTTTAAGTCGACAAGGTGCCGTGTTTGCTGACGGCTCCATCGACTATCCGACTTTCTCCGTGGTCTGTTTGCGCACCTCGTCGTCCTCCTCTGATCCACTGATCATATCCGTTGGACTACATCCAGATGTTTGTATATAAATAAGAACGATATTCCATTTGTTCCATCCAGTTTAATAAAAGAAGAAAACAATATACAAACAAGTCTCGGACGATAGCAGGTGTATTTACAAGTAGCGTCTCAACTTCCTGTTCCGGTCGCTGCGCTACTGTGCAGGACCGTCTGTTATAGAGGCGCTGTCTAGATATTCTCTAGGTACACTGACAGTGTGGCAGTGCAGCCGGACATGCAGAGCACTGCTCGCAGAGGAGATAGCGAGGATGCATTTTCCTTCCACTTTACTTGGTATCACTCCGGAATCACGTTTCAAACAAGTCACTAACGCAGTGTTTCTCAAAGTGGGGGGCGCAGAGGCATGACGGGGGGGGCCTTGAGATTAATAAAATAAAATAAAAAACGATTTTTATTTTTATCACAGAAAATTATCACTAAAGTGCTATCTGTTGCAGCTGCACTGTTCTCCATGAAAATACCATATTTGGATAAGTTTGACCATTTCTCAAAATCTGAAAATCATTATTTAATAAAACACAGAAAAGGATCACCAAGTTACTCTCGATAAAAAAAACTTTACAGACAACATTGAGACAAAGCTTCCTGACACATCTCCATCCAAACTCTTGGAAGAACTCATTGAAATCTCATCTGATACCACCTGGAGAGCTAGTTTCAGAGTGTGGTGCTGAGTACCAAGTATCTCATGATGCAGCAGTTAAGGTGTTGATACCATTCAGCACCACATATGTGTGAAGCTGGCTTTTCATCCATGACAGCTCTGAAAACAAAATATAGGGCCAAGTTGAGCCTTGAGGATGACATGCGTGTTGCCTTGTCAAAGACTGACAGCAATAAAGACTGTTTGCTTATTTCCTATGTTCGCTTTGTAAATTCCCAGTCACTGAGTGAAGATCTGCTGTTTTGCAAATATGTCAAAAACAGAGCGACAGCTGATGAGCTCTTCAAAATTATTGACAGTTACCTGACAGAACATGGACTGAAATGGGAGAACTGTGTGGGCTTTTGCTCTGACGGTGCGCAGGCCATGGCAGGGAAAAGGAGGGGGCTACAGGCGCTCATCAAGGGGGTCTCGCCAAACGCGCAATGGACGCACTGTAAATTCACAGAGGCGCCAGCGTCAAGACAGCTTAGCCCTGAGCTGAATGAGGTTTTGACAGAAGTTATAAACATGGTAAATTTCATCAAAACCCGACCCCTGAAAGCGCGCCTGTTCTGGAGGTGTACAGTATTTCAATAGGCAACCCTGAAAGGATTATTTTTCTAGAAGAGCAACACTAGCTCCCCCCTCTACTGATGGCCTTGGTTGTAAAGCCAGTGTCTCCTTTTTGTTCAATGTCACTGCCTTTCTTATTAGGCCTAGTTGTTGGCTACAACTTTGCCACAGTAGGCATTAATCACTTAATAGTTCAAATGTCTGTCCCATTCCCGTTTGCACACGCAGATGATACACACACACGCACGCAGTGGGCCAGTGACTTTGGTGGTATGTGCTATTGCACAGATGTGTGTCCCGTTCCCATTTGCACATGCACGCACAGTACAAATATACATTTATTAAAAAAAAAAAAACTGTTACTTGAAATATTTTCACTGTGCTCCTAAATATTTTTGGGTGCTCCTAAATTTCTTTGTGTGCTCCTAAATTTTTTCATTTAGGAGCACCTGTGCCCCTAGTGAAAAAGGTTAGCGTAGAGCCCTGGTTGCTGTCATGAGCCTGCGCTATGGTAGCCTACAAGTGATAAAATAAATAAAACTTCCAACTCTCGCGCAACAACTCGGCAAACAGTTGCGTGCGGGCCGCACTAACACTAAACTTTGTCAAGTAGGGGGCCGCAAAATATCATCCAGCGGGTCGTGAGTTTGAGACCCCTGGTCTATAGGCATTCCAATTAACCGCTGCTGGAATATTGGGGTTTGAAGCAGATTTGGTCGGCCACTTCTCCGCTTTTTCCGGCACAGGCTGCCGATATCCCTTTACTATTAAGTAGGGCTGCAACGATTAGTCGACAATCGATGATGTCGATCATAAAAACTCGTCGACGCAGACTTCTTCGTTTAAATTTTTTTTTCACTACCTATCTTTGTGAAAGTGGCTTCTCAGCTCTGGTCCAGCTGAAGACTTCTTACCTTAACATAACAGACCGACAGTAAGTTTGGGGGAACTAATGGGATAACTGGGGTTGCAACAAAAGTGCAACTAGGGCTAAAAACACAATGAAATAAAATAATAATAATAATAAATAATATATCCTTCTTAGCAGACTTCTTAGCTTAACATCCCAGGAAACGAATGGGATAACTGGGGATGTTGTTTGGTCCTGACAAGAGTCTCAAAGTCTGGGGTGATGGTAGACAAAGCAACTCTGAGGTCATGCTCAATGTCCAATCTGTTCCTCTGCTCTGTCTTCAGCTGGACCAGAGCTGAGAAGCCACTTTCACAAAGATAGGTAGTGCAAAAAAATATATATATATAATTGTTATAATTGGTCGACTAATCGAAAAAATAATCGACAGATTAGTCGACTACCAAAATAATCATTAGTTGCAGCCCTACTATTAAGGGCACGTACTTGGTCCTCAATAATGGACATTAGTGGACAAACCACTCAAACAATAGGCTCTTTGTGCCATTTGGAATAGCCGTAAGTCTTTGCTAATATGCTACATGCCGTTGGCCATGTTTGGAAAACCAAACTTTTCCCGAATCCTGTCGGCAAACAAGCGGGAACGTCCCGGTCATGTAGCAAATTGTTCAGGCAAAGCCGTTGCAGTGGCTTAAACGAGGAAATATTGTGCACTTCACACGTTTCTATAATTGTTTTGTTGAAAATGTCCGCTGATAACGCCATTGTCTTGTTTTCGAGATTTACAAGCGTCTGCTTGTTTTGTTTCGCTGGGGACTATAAACTGATCAGGGCGGACCGGAAAACGTAAAGCCTGTAGCCAGTATTTCTGTACTTCCGTTTCACACTTTAGGAGGCATAGCTTTTCCAGCCTAGCAATACTCCCAGTTTACCGTCCTGGTTTGACCTATTGGTGTAGGATTGATTAGTCATGTTGTCCTGTGCCGTTGTGCGTCCAGATCTGCAGATGGTGAACATTGCCCTGCGTGTCCTGTCACGGCCGGTGGCCGCCAACCTGCCCATCATGTACCAGCAGCTGGGTAAGGACTACGACGAGAGAGTCCTGCCCTCCATCGTCAACGAGGTGTTAAAGAGTGTTGTGGCTAAGTTCAACGCCTCACAGCTCATCACACAGCGAGCGCAGGTAACTACTATTATCACTACTACTACTACTACTAACGGCTCATTACACAGCGAGCAAGGTAACTACTTTTATCACTACTACTACTAACAGCTCATTACAAAGCGAGCAAGGTAACTACTATTATCACTACTACTAACTAGCGATGGGTACCGAATTCGGTACTTTTAACACGTCGGTACTACAGAGTATCGATTCACGTGAGATCCAACGGTGCCTGTAACTGAGGGGTACAATTCCCTGACTATTGATAAGTATGGTATCATTAAACCACTACCGCTTTATGTACTTTAATTACTGGCCATACAGTACATGATATATAAATATGATGAACACTTCCCACAATGAATCGGTTCCACACAAAGTGGTAATTAAGTATTTATTGCAGCAAAAGGTACATAATATACTTCTCTATTTTACTTTGGATGCGCTTATAAGGCAAAGGAATGTGCGTAGGCAAATCAATAATGAGTGTCCATTCTCTGGTTACGCAGGAGGTAATTATACAACCTGAATCTTAGGGAATTATATCTATTGTACACTAGTAATATATAGCGGGAGATACTGGAAGGGTCCCCCCGGTTGTAAGCCAGCAGGGGTAGAGGATCTGTCGGTAGTAGAGAGTCTGGTCAACGATGACTAAGGAGACTCCAAGTACAGGAGACGGTGCAATAGTCTCTTGATCCACAGACGAATACAGCTGTTCTCCGTAGACTGTAGCTCCACAGTGAAGAAAGCTAGCCGGCCTCAGGCTCTCTGAGGCGCAGACTCGACGTGGCTCCTCACAGGGTAAATCCCACACATGTAGGCGTCGGCGATTCTCCGCTCCATAAATCACAGGACCAAAACAAATATAATCCAGCCGCAAAGGGCTATGTAGTCGTCGGGTAGATTAATCCAGTGTACATGTCCACACGGTTCTCGTCTAGGTCTCCTCGGGTGAAAGCGCCATGAAAGCAGCCCAGCCTGGATAAGCACTCTAGCTGGTACGAGGAAGCGTTGGTGATGCTGGTCACTGTAGAACTTTAGCTGCACGATATACTATACACAAATAGACTATTACTGACTTAATAGAAATATGTCGCACTCGACGGTATAGCGCCAAACTCTGACAATTCAGTTATTAATTCGCACGCGGTCTCAATGCTCTTATTTGGGGCCAAACAGGCCATACTTCACCGCACGGAGTATCGTGGGTGAGGCTTCAACTTATTGGGTAACTCTACTTCTGTATTCACCTGCGCCATATTTATATGCACGGCGAACAATCTAGTGCCAACCTCATTTCTGTCTCGTATCCCTGGGCAAGGCCGGGCATGTACAGACATGTCTTGACGGTGGCCTTGAACCTGACTCTGGAGGCATGGCCCTGGCGCCTGTGGACCGCTGTCCAATAGGAGAATGAAATATTATGGTCTGTACTAGGCTAAAGGGATATTCCGTGTATATGTACAAGGAATATACAAGGGATATCAAACGATATACAAATACTATGCAATATATATCAATCAATAAATATATATATTCGGTTTAATCTGATCCTTTGTAACAGTGCCTATTGTCTGTAATGAGAGAGAAAAAAAAGTCTGACGTCACGTTTTGTTTCACGAAACCGCACGTTAATGTCAACGGCACAATACATGTTTTCAAACTCTCTTTGGGTGTTTGCAATTCATGGGGAGTGTATATGTCTCTGATATCTTGGTACAGTGGGCACACTGTGCAGGTTGTTAGAAAGTGTAGCTCATTTTCCACCTCTGCTCTTGAAACACTACTATCTCCAAAGAGTCCAAACTTCCGCGGTGGGTTTTCTTTTTAGCGGTCGGCTTACTCCTTCCATAGTTTCACATATTTGTAACTTATTTAACATTATTAACGTTAGCTAATCGTCGGACATAGCGTTAGCTCCCTAACGTTTGCAAGCGCAGTCAGGAGGACAGAAGAGTATAGCGCATGTGACAAGCTACAGGCTGTTATGTAAGACCAAACACCGCGGCAGAGCGGGTCTTCTCCAAAGACACTGAGTGTGGAGCGAAAAGAAATGCTAGAATACTCAATCAGCAGCAGAGTAGTTCATTGCTGCTAGATTGTTTGTTTAATCAGTTGTAAAATACTTTCATTTATTTGTTATTTAAATATATACATGTGTATTTGACTTTATACTTGTTATTTTGTAAAATACAATACCTTTATTTATTTTGTATTTAAATATATAGATGTGTACCTTTTTTTTAGTTAATTTGTTAAAGGGGAACTATCTTATAAATGGCCTTTTTCAGTGTTTAGCATTGTTTC
This sequence comes from Notolepis coatsorum, assembly GCF_963971535.1. NCBI lineage: Eukaryota > Metazoa > Chordata > Actinopteri > Aulopiformes > Paralepididae > Notolepis > Notolepis coatsorum. The sequence goes on along the minus strand of NC_140177.1, from coordinate 114,013,151 downwards.
CTATCTATGTGGACTTATATTAATATTATCTATGTCTCTAATTCTCATTGGCGCATTCTTCCAATTCTCCTCTCACAATATTCACCCTCACTGAACTGAGTCATCTGAAGATGTGCTGATTTGTGATGTCAGAGAGACACCGCTGCATGATAATGTTCAGGCGGTGGTTCAGGTTTACCACTGTGGTTGGAGCCCAGGCTCAAAACGGCTTAAGATCTTGAGGTAGAAAAATGCTGTTTTTGAGGACTTGATTAGAAATACAAAACAATGAATTAAAACATTTTTAAAATTACAGAGGTGTTCCATAAACTCACAGGAATTGTGTAAAAGTGCCCAAATAGTGAAAGAAATAGTCAAATAGTTCCCCTTTAAACATATTTTCTTAAATAAACATAACATTTATTTAAAGATGTGTGTGACTGACTGTGTATATATATATATATTAGTGCTGTCAAACGATTAAAATATTTAACTCGATTAATCGCATGATTGTCCATAGTTAACTCGCGATTAATCGCAAATTAATCGCATTTTTATTTAATTTTTTTTTTTTACCTTAAACAGATCTTTTTCAAGTTCCAAGTTTTAATACTCTTATCACCATGAGAGTCAACAAATGCTTGCTTTGTGCAGCCATTTAACACAAAAGGATGACCCTCATGCATTGCAAATTTGCATCAAATTCAAAACAGAGTGATGCACAAAATAACTTAAAAGAAAATAATAATTTAAAACAATGAATAAAGTGTGCATGAAATAATAGGGGAAAGAAAACGTTAGGAACTTGTTACATTCACACACACAAGGGCTGATTAATCACACACCCCCCTCTCTCCCTCACACACACACTCTCCCAGCTCTTTTTCTCTTTTGCCCCTTCCTCATCTCTCTCACCCCCCTCTCTCTCTATATCTCACACACACACAATGAGTTTTTAATCTTGAGTTAAAAAAATTAGTGGCATTAATAGAATCGGGAGTTAACGCGATAATAACGCGATATATTTGACAGCCTTAATATATATACATGTTCTAAATAAATAATAATTATTTGTATAGCACCTTTCATACAGGGGATTACAGTTCAAAGTGCTTTACATCAGTAAGATGTAAATAATAATATAATAATACATTTATTTATTAAATATTAAGTTTAGAATTATTTTCTTTTACAACTGAGGTAGGTAGATTACATTTTTAGAGACTAAAGTACCGAAAAAAGTACCCATCCCTACTACTAACGGCTCATTACACAGCGAGCGCAGTTAACTACTATTATCACTACTACTACTAACAGCTCATCACACAGCGAGCGCAAGTAACTACTATTATCACTATTACTAACAGCTCATCACACAGCGAGCGCAGTTAACTACTATTATCACTACTACTACTAACAGCTCATCACACAGCGAGCGCAGGTAACTACTATTATCACTACTACTACTACTAACGGCTCATCACACAGCGAGCGCAGGTAACTACTATTATCACTATTACTACTAACAGCTCATCACACAGCGAGCGCAGGTAACTACTATTATCACTACTACTACTACTAACGGCTCATCACACAGCGAGCGCAGGTAACTTACTATTATCACTACTTGATTATCACTAATTATACGTAATATATGTAATCTTGTCCAGTAAGATTTTATTATACATGTAAATGTTGTGAGAACTACACCACTGCTGATGGTCTTTCAAGATCCTCTGCTATTTATGTCTACAACGTGACAACGTTTTTTTCTGTGGGCGGGTCGGTAATATTAAAGTTATCTTATCCACTTCTCCAAGGTGTCTTTGTTGATCAGACGGGATCTGTTTGAGCGGGCGAAAGACTTCAACATAATCCTGGACGATGTAGCCATCACTGAGCTGAGCTTCAGCCGGGAGTACACTGCCGCCGTGGAGGCCAAGCAAGTTGGTAAGCAGGGCGGGACCAGGATTACAAAACAATGAAAAGAAAAATAAAGTTATCAAATTACAGATACAAAATGACCCTACTTATTACAATTTTAACCTCTTAAGTCCGATCTGCGCCGGTCAGAGATTTATTTCACGTCACAAATGGATCGATAGTCTGTATTAAATGATTGATTGAATTTATTTATCGATCCAAAGACTAACAAATTCAAGGGATGACATGCAAAAGTGACGACACTTATTTCCAGCATGGTCCCAGATGTTATGACCAAACGACATACAAAAATAACATATAAAACAACACATAAAACCAAAAGTCCAATACAAGAAATCCATATTCTACATGTATAAAATAAATACAAAACTATAACATCCTGAACAAATACCATAAAATAGCGCATTTCTATACCATCATTAACACTTTGAGAGCCAGTCCGTGTTTTCCATTTTACCCCCTTGAATGCCCACATCCACTCCAATGTTAACGTTAATATCTCCTAATCTATTTTTTAAATTATGGCTATGTGTCTAATCTGCCCGTCGCTTATCAAAGACTCATTTTCCAGTCAACATTGTCATGGCAGATTGTTTTTTTATCACTTCATTTCCGTTTATACCATTTTGAAAAACTCGTTTTTTGAAAGTTTCAGGAAAATATAAAGATTCTGTGATAAACGCCCTTTACTGGAATATTCTGGAATACACAAACTCATTTTCGGCCTATTTATGAATCGTTTTCAAATAAACGCTAGATGATCGATAGTATATGTGTACGCAATGCACGCTCGTGCCGCCAGTTGAAAATCGATTATCCTATTTCCTGACCGCGAGCAGAGTCAAACAGCCTATCACCATAATCGCATAAAAGCTTATATATCTGTGAAAACGGGTCTGATTATCCTAATACTGATGACATAGATTCCTTACCTAAGATCAGATGGTATCCAAATGGTTTATTCCAATTCACGATCGCCATTCGAAAAAATCGCTCATTTGATTGATCCGTCGTGTATACAGTAAAACACATATTCCCCGCGGCTCGGAGGCTCCAGAGTGAACTCTGGTAGACCCCGGTTACATGAGTGAGAAGTAAAATGTGGAGTGCGGGGTGTTTTTTCCCTTCATTTTCATCGAGTCCAATCCAAAAGGGTGATTTACCATCTGGGAGACGATAGGCGGTGCTTTTTTCACATCTGAGCCCCTGGGGTGACTGGATCTCCAACGGTAGGCTTGCTTGATGCAATATGATTTCAGATCGCTAATAAAAATAAAACGAATATTCTCGTGAGTGGGCATTCAACCCGGGGGGTAATAACACGAGAAAACTCGTGGGTGGCGTTCAAAGTGTTAAAACAATAAGCCAAGTACCACCTGACAGCTATCTGGCCACTTTACCCAAAAGATATGAGCGATAGAGCTGCCGCGATTACCGCATTACCGCGGTATCGCTGTTACATCACGTCCACCGCAAGTGTAGGCTGAATACCGCATCACCGCTGTTTTTTTATAATAATAAATAAAGTACCCTCCTCTCGTTGGGCTTGCGGCTCTGCAGATATACCCTACTCCTCTATCGAGGTTCCAAGCGACCCTATTGGGTACCAGAAAAGTCACGTGAAACATTGCAGACCACTGATTGGTCAGAAGAGAGACGCGTCACACTTTGGAGCATCTTGCAGTGCTTTTACTTCCTGAATCTCAGCCATTGATCAGAGCTCAGTCACAACACGGCTAATAGTACGTTAGCTCCCACCGGAGACCGGAGTCGATTACCGTCGCTCCTCAGGGAACGAGGCATAATGATTTTACTGCAACGAAATGTTATAATAAAAGCTTTTCGTTCTATACACTTGTCTGATTGAAAACTTTATTAACAGACCGCAGAATGGGTACAACTCGGCACGCTCTGAGCAAAGAAAGGAACTAAGATATGAATTGAGTAACGCTTGCCTTGCTATGGTCCGGTAAATACGAACGTGTAACTATATAACGTCAATGCCACAAAACGAATGCCTTTGTAATCATAAGTAGTAACGTTATAATAATAATAATAAGAAAGGGTCGGGGGGGGGTAACCGGCGGGCGCGCCGCTACCACACCTGCCCGCGACACAGAGGGGAGACTTCGAATCCGTGTTTCACTTTTAATAGCGAATGCGTGCATGCCGAATCCCAAACAATATTCATGCTGCAAAGTCATCCTCTAAAGATAGACATTTAGACTAGAGGCAGGCTATATGCTATAAAGAGTAGACTACGGTAGGAAATATTTTGCAAATTTGTGCGGTAAGGAAAACATCAATACCGCGGCAGCTCTAATGAGCGAACCTGACCTTTAAACATTCCTCTAGATCCTGACAGTTTAACACTTTCCGTGCCGGAGGTCGGGTGCCCCAGAACCCCGTTGCGTGCCAGCGTCCACTTCAATGCGGCTTCCTGTCTCGAAAATGCTCAGACTCGGAACTGCGTGGGAGAAACTCGCCGAAACGCACACGGCTCCCACGGGAGCACCGTTGCACGGATCCACGCGTGCCTTCTACCCTGGGTCCATCTCGGCGTGGGGAAGCTTTTCCTAATCGGCTTCCTGTCTCGAAAATGCTCAGACTCGGAACTGCGTGGGAGAAACTCGCCGAAACGCACACGGCTCCCACGGGAGCACCGTTGCACGGATCCACTCGGGCCTTCTACCCTGGGTCCATCTCGGCGTGGGGAAGCTTTTCCTAATCGGCTTCCTGCATCGAAAATGCCTGAGACACTCTTAACCTGGCCAAAAGGGGTCCCCGGGGCACCGTATCGGGTCCCACGGGAGCACCGTTGCCCGGATCCACGCATGCCTTCTACCCTGGGTCCATCTCGGCGTGGGGAAGCTTTTCCTAATCGGCTTCCTGCATCGAAAATGCCTGAGACACTCTTAACCTGGCCAAAAGGGGTCCCCGGGGCACCGTATCGGGTCCCACGGGAGCACCGTTGCCCGGATCCACGCATGCCTTCTACCCTGGGTCCATCTCGGCGTGGAGAAGCTTTTCCTAATCGGCTTCCTGCATCGAAAATGCCTGAGAAAATCTTAGCCTCTTAATCGGTTCCCACGGGATCACCGTATCGGGTCCCACGGGAGCACCGTTGCACGGATCCACTCGGGCCTTCTACCCTGGGTCCATCTCGGCGTGGGTAAGCTTTTCCTAAAAGGCTTCCTGTCTCGAAAATGCTCAGACTCGGAACTGCGTGGGAGAAACTCGCCGAAACGCACACGGCTCCCACGGGAGCACCGTTGCACGGATCCACGCGTGCCTTCTACCCTGGGTCCATCTCGGCGTGGGGAAGCTTTTCCTAATCGGCTTCCTGTCTCGAAAATGCTCAGACTCGGAACTGCGTGGGAGAAACTCGCCGAAACGCACACGGCTCCCACGGGAGCACCGTTGCACGGATCCACTCGGGCCTTCTACCCTGGGTCCATCTCGGCGTGGGGAATAATCTGGCCGTCGCTTATCAATGACTTGTTTGCAGTCAACATTGTCGAAACGGATTGTTTTTTAATCGGTTCATTTCCGTTTATACCATTTTGAAAAACTCGTTTTTTGAAAGTTTCAGGAAAATATAAAGATTCTGTGATAAACGCCCTTTACTGGAATATTCTGGAATACACAAACTCATTTTCGGCCTATTTATGAATAGTTTTCAAATAAACGCTAGATTATCGATAGTATATGTGTACTTATGCACGCTATAGAAGCGGGCTGAAAATCTATTATCTCATTTCCTGATCAGCACACGCATAGGGCACACGTTGATATCTCTGTGAAAAAAGCTCTGATTATCCTAAGACTGGTAAAATAAATTCCTTACCTCAGATCAGATGTTCTCAAAAAAGATTATTCCAATTCCTGATCGCCATTCCAAATATCGATCGCGTTTATTGATCCAACGCTGGGTACTGGAAATATGTATTCCACGCTGTTCTGGGGCTCCACAATGAGTCTGATCGTCTCGGGTGACTTGCCTGAGAAGTAAAATGTGGAAGCAGGATTTTTTTTTCATGCGTTTCATTCAATCCATTCCAAAGGGGTGCAGTACCACAGGGAGAGATGATAGGGGGCGGTATTTCCCCAATGGAGCTCAGAGTTTGCAGTGGTAACGTGAGGCTAGATTGATGAATTATGAATTCAAATCGCAAAAAAAAAAAAAAAGAGATCTCGCGTCGTTGGCACTGAACGGTCGGCATGAACAAACGAGATATCTCGTCGTTGGCACTCAAAGTGTTAATAATTAGTGGAAGGATGTTCCACATTGAGATCCCTGTGTAGTAAACTGAGCTCTGAGCCATAGACTTAACCCACGGCACCTTACAGGAGCAAACACTGGCCCTGGTATTGCAGGGCTCTACGCTAACCTTTTTCCCAAGGAGCACATGTGCTCCTAAATGAAAAAATTTAGGAGCACACAAAGAAATTTAGGAGCACCCAAAAATATTTAGGAGCACAGTGAAAATATTTCAAGTAATTTTTTTTTTAATTTTTTTTTATAAATGTATATTTGTACTGTGCGTGCATGTAGCTCTTGCTACAACCCTGCATGTTTACATTTTGTATTTTGTACTTGATGTTCATTAACATGTGCTGTCCCTATCAAATAAACTATCAAATCAAACTACTGCTACAAAAGGTTCAGTCACTTAACTTTAGCTTTTGCCCCTTTTATGCATACAATGCTTATGTTTTGGCTGTGTTGCTCTTCTAGAAAAATAATCCTTTCAGGGTTGCCTATTGAAATACTGTACACCTCCAGTACAGAAACATTGTTTATGAGTTTGCGTGTCAGGTAGACCATTGATTGACAGTCGAGTCTGCCAATTACATCACACCGCTTGCACTCCAGCCGTCCGGCGCTGCAGCTGGACCCTATTGCCCATCTCTGCTGTTGATAACGCTAGCCAAGTTATTATACACACAGATACACAGTGGGCCAGTGACTTTGGTGTAGGGGTGTAACAATGCATCGATCCTAATGGGGAAATTCAACTGCATCGATTTGAAAATGTTAGAATAGATTATCGCAATTTTAATGTGTACACGTTATGTTATTGTCATGTCCGTTACAGGAGCCAACACACCGACATACGCTACTGCATCAACGTTATGATTAACAAAGCAAGGCATTCGTTTTGTTGCATTAACGTTATATTACTATTGCTATCGATAAATCTAGGTGTTCTCAAATCTATTGCTATTGGTAAGAGAGAGACTATAATAAGTTGGTGTCTCGGAAAACGAGAGCCCTGATCGCAATGGCAGAGTTTCAGGAAGTAAACAAGCAAAATGAGAGCTTCCGATTGGTCATTTGCTTTATTTCCCATGAAACCAGTCACTTCACTCTACTGTGATTGGACCGTTGGCTTGAGTGCAATGTGGGACTTGTAGTTTTTTAACGATTCTCAGCGGAGAAATAAAAAGTATACAAGCAATATGGTCGCACTGTAGAGCCCTGTATTGTGTCCATGCTGCATTGCTGCGTATGGACCATATCGATCTGAGACTTCAGATAGCTTGGGGCTGTACCATTGACTATGTTGAACATGTGGTTCAGTTTCATCTGTTCAACCCTGAGGTGCACTGGTAGCAGTCCCACCTTTTTTAAATTGCCACTTCCTACATGCGTTCTGGGAGAAATAACGAACGGTGGTGTAGTGGTTAACACTGTCGCCTCACAGCAAGAAGGTCCAGGGTTCGATTCCCGCTTGGGGACCAGGTTTCCATGATGCCAGGTACCCAGGTGGGGTATCTCCCAGGCCTTTCTGTGTGGAGTTTGCATGTTCTCCCCGTGCTCGCAAGGGTTCCCCCCCCCCGATAAGATAAACCCAATGGAAAAACATGCACAACAACAGATCGCTAACGCTGTGGCGTCCTTGACGAAGACTGACAGGAGCACTTGGATTGGTCCCCTGGCGCGGCTCACGTTGACGCCTGTCTGCTCCCGGCTGCCCTTGGGGGGGGAAGGACGACTGGATGGGTAATCGCAGAGACGAATCGCATCGGCGATTCTAAAGAGACGATGCATGCGTGTGTGTTCCGGTGTGTGTGCTAAAAACTAACCGCTGTGTGTGTACCGCTAAAACATTGAGTGTCGTTGCATGCTGAATAAAGACCTCTGCAACAGGTCCTGCATTATTATATAGTTTATTTTTAAATTTAGTCGACAGACCACTGTACCATGCTGCGCTCGCATAGTCAAATTTACACTGAAGCAAGGATGCCACTAACAGTTTAACAGCAAATTCAAAAAGCCTGCTATTCCGATACAGGAACTTGAGTTTGCCTGCACACTTGGATAGAATGTTGGCAGCACTAGATTCACATGAGAGAGACTGCTCTAGTGTAAGTCCTAGGTACTTGGCGCTAGTTGTCCCTGTGATTACTGCTCCGTTCCATGAGATCGACTTTGCCTAATCCCTTTGTTGTGCCAAAAAGGATTGACTCAGTCTTGCCTAGATTAATGGACAGCTTGTTATCTATGAGCCACTCTCTGACACTCAGAAGTCGGAGCTCTCTCAATCTCCCTGACATCCCTACCTGGCACCAGAAGTGCTGAATCATCTGCATACAATAACAGTTTACATTTCACAGATGCTGGCATGTCATTGACATATCAGAAATAATAGAGGACCTAAAATGTATCCTTGAGGCACCCCACATACAATGTCCAAAGGTTCTGATCTGATGCTTTCCACCTCACATACTTAGTTCTCCCTGTGAGATAAGAAGTGAACCAACTGACAGCAGCCTGACTAAACCCAAGCACTCTAGCTTTGATGACAATATAGTATGGTTCACGGTATCAAAAGCTTTCTGGAGGTCAAGCAAGATCATTCCAACATAATTGCCATCCTCAACATTTTGCTTGATGTAGTCAATCAGATGAATGAGACGGGTCTCTGTGGAGTGGGCTGCTCTGAACCCTGACTGGTGTTCATACAGATACTCCTCAACCTGCTAATAAACTAGAGTCGACGCTCAACTATCTTAGATGTAACTGTTCAAATAGAAATCGGCCTATAGTTTCCAACGTCTGTCTTACAATTCTTCTTAAAAAGGGGGACAACCCTGGCCTTTTTTAGTTCAGACGGAAATTTGCCTTTGTTAATCGACATTGGGCAGTCCGATGCTTAACCTTAAGCCCGGAGCCCTTTTTTTTTTTTATATATATATTATATTTTAGCATTTTTACAGCTTTTTCATGGTCACGCAGGACCGACAGAGGAGGGGGCGAACGGGAGGAGAGGTGGGGAGGACATGCGACAAATAACGTCGGGTGCTGGGATCGAACCCGGGTCGGCCGTGTAGGTGCGCGTGGCACTATGGTACGCGCCACAAGGGCGCCCCCCGGAGCCCTATTTTCTGAAAATCCGCCTAAAATACATACCTAATTACCGTACTTTTTGCACTATAAGCCGCACCTGACTATAAGCCGCAGCAGCTAAATTGAATGATGTGTACATATATAAGCCGCACTGGACTATAAGCCGCAGGTGTTTGAATGTTTAATTACCATATGTAATTAGCTTTGGGACACAATACTGTCGGACAAATAACAAGCATTAACTCATTTACAAGTTGTATTAAGTTTAGCAAATAAGGGAACAGATAAATAACATTTCAATGCAGTCAAAAAAGCAATATTTAGATGTTTACATTTTCGAGTTTGGTCACGTCGAGTCACATATAAGCCGCACCGTTATATAAGCCGCAGGGTCAAAAAATGGGGAAAAAAGCCGCGGCTTATAGTCCGAAAAGTACGGTAAATGGAATATTGCTCCACTTCAACAAGGTTCATTTGCATGTTCTTGGTAACTAGGGACATCTATGGACTAGAGTTGCACGGTATACCGGTATTAGTATAGTACCGCGGTACTAGTGTTCAAAATGATACTATACTGTGTTTGGAAAAAACTATTTAAAAAAATATATATATATATTATTTATTCATTTATGCATGCGAATGCCTTCCTATTGGAGCACAGCGCTGCTGTCAGTGGTGACGTTGCGCTACTTTATCGGAAGCAACCTTCTGGAATGAAGAACAACAAACTAGTCACGAGAGCTAGCATAGCTCGTCCAACGAATGTTGGCATCAATGGCATGACTACAGTACTGATAGGAGCTACTGTAGCACGTAACGTTAGTTATCACATCGGCAATCGCAGTGAGGATCTTTATTGATTAACGTTAGCTAGCTAGCTTTAACTAGAATTATAGTTCGCTAGCTATATAAGCAGTGTTAATTTTGTTGACTAAATTGATGACGAAAGATGTTCGTCAACGAAGGTTTTTTTCATGGCGACAACGAGACGTGACATCACGTTATTGAATACCATGTGACGCTAACGACACTAAATAGTTTATTAAATATCGTTGACCACAACTGAGCACACAAATGTAATTTACAAAAACCAGGACGAAATTTCTCTTCATGTATGTTGACATTGTTGACAAACGAGACGAGACAAACTAATTATAACTTTTCTTAATGCCATCGTCCCGACAGAACAGTGACGGCTGACGGGAGCTCTGTGTTATTAGCATTAGCTGGAGCTATTTGAAAAGCTAGTTTTAGCTTAACCTTACCTTGGCTAAAGTTGGGACTATTCATAATCCAGCTGCAGACCTGCAAGCAAAGTACAGCAAGTTGGCAAAGGAGTATTCCAAGGTAAATAACTTTTTCACCAGTAACGTTACGTTACATTGTTTGTATTTCCATCTAGCCCGCGTTAGCTAGTGGCTAAGCTAGCTCACGCTAATGTGGCTAACTGATCGACCTCTCCCACACAATTAATGACATGTTGCGGACAGCCATACCGGTGACAATGTTTAGCTTTTAGTGTCAAATGATAAGAGTCTGAGGCGGAGTCTCAAAAGAGAATGTTGAATATTTCTTTTGCATTAAAAATCACAACAGAGAGCCTCTGCTAGGAGCTAACAAAAACGGAGCAGCCTGGATAGGAAGTGCGCAACAACGTATAATGTCCGTGTGGAACCAACGTGCCAACAACAACCATTCCGTGGGTGAAGCATAGTTGGGCATAGAACTTTTAATGATACTAATACTAATCTATACAATCACCTGTTGTTGAATAAATACCATTACTTTCTAGTTATTACTAAAAAAGAGTATATATAAAACTAGGGGTGCACCGATATATCGGTCGGGTATCGGTATCGGCCGATAAGTGCCTTGTTGACTGCTATCGGCCCATCGGCCGATAAGCTCAAATGTGCCGATAGCAGTCGCAGATAAATACCCATCAATTTGTGTAGCGTCAAAAGGCAAAAAAAAAAAAAAAGTTCACTCGCGACCTACCTGCGCAACGCCCGCCGTCCCCCACACACACACACAAGCTACTGCATCAAAGTAACTACTTATGATTAACAAGGCATTCGTTTTGTGGCATTAACGTTATATAGTTAGTGTTACACGGACAATAACATCAGCATATTATTATTACCCATAGCAGCAAGGCATTACTCCGAGTCCGTTCATTAGCTACCAGGAGATGCAAGACTAACGTTACTGGTGAAAATGTGATTTGCGTTGGAATACTCCTTTGCCAACTTGCTGTACTTTGCTTGCAGGTCTGCAGCCATTATTGCTGCATTATGAATAGCCCCAACTTTAGCCAAGGTAACGTTATGGCTAAACCTTTAACAATAGTTAACGCTAGCTTTCGGTTAGCTGTTCAATGCTATTAATAAAACAACTCCCCGTCAACACCCTCTCTCGGGAAGATGGCATTTAAGAAAGTATCTGCTGTTAAAATGACACAAACATTCGTTTTGTGGCATTAACGTTATATAGTTAGTGTTACACGTTCAATAACAAGCATATTATTTACCCGAAGATAGCAGTAAACAAGGCATTACTCCGTTAGTCCGTTCATAGCTCGGTTCCATTCCGTTGCTCATTCCGTACCCAACTACACATTCTGCAATCTGTTAATAAAGTTTTCAACCAGACAAATGTATAGAAAGGCTTTGTTTTATTATAACATTTGTTGCAGTAAAATCATTGTCTCATTTGGTCATGCTGTGGAGCGCCGGTCGGCGGGCCGGGCAGCTAACGTAGCTACGTTAAGTGTGTTCTGCTCTCGCAAACAGAACAATGGCGGCATGTCCGAAAGTAGAAAATGAATAAACGCTTGCCGATTGGTGGTAAGGACAGCAGGAGGTGGGTGCTAGCGGTGTGGCGTAATTGGCCGAATCGACTGTCAATCAAAACTTGCGTTAACCCCCTTAACTTTAACCCCTAAGTTAGGGTTGTGACTTAGAGGTGGTCTAGGTCCGGATAGGGGTTAAGAGTTGGTCTAGCCCTTTACATCCATCTATCTAAATATTAATAAATTATAATGAATGCTTAACTACCCCTAAGTTACCCTAACCAGACCTAGACCACCTCTAACTCTAACCACTAACCAGACCTATTCCATGTGGCACTTTAACACTGACCTCAGAATGTGATTTTATATAATGTTTTTATGCAAGCAGATTGCAATCGGTGTGTACTACTAGTACTACTGTGGGTTCTGTTTACTTAGTTTACAGTATCCTGTTATAGAATAAACCGCTGCCAGACACAGCAGAGAGATAGAGGACAGACATGACAGAGGACAGACACAGCAGAGAGAGGACAGACATGGCAGAGAGAAAGGAAAGACGGCAGCAAACAGAAGACGGACAGAGTTCAGCGTCGTCTCTCTGGTCAGAAACAACGTCACCACATCCGTAATGCTCTCCTTGATGCATACATTGGACCATGTCTACACCAACATATACTGTAGGAGCAACAATACATTGAACCATGTCTACACCAACATATACTGTAGGAGCAATAATACATTGGACCATGTCTACACCAACATATATACTTCCTGTGTATCACTTGTGCCACCGACTCAGATTCCCCTAGGTTAAAAAATAAATACGCAATTTAAATCAGAAAATGTTCCATGTTGACTATTTCTGACAAGTTTTTTCCATTAACTAAAAATAGACAAAAATGTCACCCGTTTTCGTCGACTAAATCTAGACTAAAACAAAAAAGACAAAATTGAGACAAACTGACTAAGACTAAAATGCTCAGACATTTAGTTGACTAAAACTGACTAAACGAAAAATAAATGAAGATGACTAAATATGATAAACGAAAAAGGAGCACTTGACACATGACTAAGACTAAAACTAAAATGACAATAGCTGCCAAAATTAACACTGTATATAAGCTAACATTAGCCGAGTTTATTCTATGCAAAATGTGCTAGCTAGCTAACGTTAATCAATAAAGATCCTCACTGCGATTAGTTAGTTATCATAACCATCGGCAATCGCAGTGAGGATCTTTATTGATTAACGTTAGCTAGCTAGCACATTTTGCATAGAATAAACTCGGCTAACGTTAGCTTATATAGCTAGCAAACTATAATTCTAGTTAAAGCTAGCTAGCTAACGTTAATCAATAAAGATCCTCACTGCGATTGCCGATGGTTGTGATAACTAACGTTACGTGCTACAGTAGCTCCTATCGTTGGACGAGCTATGCTAGCTCTCGTGACTACAGTTCCTTATACGAGCATTAGAAAATGTCCACAATGCTATTCGCAAGAATAGAAAATAAATTGAAAAGCCTAATAAGAAGCTATACATAGCCTAAACTGCTGTGCTGAAAGCTAGTAAACACAGCATCCCCTGTTGCCTACCCACAACAGAAATTAATTTATGCACACGTGCATCTCATTTCTATGGCTTAGTCACAAACGTTATTTATACAGAGACATTTGACAATTGCCCATTAATGGTTCATACATGCTGTATAAAGACAACGGAAATCTATTATTTTTGTTAAACGGCCTACAATATGACATAACCTAGTTCTAGATTATGATAGGCTATAATCAGTCTCACTCATCAAAATGTTTTCTAGGTTATGGTATCTCAAACTAATTAGGCCCTCTGCTATGACAAATGTATAATAATACAACTATACTTTTTCTACCCCTTGAATTTTTTTTAACTACAGAAGTCTGCTGCATTTGGCTCAGAGTGACTCCCCCCACTCGGAAGCAATCTAACCTCTGCTTTTTTTAGCAGCATATTCAGTACACAAATTAGTCCAAAGATGATAAAAGGATCAACAGGACAGTCGCAGAGTTAATCTGTATGGACCAAGTTCCAATATATATACAGTTGAGAAAGCTGGGTTCAGAACCCTTGTACAGCAACTGTTTTGAGTGCAAAAAAAGTTCTCCAGCATTTTGAATGCCATTGCTTTTAATTTATTTATTCTTGTCATTGTTCATTGTTGTGTTTTAAAATAAAGAACAATAATGACATCTGAGAGTGTTTCCCTGATTTTGAGAAAGTATTGAAATTCATATTGGTATAGTATCGAAACAAATGTTGGTATCGTGACAACCCTACTATGGACATATTGTGTCTATTACTAGGCTTGCTTAAATTGTGATGAAACAAAGTAGAATATGAATTATGATTCTCTCATCCGGACCAATGCAATTTGAAATATTATTATAGAATAGCAGGCCTATAAATGACTTTATTATAGCCAATTCGCACATTTATGGATTGGGCCAAATCTTCTCTTTCAAATGGCCGAGTTCAATTTGGATTTAGTATCACCAGGCGTGCATGAAGAACAGATAATGAAATCTACTGTATGTACAGTAGGTTTTTTATTCTTGTAAGAGATCCGCCATTTTGAAACTGATTTCAAATCGGATGGTTGCTAAATGCTCAAAATAGGGGAGACAAACTAGCTGCACTCCAATATGTGCCAATAACGTTCAGTTTTGTGGTATATAATCCAGAGTAATAAGAAAAATAAAAAATAATAATCATTCATTTGCTTGAAGAAAGCTATAGGCCTTTGGGAAGTGTAGTTTTCAAAAATTCCAACGCTCATTGAAAGCTCTGGATGTCCTCTTCTGAAAATGACTACATTCACAGACGGCCGGTAATTCAAAATCGCAGATTTCCACGATAACAAAAAGAAAATTAAACTAAAATCGCACTAATAACACTTTAACCTATTGGTAAACAAACGTATTGATGAAAATATACATTATAACTGCTGTTGTGACATGGTTGTTTATTCTTGAATACGTTTGGAGGAAAAAAATTATAATTGTCAGACAGTGTAGAGAGCTTTATTTATAACGTGATATCCTTTTGGGACAGGTACCGGTCCCGTCGGGTGGAAAAGGTTAAGAGGTTAACGGGGCGAATTAATAGTTTTGTTTTTCCACAATATAGACTTTGAGCTCAATTCAAGGCTGATGCCGTACAGACAAGCACGGAAGTCAGGATGTTTCAAAGTAAAAGCTCTACTCTGATAGAAAACGGACACTTTCTGTCTCATGACATCTTCCGTGCATGCCGATCAGCTTAGCATTCTGCCACAAAGGTTCATATTGTGGAAAAAATACAAGACCATTAATCACCAAATTACAACTAAACCATAACAGTACGCACAGTAGTAGGACTTTTACAGCCAATTAGAGTGACCACAGAGAAACTCCTATGGATGCAGAAACAAACGAGCCTTTGAGCATAAGTGAGCCAGATCCAAATATCAAAACACTATCTTCAAAGCCACTAACGTTCAAATGTAGACTAATTATAACTTGTATTCCTACCAAGTCCTGATTTACACATTACTAAGAAGGTCATTGCACCACTCCAATAGGGGCAGTCGGCAACTCATCTTTGATTGTTGATTGGCTCGTCTTAGCAATGACTTTTATGTCAAAATTGTACATGTCACAAGTAATCGCTGTGCAACCTAATTTTAGTAGCTGATTAATAACAAGCTAAGTAGTTACTAAGCCTCTAGTTTGGATTTTACAACCTTAGAGAACTTGGGTTTAGCTGGTGCAACACAAGTAAAATCAGTAAGTGTATTGGACAAGATTGACATTTAGAAGAAAGCCTCAACTCTGCATGACAAGACAAGAATAATACTAGATAGATAATACATAGATAGATATTATATTGTCAAAACAAGTCTGACGTTTATCTTGCATCACAGAAAGACATAAATTAAGACAAGAAACGGGTGCATACATCTAACATAACATTACAATCCCAGAAGACAATATTCAAGGCCCTTCAATCTGTATTTGATCTGGGATTAAGCTCTATGGTTAATTTTAGGATTGTCTGGTGCTTCTACAAGACCAATTATTAGAAATCAAACCATGACTTGGAACAATATACAGGCTAAGGTACCTCCAATGTACCAGCGATTCAGAATCAGAAAGGTCTTTATTGCCAAGTATTTTTCACATACAGGGATTTGCTTTGGTCGTTTTCGGTGCGACATTAACGGCCAGATAATACAATAAAGAGGTGGAGTAAAATAATGAAATATGAACTAAGTTGTGCATAATATAATTATGAAATAAATTATAGGCCAGGGCTCTACAACTGTAAATAAAGAGGTTGAATAAAATTAAATGGGATATAAACTAAATTAAATATAGCACAATAGAATATAGTACAATTATAAGTAAAACATTGAATGGGAATAAGAATAGGCCAGGGCTGTACAACTGGGCAAGATGTATTGTGGTCAAGTATATACACTAATTAGAATGAAATAACAATACAGTGCGATGGGATAATTAGCATGGCTGTGCAATAGGGCAGTTATGTGCAAAGAGTATGAATCAGCGAAGTATGAACAAATATGTTTTGATTGTTGATGCAAGTATATAGTCCAGTAGGGATGTGTTAATGTAACACAGTGGGGGGTGTCAGTGAGGGACATACTGTAACCCTGTTCCGCCGCGCGTCTTGTCTCTCCAGCCCAGCAGGAGGCGCAGCGAGCTCAGTTCTACGTGGAGAAGGCCAAGCAGGACCAGAGGCAGAAGATCATCCAGGCAGAGGGAGAGGCAGAGGCGGCCAAAATGGTGATCTCCTTTTTCATCTCCGAATTATTACTGCTAAAGCAACTAAGGGGAGGACGTCCTCTTTGAACTTGACTCAAAAGTGCTCATGGATTGGACAGTGGTTGTGTGAGCTCTTACACCCGAACACATTGTCTTCACTTTAATTATAAATGTAACATTTCATTCTCTGACCTTCTTCAGTACATATATATATTAGGGCTGTCAGTTTATCGCGTTAATTAGATTAATTAATTACGTTATGAAAATTAACTCAAAATTAATTACAAAAAAATGTTTATTTTTTTTTATAATAATATTTTTTTTGTATCTCATTCATTCCATAAGCATGTAGAATACACATTTACAGATTTTTTTTTAATATGGTCCATTTGCATGTTCTTGGTATCTGATTCTAGGGACATCTATGAATCTCAGGGAATGTATTCCCAGTGTCAGAAATACTGTGGGCTAGATCCACAAAGAATGGATTGCACGGTGCAAGTTGCACCCTTACTTACAATTCATTATGAATTGAAAATGGGGGACCCTGATGTAAACAAGACGAAAGTCTTTCTCTGGTCTGCATTCCCCTAACAATTGTGTGTATTGAGCCGTATTGTACCCATTCTGCAATCTGTTAATAACATTTTCAATCAATCAATCTGCGCGGTGATTGATTGAATGAACATTTTATTTTGAGTAAATTGTAATTAACCAAATGACAATATCAATACATTTTTTTTTTTATCTTTGACTGTGAATAACACCATGCTCAAATTGACCAGACCTGAAAAATCTAAGCAAATTAATAGATGGAAGATGATTAAACAGAAGGTTTTGTAGATACAGTACTGAATTCTGCCATCCGGACACATGCAATTTGAAATATAATTATAGAATATAGAATATGAGGCATAAAATGGTAATGCGATTAAAATGCGATTAATTAGATTAATTAATTACAAATTCTGTAATTAATTAGATAAATTTTTTTAATCGCCTGACGGCACTAATATATATATATATATATATATATATATGATAGCGCGCACGCGCAAGTGAAGACTGTGCAGGTATTCCTGACTCCTAAACGTAATTATTTACTCAAGGTTTTTATTAAGAGACTCACTACATACCAGTACTATATATAAAGATGACTCTTCATCACCATGGTGATGCACTATATATATACCAGTACTATATATAAAGATGACTAGGGGTGTAACAATGCATCGATCCTAAGGTGACCATGGCTATACACTATATACCAGTAGTACTGTATATAGATATTAATAAATACAGTTAACTGGCCAAGTCAGAATCTTAAGAACCTACAAATCTACCAATCAATTCACTTCTATCTTGTCTGCATTTGTTTCACTCTGTAGAACGGTCGGCCTTAACTCATTCCCCGCCAACAACGATTCTACTCGTTATTGGGCGCCATCCTTTGAACACCAACAACGAGTATACTTGTTATTTGATCGTTTTTCCTTTTTTTTTTTTTTTTATATATTCTATTCAATGTCACAGACCTGTATGTTGCCGTTAAAATACTACTACTATGGCGCGACCCAGGTGAGTCGCCGTCGGTTTTGTGCCGCAAAGATTGTGCATACTTTTAGCTATTATGTTTATTTTTACTACTTTTTTAAATGGAAACCACACTGGCGGGGACGTCATACGACCACCAGTCACTTATAGACCTAAACTCCGGACTTAAAGAGGAGTTTAGAGACACTTTATGCCAAGATTGGCCACCGGAGAATAGGCGGGAAAAAGACAAAGACGGCGGTAGGACAAAACACGTGAAAAAAAACAGGGGAAGGAGAAGCGGAATCAGAACCCAGCGTCTCCTGCATTGGTGGTGAGCGCCTTGCCCACTGCACCACCTAGCCGCCCCTGTCGGACCATTTCTTTACCTCACGTGACACGATGGAGTCACGTGATCTCTGCCTGTAGGCAGGAATAAGCAAGATGGAGTCATGGTCCGATGTGCTTCTAGCCCCCGCTAATGGCGGAGCCGGTACTGCCTTGTAGCCGGCTCTGAACGGGGTGTAGCAATGATCCAGCGTGTTTCCTCCCCTGGTGGAGCAGGCCATGTGCTGAAAAAAGGATGGCATCACTTTCTTCAGATTCGCCTGGTTGAAATCGCCGGCTATGATCATAGCTGCGTCCGGATGTTTAATCTGGCCCCTGTAGCTCCGCCAGGGCCCTGGCGGTGTTCGCTTGGGGAGGGATGTACACCGCCGTCATGATGATCGCGGTGAATTCTCGGGGGAGAATTGAATGGCCAGATGTTCCAGGTCCGGGGAGCATGAACTGGAGAGTATCTTAAAGGAAAACTCCAACATGGCGCTGATTGTGGATTTTAGGAGAAGACTGCAGGGGACACACACACCACTGAGGATAAACGGGGCTACCGTGACAGGGTGAGCAGCTTCAAGTACCTGGGGGTCCACATCTCAGAGGATTTGACATAGACAACACACATAGACTCAGTAGTAAAAAAGGCGAAGCAGCGCCTCTACCACCTGAGACGGTTAAGGAAGTTCAGAGTATCTGGGAAGATACTCAGCCGAGCGCACCACGGGTATTGCACTACCGCCCCTGCAGGTCCTATATAACAAGAGGTGCAAATCCAGAGCCTGCAGAATAATGAAAGACCCTCACCACCCCAACAACAGCCTGTTCAAGCTGCTGCGGTCAGGCAAACGCCTGCGAACACCAGCAACTAGGACCGAGAGACTTCGGCTCAGCTTCTTTCCCCAGGCCATCAGAGCCTTGAACACTGAACTCTCCACACACATGAGCACACACACAACACACACGCTCACACACTAGCAGCCACTTTAACATGAGCACACACACACTCATGCTGCACACGCTCACACTTATGGTCACTTTACAAAAGGAAAGGTCAAGAATAGTATAGTATAACTTGAGATTGTGTAATATAGCATTGTATAGCAGTATACTTAAAGACCCAGTGACCCAGTGTACATAAAGACCCAGTGCCTCATCCGTAGCTAACAGTGTATCGCACTATCACAGGACCTAGCATGTCCTACCATGCTCTGTAAAAACTCATGTACATATACCGATATGCCCTACTTTGATTACTTGTATTATTGCTAGGGATGCTCGATATTGGCTTTTTTACCGATACCGATATACCGATATTGTCCAACTCTTAATTTCCGATACCGATATCAACCGATACTGATATATGCAGGGCCCCCCCCCCCCCCCCCCCCTATCAGTGCAGCCTAGCAGTAGCAGTACAGAAGAGTGGCGGATGTGACGTCGGTAAACAAGCCACACACACCGCAGAGCAAAAGCGGGGGACACAGTGAATGTGGAGCGGCCTCGGCTCTTACCAGAGAGTGAACATGTTAATCTTTCTGAAAAATAACTGCTAGAATACTCAATCAGCAGCAGAGTAGTTAATTGCTGCTAGATTGTTTGTTTAATCAATTGTAAAATACTTTCATTTATTTGTTATTTAAATATATAGATGTGTATTTTTTGATCAGCAGAATAGTTCATTGCTGCTAGAGTGGTTTGTTTACCCTTAGTTTATACCTGTTGTTTTGTAAAATACAATACCTTTATTTATTTTGTATTTAAATATATAGATGTGTACCTTTTTAGTTAATTTGTAAAACATATTTTCTTTAAATAAACATAACATTTGGGGGAGCTCCCGTAGCTCACCGCATATCTCGGCGCTATTTCTGCGTCGGGGAAAACCGTGCTCGTTACGGATCTGGGGGACACGAGTTCGATTCCCGGACCCGCCGTCATTTCTCAGAATGTCTTCCCCTGCTCTACATCCCATTTCAACCTGTTTCTGTCGTCATGCTTGACCAGAAAAGCGATAAACGCTAAAAAATAAAGTTTAAAAAAAAATAAAATAAACATAACATTTATTTAAAGATGTGTGTATATATATATATATGTTCTAAATAATAATAACTTTATTTTAGTGCGGTCAGGCGATTAAAAAAATGTATCTAATTAATTACAGGATTTGTAATTAATTAATCTAGTTAATCACATTTTAATCTCATAACCATTTTATGCCTGATATTCTATATTCTATAATCACATTTCAAATTGCATGTGTCCGGATGGCAGAATTCAGTACTGTATCTACAAAACCTTCTGTTTAATCATCTTCCATCTATTAATTTGCTTAGATTTTTCAGGTCTGGTCAATTTGAGCATGGTGTTATTCAGTCAAAGATGAATAAAAAAAATGTATTGATATTCTCATTTGGTTCATTACAATTTACTCAAAATAAAATGTTCAATCAATCACCACGCAGATTGATTGATTGAATGAAAATGTTATTAACGGATACAGTACGGCTCAATACACACAATTGTTAAGGGGATGCAGACCAGAGAGAGACTTTCGTCTTGTTTACATCAGGGTCCCCCATTTTCAATTCATAATGAATTTTAAGTAAGGGTGCAACTTGCACTGTGCAATCCATTCTTTGTGGATCTAGCCCACAGTATTTCTGACACTGGGAATACATTCCCTGAGATTCATAGATGTCCCTAGAATCGGATACCAAGAACATGCAAATGGACAATATTAAAAAAAAAAAAAAAAAAATGTAAATGTTTATTCTACATTCTTATGGAATGAATGATACAAAAAAATTTGTAATTAATCTAATTAACGCGATAAACTGACAGCCCTACTTTATTTGTATAGCACCTTTCATACAGGGGATTGCAGTTCAAAGTGCTTTACATCAGTAAGATGTAAATAGTAATGAAGTAATAATAATACATTATTTATTTATTAAATTATGTTTATAGATTTTTTTTTTTTTTACAACTGAGGTAGATGGATTACATTTTTAGAGACTAAAGTACTGAAAAAAGGTACCGTTGGGTACCGGTATCGATTCACAGGTACCGGTATGACGGTATCGGTTAACATGTTAAAGGTACCCATCCCTAGTGTCCCGGGACGAAACGCCAATGCTTTTAGTAGAATTCACATAGAGCCCTATAACTCAGTTTCCCAGGAATTAGCCTGGATCACTCCGAAACTATACTTATATTCACCACAGGATAACGTGCAAATGTATGCATAACATTTTTTTCTTTTTTGCATCTTCGACAGAAGATGGTTACTGTCAAGTGACCATAGTATTGTATCCATAGCTATAATATAGATATAGCTCTACAAACAAGGTAACACTCCTATCTTTAAAGCGTGGCCTGGCTAGAACAGGGTGAGGCTAGTCCCCGGCGGTCAATGAGTTAATGTTCTCCTAAACTAGGTCATTGGCAAGATCAAACTCATGCACATTCTGGCAGTGGCTGGTTTGTTTCCTGTTCCTCAAACAACTGCCGTAGCCAACCTGTCGAATGTATTTATTTGTCAGTTTGGTTGCATGTTTATTGTTGTCTTTTAAGCTTCTGTTGACAAATTGCGTCATCACTGATTTAGAAAATTAACATTAATTGTAAGGCAGTTATTTATTTAATGATGCATGTGTCTCCCCCCACACACACACCTAATGGTTACCGTACATGCGTGACGAGAGCGATCTTATAAATGCATTGTGAACCTCTGACTAGGGCTGTCTTAAATACTTCGAAGCTTCTAAGCTTCGTTCGATGGCACAAGCTTCGTTCGATGGCACAAGCTTCGAACATTCAAAAAAAATCGAAGTTTATAAAAAAAAGAAAAAGATAAAAAAAAAATTTAATTTTTTTTTTACTTCGATGTGTGTGTGTGTGAGAACTACCCATCCCAGTTAGGACAGCCGCCGAATCCCGTCCAATCTTTCGCCGTCGACTAAAGACTCACTTCTTCAACCATTATCTGAAATGATTAAAAAAAAAATAAAAAAATCTAACCGTGACTAACCTTACTGTCATGCACTTTTCCTAATAAACTAACCTACACTGTAACACGCAACACTTTGATAAACATTGTTACTCAGCTGATAGAGTTGTACCCTTCTTGCTGTCTTGTCGTACAGAACTTGTAAGTCGCTTTGGATAAAAGCGTCAGCTAAATGACTAAATGTAAATGTGTGTGTGCGCGCGCATGGGGCCATTGGGTGGGGCTGGGGGACAAATACACTGGAGGAAAGTAACCCAGCTCAGCACTGCCCAAATTATATCATCACTATTGCCTGTTTGAAGGATATCATCCTCAAATACATATACACCTACATGCCTTGTAGAATTCCACACATAAGAAAGATACTGGGATGAATAAACAAAATAGGAAATAAAATTTAGATAAGGTGCTACTGAGATGTTTTGGTGAGTTCTTTGTTTTTTTGTGGAAGTTGCCCTTCTTAAAAATGCATGAACATTCACTGATAATTGGTCTGTAGTGGAGTCTACAAGGTCTACATTGCCGGACCATGTAGAATCCGGACCTTGTAGACTGACATAATTCTGTGCATAGTTTAGTCTACACAGGCCATATTTCAAATAATCAAAATCTTACTTCATTCATCTTAAACATTCTTGATTTGGGGGATTGGTAGTTCCCATGAAATCTGAAGTTGTTCAAACGACAACAGCGATCCACCTTGAATTAAATCACACAGCCGAGTGAAACCTTGTTGGCTCAGTCACGAAAGGGGCTACTTAATTAATTAATCCAACCCACTTTATTTATAGAGCACATTTAAAAACAACAAAGTTTATGAAAGTGCTGTACAAGTCCCACAACATAAGATAAAAAAATAAAATAATATTTTTTTTAAAAAAAATTCGAAGCTCGGCCCCGAAGCTTCGATTGCCAAAAAAAGCTTCGAAGGTCAGCCCTACCTCTGACGCACCTAATTCTTTGCTATTGACGTAGGATGCATCATTAGCAACAACCTGAAGAGTGGCAGAACTTGTTCAAGTAATGCCCTCTTGGCTGTTGTTCCTGAATGGCGTCTAACCAACCCTCCCTGTTTGTCTCAACAGCTGGGTCAGGCCGTGACGAAGAACCCCGGGTACCTGAAACTCCGGAAGATCCGGGCAGCCCAGAACATCGCCAAGACGGTAGGGAGAGCAGCGGACACGCTGTGCCGCCTCATGTCGCTCAATGAGCGAGGCACTGAGACTGCCAGGTTTGAGGGGGTGGGGGGGTTGACTCTCACAAGGACCACCTATTCATAAGTCTTCTCGCGACATGCCACGTCGACCAATATGGCCCAGTGCCACGATTGTAAGCAAATATCAGGTGATCATCCTTAAATGACAATCACCTGTTCTTCACCGACCAAGATAGCTGTGATCGAATACTAAAATTGTTCATGGTAGTGCCTTTTGCATAAGAGTCCACCGACCATGTTTATTACGCTACGTTTGTTGTAGGGCTGGCCCCGAACTTTGGAATGGTTTGGCATTCGGATGATCCATTTTATTTATATATTTTATTATTATTACTATGTGTAGATTATCTCCTGTTTGTTCATTATGAGCCGCCGTGTGTGGGGGGGGGGGGGGGGTGCTCTACTGATCATTGATTCACATATGAACTAATTTCTGCACTATGCAAACGGAGGACAACAATTATAGACGTAGCCAACTAAGCCCTAGTCCACTCCACACCTACATGTATATTTTAGAAAACTTTATTTTGTCCTCCCTCTTTTATATATTAAAATATATTATAATAATAGACTTTCCACACCAACTGTGTTTTAGTAAATCTCTGTCCACAATGCAAAATGAGAAGTTTAAATGGTGAGTTAAAAAGCACTCCGTCATTTAGAATCAGTGAACACTGCTGCCATTGTGATGTGACATTACGACACAACATTTGACCTCGTTACCTGCAGTATTCCTCATTTTTAGACATGTTTTTGTGCGAACGAACATTTGCAGCTTCGTTCAGAAACATCAACAAATGTCTGAAGCCTAATAACTGGCATCCAGGCCTAGTTTGTAGCAGTATGTGGTTGTATAGGTTTGAGACCACTAGATGGCGCCATAAGGTCAAGTATTTAATGGAGGTGGGCAGCATAACAGTGTAACTCTTACTGGAAAGGTAAAGGCAGTAGAACAGTATCTGTGTGTGTGTTGAGGAACAGCTCACTTTGTTCTCTAAAGCACCTTTCACACATGCACTGGACTCCTGATGTTAACTGCACATTAATCGGAGCATGTGCGAACACAAACAAATTATTTTGTGCAGAGTCTACCCTCCCAGCACCAAGTCTTAAAAGAACACGCTGACATTTTGGGAAATTAGCTTACGTCTTCTTCAGAGAGAGACAAGAAGATGGATGGATACCAGTTTCCTCTCTGTGCGTTCAGTAGAAAGCTATCTGGCTGCATGTTAGCCTAGCTTAGCACAATGAATGGAAGCGGACAGTGCCGGTTAGCCTAGGCCAGGGGTAGGCAATTAAGTTTGGCCGAGGGCCAAATTTCTTCCAAGCCATTATATGGGGGGCCGGAAACAAAAACAATGGCTAATTTTATATGTTGATAGTGAAAACATTTTAACTCTGTGACAGACCACCTTATAACTAAGACATACATTTGTGGCAGAGGCAGATAATGGACAAAATAAACGAGCTGCATAGGTGGCCTAATAAACTGTAACCGACATACACATTTCCACTGAACATTATACATTTGTCTGTTTGCCATTTTATTATATAACCAGAGACAAGCGCCTCTCTCTTATTGGCCTATCTTACATTACGCACAACCAATGTGTCTATCTGACGGCCCTTTCTGTGGAGCACACTGGACTATTGAGAAACCATTTCTAGCATTTCCATTGGCTATAGTGACAGACATAGATATATGATAAATGGATAAATACAGCGGATTAGATGCAGTCCAGAGAAAACAACCAATCTAGATATTTCAAGATTCTATGCTTTACATCCGCGCATTCTCTGAGAGATGCACTACATTTTTAGATGACAATCGATTCCGATACAATAAAGCAAGTCTTTATCACAAACAAATCCAAAGATATTTAATGTTTTACAAAACATGTCTAGTGTTGCGCCAGGCTTTAGAGGGTTAAAAGCCTAATAGTATTTTTTATTTAGTTAATAAATGTCTCGTTGTAATTCCTTATATACCTAATGTAGCGCATCTTCTTGAAGCAGATTCAGCTTTTTTTGCTCTGATTTGACTTCAGTTTAATTGCATTGTTACTGTTCACATGTGTGGTGCCGTTAGTCATACAGTATATAAGTAAAGATAAAGTTTGAATGACTTACTGAACTGATGTTTTAATCTCACACCACACATGTGGTGTGTGGCTTGTTTGTTATTTCAGCACCAGGCGCTGTCCACCGACTTTTTTCATGTTGAGCAAGCTCTACATTGCACCTCGCTGCCTACCTGTTATTCACTCTCAACATGGATAAAACAACGTATAATAAGCATTCTTTAGGTGGTGGTAGTTTCTCTATTTGGACATTATAGCTAACATATAGCCTAGCCTAGTTGGTCTGATATATAAAAAAAATAAAAATAAAATTTTATATTCTGAAGGGCCAGATATTATTGCTGGCGGGCCAATTTCGGCCCGCGGGCCGCCTATTGCCAACCCCTGGCCTAGGCATTGTCCAACTAACACCTCTCCCGAAGGTTAACCGGCACTAGGACTAAGCCAGATAGCTTTCTACTGAACGCACAGAGGAAACTGGTATCTATCTTCTTGTCTCTCTCTGGAGAAGACTGTAAGTTAATTTCCCAAAATGTTGGCGTGTTCCTTAAGTCTGTGTAATGACCAACTGAGCCCATGTCGGAACACAAGCAGATCATTATTTTCCCCCGCTGGTAGTTTAATGAAACGGTATGGGTTGTGGATCAAATGTATGTGTTATCTTCATTCTCTTTCATTCTTGACCAATGAGAAGACGCATGAGGCATTTGTCTCAAAAAGGTTTGAGCGAGTTTGCCAGGTGCACCCATTATCCCAAATCAAAACCCACCTTTTCACCAAATTTGTAAATGACTCTGCCTGATTTCCCCTTTTTTCTTTAGTTTTCTTTCTTGCCTTTTGATTCATTTTTGTTGTTACGTTGTTCCCTGTCCCCCTCCCTTAGCTGTTAAGCGCCTTTGGTCTCCTGAAAGGTGCTATATAAATTTAAGATATTATTATGTTCCAAAAAGTGACTGTGGATACATTTATATTAGATGTGTGCTTCTGTGTTTTATCCTGTATGAAAATATTATTAAGTAGTCATAATTTGTTAATAAATATGTCAGCTTTTGCTCGGTAATGCTTTGAAACAGGAGCTTTTTTAAATATCAAGTCGAGATGAGATGCTGGCCAGTTTGCTCCACTGTCTGAGGATCAGGTATGAAACAGTTTGCTCGTCATCCAAAAACGTTTATATAAATTAAGTTTATGATACAAACATTTTGAATTGATTGTAAACTAGGCTTGGGCCATAGGGCGATATTATCGTTTACGTATCCTGCATGTGGCCACGATAATAGCCCTCGCGTGTCCCCAATTACAGAACAATATTTAATTATGAATCTGTTATGAAACTTCCTGTTGTGAAACTTGTTCTATAGTCTCATTTCCCTCTTCCTCTTGCTTCACCGCATTGTTGTAGCAGATCAAAAAAGGTAACATTATGCAAGCCTACATTCTGACCCTGTACCAATAGACCACTCAGAAGACTGTCTCCCGCACCTCCACAGCCGTAGCTACAACCACTTAATGTCAAGGCTGTCCACATTCATTCATTTTCTCTCCCCACTCTCTCTCCCATGATTTCGGAATACCGGAAGTGTTGCGGTAGTCTATGATGTTACCGCATGTAGCCTAACTTAGTGGTGAAAACGTTGGAAAGATGTCTGCTCTCGGTAGCAAAAATATGCAAATGTGCCTAACCTGATGTCAACTTTTTCACTGAACTGAGTCCCTCCTACTGAAGCCGCCTAGCTCTCCAAACTATGCAGTGTAAAATACAGTAAATGATGGGCACAAACGACTCCATAAGGCACAGACAACTGAGTCTATATTCTAACAACGATCAACAACTGAGACTGTTTAGTCGAGGTTTAAGCAAACGCAACATATTTGATTTGCAATATGACTCACCAAGCCATTGTATCGTTTCCGATGTGAAAAAGGCAGTCAGTGATGCAGAGTTCTATGCACTGACCACAGTTGAATTTCAGCCTTTCGTAAACAATTTATATAGTTTCACTGCATTTTTTTTTGTGCTGTACGTAACATTATTGGTCACTGATTTCATTTGCAAGATTTCATGTTTTGCATCACGCCCTCGCTCTATCTAGGTGCGCAGAATTTCCATATGTGCGAACACGTCTGCCATGCAGAATCGTATGTGTGCTACATGTGCAAAAGGGCAACTCCAGGCAATGCCCGCAACCCCGATTCTCTGCACATTGTCCAGTGTTCAACAGTTGGAAGTGTTGACTTTACAATATGAATCCATTTTGTGGATTCAGTGAAATGGAAGTTTGAGGTGTTGTTTTTTTATATAACTTTCTTTTTTTGTTGTCTGCTTCCTTAATGTAGATGGCGCAATCTCAGAACAAGATTTACCTGAGTGCAGAGAACCTGGTGCTCAACCTCCAGGACAGTAGCAGCTTCAATAAGTAAGTTCAGTCCATAGTTTTTAGTATGAATCATTTGAATTTTAACACGCAACATCTAGGGCTTCAAGCTGTTTTTTTGGCTATTTCTGACTATTTTTGTGATTTATAAAAAGGAAAAATGTACTCTTACCCATCAACATAATCATTGGAAACTGAACTATCTTATTAACCCTTTACATAGTAAAGAACATTGGAATACAATGATTATGTCTTGATGTTGAAGCTGAACCTAAAGTTGTCCCTCTCTCCCTCATCTTCCACCTCCAGTTTGACATTGCCGAAGTAAAAAAAGGAAGAATGCCTGAAGAATTGTCATTCCGTATGTCCAGTCAGCTCTGCCTCTCTTCAGATCCTGCTTCTTTCCTCTTAATTATCCTTACACTTGTCAATACTGACACCCCCCCCCCCCTCAGACCACCTCCATATACACAGGTCTTCCAGTCTGTGAACTGTTGATATTTATAATAAGACCTACTGTATGGTGTTGTGTTACAGAAAAACGTGTCCCTGGTTTATCACTGACGGCAAATTTAGAAAAGCGTGTTTTTGAATGGAGTTTTGAAACCTGGAGACCTGTGTACATGGGTGTCTGTAGATGATGTCTCTGAATCTCAGCTGAGCCTCAGCTGGTTTGAGTTTCAACAAGGCTCCATATGGACACTCCAGTGGAAGACAGAGCAGCAGAAATGACCCAGTGCAACCCCACCCACCCCGAGAGCTTTTGTCATCACCCCCCCAGCTGCCTTCAGATCAAGACATGATGACATGGGTCTTCAGAGCCAACCATTGGGTTCGCTTTTTTCCCACCATAGCAGAAAGGACTCCATATACGTAACCATGTTTTACATTTCGTAACTCTCTCTCTCTCTGGCATAAGCGACTCATTCAGTAGGCCCACCGTTTTTGCGAACAACACATGTTATGTTGCCGGTTATGTTATGTTGCCGGTGTGTCGCGCTCGGTTCCCTAGAATTTACGTCTGGTTTGAAAACAGCGGGCCTGGCGAATGCCAATGAGTATTTACGTCACATGTTTATGAAAAGGCACCGCTGTGAATGCTTCATACAGTTAGTATAACAGTAATATTACTTTAGGCTACGTGTTTCCCTTTTTTTTTTAAGTTGAGTAATTTAAACCACATGTACATCCTTTCTGCTTGGCTCTGGATAGTCCATTGATTTAAAAGAAAATGTACTCTAATGAGAAGTGGCTCAAGCACATTGCAATGGGGTTGAAACTGAATAAATATGCTGTGGTTTTTTTTGAGCACCTAAGCAAACATGAGTTTCTTTTCCAGCGATTTTATACCTGTGCTACCTTTTCTAGGTCTGAACTGAAGCGTAGGACTAGCCTATTAATTTTCTCTGTCAACCACTCTTTGGTGATCTGTGCAACAAAAATGACACAGTCTATTCATATACATACTTTCTCCTCTTAAATGTCCAAATGTTACTCTTTTGGTGGGATTGAACCGTGTTCATGTACAGTAATGTTGCACACCATCTCAAAGTGACCTCCGGCTTGTCACCATTAAACTGCTATTGAAGATTGATCTGTCGGGTCTTAAGGTAGAAAGAGCTGGAGGGGACAGTGCGGGTCTTCAAATACATGAACAAACTAAATGTTATCCGGTTGCAAATTTTGATTGATGGATCATCTTCCATTTTGCAGGGTTTAAACAGTGCTGTGGTTATTTATAGCCTGTTGTGAGTGCAGAGAGAAGATGGCAGGGCCCATACTGCAATGCCCTACTGAAGTCTGGTAGATGAGGAAGGAAGGGGGAGGGCCTTACGGAGCCTGTTGTGTGTTGGAAGTGGAACAAGTAACAACACAAAGCACTGGTTCCCGTGCTCACGTTTCTCCATGCACTGAGGCCAGCTACTGTTGCTCTTCTTTTTTACTATGGGTAAATAACAGGAGGGACTCCGAGGGAGAGACGAGTGCTAAAGCCGTTCTCAGGGCTCGGCAGGTTCATTGCAAAGTGCTCTTGTCTTGTATTCCTCCTGGCCGTATGGGGGGTGCAGCTACGGCTCGCTGAATATTCATGAGTGGAAGAGGGCTGAGAGACATGGAGCAGGGGATTGGCTCCCGCTATCCTCCCTCGTTGCCTCTTAGCCAATCAGGTGCGACTGCACCGTTTGAATGATGCCAGCAAGACTTATCTGGATAGTTTTAAATGGGGGGGGGGGGGTGAATCCTTGCTAATATGATATGCGGCGGTGTATTGTGATGATTAACAATGAATTTATACCACATAAATACAGGTGGGGACTGCAAAGCAAAATGGACGAGGCACAAGACAAATAGGGTTGTCCTGTTTTGTTTTGACTGGCGTGTACAAACATGCGGGGTCATCCCGATGTTCCCCGGGTCCAATGTTCCCCGATTGATTGATTGCAATTTTTATTAATTTTTATTTTATTAATGTCCGCATTGTTTCGAACTGGTTAAGCTTAGACCCTCTTTCGAAGTTGGTTAGTGTTTGGAATCAGGGCTGGTGGTCTGTCTATCTATCGCTACCGGGGAACATAGGACCCGGGGAACATAGACATGCTCCCGAACATGCAACCCCTGAAGCCAGAGGAAAGACTTGCTGCTTATTCAACCTGTTCCCCGCCGCCGATTACAGGCAAAGCCGTGTGAAATGCCCGCTATTCACATGACCCCATTTTTGCTATAGTTCACGAGTGCCTGTTTAATCTTTCTGCCTGGTTGATCTGTAGTGCATGATTGCAAATTCGCTATTAAGATTAAGAGACGAGCCGCAACCGCAAGGACGGGAGGGCGAGCTGAGGTTTTGGATACAGTGGAGAGATCCCTCATACACACGCTCACGACTCCTACCGCTCACCCCTCCCGCCCTCTTTCTGCAGTGCATAAACAAGGACGGATTACCGTTCAGCTGGTCCATCTCCATGGAAACACTGACCTCACACTGTGACCGGCAATCTGGGCCGGTCGCCATGGCGATCCACTGCCGTACTGAGAAGAGTGCTGCTTGGGTCTGCCGGTTGCTATGGCGCAGCGGCGCGCTCTGCCGCGTTCCGCAGTACTGTACGCCAACACGGCTCCGATGGAGAAGATGCATTTTTACGCAGGCATCTCCATATTGTCTGTCTCGTACTGGGCATATTGTGTTTGTAAACCTGAACCACGATAACCTCACCAGAGGCATCGTCCCTCGCCTATAGATCACACTTTTCCAACTTGCCAGAACGCAGGCGTCTGCAGCCTTTCGATAATGACTTAACGACAACAGCGTGTTTGTGTGTGTCACATGGTGAGAACTGACGGGCTTGAAGTAAGACAGCAGATTCTTCACCTTAGCGAGGCGCCGCTGCAGTGACTTTACTGCACTATGAGCCGTTTTATCTCATGTGACACAAGCCACGGGACATCGAAGGCCTTTGTACAAACTGTAGCTCAGTCTCAATGGCCAAAGTGTTTTCTGTTTTGCAGGAAGAGTTCCAGAAGGCAGCATTGTACCTACACAACCCTCGGGATGACTCATTTCCTCATTTAGGTGTGCACCCTCTATACTAGTCTCAATCTGAATCCATGTGAAACTCATGGATCCAGTCCTGAAATGTAATTCCAAGCTCCCGCTATACGTTGATCATCTATCGGTGGCGACAGTGTCTCAGTTGGTAGAGCAGTCGTCTGGTAATCCAGAGGTTCCCGGTTCAATTCCTACTCCTCCCTGGCAGCGTGTTGAAGTGTCCTTGAGCAAGACACTAGACCTAATTGCTCCCGATGAGCAGGTTGCACCTTGCATGGTTGCCTCTGCCGCCGTGTTGTGTGAGAGAGAGGGTAAAATATGAGGAACAAATTGTGAAGCGCTTTGGTTAAAAGCGCTATAAATGCAGCCATTTATCTATAGCGTAGATTTGCTCGTTCCACCTCCTCCTCACCCGGTCACTGCAGAAGGCCCTTAATTAAAATGTGCCACCCCATCACTCCAGAAGGCCTCGTGCTCTTAATTTGCTGAGCAGATTGAAACTAATTAACCTGTTTCTTTTTTATGGTTACCCTCGTTCTACAGGTCCCAGGGGAAAGAGAGAAAGTGTGCCCTAGTTCAGAGAGCAGCTTTCGTCATGATTGTTTTGTCGCTTTTGTATAAAAAAAAATGTATGCACAATTGAAGAGTATGCCGCTTCTTATTGTTTAGACTCTCAGAGCATCCATTTTATAATTGCGATTCTTTTTTGTGTTACTGTAATTCTGGATTCTATTGGAGGGTAGGCCTATCCCAATTATGTAATTTGTCCACTCCACACGCTAAAGAAAGTTTGGCAGGACCACATGCAGGAAAATGTATTTGAGTAGGCCTACAGCGGATTGGCAAGCTCTGATGAACTGTTCAGTTACTACTTGTTATCAAATAATGATTTGGTTTGTCAAATTATGTATTTACAAAAAATGGTTCAAGTGAGTGCCAATCCATGGTTATTTTAAGTGTAGCACCATGACAAATGGCTACATTAACAGAAGCTATGTTGTGCAACGACAATACATTATAATTGCTGCTAGTGTGTAGACTAGTTCTAATTCTAAAAAGTGAGATTCAAATCAAGTTTAAAGTTTGTTTTTTTATTTGCAATTGTCACAAATGTACATGTACTTCACAGTGAAATGCTTTGTTCTGTATGAGCACCTGATAATGTGCTTCATACAGTAAAAAAAGTAAAGGCGGAATAACATACAATACAATATACAAACTAAAGTACAGTGAAAGACAATGAGGTACAAAACTTTTAAAGCAAGGTGCAAATGAGGAATGAATAGTGCAAATCTAGATAAATAATAGATAAATATAATGTAGTGTTAAAGTGAGTGTTTGTTTAAAGTGAGTGTGTGCATGTGGATGGATGGGTTGATGATGTTACATAGTCATTGAGCATCCTGATGGCCTGGGGATAGAAGCTCCTGCTGAGTCTCTCTGTACTGGCCATGAGGCTCCGGTAGCGCTTGCTCCGGTAATCACCAGATTAAAAAAAAAATCACCATTTGCTGTGTTGGTAAAACGTTAAACTTTTACGCCATTTGGACGGGTCTCCAGTCAAGGTGAGGAGCCACCTTTAGCCTCTCAGGTTCACTCGACACCATGTGAAGAAATCTGAAGACCTCCCCCTCTTTGTTTGAGGAGTGCCTCTATACTCGCACCGCAGGTCAGACCATCTCGTCTTCACTCTGTCTCATTTTCAATGACTGAAGACGTGCAGGCGCTAGGAGGCACAGAACAGGTTTTGCGCGGGATCCCGTTTCAGATTCAAACAAGTAAAAACTAGTTTTTTCTCTCTTCTGGTGGTGGTTTCCTGTTTACATGCCGCGGGCCCAGCTGCTGTGTTCCACTCTTAAAATCTCATGACTTGCTCGTCTTATAGTAGCCCACCTGAACCATTGTGCATAATGGCTCCTACTAGTTCACAACTGTGGTCCTTACATCCATCCAGCCTTATTGTATCTTAAAAAATAAGGACACAAGGTAGTAACTTAAACCAAATGGAACGCAGCCCTGGTCCCTGGTGTTTGTCTACTCTAGGCCCTCTCTCTTTGGGTTTCCTGTTTCTTTATGCAAGTCAGGAAATGAGTCTCAAATTACCCTGCTTTCCTCCCTCAGCACCACCTCTGCTGTCGCACCTCCTCAGTCCCACCTCCTCTCTCCTCCCTCCCACCTCCTCCCTCTTCCCTCCCAGCACCTCCCCCCCCCTCCCTCCCAGCCCTAGTGCTGCGCTGGGTGGAGTGGGTGTAAAAGGTAGACATCAAGGAAATACCATTGATTTGAATATCCAAGGTTGTTGGGCATGCAAGGTCAAACCAAGGAAGACAAAAAGCTCGATAACATATAGAATATGACAATACATTTTCTTTTACACAAACTTCCGGGCAATTGCAATGCAGTGAGGAGTGATATATTTGCGTGTGTCCCAATTTACAATCACACCACCCATAGAAAAGGGGAAGTGGAGCATATAAGGAGGCCCTGTAAAGCACCACTAAAGCACGTGTTCGCACTTTCACATCTCGCATTAACCTGTTTATTTTTTTCACTCTTACACGGTTGCTCCGGAAAGAGAAAAGGATAAGCACTTCCTCATTTTACTCTCCCCAAAGCGAAGCAGTGAGCTCAAATATTTGTTTTCTGCTCTTGAAAAAAAAACCTAAAAACTTCTCTCCATGACCGTGGCCTTCGACCATGAACACCACATGATGTTGTGTGCACTGGCTTCATTTGGTGTATACCGGGGAAATTGGACTTAGAAATGCTGATTTTGCATCAACGCCAAGAGGGTGTGTGTGTCCTGTTCAGGACATGGCCCACCCATCACTCTTCATCTACTCCTCCTCATTCCCTCTTTCCCAGGTCCTGAGCCCGCCTCTTCATTTGGAGTCCTTTTCCTCAACCAAGCCCATGTATGGTATGGATGGATGTGGAGAGATGGGGGGGAGGACAGAGCAGCGTTCTGATGGAAGTTCAAAACCTCCAGTGACAAAACAGGGAGTGACTTCTTTCCTGGATTCTATCTACGTTCTTATTTTTAGAAAGCATGTTATTTGGTATTTATGAAAGTCTTGTTTGTGTGTGTATGTGTGCGCTTGCGCATGTGAGAGGGAACTGGATGCATTGTAAATCATCTTTTATTTTTCTAAGATGGGGGGGGGGGGGGGGGGGGGGTTGAGTGAATCTCTATTAGCTTTAGCCAACCTGGTAGGCTAAAGTATGTAGGACACCTGTTAAAGAAATAGACATGAGTCTACAAGATTAGCTTTATCCAACCCGGTAGGCTAAAGTAGGTACACCTGTTAAAAAAAATAAAATAAAAAAGGGAATGAATCTACATTTCACAATACTGAAACTTTAAAAACGAGTTATTGTTTTTTTAACAGTAACTTAAATCAAAATTAAACCACGACACATAGTAAACTAAACTCTGCCTACAGAGACTGAGAGACTTGGACGTTTTAAATTACTCGTTTGAATAATGAGGTTTTTGCTTTTTGAAACGCAAAGTTGTTCCCAACAACAACAACTCCAGATCCACACTGATGCCTGATCCGCTCCGTTGTTTACGTCTCTCTTTCACTCCATGGTTCAGGTTTCACTGTCCTTCTCTTCTCCTCGCGCCGCCATTTCATGTTGCTGTCGAGGGCTTTTCGCAAGTCGTGTCATGGAAGAACAATAAAAAACGGTCTTTGTTTCGTCGTTGCTCGATGATTTCAGTGCCATACTCGCAATGACGCAACCCCCCATTTATGACCACATTCAGAAAACACTAACACAGGGTTCTTTGTATTATTTTTTACGTGAAAATATTTTTGTTTAATATTGTAAACAAAACAAAATAAAAAATAAAATAAACGAACTTTATGATTGAAGTTAAAATTACTTTGCATACAAAACTATGATGGGCAAATGGTGGGGCTTGTTTTAACCTCATTATCACGTTCTAGCCTGGGTTATGATTTTGTTATTATTCTTTTGAGCATTTTTGTGTAGAAATAGCCTACCTATACTGTGGATTATTTAAACCTATAGCACAACGCACACAAAAAATAAACTATGAATGGCTCAAATCGTATGGATTAGGCTGGAGCTAGTATATAATCTACTATTCTAATTTCTCACACACCCGAGACAAAAAGGAGCCTAGAAAAAGGCCATCAAAGAGGCTTTTGATGTTGCATGACGAGGGGTGGGTGGGTGGGGCTTGGGAGACTGGAGATGCGGAAGGCTTCCATGTTCTATGGTTTTAAATTCAAATGAAAATTCGTCCCACCTATAGCCTACAGTATATCTCACCACTATTTTGCCTACATTGAAAATAGGATTAATTATGTCCACCGATTGAGCTATTACTAGTCTGGGCTGAAGGAAAATGTTTATTTGGCTACTCCGACCGTGGAATAAGTTTTAAATGTCATTAAGCCAGTAGCCTAGTCTGTTGTTTAACAGTAGGGCCTGTATTTTTCACTGAACAAAGAAACAGCCCTACCAACAGTGAGTAATTAGGTTGCCTGCTAAATGGAAAACGGATGACCATTAAAGCAATGAACGTGACAAGAGAGCCAGTCAATACACTTTTCCATCTGAATGCAACCCCTGTCAGGAGCAGAGGAAATGCTGAGTGCCACCAGCAATTTCCCCCGTCATTGTCATGTTTGGAATGGAACTAAAGTCACAGGGGATGACACAAAAGGGGACAATAAGGAGCCTTACCCACTTGTGGGGATTGTCAATTGTCCCAGGAGTGAACACACACGCAGGGTTTATGGGCTTTGTTTGCCAGAGGAGTAGAAGCCACCAGCCTACACTTCACTGCAAGTGAGACTACAGTCCAATGTTCTGTTGATATACGTTGTCATTTCTGTTTTCATCTTCAAATAAATATGATAAGGAAAGTGGGCAAAGTGAAAAGAAGTGTGAGCTTAATTCAAGGTGAGACACAGCTTTGAGTTTTTGGTTGGCCTTGTATTATTATTATTATTACTATGTCCTAAGATGCGCATTCATGTGGAAGTGAGAATGTGTCACCTCATCACTTCATCAGTAGAAACAACACTAGGGCCTACCAGAGGCACAGGGTTGCTACCTCCATAATTACGCCCCTCAAGGTGACAAATGTTTTTTGTAGAATCATTTTAGTTATTTGTAGCTGAATGTTTTAAAATGGCAAGTTATCCGAAAAGATCCAGGAAATTAAATAAGTCAAGTACGTTTTAAGTATTTGTTTAAACTATAGGGCAGCCCATTAGTTCAGATATTTGAGGCCATTTTCAAATAGGCCTGTCCATCACACACATAATAAACCTCTCCGTAAAACAGGGACACGTCCCCAAGGACTTCAAAATTGCGAGAGTAACACCCCTGCACAAAAAGGGCAGGAAATTAGACCCAGGCAACTACCGCCCTGTTTCTATCCTTAGTTACATCCATCTCGAAAGTCATGGAAAAAATAGTATACGAACAGGTCGAAAAGTACCTCGCGGAAAAAAATCTAATCTACGAATTCCAATCTGGCTTCAGAACATCCCACTCCACTGACACATGCCTTCTCTATTTGAACGACCACATCAAGCAAGAGGTGGACGCGGGCAAATACTGCGGCATGGTCATGCTGGACCTACAAAAGGCCTTCGACACTGTCAATCACACCATTCTGATTGACAAGCTAAAAGCAATTGGTTTTGATAGTTTATCAGTGAGCTGGATACAATCCTACCTGGAGGGGAGAGAACAGATGGTGGAGGTAAACGGTACCCTATCCCCCCCCCCGTCACAGTGAACTGTGGTGTTCCACAAGGAAGCATACTAGGACCGCTACTGTTCCTAATTTATGCAAATTACATGTCGTCAGCTTGTGACTGCAACTTGTTCCTGTTTGCGGACGACTCAGCTCTGCTGGTCTCTGACAAGAACAAGTTACAGGTTGAAAAAACCCTCAGCTCGGAACTAGGCAAAATCTGCATATGGCTCGCCGACAACAAACTATCATTACAAAACAGCAAAACAGAGTCCATTCTCTTCGGTTCAAATAACAAACTCAGCAAGACCGACGGCTTCTCAGTTACAGTGGGTGACAATATTGTCACAAGGAAAGATGAGATTACCTACCTGGGTTCCATCCTAGAGGCTAATCTTTCCTGTGACAAAATGGCATCCAATGTAATAAAAAAAGTCAACCAACAAACTCGATTCTTGTACCGGATCTCCTCTCTGGTAAACAAGAATACCCTGAAGACTCTGGCAGGAGCACTCATTCAAGGGTACTACGACTATGTGTAACGGATATGCACCGCGATAGTGTGACTACGGTGCATGGAAGTAAAACTCACTCCCCAGAGGCATTCAAGCTCAGCGCTTAGAGAGGAATTCCTCTCTTGGCGCAGCGGTTTGTGTTGCTTCCCCCCGTGCGGACGCCCGGGGCTCGACTCCCACTCAAGGCGCGGTCGAAGTTTCGTGGCAGGTACTAGGTTGTACCTGTTACAGTGGTGCCGTGACCCGGATGCCTTGGGTGGTGTGAGTTTAGGGGGGGTGAGTGTAACGGATATGCACCGCGATAGTGTGACTACGGTGCATGGAAGTAAAACTCACTCCCCAGAGGCATTCAAGCTCAGCGCTTAGAGAGGAATTCCTCTCTTGGCGCAGCGGTTTGTGTTGCTTCCCCCCGTGCGGACGCCCGGGGTTCGACTCCCACTCAAGGCGCGGTCGAAGTTTCGTGGCAGGTACTAGGTTGTACCTGTTACATATGCTTGCACCTCATGGTACCAAAGCACAAAATTACAAACATCTCAAAACAAACTGGTCAGACTACTGCTTGACCTTACTCCTAGAACCCACCTCACCCCTGCCCACTTTGACAACCTAGGATGGCTTAGAGTAGACGACAGAGTACAGCAACTTGCAATGGGCCTGGTCTACAAGATACACTACGCGACGGGCGGCTACGTGGCGTAGTGAGCAAGGCGCTCGCCACGAATGTGGAGACGCTGGGCTCGCCTGTTCGAGCCCAGCCCAGCGCTCCACATTGCTTTCAGTTTAGCTGGTCGTTCATACTAATACACATTGGCCGTATTAGGGGGTGGGAAACTGATGGGTGGGGCTCGGGCGTTGTGGACAGCGACTCCTACAGGTCGGTTGGTGCGCCTGCGCAGTAGAATCAGGAAGTGTTGGGGGCAGCGTGAGCCTCCCACGCGTTACTCCTCGCCACTGAGAGATCGAGCTGCGCAGGTGAAAAGATGCGACTGCTGTTACCTCAAGTACCGGAGGGGACTTGTGCTATGTATGACTTAGTCCACATTGCAGCCGGCTTGTGGGAGGCAAGAGACAGCGTTCGTGACAGGGGAGGGTTGAATTGGATGATATGAAATTGGGATGGGAGAAAATATAGAAAATGGGAGAAAAAGTGGATAAAAAAAAAAGATACACTACGCGACCAAGATACCCATGTACATGTCAAAATACTTCCCAAAGGTCAGTGAATACCACGATCACAACACCAGAGGGAGCTCCACAAATCATGTTAAACCCAGATTCGGCTCAAACAAGGGACTAAACACGTTTCGCAATTATGCCACATCAATGTGGAACGCCCTACCCAAAGCTGTAAAGGAATGTGAATCACTACCCACTTTCAAAAACACTCTCAAAGAACACCTACGGGAGACTGCAATTTGAAACTGGCACCTACAAATGTCCTAACCCAGTTGTACAGTAAATGACCAAGTATGGCTTTGTCAGTATTCCAATGTACAGTGTACAGTGTCTCCCCCCCCCCACCTCCAATGTACAGTCCCCACCCACCCACCCAACCCCACCCCACCCACCCAACCTCCCCCAATGTACAGTTTCTACGTCAAATGTATATACACTCTTTTTCTGGACACTTTTTGTATCACAAACGGTACTGTATTTGCAAATCTGATATGTCATAAATGTATAGATGTAGCAGTACTGTCTATCTGTATGTCATGTATGTCATATATGTTACGATGAATTGAAAATGGGGGACCCTGATGTAAACAAGACGAAAGTCTTTCTCTGGTCTGCATCCTCTTAACAATTGTATGTATTGAGCTGTACTGTACCCATTCTGCAATCTGTTAATAAACTTTTCAATCAATCAATCAATCCTCAAAGGCACTAAAAACCAAATTACAAACATCTCAAAACAAACTAGTCAGACTACTGCTTGACCTGACTCCTAGAACCCACCTCACCCCTGCCCACTTTGCCAACCTAGGATGGCTTAGAGTAGACGACAGAGTACAGCAACTTGCAATGGGCCTGGTCTACAAGATACACTACACGACCAAGGTACCCATGTACATGTCAAAATACTTCCCAAAGGTCAGTGAATACCACGATCACAACACCAGAGGGAGCTCCACAAATCATGTTAAACCCAGATTCGGCTCAAACAAGGGACTAAACACGTTTCGCAATTATGCCACATCAATGTGGAACGCCCTACCCAAAGCTGTAAAGGAATGTGAATCACTACCCACTTTCAAAAACACTCTCAAAGAACACCTACGAGAGACTGCAATTCGAAACTGGCCCCTACAAATGTCCTAACCCAGTTGTACAGTAAAGACCAAGTATGGCTTTGTCAGTATTCCAATGTACAGTGTACAGTGTCGTCGTCCCCCCTACCCAACCCCCCCCCCCCCCCCACCTCCAATGTACAGCCCCACCCACCCAACCCCACCCCACCTACCCAACCTCCTCCAATGTACAGTTTCTATGTCAAATGTATATACACTCTTTTTCTGGACACTTTTTGTATCACAAACAGTACTGTATTTGCAAATCTGGTATGTCATAAATGTATAGATGTAGCAGTACTGTCTATCTGTATGTCGTGTGTGTTATCGCTTTGGATAAAAGCGTCAGCTAAATGACTAAATGTAAATGTAAATGTATATGATGAATTGAAAATGGGGGACCCTGATGTAAACAAGACGAAAGTCTTTCTCTGGTCTGCATCCCCTTAACAATTGTATGTATTGAGCTGTACTGTACTGTACCCACTCTGCAATCTGTTAATAAACTTTTCAATCAATCAATCAAACCAAGCTCCAGGCCCAGTCTGTAATCCTTACAAAGGCTGCATTTAGTATGTGAGACTCTGGCCACTAGATGGCAGCATGCAACAAGGGAGGATTTCTGGCAAGCTTCTTTAATGCCACCAGATAAAACCTTTATGAACATAATCAAAGTTTAAGTCCCAGATCCAACGTGTAACGTCTATACATCGCACTTTATTAACTGTTTCCTGAATCAAATGGTTATTGTTTGTTGGAAGATTGATCAGTGAAGGAAACCAGGTAGCCATGTGTTCCCTTGAACTAAACAAGAGTTTGAAGTCTGACATTCCAAAGGCTGAAATGATAGTTTCTACACTGTGGTTTTCATGGTGGAATTCCACCCGCATGAGGCCACAGGTACTATGTCCAAATAAAGAGGATCCTCTATGTATCCTATAGTAAACGTTCTGAAAACATGTAATTATAGGACCAGGGGGTTAAGGCTGGTTGCCCTCTATTTTAATTTTATTTTCTGCATATTATTTGGGCCCTGTTTTGTCTCAAGGGAGTTGAGGCCCTGTGCATCTCTCATAAGTTATAGGTGTGTTTATAGAGTCAAAACATTTAAATAATTTGCAGATTGGTGTGCTGATGCCTCTCTTGCATCACTGCTGATTCTGCCTTGCTTTCTTAATTTTTCCAACTATGAATTGCTGTGTTTTGCCACAAGATGGAGTTAGAGTATTTAGAGATATCCAACTATCCATCTATCTATGTGTAGCAGTCTGGAAAATATGGTATATTATTCAGAACTGCTGACTGTGTTTATATCCCTTTTTGTACACAAAGACATTCTAACTAGTGTCATTGATTCACACGAACAATGACACAAACGCCCCCGTCCAAAGAGCATGTGAATACGGATCATAAATGACAGTATTGATTCATATTTTACAGTGCGTCCCCCTTGTGACTGGCAGGCGGGACCAGCAGGGGGCAGTAGCAGGCAGAGAGTGGCGGAGAGAGCTGAGAGATGATAAAGGGAGGAGTGCAGCGGAAGTCGTTCTCTTCGGCCGTGAACTTGACAACGAGAGGACACAGCTAACGGGAGCTCTAGACAGCCCCGTTGCTGACGTTTATGCCGGAGTGCCCCGGGAGAGGACAACGGGTGATAGGAAGTACTGGCTAGTGGATACGATATCCTAGCAGTACCAGTGTTATGATATGAACAATAAGTGCAGAGTCAGGCACTAACAGTCGAGTTATACCTAGTTACAGTGAGCGGTATAGGTAGCGTGCGGCTAAGGATCACAGTAGCATTGCTCGTGTTATACCTAGTTACAGTGACGGTATAGTCTGCGTGCCAGAGACGTGCGGGACCTCCAAGCAGTCTGCCCGGGCGTCAACAGCTGTTTGCACCGGAGAGCAGCAGCACACCTGCTCCAGGCTGCCTGCAGGACACGGGGAGTTCTTTACCACCAGCAGAGGTCGTCATCGCCGGCACCAGCTCAGCCAGCGCTGTCTCTCTGCTAGCTCCGCCTGCTGACATCCTAGCGAGAGCGTTCGACGCCATCTTGCCTCCCGGACAACAGTGGAGTGGCGAGGCGGCCATTTCGGATGAGTACAAACGAGCATTGATGCTCCCGACTCCATATACAGTATACAGTGTGGTGCTGCCCGCGGGCGAAGTTAACGTTGTTAACCACAGTTCAATAGGGGTACCCCAGACAATATATACCGGTATTAGCATAGGACTTTTGCAAGGTATTTTGTGGGCTCACTCTTTTATTTTATTCCTTTTCTTTGAGCGTGATAAGGCGTGTATTTCCTAAATAATTCCCGTTCTGTGAATCCCTTTATTCTCTTCCCTATGCTTCCCCCTTCCTTCCCCATATTCTCAACCGGGGACAGTAAGAGTGTAATTCCTTAAAGAAGGTGAATACTGTGGTCCGCCCAGACGTGGGCAGCGTTTAGTCTGGGTACCTGAGAGCACTTGGTGCCTGTGTGTGATACTGTAATTGACTTATGCTAATAATTCATGCCAGTAATTATTGTATGGATACCCATGGTGCAGTAATCACCAGCCGTAGCTTTGTTGTAACTAGGCTGAGTTACAATACAGTCATCCAGAACGGGAGCACTGTGTGTGTCTTTCATTATTTCTAACCCTAACCCTAACCCTTTGCTACGGGTAATATATGTAATCGTAACCCCTTGCTATTCTACCTTTTCCATTTCCATTGTAAGGGTTCTGGTGTCACTAAGGGAGGGTACTGCTTGCGGGGGGAACCAAGTTATTTCTCTACCATCCGGTCATTAGGTGTGGGAGGGAAAAAGGGGCAACTGTGGAGGGTGAGGGTGTGTTGGGGAGTACTGCTGACTGCTCCAGAGAGAGGGAGGAAGACCAGAGTACCGGACCAGGTTTGTAAACCCTGGGCCTCATCCACCCCCACCGCCAGCCTCCAGTTGACGCTCCGGACCCCAAAGACGGAGGTGCAGCTGGCCAGAGTGCTACTGTGTCTCGCTACCTATTGACCGCACCCCACAGTTCCCACGAAGCAGGGATAATCCACCCTGCTACATTTGTATCAATTCTTGCCGAATTGTCCTTTATCAATGGTTTGACTCCCACTGGCGCCAACACGCGTCTCTACTTTCCGTAGCTCCATTTCTGCAGACCTCTCTCTGATTGGTTGAGCCCATTTCTGCAGACCCCTCTCTGATTGGTTGAGCGAAGCCCCTCGCTGATTGGTTGAGCGAAGCCCCTCTCTGATGGCAAAAGGCGGATGTAATGTTATCATATCAAGAAGATAAAAAGAAATGTACTACCAGATTCGCATATAAGGTTATTTCGCGTGACCTCGCGGTTTATTCATAACGTTATGCACATTTCACAACACAGCCAGCTGTCAGAAACTGTACATTGTAACGTTATATAACATAACGTTATGTTATTTTGCGGTTTATTCACATAACGTTATTTCACGTGACAAGTTCAACACAGCCCAGCTGTCAGAAACTGTACATTGAGGGGGTTTGAATCACTGTTTAGTGTTTACACTCCCCACTTACTGTAACTGTACCATGACGCACTCCCCACTTACTGTAACTGTACCATGTTCTACATATAACCTCATCTCATGCACCTTGTTGTGTATCCTGTTTCTTTTTCCTCATTATTATATTCAGAGTTAATTATATTGTTTACACTGTCTTTCTTCTATTATAACCCTGCCCATTTGATGTTCCCAAATCATATTCAGAAAGTATCACAGAGACTTCTATTGACCAAGGAATTAGTTATTATTAGTAAGACACAACATTTCCGTAGCAATCCGACATTGACCACCAGACTCTTTCTCTTAAGGCATTAACTGGGTTAATTAATATAAATGTTATATTGTAACTGTCTAGTTACACATTGGTTCCGAAACATGTATGTTCCAGGCTGCAATTAAAACTTTGAATCTGAGAGAGCTCTGGTCAGCGAAGCCGGCGATGCGAGCGATTATTATTGGTTTTTAATGACAAACCAATTACATAATCCAACATATGTGTAAAGGCACACACAACATATTCCAGTTAACGGTATATTTGTTTAATGATTCGTTATGGCGTAATCAAT
This sequence comes from Notolepis coatsorum, assembly GCF_963971535.1. NCBI lineage: Eukaryota > Metazoa > Chordata > Actinopteri > Aulopiformes > Paralepididae > Notolepis > Notolepis coatsorum. The sequence goes on along the minus strand of NC_140177.1, from coordinate 113,968,535 downwards.
ACTTCCATGCGTATAAATTGCATTCGCGACCTCCATGTTTTGGGGGTATTCATCAGAAAACTCGGATCCGGGATTCGGCTCCCATCCGTCGGGCAAGAACTGTGGGTTTTCAGCCTCTCTCTCTGGAGCTTAACAGAGTTTCGATTCCTGGCTAGAGGCGCTTGTCGCGGCTCATGCGCATGCGCACGCTCGGCCAATCAGAGAGGGGTCTGCAGAAATGGGCTCAACCAATCAGAGAGGGGTCTGCAGAAATGGGCTCAACCAATCAGAGAGGGGTCTGCAGAAATGGAGCTACGGAAAGGCGTGACGCGTTGTCAGGGTGCCTTCTACAACGCTGTTCTAGTTCCGCATTGCCGTTTTGCGCTCTGATTGGCCGAGCGCGTGCATGCGCATGAGCCACGACACGCTCCTCAGCCAGCTCCTCAGCCAGGCTCCGCTTAAGGCAATTTATACAAATGGAAGTATTGATTACGCCGTAACGAATCATTAAAAAAATATACCCTTAACTGGAATATGTTGTGCCTTTACACATATGTTGGATTATGTAATTGGTTTGTCATGACAAACCAATAAAAAATCGCGAATTAACCGGTGGCTACAACAACACACAGTAACTACATGCATCATTGTTTACAACTGGACACGGACGCGTTAAACTAACCTAGTTGTTCACCAACAATCTACAGATACAAACAAACACAGAACCGGACTGTTATATTAAATTAATTGATTGCTGTTTAACGCGTCCATGTCCAGTTGTAAACAATGGTTAATTCGCGATTTTTTATTGGTTTGTCAATGCAAACCAATTACATAATCCAACATATCAAGTCAAGTCAAGTCAAGTCAAGAGTTTTATTTGTCACGGCATACAAGTATACAATGAAATGCGGGTGGTCTTGCCCGCAACGATGTGCAATACAGTAGTACAACATATAATAGAATCCAATAAACAACATTGTGCAATAAACAGGTAACATAGTGGGACATCACGGTATTTGTACATAGTTATTTACAGAGCATGAAGGACATGCTAGGTCCTTTGGTAGTGCAATACACTGTTACTATACTATTTTTAAAGTGACCTTTCCTTTGTGGCCATAAGTGTGGGCGTGTGCAGCATGAGTGAGTGCTTTCTCGTGTTAAAGTGGCTGCTAGTGTGCGAGCGTGCACAGCGTGCGTGTCGTGTGTGTGCTAATGTGTGCTTGTGTGTGGAGAGAGTTCAGTGTTTTGTGACACTCAGTGTTCATTGTTCAAGGCTCTGATGGCCTGGGGGAAGAAGCTGAGCCGAAGCCTCTCTGTCCTAGTAGCTGGTGTTCGCAGGCGTCTGCCTGACCTCAGCAGCTAGAACAGGCTGTTATTGGGGTGGTGAGGGTCTTTCAATATTCTGCAGGCTCTGGATTTGCACCTCTTGTTGTATAGAACCTGCAGGGGAGGTAGTGCAATACCCGTGGTACGCTCGGCAGAGCGTACCACTCTCTGTAGGGCCTTCTTGTCCTGTGCCGTGCTGTTTCCATACCAGGCAATGATGTTTCCAGTCAAGATGCTCTCTACAGCTCCGGAGTAGAAGGACTGGAGTATCTTCCCCGATACTCTGAACTTCCTTAACTGTCTCAGGTGGTAGAGGCGCTGCTTCGCATTTTTTACGACTGTCTATGTGTGTTGACCATGTCAGATCCTCTGAGATGTGGACCCGCAGGTACTTAAAGCTGCTCACCCTGTCCACGGTGGCCCCGTTTATCCTCAGTGGTGTGTGTGTCTCCTGCTGTCCTCTCCTATAATCCACGATCAGCTCCTTGGTTTTACCAATGTTCAGGAGCAGGCTGTTGTCCTGGCACCAGCGTTCCAGTACCTCAACCTCCTCCCGGTAGGCCTTCTCGTCGTTGTCCGAGATCAGCCCCACCACCACCGTGTCGTCTGCAAACTTCACTATGGAGTTGGAGCTGAACTTGGCCACACAGTCGTGTGTGTAGAGTGAGTACAGCAGGGGGCTCAGAACACAGCCCTGGGGGGACCCGATGCTCAGGGTGATGGTGTTGGAGGTCTGACCCCCCACCCTGACCGCCTGGGGTCTTTCGCTCAGAAAGTCCAGTACCCAGGCGCTCAGAGCGGAGCTCAGACCCAGCTCGATCAGCTTGTCCACCAGTCTGGTGGGGACTATGGTGTTGAACGCTGAGCTGTAGTCAATGAACAACAGTCTCACATAGCCCCCCTTCTGACGGTCCAGGTGAGAGAGGGTGCTATGCAGTACTTGGGAGACCGCATCGTCAGTGGACCTGTTTGGCCTGTATGCAAATTGCATAGGGTCCATATCACTGGGGAGGGAGGCACAAATGTGATCCTTGACCAGCCTCTCGAAACATTTCATGGCCACAGAGGTGAGTGCCACCGGTCTGTAGTCATTGAGACCTGCTGGGGAGGGTTTCTTTGGTACCGGGATAATGGTAGACATCTTGAAGCAGGCAGGGACCACTGACTCCTTCAGGGATCGATTAAATATGGTGGTGAACACAGGGGCTAGCTGGTTAGCACAGGACTTAAGTATGCGTCCTGTTATTCCATCTGGGCCAGCCGCCTTCCTGGTGTTCACCTGCATAAATGCTCTTCTCACACTGTGTACCGTCAATGAGAGAGCGTCCCCCCCCTTCCACAACAGCCGGCGCACCAGTGACGTCACTAGCAGTTGAGCTAGCAGCGCCACTGTTTGCACCAAACCGCGCGTAGAAGGTGTTGAGCTGGTCCGCAAGGGAGGCGTCGTCGCTCCCCATTGAGGGGGCGCTGACTTTGTAGTCAGTTATCGTCCTCAGTCCCTGCCATAAGCCTCTTGTGTCATTCTGTGCCATTTGCGCCTCCATCTTGTCGGCATACGTCCTCTTAGCAAGTTTAACAGCCTTGCGCAGAGTGTAGACTGTTGTCTTGTACTCTTCCATGTTTCCTGACTCTCTGCCAAGGTTATAAGCAGTGGTGCGAGAGTTCAGAGCTGCTCTGATAGTACTGTCCACCAGTGGCGTCGTTAGCCCTGGGCTTCCGGGGCTTTAGCCCCGGATGTTTTTCTCCTAGCCCCGGATTTTTTTTTTTACTTTTTTTTTTTTTTTTTTTTTTTTAGATGTCAGCATCCCCATTGTCTGTGCTGAATGTTTGTTAGTGTTTGGTATTTTTTGTTGGTTTTTAGTACTTTTAAACATTTTTAGTAAGTAGTTTTCATTTGATCCTATAATTTTTTCATTCACCGATTTGTGGACTTTTTTTTTAGTGTCCTGAAAGGCGCCTTATAAATCAAATGCATTATTATTATTATTATTATTATTATTATTATTATTATTATTATTATTATTATTATTATTATTATTATTATTATTATTATTATTATTATTATTATTATTATTATTATTATTATTATTATTATTATTATTATTATTATTATCATCCAGGAGGGAAAAGACACTTTGGATAGTAGGGACTGCATCTCTGCCTGTCCTGACCATGAGGAAACACTTTGCAACTGTGATCTCCTCTGGCAATAGTTGGATATTGTAATGTGTGGCGAGGGGTTGCAGCAATTCCACTGAGAGAAACTGGTCTGAGGCTGGATAACATGCCTGTATGCCTCTCATAAGTTGTTATCCAACTCATGAGAACCTGCTCTCAAGCTCTTGCAGCATTCTGTCGACGACTGGATAGAACAGTCTCTGTCTCAGCTGATCTCCTGAGCTGAGGTCTGAGCTTGTGCCACAAGATGACTCAACTACATACTCGTCCATCCTTTTCTGCTTCCTCCTTTGGCTGGTAGTATGTTCCTCAATCCAAAGGCCATTACATATGGCCTTTGTCCTGTCATACATGTCCACTGCCATCTCTGAGGTGCGATAACCTTTGAGTGTGTCCTGCACTGTGCTTTTAAATAGTACAGATATTGAAGATGTGCACTTTAACGCAGCAACACCTGGAGCCATCCATACCCATGTCCAGTGTCCTATAATAAGCTTTAATCGAACCTCGGATAGTCCGGTTGGTTTGGGGTGGTGTGAAAGCTCATTCACTCTTGCAAGTGAACCCTGCTGCGGTTCATTTGAGATGTGAATGCAAAGCGGACCAAAGGCAGGAAAAGACCCCAAAATCTAATATTTTTTTTATGAGAAGACTGAAACATATGTATATAATGAAACACACAATACAGTTTTTTTTCGATTGCCTAAGCATGATTTTGAAAACGGGGCCCGGTGTTTCAAAACACACAATTAGCACAACCACACACACAATTATCAGAACACCTCAGATCCTTTGCTAAATTAAACACTTGTCAAAACCATACACTAATTTTGTTACCATATGAGACACACGTTTCATATGACTTAATTCTGTTTGAACCAGTTACACACACTGCTGTGCTTAACCTAAAACACATTTAGCAATTCTACTTCTCAGTGATTAGAGTACTGTAAGTGAAGTACGCAGAGAATGTGCAAATATACAATAAATTCACCAAACACTACACAAGACCAATGCTGTAGACTGATGAAAATATAATTTATTTATCTACATATACCCAAATCAATGATGCAGACTGATGAAAAAAATAACATTTTCTCTCCATATACCCAAATCAATGATGCACTGATGAAAATATAAATGTTCTCTCCATATAACCAAATCAGTCAACATTTCAACATGGAGAATCACAACAATACATGTCCCAGTTTTCATGCTACTATGTGCATAACACTGTAAGCTCAGCAAATATCAGACAAACATAAAATACTGTATCCAGTACAGGTTAAAATTACAGTAACACAATTTTTTTTTTGAAAAAATTTAAACAGAAAATACTAGACATTATCTCTTTGCCTAGCTGGATCTGGCAAGATCATTTTTTGTTGTGATTCTCCATGTTGACATGTTGACTGATTTGGGAAAATGGGAGAAAATGTATATTTTCATCAGTCTGCATCATTGGTTGTCTTGTGTAGTGTTTGGTGAATGTATTGTATATTTTCACGTTCTCTGTGTACAGTACTTCACTCTCCTTCCATTTTGGTTGAAGACAGGTGAACTCACCTGCTGCATTTTTATAGTGCTTAAACCTGATTGTGTATCTACAATTAAGCAATGGTGTGTTTGTGCATCTGATGGCTGTGTTTAACCAATTGGCTCATATGTGTGGTAATTTGACATTCTGTGTCTAATGTAATGCAAGTGTGTTTAGTGTTTTGCAAATCACTGTGTGTATTGTTTTGCAAAAAGTGAGGCTGACATTGTAGGGGTGCAAATCTGGGCCTATATTTTGCTCCTTGAGTGTAAGGTTTTGATAATTGTGTAATACTTTTGATTTGAGTGTTTATGCAATTGAAGAAAACTAAAGACTAGAGATTAACTGTTTATTTATTTTGTACATAGGCTGTGCATATGTTTGTTTGTTTGTTTATTTGCTTATGTGTATGATTCTTAACTGTGTTGTTATTTTGTTATTGGTGTATATGTGTATGTATGTACAGTATATCTATATATATTATATATATATATATGTATATATATGTGTATATATGTATATTTGTACTCCTGTTGGGGCTTCTTGGACCAGATCAATGTTTTATCTGGCTAAATAAATAAGAAACTGATGATTTGGTCCTGTTAACTTTGAATTTTCTATGGGGACTGCCCAGATCCCTCTCATGGACCTGGACCTCACTTTGAGAACCTCTAATGATTCTAGTTATTCAGTATTCATCTCTAATTACTCTAAAATTGCGTATTTCTGTGTTTAAAAAACAAAACAAAAAAAAGGGGGGGGGGGCTGACCCCCCCCGGGCTGAAGCCCCCAATGTTTTCTAACCCTAAAAACGCCCCTGCTGTCCACCCATGGTTTCTGGTTCGGGAACACCCTCGCCTTTTTTGTGGGGACAATACTGTCAGCGAGTGTTGTTATGAAGCTCACAACGGTGTCTGTGAACTCGCTGACGTCACTGGTGCTTCTCTCGAACATTCCCCAGTCGACGTCATCGAGTGCGTCCTGAAGTGTGGCCTCTGATTGGTCGGTCCATCTTTTTACCTCACGTGACACGACGGCGTGTAAAGGCACAACATATTCCAGTTAAGGGTATATTTTTTTAATGATTCGTTACGGCATAATCAATACTTCCATTTGTATAAATTGCCTTAAGCGGAGCCTGGCTGAGGAGCGCGTCGCGGCTCATGCGCATGCGCACGCTCGGCCAATCAGAGCGCAAAACGGCAACGCGGAACTGGAACAGCGTTGTAGAAGGCATTCACGCGTCAGGGTTAGGGGTTTGACTCCCACCGGCACCAACACTGTCAGGGTTAGGGGTTTGACTCCCACTGGCACCAACACTGTCAGGGTTGGGGGTTTGACTCCCACCGGCACCAACACTGTCAGGGTTAGGGGTTTGACTCCCACCGGCACCAACACTGTCAGGGTTAGGGGTTTGACTCCCACCGGCACCAACACTGTCAGGGTTAGGGGTTTGACTCCCACTGGCACCAACACTGTCAGGGTTAGGGGTTTGACTCCCACTGGCACCAACACTGTCAGGGTTAGGGGTTTGACTCCCACCGGCACCAACACTGTCAGGGTTAGGGGTTTGACTCCCACTGGCACCAACACTGTCAGGGTTAGGGGTTTGACTCCCACTGGCACCAACGCTGTCAGGGTTAGGGGTTTGACTCCCACTGGCACCAACACTGTCAGGGTTAGGGGTTTGACTCCCACTGGCACCAACACTGTCAGGGTTGGGGGTTTGACTCCCACTGGCACCAACACTGTCAGGGTTAGGGGTTTGACTCCCACCGGCACCAACACTGTCAGGGTTGGGGGTTTGACTCCCACTGGCACCAACACTGTCAGGGTTAGGGGTTTGACTCCCACTGGTACCAACGCTGTCAGGGTTAGGGGTTTGACTCCCACTGGCACCAATGCTGTCAGGGTTAGGGGTTTGATTGGGACCATCCATACTCAAAATGTATGCATTCATGGTACTATAAGGAGCTTTGGATACAAGCTAAATTACCATATGTTATGTCATGATGTCTCTATGCTCACCATCTTGCAACAGGTTTTCTATAGTGTCATTCTATAGCAGTGTTTGGTCTTGGGGAGATAAAAATGAGTCCCCAAATGATTATTTGAAAGCACCATATGAGGCCGGACCCTCTCAGGTAACTGAATAGTAACAAGTAGAATAAAACACTATAGTGTAGTTCCAGGATATCCAGAGCACACCACGGTGACTGCTGAGCACACGGTGGGAAATGTATTCATGAATATACGCTTGTTTGTGTCAAAGTGGCTGCTTCATAAAATAAACGTATGGCTTTATATGATTATCATCGCTGTAGATGCCTGTTATCAGCTCACATTTGTTATTACATTATCACAACAAAACACGCAACTAAGCGTATTAGGTCTGTGTTTATTTGACGGATCTGCCATGGGGCCCCATCTGCAAAGAACAATATAATTGTGGCTCCGGCTCAGCCAAACAAGCTTTATAGAGATCAATAATTAAACATGTGTAATGGGCCATGGCATGGGGGCCTGACAAGACATCTGCTGGCACACTAGCTCACTGGCTACAGATTGTATATGCGTGGCTGTACGACATCTGTCTGGCTGATTTGTGTGTGTGTATGTGAGAGAGAGAGAGAGAGACATAGAGAGAGACATAGAGAGAGACAGAGAGAGAGACAGAGACACACAGAGAGAGAGAGAGAGAGAGAGTTACTGTGTGTGTGCGTGCATGTGTGTGTAAGCATGCTCCCTAGTCCCACTGTATCATATCGAGGTCAGTGCCGTCACTGATTCGACCTGTAAGCATCCATTTGACCTGGTGACCTCTAATGACAAGAGTGAGGCCAAGAGGCCATCAACTGACTTCTGTTCCCAGGGCTGTTGCAGTTTGGATATCTCCCATGTAGTGTAATTGCAAGCTTGTGTTATTACTATATTATTATATAAAACTTCAGATATTCATTCAATCTTTATTTAATCTCAAAAGATCACTGAGAGCAAATTCTCATTTACAATGGCATCGAGAAGTACAGCATGCAATAAATACAAAAATTATATAGAAACAGAAAAGTATGTCAATTAAACAACTCAAATTAATTAAAACAACTACAGACTGAGGTGAAATGGTTGGCTATTATAGATTTAAACTGACCAATGGATACTAAAGTATTTTTTAGTTTTAAAGTGCTTTGCAAAATGTTCCACATGTCGGGGCACAGAAGCTAAAAGCAGATTTTCCTAATTCAGTGCAAACTCTGGGGACCTTAACCTCCTAAGGCCCAAGCTGTTTTAATTTTTTACATGCATTTTTTATTTCTCTTGGCTATTTGGGCTTATTGGACCCTAATTAGAATAAAAACTAAGAATCATCTTTTGATATGATGTACTTTTAGAGAAAAATGATGTCCACATATGTGGATTCTTGGTCCGAATTTCCATAAAAAACAATTTAGTCACCATTGTGTAATAGAATGAAAAACTCTTTATTTCCACCTTGAACACAGCAGTTTTTTTTCCTGACTGCTTTTGCATGTATTAATAACACATACACACATTTTTGAACATGTTTTGAATATCAGAGTAAAAACATCATGGAAACATTGCACTTTTGGACAGTTAAAACTAATGCATGGATCATTTGAAAAGCTGCAAACAGTAATTGCAGGATGACATTGTATGCCTGTAACAAAATATAAAACATTCAAATCATTTTTTAAATTGTCAACAGTACAATTGGTACAACAAATGACGGAATGTCATAGTGAAAAAACAAGGCCTGGGTTAGAGACTAGAGGCCTGGGTTAGAGGCTGGAGGCCTGGGTTAGAGGCTGGGTTAGAGGCTGGAGGCCTGGGTTAGAGGCTGGAGGCCTGGGTTAGAGGCTGGTTTAGAGACTAGAGGCCTGGGTTAGAGGCTGGAGGCCTGGGTTAGAGGCTGGAGGCCTGGGTTAGAGACTGGAGGCCTGGGTTAGAGGCTGGAGGCCTGGGTTAGAGACTGGGTTAGAGGCTGGATGCCTGGGTTAGAGGCTGGAGGCCTGGGTTAGAGGCTGGAGGCCTGGGTTAGAGGCTGGAGGCCTGGGTTAGAGGCTGGAGGCCTAGGTTAGAGGCTGGAGGCCTAGGTTAGAGACTGGATGCCTGGGTTAGAGGCTGGAGGCCTGGGTTAGAGGCTGGAGGCCTGGGTTAGAGACTAGAGGCCTGGGTTAGAGACTGGATGCCTGGGTTAGAGACTGGAGGCCTGGGTTAGAGGCTGGATGCCTGGGTTAGAGGCTGGAGGCTGGAGGCCTGGGTTAGAGGCTGGAGGCCTGGGTTAGAGGCTGGAGGCCTGGGTTAGAGACTGGAGGCCTGGGTTAGAGGCTGGAGGCCTGGGTTAGAGACTGGAGGCCTGGGTTAGAGACTGGAGGCCTGGGTTAGAGGCTGGAGGCCTGGGTTAGAGGCTGGAGGCCTGGGTTAGAGGCTGGAGGCCTGGGTTAGAGGCTGGAGGCCTGGGTTAGAGGCTGGAGGCCTGGGTTAGAGACTGGAGGCCTGGGTTAGAGACTGGAGGCCTGGGTTAGAGGCTGGGTTAGAGGCTGGAGGCCTGGGTTAGAGGCTGGAGGCCTGGGTTAGAGACTGGAGGCCTGGGTTAGAGGCTGGAGGCCTGGGTTAGAGGCTGGAGGCCTGGGTTAGAGGCTGGAGGCCTGGGTTAGAGACTGGAGGCCTGGGTTAGAGGCTGGAGGCCTGGGTTAGAGACTGGAGGCCTGGGTTAGAGGCTGGGTTAGAGGCTGGAGGCCTGGGTTAGAGGCTGGAGGCCTGGGTTAGAGACTGGAGGCCTGGGTTAGAGGCTGGAGGCCTGGGTTAGAGGCTGGAGGCCTGGGTTAGAGACTGGAGGCTGGAGGCCTAGGTTAGAGACTGGATGCCTGGGTTAGAGGCTGGAGGCCTGGGTTAGAGGCTGGAGGCCTGGGTTAGAGACTGGAGGCTGGAGGCCTAGGTTAGAGACTGGATGCCTGGGTTAGAGGCTGGAGGCCTGGGTTAGAGACTGGAGGCTGGAGGCCTAGGTTAGAGACTGGATGCCTGGGTTAGAGGCTGGAGGCCTGGGTTAGAGACTGGGTTAGAGGCTGGATGCCTGGGTTAGAGACTGGAGGCCTGGGTTAGAGGCTGGAGGCCTGGGTTAGAGACTGGAGCATAGCTGTCAACATTGGGATTAGAAAAAACTGGATATTTCGCCCCGCCCCCTCCCCCTGGCCCGCCCCCAATGTAGTCTCCTCCCCCTCGTATGTATAATATATTATATTATTTATTATATATATATATTGTCTGCACTGCGCAGCCATGGAATCGCGAGGCCATAGATTTAGAATAGATAGAAAGGGCACATTGTGGTGTATCATAATTAATTTGTTGAATACAATAGGATTTTTATAACGTTGACACAAATTAAAGAATATTTACACTAAGTTCTCTTTTACCTCTTATTTAATTCATTCATTAATTTAATTGTAGGCACTGTTTATATTGTACATAGTCCTGTGTGTTGTATATTGTGTCCTATGTTACTTTTGTGTTTATTGTCTCTTTCTATATACACCGTGGGAAGGGGGGCACGTAATTGAATTTTTCTGTATGTCTTGCACAAATTGGAAAATGACAAAGTTGACTTTTATGTGTCTATAGTGTCAGACACTAATTGTAATGTTAAAAACGGATACTGCTGTAATATAAAGTGAAATTCTACCATGCCTCAATGTATCAACTTTAAACATACACTAAATGTTAATGTTAGAAATGTTAATTTCCATTATTTCCACCATGTGCAACATTTCCTAGGAACAGCAATGTCCATTTGATCAACTCCAAATCTGTGCTATGAGCTAAATTCTCCCAGTGCATGCAGAAGTAGAATTGCTGTCTTATTTTGGATTGATTGATTGATTGATTGAAAACTTTATTAACAGATTGCAGAATGGGTACAGTACAGTACAGCTCAATACATACAATTGTTAAGAGGATGCAGACCAGAGAAAGACTTTCGTCTTGTTTACATCAGGGTCCCCCATTTTCAATTAATCGTAACATATATGACATACATGACATACAGATAATAATAATAATAATAATAATAATAACTTTATTTGTATAGCACTTTTCATACAGAGGTTGCAGTTCAAAGTGCTTCACAACAGTAAAAAATACAGGCATAAGCTGGCATAAAAAAGATAGACAGGTAGCAAGGTATGGCAAATCACAGTGTTTCACATTAGGATCTAGCATCCCAATAGGCTCTCCGCTTACAGTTTTCAGTAACACAAATAATAAAAATAGTTTAAAATGATTCAGTTTAAAAATAGTCTAAAAATTATAAAATAGAACGGACATAAAAAATACAGGCATGAGCGAGCATAGCAAGGTATGGTAAATCACAGTGTTTCACATTAGGATCTAGCATCCTAATAGGCTCTCTATTCAGTAATACAATTCATCACAGTGTTTCACATTTGGATCTAGCAAATAATAAAACTATGATTCAGTTTAAAATGTCATCGGTAAGAGGTAAAAAGTGCAATAACCGACACATGAATTTGATAGGCAGTGTATAAGAGTAGGCAGGGTAAGAATAGTGCAGGTAAATACAAGTTGTGTCAGGATATCCCTGATGTTTCCTCTTGCCACTAGGTGGTAGCAGATATCTATCAGTGAAATGCCTGAGCAAAGAGATAGGTTTTAAGCTGTCTTTTAAAGATGTCTAGCGAGTTGGCTTCCCTGATGTTTTGGGGTAGTTTGTTCCATAGTTTTGGGGCATAGTTGATAAAGGCTGCATTACCGATCCTCTTTTGACTGCTTCTGGAAGCCTCTAGTAGTCCAGCAGCTGATGATCGCAGTGTTCTTGCTGGTGTGTAATTTATTAGAGTGTTGGCGATGTAGCTAGGTCCCTGTCCATTTAGAGCTTTGTATGTAAGGAGAAGGACCTTAAAGTCAATTCTAAATGTTACAGGAAGCCAGTGTAAAGCAGCTAAGACTGGACTAATGTGCTCTCTCCTTTTGGTTCTAGTTAGCAGTCGGGCTGCAGAGTTTTGGATTAGCTGAAGCCTCTCTGTGGTTTTCTTAGGGAGACCTGTGAAAAGTGCATTACAGTAGTCTAACCGGCTAGATATGAATGCATGAATTAGCTTCTCAGCATCGTTCTGATTAATGGTCGTACTTTTGCTATATTTCTGAGATGGAAGAACGATGTTTTCGTCACTTTGCTAATATGAGAATTCAAGTTCAGTTCTGAATCTATGATAACCCCAAGACTAGTGACCTCAGATTTGATCCAAGGGGTTAGTCCCCCCAGGTTCTTTATTAATGTTTCTTTTTTTAGTTTTGGAGCCGATAATTAGAATTTCAGTTTTGTTCTCGTTTAGTTTCAGGAAGTTCTTACTCATCCATTTATTTATTGCCAGTAAGCAGTCTGTAATGGAGCTAATCGCTGTATCATTTGGTTCAGCAGATATGTACAGTTGTGTATCATCCGCATAGCTATGGAAATCTACATTATGTTATCTGATGATATCACCCAGCGGTAACATGTAAAGGGAGAAGAGTAAAGGACCTAAGCAACTCCCTTGTGCAACTCCATAGTTGTCGTATATATCAGACATGTGATCTCCTAGTTTAACATAGAATTTCCTCCCTCTCATGTATGTTTTAAACCAGCCCAGCACATGTTCTGAGAAACCGACATGGTTTTCAAGACGATCGATTAGAATATCGTGATTGATTGTATCAAATGCTGCACTGAGATATGATAAGGATGGAGATCTTATTCTTGTCAGAGTTTAGTCTGAGGTCACTGATTATTTTGGTGAGGGCAGTTTCAGTGCTATGATATTTTCTGAATCCTGACAGAAATTATTCTAAGATGTTGTTTTCTTCAAGAAAGGAATTTATTTGAACTGAAACTATCTTTTCAAGTACTTTACTAATGAATGGTAGGTTGGATATTGGACGATAATTTGCCATTTCATTACTATCCAAGTTAGGTTTTTTTAGTAATGGCTTTACAACTGCTGTTTTAAAGGCATCTGGGAAAATACCAGTCCTAAGAGAAGTGTTTATGATAGCTCAGGGCTTGAAACACTATTAAACACCCGTTTGAAGAAAGCTGTAGGTATAGGATCAATGTCTGAGGTGGAGGAGTTACATTCTGAGACAGTTTTGCAGAGTACATCTAATGTGATGCATGTGAAACTTCTCATGGTTACATTGCGCGGATAGACAGTACTGCTACATCTATACATTTATGACATACCAGATTTGCAAATACAGTATTGTTTGTGATACGAAAAGAGTCCAGAAAAAAGAGTATATACATTTGACGTAGAAACTATACATTGGAGGAGGTTGGGTAGGTGGGGGGGGGGACCGTACATTGGAGGTGGTTGGGTGGGTGGGGGGGGGGGGAGGTTGGGTAGGAGGGGTGGGTGGGGGACACTGTACAACTGTACAAGCAAAACTGTACATTGGAATATTGACAAGACCATACTTGGAGGGGGTTGTGTTAGGACATTTACAGGGGCCAGTTTCGAATTGCAGTCTCCCGTAGGTGTTTTTTGAGAGTGATTTTGAAAGTGGGTAGTGATTCACATTCCTTTACAGCTTTGGGTAGGGCGTTCCACATTGATGTGGCATAATTGCGAAACGTGTTTAGTCCCTTGTTTGAGCCGAATCTGGGTTTAACATGATTTGTGGAGCTCCCTCTGGTGTTGTGATCGTGGTATTCACTGACCTTTGGGAAGTATTTTGACATGTACATGACTACCTTGGTCGTGTAGTGTATCTTGTAGACCAGGCCCATTGCAAGTTGCTGTACTCTGTTGTCTACTCTAAGCCATCCTAGGTTGTCAAAGTGGGCAGGGGTGAGGTGGGTTCTAGGAGTAAGGTCAAGCAGTAGTCTGACCAGTTTGTTTTGAGATGTTTGTAATTTGGTTTTTAGCGCCTTTGAGGTGCTTTGGTACCATGAGGTGCAAGCATAGTCGTAGTACCCTTGAATGAGTGCTCCTGCCAGAGTCTTCAGGGTATTCTTGTTTACCAGTGAGGAGATCCGGTACAAGAATCGAGTTCGTTGGTTGACTTTTTTTATTACATTGGATGCCATTTTGTCACAGGAAAGATTTGCCTCTAGGATGGAACCCAGGTAGGTAATATCTTCTTTCCTTGTGACAATATTGTTACCCACTGTAACTGAGAAGCTGTCGGTCTTGCTGAGTTTGTTATTTGAACTGAAGAGAATGGACTCTGTTTTGCCCATGTGTAATGATAGTTTGTTATCAGCGAGCCATATGCAGATTTTGCCTAGTTCTGAGCTGAGGGTTTTTTCAACCTGTAACTTGTTCTTGTCAGAGACCAGCAGGGCTGAGTCGTCCGCAAACAGGAACAAGTTGCAGTCACAAGCACACATGTCATTTGCATAAATTAGGAACAGTAGCGGACCTAGTATGCTTCCTTGTGGAACACCACAGCTTACTGTGAGGGGGGTGGATAGGGTACCGTTTACCTCCACCATCTGCTCTCTCCCCTCCAGGTAGGATTGCATCCAGCTCACTGATAGACTATCAAAAACAATTGCTTTTAGCTTGTCAATCAGAATGGTGTGATTGACAGTGTCGAAGGCCTTTTGTAGGTCCAGCATGACCATGCCGCAGTATTTTCCCGCGTCCACCTCTTGCCGGCCGGCACTTATCACCTAGACTGTGTGTGTGTGTGTGTGTGTGTGTGTGCGTGTGTGTGGAGTGTTGGGCGTGTGTTATGTGACAAAAGACCGCCCGTCTCGTCCCCAGCTCTGACTCATGAAAGAGGAGAGACATGTATGCGCGTGCACGCGGGAGAGCGCGTGCACGTGGCGTTTGGCCTTGGCCCATATTACGACTGCACCACTGCATGTGACATAGATAAAGATATTGTTTCATTGTGTATTGATTAACTTTACATTTGCTCTTCATTACTGCACTTCATTAAAAGTTATGCAATGGATTATGGGTAAATGCAACGTTAAAGCAGTGCCAATGTAAGACTGACTTTACATTAATTAAACAAATGACAATAATATAGTATAAAGTAGGGTATTATTTGGACTAAAGAATGGTGTTGTCTCACCCTACTCGCATGTTGTTGAGGGAGAGCACCATACATTATACACTGAGAAACCACGGCCGAGAGTGAGCTCTCCGGGAACAACCCCACTTTGCCGGTATCACTTAGTTAGTTCTAGAATGTAATACATTTTGTGCTAAACCCCTCCTTTATCCAGTGGCTGTTCTTTGTCTTCTTCGAGGTGCAAGTGTCTTCCGGTCTTGACTTCCTGTGCTAACGTTCTAATCACTGCTGCCACCTATCGTCACAGAGGGCAATTGCAGCCATTTTGTTAAAAAAAAATAATAAGGGAAAAATACGGGAACGGGATGATGGAAGGACGGTTGAAGTACTTTAAAGGGAATAGAAGGAAAAGGGAGGAAGGAGGTTCAAGGCGGGTCCCTGGACCCATGACGCGCATATTTACCTGAGTCAGAATTAAAAAAAAATTAGAGCAAATATTATAATTTGATATGATGGTTTAAGGACGACATACACTAAGTATTAGTACCAAGTATCTGGGAAACCAACTGATGTGAGATTAATAACCAAGGATGATGGGGTATATATGTATGTAAAACAAAATGCAAGGTAAAACTGAGTTTAAAACTTTTCTATATATCCCTGTTCAAGGAAGATGTACATACCGTCATTGGATTTTGTACAGGCCAACAAATGTGCGATTACTATTCAAAGAATGACTTAGTCAATAATTGTATATATTCTTCTTTCTGCAAGAACGTTTTTTTTTTTTTTTTTCTCTTTATGGTTTAGGCCTGTATAAGGGCGATGTACACTATGTCTGTGTAATCTGTACCTGAAAAGATAAACGGTGGAAGATTGACAATCAAAGTTGTTACTATTTGTATGTTTGTGAATATAAATGCAAATAAAAATTTAGTTAAAAAAATAAATAAAAATACCATACAATCCCGGGAAAAACGGGATGGTTGACAGGTATGCTTTAAGCTAGTGGTTCTCAAACCTTTTACACCAAGTACCACCTGAGAACCTAGCTGGCTCTCCAAGTACCACCATGACCGACGTTAAAATACAGTATATTCAGCTAGCACAGTTCACGCAGGAGGCATTATTTATTGTTAACTTTTTGTCAGACACAGCCACAATGTACAAAGGGGTAGCACTAGAACTAGCAAACTCTTCCACACAACTCATACAATGCAAGGGGCATTGAGAACATAATAACTAACATTCTCACATAGCAAGTGAGAAAATGAACCCTTTAATCGCCGTTGACGCTGAAACACGTCATTCCCCGCCATGCTCATTCTGCCGTTGACGCTGGACAGCGTCTTTGATATCAATATTTCAAAAATCTGTGATCGAAATCATATTTCTCCCCCGGAGACATGAGATGTACTGGTGAGCCCCTATCAACTCTCTAACGGTTCAAGAGCGCCATCTGGTGGCCGATCGGCCTGATCGCCCAGGGAAGAAACAGGAAGTGGAAGCTGGTGCTCATTTCAATTTGGTCCGATCACTCGCTATAGGTCCCGGGACTCGATCTCGACACAATGGATAGCGATCCGTTGCCAATAACTCGGTAAACAACATGATTTGGACGTATATACTATTATACAACCTGGAAATGGATCGGGTATTTCTACATCCCATAATAGAAAAAATTCTGTTCCACGCTCATCTCCCAACGGCGAGAGGAAGCTACGGTGAGTTTCAGCGTTATTTTTTAATGTCTTCTATACTAACTGCTCTAATGATCATATCACCCACACTAGATGAATGATATAACGTTGCCCACGGAATTATAAACGACCCCCCGCCCATCCGGTCAACATCAGATCATACGTAGTAACTTCTAGAAGTACGTGCAGTTGAAATTCTTTATCTCGCGCCGATTGCTATCAAACTGTATACAATCATCAATATAATGCATTTAGGGCTATAAATCACGTTCTGGAGAAAGCTGCAGAAAACGGTAAAAACATACTTATACTTTAGACCGTATTTTAGTATGAATATGTGAATGAAAAAGTATAACGTTGCTACACCCTGAACAATAGATATAGGACTTTGAATGGGCCATGGTAATGTCAATTTAGCAATACAATTTAAAAAGTTATAGCCCTGCAAAGAAGGGGAACTTCTCCATATTAAATAGGGCTGGCGAGGGATGGTAAATTATGAATTTAACCCCGGCTTAAGAACAACTGTATTTCAGCAAATGTACTTAATTCTCTCTCTCTCTCTCTCTCTCTCTCTCTCTCTCTCTCTCTCTCTCTCTCTCTCTCTCTCTCTCTCTCTCTCTCTCTCTCTCTCTCACTCTCTCACTCTCTCACTCTCTCACACACACACACACACACACACACACACACACACACACACACACAGGGGTTTAGCTCCAGATTCTGGGCCCCATGAAAGAATGTATTTGTTGGCCCCCAGTGAATGCGAGCGCGTGTAAGCGCGCAAGCGGAATTCTTTTTGGCAATTTTTTTTATTGATGAAAACGCATAATATGGTTTTTACCTATACATTCGGATCAGCAGTTCAGCACCTGCACTGTTGGTGGGTGAGCCTAGTAAAGGATGTCGCATTGCGTTCATCTTCAATGAATGGACCAATGCAATAGTCTACCAAAGCCCCCCCTCTCTCTATATATCTCACACACACACACACACACACACTTCAGAAACAAACATAGTATCAATGAGAGCATCAATAATACACCTGAGTGATGTCCAGTAAATTTTTTTTTTTTTTTTTTTTTTTTTTTTGGGTCCCCCCCCCTAGTGCTGGGCCCTTGGAATCATCCTAAGCTACCCCCCCCCCCAGCTACGCTCCTGCACACACACACAGCATGTTGTTGACAACTCACATAAGCAGGGCCGGACTGGGGAAATAATTCAGGCTGGGAAATATAGTGTGAAATATAGCCCCAGTCAGGCCACTTTCTAAGTGGGGGTCCCCCACCAGGAATTATTTAGTTACAAAGACTTAATTACCTGCATTCTGGTGCAGGCATTTTTGAAATGTTACCCTTTAAATTCCAGTGTTTGTGATGGGCATCACAAATTATTGTTAAAAAAAAATAAAGAAAATAAATAAAAAAAACACATTCAATACATTTTCGAATTGTAACCCTTTAAATGCCAGTTTGTGTGATGAATTATTGTTAAAAAAACACAAAAAGTAAAATATTTTCAATATATCAAATGCAAAGTAAATTTTTTCTGGGAGGATTATTACAGCCTAGGCATGTGTCAATGATTAGCAACAACACAGATTTTGATGGATTTTTTGTAATGTCAGATTTAACAACAACTCTTTTCAGAAAAGTGGGAGTATTTCATTTTGTATCTGACATTACAAAAAAATCTAAAAATAAAAATGGTTATGATCAGGGCTGAAGTTGAATAAAAGATTTATGACTGTTTAGACGGCATTACTCTGTCTCCTGGTTGTTCCCCACTTAGGTTATCTAACTATCGCGCCACCGCAACTAGAAACACTGGCCTGGCCTGCCTTCTAAGTTCAGTGGCGTGACTGCACAATCTTTTTTTTATTTAAAAAATGTAAAAAAAAAATGATAAAATTAAAAAAAGTACCACCAGCAGTACCACCAAGTACCACTAGTGGTACGCGTACCACAGTTTGAGAACCACTGCTCTAAGCCATCCTAGGTTGTCAAAGTAGGCAGGGGTGAGGTGGGTTCTAGGAGTAAGGTCAAGCAGTAGTCTGACCAGTTTGTTTTGAGATGTTTGTAATTTTGTTTTTAGCGCCTTTGAGGTGCTTTGGTACCATGAGGTGCAAGTAGGGTGACCAGGTCAAAATGGTTCAGTCGCAGGACAGCTGCACTGCTTTTGCGGGACAATGCGGGACACGTAGGTGAAAAAATAAAAAAATTAAAAAGTATTTAAATTAGTTTTAATTTAATTGCTAATTAAAATGAAAGAAAATGTATTTATTATTTAAATGCCTTTATTTCATATTCGACGCAGACGGTAGGCTATATATAGCACATTTTGTTATTAATCTTATTAAACTGTATATGCTTCACCAATCACCTTCTCAGCCGCTATACTGTCTATGTCACCAACATCTTTATTTAATCACACTTTCATCATTAAGCAGGTAACCATCAATCTTGGTATCCAAGCTTATAAAAGCTTATTAATAGAAAGAGCAGGAGCTAAGTCTTTTCAGCCATCTTTTCCTGAGCATTATTAGCAGTGAAGTGTAGAAGAGAGGAGACGGAATGCGATGGTTGATCTTCACAATATAATAATGTTTTTATTGAATAGCGGATCACTCAGTTGCTCATATAACAAAAAGGGCGCATAAAGTAGAAACTATTCAACTTTTGGAAAGGAGCGCGCTCATCAAGGTAACTTTTTTCGACCAACCAATCAACATCGAGGAAGTGGCGGAGCCGCGGCAGTCGCGAGACTCAGGAAAACACTGAGCTTTTAATTTTGCTTTTCAAAGCGGTCCGCCTTGAAAAAAACGTCTGCTATGGACACAAGCCCTGACAGCACAGTCTCCGCAATATGTGTCTGGTGAACCCACACATTTTTTAAAACAATGCAGAGTCCAGTTTGCTGCTGATATTAAGAGCTTCAGCTGCTTCGCGAAGCTCTTGGAAGCTGAATGCTCTCTTCTTGAGAGCCAAGCATGACACCTGTTTCAGGTAATTCTGATCAGAGAAATCAAACCATTTGTCTAGGTAAGCGAGCGCTCTCTGATAGAAAATTTAAAAGTCCTGTTCGATCGCAGCAGCCTGTGCGGTAGGAAACCTCTGTGTAGCAGTCTGGAAAATATGGTATATTATTCAGAACTGCTGACTGGTGTTTTATATTCCCTTTGTACACAAAGACATCATTGATATTCACACGAACAATGACACAAGCGTTCCCTTCCGAATAGCACTGGAATATGGATTATAAACGACAGTACTTGATCATATTCTACCATGCTTTTCCCTTGTGACTGGCAGGCGGGACCAGCAGGGGGCAGTAGCAGGCAGAGAGTGTCGGAGGGAGATGGAAGGAGATATATGGAGGAGAGAAACGGAAGACGCTCTCTTCGGCTTTGGACTTGGCCCACGGCGGGCGTGTGCTTTGGAATAGCCCCGTTGAAGAAGTGAAGCTGGAGAGCCCCGTGAGATAGCCACGGGTGATAGGAGGTACTTGCTAGTGGACACGATATCCTAGCAGTACCAGCGATAGTGTGTGAACAATTAGTGCAGAGCCAGGCACTAACAATCGGGTTATAATAGTTACAGTGAGCGGTATAGGTAGCGTGCGGCTAATAATATATCTGAGTTCACAGTAGTCGGGTTATAGCAGTTACTGTGCCGGCCAGATACGGGCGTGGATCTACAAGCAGTCTGCCCGGGCGTCAACAGCTGTCTGCACCGGCGTTCTACAGCAGACCTGCTCCGGGCTGCCTGCAGGACACGGGAGTTCTTTCCCACCAGCAGAGGTCGTCATCGCCCAGCACAAGCTCAGCCAGCACTGCCTCTCTGCCCAGCTCCGCCTGCTAGCACCTGCAACGAGAGCGTTCGACGCCATCTTGCCACCCGGACGTTGGTGGAGCGGCGCGGCCGGCATTTTGGTAGAGTAAACATTAGGGCTTCGGTGCCCAGGATCTATTGCACGTTACACAGTGTGGTGCGGCCTGCGGGCGAAGTTAACGTTGCTAACTACAGACCCCAAACATTACATGCCGGCATTAGCATAGGGCTTTTGTTTTGGTAATTGTGGGCCCACACTTTTGGTTTCTTTCCTTTTCTTTGAGCGTGATAACATGTGTGTTTATTAATATTTTCCCATTCAATTAACCCTTCCCTGTGGGGAAGTTACAGACCTGGTGCATTATAATTAAAGCCTTTGGAGGTATTATTCTGGCCGTATAATTAAAGCCTGTTGAGGTATTATACAGGGTGAAGACCCAGACGTGGGTGATGAGTCAAACACAGTGAAGTATATTATCCCTGATATTAACCCAGAGGTGGGTGTATAATATACGTGTTTATGAAGTATTGAGTTGAACCGCAGGGGCTATAGTAGGACTTCAGTCCAGTCGACCACTCCTACTAAATAATTGTAACTGACAGTATAATTAATATAAAGACTTGAATGGGGTTCTGTGTGCGTGTCCATTCCTGTGCCCAGCATTAACTCTTTTGGTGTGGGTAACGTATATATGATTAACCCCTTCCTACCCAACTCCCCTTTTCATTGTAAGGTTTCTAGGGTCATTGAGGGAGGGTACTGCTTGCGGGGGGAACTCAGAGTATTTGATTACAATTCAGTCACGAGGTGTGGGAGGGTCTAAGGAGCAACTGGGAGGAGTGGGAGCGTGTTGGGGAGTACTGCTGACCGCCCTGCGGCAGGGAAGGAAGACCAGAGTACCAGACCAGGTTGGTAAATCCCGGGCCCCATCCACTCACACTACCAGCCTCCAGTCGACGCCCCAGGCCCAAAGACGAGGGTGCAGTCAGACAGAGTTCTACTGTGTCCAGCTACCTCCTGACTGCCAGCAACCGTTCCCACGAAGCAGGGATAATCCACCCTGCTACATCTGCATGAGAGCACTGGTCTCGAATCCAAAATAACGGTCCTTTGATCGTTGTTCAAGTTTCAGTCTTAGACTGGTCATGAGCTGGAAAAGCTCACAGACAGTTGTGTCATCCCCCTCAACTTCAAGCACTGCGTCGTAAAAAAGCTTTAGGCTATTCTGCAGAAACATCAGGTATGACTGACGTCACACACACTGCAGCTGCCTCGGCCTCGGACTGTCTGACAAGTGACAGGCAGCGCGACTCGCGAGACTCGAGTCGAGCTGCTCCGCTCGGCTGCGCATTGGTTTGACGTCGCCCGATTTTTTTTATTTTAAATATAAGAGGGTATTGGAACAAGGCATTAAATTAACAACATTTAAAACTTGTTTTAAATAATAATCTTTGAATAATAAAACATTAAAAAAATTTAATACTTTTTTTTATAATAATAATAAAAAAAAATATCTTTGAATTGCGGGACATTGTTTTGTTGTAGCGGGACAAACGTACCAATATCGGGACTGTCCCGCGGTGGGCACCCTAGGTGCAAGCATAGTCGTAGTACCCTTGAATGAGTGCTCCTGCCAGAGTCTTCAGGGTATTCTTGTTTACCAGGGAGGAGATCCGGTACAAGAATCGAGTTTGTTGGTTGACTTTTTTTTATTACATTGGATGCCATTTTGTCACAGGAAAGATTAGCCTCTAGGATGGAACCCAGGTAGGCAGTGGTGCAGTGCTGGGCAACCGCGGTCAAACGGCGTTTGGGCTTCGAAGTGCGCGCATCCTATTATTATGCAAAGTCTAGGTGATAAGTGCCTAGACTTTGCATAATAATAGGATACCGTTTGGCCTCCGCCCATATTACGACTGCACCCCTGCAGGTAGGTAATTTCATCTTTCATTGTGACAATATTGTCACCCACTGTAACTGAGAAGCCGTCGGTCTTGCTGAGTTTGTTATTTGAACCGAAGAGAATGGACTCTGTTTTGCCCATGTGTAATGATAGTTTGTTATCAACGAGCCATATGCAGATTTTTTTCAAGTATAAACATAAACATGTCACAACAGCATTTAGAATGTATATTATCATCAATACGTTAGTTTAGGAATAGGTTAAAGTGTTATATAGATAGATTTTCTTCTTTGGAATGTCTATATACTGCAAGAGGCGACCATTTTGTAAAACCGAGGGAATGGGAATTGTAGTTTTTTGTGGCCATTTTGTAGCGAACTTCCACAGGCCTGCTTCTGCGTTGAATTCTTTTTAAACTACACTTCCTGGAAGATTCTATTGGGTTCAAGGTTCATAGTACTGTATGAATTATTACAATAACTGCTATTATTTGAGTTCCGGTTCCGGGTCGAGGATGTAGAAGTCGCTCACTGCTACGATATTACTCCTTTTTTTTATATTTAGTTTTAAAAGCCTCTTTTTATACTCTCAACTCGGTTAAACCTTTATATATACATCCCCTTAAGTTTCCTACTAACTATTTTGGCTGAAAGAACCACAATGGCAACGAAGAGAACAATGAGAAATGAATCCAAGAAGGACGACGCTCCCGCTGATATGATCGCCATTGCTGAGCTAATTGAAGAGCTCAGGCAATCCTTAACCAAAGAATTCAGAGCGTCCGCTGTTTCGATCGAAACCAAACTCGACAGCCTCTGGACGTCGGTTAATGAACATGCCGTGTGTCTGACCTCTGTGGAAGACGGCTTAAATACTTGGACTGACACGGTGGGTGAGCTAGTGGCTAGATGTACGGCTCTAGATGAAAGCAATGATAAGCTAAAGTCTAAGCTAACCGACGTCGAGTCCCGCAGCCGTCGATCCAATATTCGCATATTAGGACTGGAGGAGTCCGTGTATAGTGACCAACTCAGTGTCTTTTTTGCAAAGGTACTGGTTGATATTCTGGGGGAAGAGATCCTTCCTACGACACCCGAGTTGGACTGGTGTTACAGAGCCGGTGCCAAAACAACAAATAGCTCCAGGCCTAGAGCACTTATTGCTCGTTTACATCATTATGGAATAAAAGAAAAAATTATTCAGGAGGCACGGAAGAGGAGGGGAAAGCTGGAATACGAAGGGAAACCAGTCCAAATCTTTGAAGACTACTGTCCTGAAGTCGTGGAGCAGCGTTCCCGCTACAGAGATGTCATGGGCCCACTCTACAAGCTAGGTCTCAAGCCGTCTCTTCAGTACCCTGCAAGGCTGTTCATCACGACCAAAGACGGCGCGAGAATACCGATTCCCTCGCCTGAGGAAGCCGCAGCCTTCTTGAAGAACCAGGAGGATGAGGCCACGACATCGTCCTCACCATTCCGTAGTACGCGATAGTAGCCTGTTTTTGCGTCATATTATTCTCTATTACTCCGTTTTTATAAATATGTTAACTGTGTGACGTTGGGTATCGCCTAGATGCTTTATTTAAATGTTTCTCGACATCTGATATAAGGGGGGTTCGGTCGGTTCTGTTTGTATAACTATTGCATGATGTTTTTATACGTCCACTATGCTGGGGAGATAAGCGCTAGCTTTGTTTAAATGATCTATGACTTTTATGCATGTCACTTACGCCTCGTCATGACTTGGCTTAATACCTCTGTGGGTCCGTGTAGCATTTTTATTTTAGTTTTTATTCTGTGTGTGTACATATTTTTATTGGGCCTCAAGGATCCATCAACATTTCAGATACGTTCTGCTAGCCACACACACGGCATATAGTCGCATCCACGGCCAGCGTCATCATCTGCGGTTCATCTGTTGTTGACCTACTAGTACGATAAAAAGTCAGACGAACTGTTGCACAGCGCCTCTTCTGACACGGCGGTCTAATTGCACTATGACAATGCTGGAATATTCTGTGACCTCTACTCTATGCGAATCATAGGAAACAACTGACTTCACAGCGGAGCATCGCCCTCCTCCGGCCTGGTGTACGCACTGCACACGCATGCAGTACACATGTAGAAAGTATCAACTGCCATGACTCTATCCATAGTGACATCATAGTGACATCACAGGAAACAACAGACTTCACAGCGGAGCATCACCCTCCTCCGGCCTGGTGGACGTATTGCACATGCATGCGATACACATAGGTATTATAACCCCCCCCCCCCTTCTTTTGCAATAGTTCCAATTCTAGGTTTGTTTTTCTTCTTCTTGTTTAAACTTAGCCATGTTCTTATAAGGTTTAAGTGAATTTACTCTACTTTTTGAGGCATTTTTTTATTTTTTATTTTTTTGGGAGCAGTCACTGAGAGAATAATCTACTTATGATAGGTTTGAGGGTTTTAGGCCCTATGGTAATATACATAGGGTTGTTATGGTTGATATGCTCGGTCTGGGGATACCGGATAAGTATTTTTTGTGTGTTTTTTTGTTTTTTATGTTTGTTTTTATGTTCATGCTCGGATCTCAACAGGACCTTAACAGATGGATATATATCTATTATGGTGTGCTACTCCAGACGAATTACACTCAGGCATACTGCAACCTGTTTAGACTATGGCTAATTTAAATATCTTAATTTGGAATACAGGGGGTCTTAATATTCATCATAAACGCACAAGCGTATTAACATGGATGAAAAGACAACAGGTTGATGTGGCTCTTTTAAGTGAAACGCATCTTTTAATGGCTGACAATACAAAGCTGGCGGATGAAGTCTATCATAATATAAGCTCCTCTTCCTTTGGCACCAAGGCCTGTGGTGTAGCTATAGTAGCTAAATGGAAGTTGAATATTAAATTATTAGACATATGGTCTGATGCAGATGGTCGAGTTACTATTGCCAAGATAGATTACTTTAACAGGAAAATTGCTCTGGTAGCGGCTTACGCCCCTAATGTTTATGATGCTAACTTCTATGCTTTACTCACTACAGCTATGCTGGATCTCCCTGAGTATTCATTTATAGTTGGTGCGGATTTTAATGCCATCTGGGATCCCTTGATTGATAAATCCAGTCACACCACAACCAATGACCAGAGACAGGCCTCTACGGCCCTACAGGCCTGGTCCAAGGACACGGGTAATTGATTTGTGGCGGTCGCTCAATCCAACTGCGCGAGATTTTTCCTTTTTCTCAGCAAGACACAAAACCTTTTCTAGAATAGATAACGTTTTTGCGTCCCCTAGACCAGTGGTTCTCAACTGGTCTAGCCTCGGGACCCAACATTTTCCTTAGTCATTAAGTCGCGACCCAACATTTTTAACCACTATGATTTATGTAAAAAAAATAAACACAAAAAAGTGCAACAAAAGTGCAACTATTGCTAAAAACCCAATGAAATAAAATAATAATAAATAATATATGCTTCTTAGCAGATTTCTTAGCTTAACATAACAGACCTCAATTTGGGGGAACTAATGGTATAACTGGGGTTGCAACAAAAGTGCAACTAGGGCTAAAACCCCAATGAAATTAAATAATAATAATAATAATAATAATAATTATTATTATTATTATTATTATTATTATTATTATTATTATTATTATTATTATTATTATTATTATTATTATTATTATTATTATTATTATTATTATTATTATTATTATTATTATTATTATTATTATTATTATTATTATTATTATTATTATTATTATTATAAATAATTATGCTTCTTAGCAGACTTCTTAGCTTAACATAACAGACCTACAGTACGTTTGGGGGAACTAATGGGATAACTGGGGTTGCAACAAAAGTGCAACTAAGGGCTAAAAAACACAATGAAATAAAATAATAATAATAATAATAAATAATATATCCTTCTTAGCAGACTTCTTAGCTTAACATGCAGGGAACTAATGGGATAACTGGGGATGTTGTTTGCTCCTGACAAGAGTCTCAAAGTCTGGGGTGATGGTAGACAAAGCAACTCTGAGGTCATGCTCAATGTCCAATCTGTTCCTCCGCTTTGTCTTCAGCTAGACCAGAGCTGAGAAGCCACTTTCACAAAGATAGGTAGTGAGAAAAAAATAAATAATAATAATAATCTAACTTTTAATTTTTTTTTTACACACACATCCGCGACCCACTCAAAATGGCTCCGCGACCCACTTTTGGGTCGCGACCCACCAGTTGATAAACACTGCCCTAGACTATTTGATAGCTTTGACGTTGAATTGGGGCCCATTGCATTGTCAGACCCCAAATATTTACTTCTAAAGGGTTCACTCAGTAGAATGACATCCCGGGCCCCAAGATGGCGCTTTAACTCGACACTGCTGAAGAACAAGGAATTCAACCTGCAATTTAAAGAAAAACTCATTGAATTCCTGCAGTTTAATGCTGGATCGGTACAAGACCCCGGAATTTTATGGAACTCGTTAAGGGTTTTATCAGGAGTAACACTACTCTCTTTGCCTCTAACCTCCGCAAAGAACGTTTTTCAAAATTGGTAGAACTGGAAGGGCTTCACTCCACGTTGTTCTCCTCTTTACAGCGCAACTACTCTTGTCGACTGGAGTCTCAAATTAAAATGTTGAAAAAGGAGATTAACTCCATTTTAAGACAACAATCTGAATTTCAAATGCACAGAACAAGACAACATTATTACTTTCATGGCTCTAAACCTAGTCACCTACTAGCTATGAAGATACGGGCCAGTGAACAATTTCCGGATATCCCTGCCATCAAGGACTAACAGGGGAAGATTACCATCGACCCCAAAAAAATTAACGAGACTTTTCGTTCATTTTATTCCAACCTTTACGAGTCAGGAGTGATCTTCGATCATAATAAGCTGGAGGATTTTTTTTTAATATTTTTTTTATTATCTTTTCCCCCCCTCCTTTTTTCCGATTTTTCTCCCATCCCACTGTTAGTCGTTATGCTAATTCCCAACCCCCTTCCTGGTTGTTGCGCACTCCCCCCTACTGTTGGTCCGGGAGGCCGGAGACTGTCACATGCCTTCCTCCGACGCATGTGCAGCCAGCCGGCAGCCAGCCTGGCAGCGCATTCTCACCGGGAGAGTGTAACGTGTGGAAGGTCACACTACCTCCCTCCAGATCCTACCCTCGCTGTGCAGGTGCCCCGACCGAACTGTAGGGGTCGCTGTCCACAACGCCCAGGACCCACCCATCAGCTTTCCCACCCCTAACACTGCCAATTGTGTTAGTATGAACGACCAGCCAAGCTGATAGCAACGCCGAGAGCTGGATTTGAACCCAGCATCTCCAGCGTTGATGGCGAGCGCCTTGCCCACTACACCACCTAGCCGCCCCCTGGAGGAATTTCTTGATCAAATTAACTTACCACAACTCTCAGAGGATGACGCTAAACGGTTAGATGTACCTATTACACTAGAGGAACTTAGGGAGGCGATTGCTGACTTGCAAAGTGGTAAGGCCCCTGGCTGGGACGGTATTCCGCCCGAACTGTACCTCTCATTCTGGGATGTACTTGGACCCCTATTACTTGATATGATTTTACACTCAATCAAAGAGGGAAACTTTTCCAGGGATGTCAATATGGCACTCATATCTGTCCTACTTAAGAAAGATAAGGACCCCACCGAATGCGGCAGTTATAGACCCTTAAGCCTCCTTGGAACCGATCTCAAGCTGTACGCTAAGGTGCTAGCCATCCGACTTCAAAAACATGACATCTCTAGTTCACCCTGATCAGACAGGCTTCATAAGAGGCCGCCTGATCACGGATAATATTAGACGGTTACTGCATGTGATAGATGCCAGCAAGGATGCAGCGACCCCTACGGCTGTCATATCCTTAGACGCGATGAAGGCCTTTGACAGGCTGGAGTGGTCTTATTTATGGGCAGTACGGTAAGGATGGGGTTAGGTGAAGGGTTCATCCATATGATCAAAGTGCTATATACAGGTCCATCGGCCATGATTTTAACAGGTAAACTCTGCTCGCCACTCTTCCCTGTATCGCGCTCGTCCAGACAGGGTTGTCCTCTTAGTCCCGGACTATTTGCTCTATCCCTCGAACCTTTAGCTCAGTACATAAGACAAATGTGATTTATCTAGAGATATCTACTGCGCGAATTGTAGGTGTTAATGAAGCGAGCGAATGTCCATTGTATTGTATTTATTATTTTTTATGTCTTTTAGTCTACTTTCATTCTGATTTAATTACTGGACTGTCATTATTGTTATTATTATTTCTGTTATTTTCCGGTGAGTTATTGTTGATTATTATTGTTACTGTATTGTTTGTCTTGTTTCATGTAAAAAAAGGGAAAATAAAAAACATTTGTTAAAAAAAAAAAAACGGCTATTTGTGATAATTCTACCACAAAAGGTAATGTTTATGACAAATATTGAAACGTAGTTAGTTTCTCTTCCCTATTGTTAGCATGTAGCAACAATTAGATCTGAAATTAGTTTCAAAACGGTTGCACCCTAATCAAAATAAAAAAGCTACTGTATTTACAGTA